>NC_141707.1:33114362-33714362 GCF_971803275.1 Cyanistes caeruleus
GGTGAGTTTCTTGCCCTGGTCACTTGATGGCAATGAGTGGTTATATTTATCAAACACTAGGCTTCTTTCATAAGAAGTATATTCCTAAGCAATAGCACTAGGCATTCTTTTCTCTCACCTGCTTTATGCCAAATCCTGGTTTGGGATATTATTCTGGAAAGGAGAAATATTAATTCTAAATAGGGAGGAAATATACTTCTGGGTTTCTCTGAGGGCAGTGACTCTCAGTATTTGTAGCTGGCCAGTAGGAGGTAGAGCTGATCCATATGTGGTGATGAAGTCTTTTTTGATGGGCTTAGTTTTTTGGTATGTGGAGGATCTTTGTTTAAAAATTGTGACTTTCTGTCAGGTCCCTGTGAAGTTCTGCCTGCTCCACATACTGCAGGTTCCTCATTTCATCCCAGCCAAGGCAGACTTCCAAGAAAACTTGTTGGTGTCACCAGAATACTGTGTTCTGAAAAAGACCATGCAAAATATAAAATGCTGACTACACCATGTAGGAAGTATGTATTTGATAATGGCACTTTATTCAATGCCCTATTAAACTCAAGATTCCACCTGCTGTCTGTAAATCTCAAATCAGTTTCCAAATAATACAAAATCTTGCCCTTAAAGCCTGGCATTGCGTCCTATTTAACTCTTGCACTATGCAAGAATTTAGATGGATCCTTCCCTACAGGAAGAAATTAAACTGAGTTGGCTCACTGCCATAGAACTTTAAAGAAAAAAAAAATCTAAAAAGTGTAACAAATATTCCATTGGGCAGAAATGTCATTGTTCTTCCTAATAAACTCTACATATGATCACAGACAAAAGTATGTACAGTGTCTTGTGTTGAGATGTGCTTGGTAATTAATAGTCTTCATTTTCATCTCTGGTTGTCATCATGTTCCCCTCACTTTCCAGGGGTTCGTGGTTATAGCACAGGAAACAGTTGCTGGTTCAAACTTGGATCCCACAATTGATCTCATCTCTTCTGTGACCTCCTGCACAGGCTGTCAACAGCCTGCAAGATTTATCTCCTCCAACATTGTTTAAAATGTACTTCAATATTTTGTGGCTTTTTGTGTGGTCTTATAAATGTCAGAGGAAGTCTTTTTTCTTGCACAGGCATGTGGTTCTTCATGAACACTTCATAGGCTTGAAAATACATCTTTTCATGGTGGAGCTGTATTCTTTTACAGCTAGTTAGTGATCCACAGTAGGAGAATTTCATAGAAGAAACATGCACAGAAGCAGAAGAAATGTTTATAAAGTAGCAAATGTTTTTATAAGTTTATAAAGTAGGAAATACTGACAGATTTTGTTAAGATTAGGCCAAAGACTTGCCGTTTACAAATAAATCACATGTTCTTGTTTCTGTGATTAAAAATGTGGTTTTAGCTTTTATCATGTATTGAAAAATTATTCAGTAGTTTGGTGCTTACTGCTATTATTCTTATGTTTTCTGCTGTTATAATATTTTCTTTTTCAGTGGCTGGTGAAACGTGCAATAGAAACAAGGGAAGAAATGGGAGATTATGTCCGTTCTTACTCTATATCACAATTTCAAAAAACTCACAGACTGCCAGAGGTAAGATCAAGGCAGTTCTTGTTTCTGTTATTATATGTCAGATGTTCAGTTGCAGTACCAGCCCCACAGCTCTGAAATCTACACACTTTACCAGGGTTCCTTTTGCCTTTATTTTATGAATGAGTCCTAAAGGAATCCCCTACAAATTTATCTGGGAAATTGAAGCATTATTGTGACAGAAATTTTGTAGATTCTGGTTAACTTTTGCCTAATGATTGCTTAGGTTTCTCTGCAGTATTTGGTATTTTTGTGTCATTCTAGCTGTTCAGAAACACCCAGCATGCTGTGCAGATGCTAATATAGCTAATTGAGAATTAATATGCTGTTAATGCTCTGTAATTTGGGTTTTTTTTTTAGAGTGCTGAAAGGCATCTCATGTCTTCCTGTATCCAAACCCCAACATTTGTTATTGAAAACTACATTTGTAAAAAACTTCATCCAAAAACTGAACTGTTCTTCAGCAATGAGATGAAGTTTCATTGGTAGAGGAGGAGATATTGAATGAGCTTGGATGTGTGCCTGTAGTGCAAAGCCATCAGTTCTGTTCATACATTTCACAAGGCAATTCCATTTTTCATATGTAGAACCCAAATTCTGTGCCTTAGTAACAGGATTTAAGTTAGATGTCCCTAGTGTTGGGACAGACAGATTTTATTAACTTGGGGTGGTTTTAATTTTGATTTTTTTAAAAAATTATTATCTTTAATGCTTAGAAACTAAAATAACAGTAGAGGAAACTTCTCTTTTCCACATCAAGTTTATCCCAGCTTCATTTCTTAATAGTGTAGTAAAGATTGGAGATCCCAGTAGTGGGCTGGAATTGCTTATGTGTCATGTACTGCCTAAGCAGAGAGCAGCCAAGGCTGCTGATCTGGACACAGTTTTGATGATCTATCTGAAGGCAGAGGGAAGTACTTTTCTGTGTTACAGCAAATCACTAACATTTCACCAAATCATTGGGCAACTCAGAAGCTGGTTGACAGCTTTGTTTCACAGAATCATTATGTTGTTTGAGATTTAGTCTCTGTTCCTGATATTTTTAATTACCTCCACTAATGTCTTTCAGGATGATGAATTCATGCAAAGAAAAGAGAAGGCACTCAAAACAGTTACTGATATCTTTGTAAGTATGTTAGATTTCATTTTTTTAATGGCCAAATGAGTGGTTTTAGTAATGAAATGGAGGTGGTTAATTCTGTTTTATGCAGCCAGTCCTGGGTTTTCTCTGAGAAGATCCCAATTAATGCTAATCTTCGTTCTTTAGACAGATCTCAAATGGCAGTATATCAGATTGATAGGTGTGCATTGTATGAGGAGATAAACCATACCCACTGTCTGCAACGGGGTGTGTGGAACCCCACACTATCAAACAAAAGTCACAGGATAGCTTACAGATTATAAAACCCTCAACAGACTTAAATGTGCGTTTGAAGCTATCAGCAGTTGTGCTATTTGTCTTGAAACTAATTAATATGGTGATGATCACAATTATCTGCATTTCAGAACTTGACTTTTTTACTTCCTGTAATTAGCAGTGAAAGTACTCACTCTTCTTCAGAAATGTTTTCTTCAAGTAGCAGATGTTGGTTGGGAAAGGTGGTCCCACCTGTGTTCTCCCTTTTCACATGCAAATCTTCTAACTCTTGGATAAGCTGTTGGTATATATTTTTTGAAAGCTTGTTCATGAATGCTATAGAGAGTGGCACATAAAATACCTAGGCTCTCTCACTCTCATAGCTGAATTCAGCTGGCTGGCTGGCAACTGGAATTTCTGTCTTGCTTTCTAATTTCCCTCTTTGCTTGGGACCATCAATTCACCATTTCTGACTCAGTAGTTCGCTACTGCTTTGGGGTTTATCATCATGATAAATTCCAGGCCAGCATTTGATAAGAGAGGAAAAATCTGGGTTTGCTTTGAATGGGACATTTCCAAGGCTCTTCAACAGAAGGTGAAACCCTGCTCTCCTGAAAAATCACTGTTTTTTCAGACAGCTCTAGCCAGGCACCCTGAGCTCTTCACGTATAGATGGAGGTGCTCAATGTGGGTGTAAGGAGCCATAAGAGAGGTTGTATAGTGGGCCACACAAGTCACCTTGGTCTTCTGTCAGGTTTTGGAGGGAGGCAGTTGTTTTTCTGTACAAATGACCTGAGTGCTGCTGAGCCAAATAGATGTGGTTGAATTACAGTATGTGTTTGTAGAATAACATTGCAATGAAAGTCTCCAGATGATGACCAATGTAACTCCTTTGTTAATCTAACTGAATAATTGTCCTTGCTTTGGAAATTTCAATTACAGTCTCTAAAGTGTTGTTCCTCATGATTTGATTTGGTTTTTTAATT
This sequence comes from Cyanistes caeruleus, assembly GCF_971803275.1. Lineage (NCBI taxonomy): Eukaryota > Metazoa > Chordata > Aves > Passeriformes > Paridae > Cyanistes > Cyanistes caeruleus. Next base: position 33,118,276 of record NC_141707.1, read on the forward strand.
ATTAGCAGATTTATAATGAGTCTTTTTCTCCAACTAGAAACACTTGCCTTTCCAGTGAGACTATTCTATTTTACAATTTAGCTCAGCCTCTGCACAGGTATCATTGCATAATTTATGCACCTCTATAGTCCTTTAAACTGAGAGACAATGCAAACCTGTGGGAGAAAGCAATTTCCAAATGTATGTTCTATCAAGTAGCACTTGAAACTCATTGGACTTCTGCTTATTTTCAGTTTTCAAAATAATTGTCCTTATTTTTTAAGTGTGCCCTTTACCTTCACTGTCTTTAAATAGCTCTAAAGATTCTGTATCCAAGTAGCTGATCTTGACCTTGTCACTGAAGAGGCAGAAACAAAATAATTACAATACTGTTATGGGACACCCATACCTAAAATTTTCAGTGTAATTAAAAAAAAAAATAATAAAGAGGATATTTGATTAACAGTGATGAAGGGTTACCTTTGGTTACTGAGAACCAGAAGTGTTTGCAGGGCTTTGTGTTTATATTCTATTAATTTGTACTCTGTCTTATCTGTGTCACAGATCTCTAGTTTGTAGGTGCATCTTAATGGTACATAACATTTTTTACATTTGTTCATCATTGCTTAAGGTCTCATTAGCCAAACACCTTTTCCTTAAATGGATGAACCCTGTCAGGATCATGTCTTCTACAGCTGGCACCTGATCTTCTTAATGAAAGATTAATTCATGAGATCTCTTAAGACATTTAGGCATGAGTGCAGTCTAGAACACACAGAATAGCCAAATCATTTTAATAGATGTTGAGTGTGTTACTTTTTACTCTTCTTTGAAACATGACAGAGGAGATAGGTGAGACATTGTTTGATGTTAAATACTCATTTATAATTTTTTTTTAAAACTAAGACAATTTCTATAGCAAATTGCTTAGAAATAAATTCAATAAGGGTTTTATAATGTATTTCCAAAAAGAGAAAGTGAAGGAGGTTTATTTGGGTAAGTCTGTTGTGCTGGAAAGCAAACAGTTGTATATCACTTCAGATACCAATTCCTCATTTATTTTAGAACACCCTTTTCCAAGCTCTCAACTCATTCACTGTCTTGCAGGAGGTTTACAAACCCCAGAGAAAATACAAACGTCAGACTGGAGCTGAGGAACTGCTGGATGAGGAATCAAAGGTTCATGCTACACTTCTGGAATATGGCAGGTGAAAGGCTTCATTTAGCTCTCTCTGGTTTTATAAGTGTGCATTATAAGCAGTACAGATAAAATTTGGATTGTGGTAGGGATTTTCCTACTACTTCAGAATTTTAGAACTATTTCAGATTTACTCCTATTTGGTTTCAGACAGTCCTCATATTTGTGAACCATATTTTGTCAACAGGAGACCAGGTTTTATGCTCCTTCTAGAGTGTTTTTTTTAACATGTTTTTTTAAAAAGTGGCTTAAACACATCATCCTTCCAGGTAGTGTGTGTCAATCAGTATCAGTTTTTTGCAAGCAATCCAACAAAAATTTGATGAGAGAGGACCTGCAGTTGCTGTTTCTTCTTTTTCTATCTCTCATGTGGTTGCTGCATGAAGAGGCTGAATCATGGTTGAATGTTTTGCCTTCTTGCTTTCCTGCAAACTTTGATTCAGACAAAGTTACCAAGGCTTTCACTTTTCCATAATCTCTGAAAGTCCCTTTGGTTTTCTGAGAGCTCTCCAAAAACATAAAAGTGAAGCTACAGAGCTTCTAGTTCTAGTTTGTTTCCAGTTTTCTTTTCAGTTTAGTGGTAAGGACATCTTGTCTGCTGTCTGAGCTCTTAATACTTAATGAGTGCATATGATATCTGAATTCCATTTTTATCTTCTGGGGCTTCTTTTCCCCCAAACCCATATATTTTCTTTTATTTCTTTGTGTCACTGCTTTGAGTATTTTCCTTTTAACAGTATCACAGACTGTAGTGTAATAGCTCAGGATTAACTTTGAAATGGGAAGAGGGCATTGCTTTTTCCTTTCATAATCTTTACATTTTTCAGGGAAAGTCAAGATTTGCAAATCTTGATGGAAGGAATAGATGGATCTGAAACCATTCTGTGAATATGTTCTAGTACCTGCTTATTTAGTTTACTTGAAACATTTCAAAACCAATTTGATGCTGGCTCTTGGTGTGTATCTTATATTGAAAATTGATAAAAAGTTAATGTATTTGTGAAAGTCATAAGCAACAGTATTTTTCCTTCATGTTACTATTGTTCTTTTAGGAGATATGGATTTAGCAGACAAGCAGGAAAAACAGAACAGGTAAAAAATATACTAATTTTAAGTACTCAAATAGTGGGAAGAACTGCATTGTTAAAGTATTGGTTACTGTTAAATCTTAAAACAATACAGCAGAATAAATGACTATAACTTCTATTATTAATGGATCTTAAAAATGTCTAACTGGAACTAAAAATCTGCATGCCATGAAAGGTGGAATTGATCACCCTTTTTAAAGGATTTCCTTCATCTCTGCTCACAGATCACATTTTGCAAACTTTTTTTTTTTGTTTAGAAGAAAAAGGGTTTGGGCGTTGTGTTTGTTTTGGTTTGACTTTTACTGTTAGGTAATGGCATGTCTTGTCTGTTTAGTGTCTTTTAACTGAGGGTTCCATAATGTGATCATTAAAGGGTTTTTCTTTTTAAAGAAGCATTCAACTTGGTAAGAAATATTGTAGACATTTATTACAAAATGCTTTGTTTAATGTGATAGAGAAACCTGACACCATGCCATAAATGAACCCTTGTCATTCTTGAAAATTAGCACCCTTGCTGTGCTTTTGATGATTATGGAATCAAAAATATGTCCATAAAATGTAGGGTACTCGCAGTTTTGTTATTTCAGTGCACATTTTAATTTGGCTACAAGTTTTTATTGCAGACAGAGATAATGACAATAATGCATTAAACATGTCATGGACCCAACAATGCATTGAGTAGATTAAAGTTGCTCTTCTTCATTATCTCAATATTCCACATACAAATGTCACATTTAATTTTTTATAAATGGAGATATTTCCCAATCTGGACCCTCAGAGTAACCACTATTCATGTTTATAGAGTTCATTTTGTTTCTTCAAAAATTCTGTTGCCTTTGGGGTATTGTATATTAGATGTTCATTTTGATTGTTGTGGAAGCTGAGTCTCCAGTAAGGCAGAAGTGGACAGTGAAATAGGTCAGTGGTGCAGTGGGGTGACCTAGAAATTGAGTCTGGCTGTCCCCAGTTCTCTTTACTTCAATGGTACAAATTCTTCTAACTGAACCAGGCATGTTTGCACTTTTTAGGTTGAATGTTTGTTACACCAATATTAAGTTCCAAAAAAGATTTATGTGAAAAAATTCAGTCTTGTCCTGTGTAGTAGGCATCATTTTCTGGGTTGTCTCCTGAGGTTGGCAGCTCTCAGAAGGCTTTGGAATAAGAAATCTTTGGACCAGATAAGTCCATAGGAAGCCAGAGACACAGTTGGAACAGTTGGAATACTTGTGAGAAATCAGGGAGGCTTACATTTCAGTTGTCATGATTTGGAGGGTGAGGATGTTTCACTAGCTGAAATGTATTCCTATAAACAGAACAGCCACATTCAAGTTTTCTCCTTGATGTCTTTCTTAACACTTTAGAATATTGGACCTGGGTATAATAATGTCTTAATTTTTCTTTAAAAGGCTGAAGATAAAAAAGCAGTGGTACCTCCAGGGCTTGCAGGAGCAGGGAAGGCTGAGCCTTGTGATGAAGATGACCTTCAGGCCGCTGAAGAGGTGAGCCCCAGACACAGTAGGCATGGGAGTTACTAACTTGTGAGTGTGCTGCCCAGTTGTTCTTCAAAAGAGGGGAAATGTCCATGGTTAGTTGAAGTGAGAGTTGCTTCCCACAGGAGAATACAGAGACTGAAACTGATGCACAGAATTACTGCTTGTTGATGTTTAATACCCAAAAACTGGTTTTTTTTCTTGAATTTGAGTATTTTTTTTAAAGGTTGATTTTTGCTTGACAGTGGGAGCTGAATAATCTGAGGGAATGTTTACTGTTACAAGATATTTTTCTTAAATTTGGTAACTTTAGCCACCTCTTTTCACAGACTTAGTGCCTCATTACATGTTTTAAAATACACATTATATGATACTAATTATATGTATGTGTCCGTGGCAGAAAAAAGCTAAACAATATAAGTTAAATTGTTACGTATAATTCTTCATATTTTGCTCTAGCTTCGCATTAAAACTCTGATGACTGGAATGGCTGCAATGGCAACAGAAGAGGTCAGTAGCATTTGAAACTGATACAGCTTTATTTAAATTATGGTTTATTGTGTTAATTATTCTTAAAATCAGACTGCTGATTCAGGTCTGAAGTCTTGGAATGACTGTGTTTAAATTTTCATCGGGAGAGTGCATAAAAAATGGTTGAATTAGGAAGACAGTGAATTTTACAAGGCTAATTAGTTCATCATTTGCCTTGAAATGTTAACAATAATATAAATAAATGCCTATTTCAAATGGTTTCTACAAGAAGTTCAGGGGAAAGACATCACTCTGCAGCTATCCAAAATCTTCACCATCTTACTTTATTCATCTTGTGAAGTTACTCAGAGGATTACTGGGAAGAGTGCTGCATAATTCTGTGCCTTTCAAGGTTGTTTTCAAAGCACTTATAAATAAACAACATTAGTCTAAGTCACAGAAAATACTGGATATGTAGCTTCTTAATTAGTTTTATTTAATGATATAATGGAACTTGTAGTCTGTTCTTTGATTTCTGGGTGAAAGGACTGGGAATAAATTCAATTGTTAAACATTGTTTCTGTTTATGCTGGAGACATGAAAGAAAAGGTAATAATTAGTCTAGTCTCAGAGCTGATTGACATACTTTGTATTGAAATCTGTTGTAGAATTCCATTCTGTTTGAAAACTGGTTTTTTACATGCATGCAGTTTAAAGGTGAATTCTTGCACATGCCTGCATGCTTAGAGGTTTATTAAGCAAACACAAAATTCAGCATAAAGAATAAAAATTAAATTTCTGAAATATGAATAAAAATCTGCTAAAAGGATTTAAATGAGAAATTTCTATCAGCAAAATTAGGCTTTTAGGGTGGAGTGTTTCCTGGATTTTTCTTATGATTAGAGATTTTTACTAATTGTGTAAATTTCTGTTTAAAATTAGAACTTATTGGATATTGTCATGTAAAAGTACAGGCAGTTCCAAAACCCCAAGCGTTTTCTCAATACAATTGCAGGGCAAACTGACAGCAAGCACAGTTGGCCAGATTGTTGGACTCCAGTCAGATGAGATCAAGCAAATTGTGTCTGAATATGCTGAGAAGGTAAGTGTGTTACCTGAGTGGGTTTAACCACGTGGTGTTTGATAGCTTGTGAATTTAAGCTTTAATCTGCCAACTTCATTGCCATGATGCTCTTGAACCACACCTTTTAATATATGCTGTTGGTTCAGAGTTCAGGAAAGTACTTTAAAGAGACTTAAACATACCCAGGCTTTTGGTGTGATAGTACATATCCCTGAATTGCATTTGTGACTAATTTGGGTTTAAGCACCTGCTTAAATGCTTGCATGAACGAAGAGGGGCCTGAGTTGTCTCTATTCAAACTAGAAGCCTAAATACTTGATATGCTTTAAAGTGTTCAGTTAGTTAAAGTGTTCAGTGTTAAGCATAGAAATACAGTTCTGTGGGCCTGCTCAGAGAAGAGTCTGGGCCTGCCCAGAGAAAAGGCTAGGCATCCTCCACTCAGATTTCCTGATGTTTGCACTGGACTCCAGTTCTCAGTCATGCCCTTGATCTCAAATTTTGAATCTCATCTTGTCAATCCCAAACCATTGTTGCTCTGAGAAGTCAAAGCAATTAAATGTGTGTATTTGCTTCAGGTACTCTGTTCAGCTGTGATTGTTTTTTGCAGTAATGTGAAAAGAAAATCTGGCTCTTCAGGCAATTAATGCATACAATACATCACTGACAGATATGAGTTATAGGTCCCTCTTACTTGTCCAATAGTTTTCTCATATTTCCTCCTTTTTGTTGACACATTTGAGGTATGGAGCTTTCCCATTTTGGAGATAAACCCTATAGCTCAACAGCAAATTCCTGGCCTTTCTTTATTATAAAAGATTGGAAGAACAGAAGCCCAAGGGTCATATTTCAATGTTACATTTCTTCTGTTCTGAGAGAAGGGAGCAGGACCTTGACTATTATAGTAGAGCAATGATTAATACTCTGAAAAGTAAGAACTGATTCAAGTCAAACCAAAAATAGATCACTTTTTAAATCTATGGGATGTGATAAAAATCCCCCAGAATTTCTGTGCACAAATGCATGCACCAGGAAAAGAATTAAGGATGTTATCAAAGAGTTTATTGAAGCATCAGCAATGTTTGGATATAATTCTAATAGTCTTAGCTGGTAACTGTGCATAGCCTGAGAAACCCAGCAGTGCTTATTTGTTTACCAGAGTCTTAACAGAATCCACAAGCCCAATGCAGATACCTGACAACCCAAATTCTAGATCTGATGTTGCCATGAGCCAGGACCTTTCTCACAAGAGGCATTTTTGCAGAAGATCAATGCTTACGATTTTCTGCATTTGGCCCTGCATTCTGCTGCCATGCTAGCCTGCTGAGTGAACTGGAGGCAGGATTGTAGTATCGTTCCTCACCTTCTAAAAGTACTGGCAGAAAATTATTAACAAGCAGCAAATTGATCATCTCTAAACAGTCAGAAACATTAGTGATGCTTCTTTCCCATTTTCAAAAACCAAGCTGTAAAGTTCACTTCTTGAAATATGTTTTTTTTTTTTAATGCCAAAGCTGTGCTATATGGATTTTTACTATTTCTGCAAACATCAGTCTCAGAGTGGTTTAGTTCATGTTTCTTTCCCTTGTGTTTCCATTTTTGTCCATTTGTATCTTATGCATGTAAGAAATGTGGTGAGAAGGATGAGGTTTTGGAATGCATAACATGATGAAGGGAATGTGATTTGACTAAGTAATGAGAGAAATAAGTAAGACTGAGCGTGTATTTGTTGAGTAGTTCAGGGTTACAGGTGTTGCTTAGAGGAACTTCTTCCTTTCCTAACAACAAAAGCAAAGAAAGCCTGTGAATTGTTGGGTTAAGCCATCAGAATTCATCTTTACTTGCTGGGGATATAAAAACATAACAAATCATTAAGCTGCTCTTCAATATGAAAAACATAAAAAATGGAGAGGAGGAAGACAGGTTTTGCCTCTTATTTTCATTTAAAATTAAGCTGCTTACCCATCTAGAGTGGAACAAGGAGCAAATATGAGTGAAGAGTATATCACACTTCTTTTAGCATTTTATCTGATTATACACTGTAGCAGTTGTCAACATTTGGTAATTATTCAAAAAGCACTTAGTATTGAAGCCTTTGTCAGGCTATAAATTAGCACTTGAGGTACTTGAAAATTAACTGCTTTTCTAATGAAATATTGGAAAATGGATTAAGTGAAAAAAAGAAGTCTGAGTGCATGAAGCAAATTACAAAACAGATGGATTTAAGAATTAAAGTGAAGACTTTCAAAAGGTACAAATAATTTTTAGGCAAATAATCCCTTAGAGATCAAGATATCACTGGTTTTTAATGATTCTTTTGTCTTCTGCAAATATACAATTTCTATGATAAATGTTATTTTTGATAAAGAATGTTACTGTCAGCTTTGCTTTAGGAGACTGGATCCAGATTGCTCTCTCCATTATGCATTTATGAGATGCTTTTGGCAGTACATGCTGGATTGAGTAGTTCTCAAAGGCTGGTGTCAGCAATAAACTTGCACACACAAAAAAAAAAACAAACCCAGAGTGGTAAATGCATCTACTGAGTATGTCATTGTCATTCAGCATGAAGATGCATCCAAGCCCCTATTTCAGAATACAGTATTGTTCAAGGCTTCTGAAAATTCTGGAGCTACTTATTGGGGTGTGGAACATCTCTGATTCAATGAGTTCAGTGAATACCACAGCTTAAGGTGTTTTTTAGTACACTTGTATTTTTACATTGAAGAACTCTACCAGGTTTAACCATAATGCTGATGCAAAAAAAAGTCTGTCTTTTAGTACACTGTAGTATTTTCCACCTTTACCAAGGCACCTGACTATTTTAGCTTGCTTGTAAATTTTGGGATATAATTCAGTTGTTCAGCTGCTTCCTTATTTTGACGTGAGGTAAATCAGTAAGTCATTCTTTTGGATAGTGAGACATAGTTTTTGATAAGGAATATCATAGGTCCCACTTTGTTATTTCCTGAACTTTTGAAGAAGCAGAAAGCAATGTTGTGAGGTCCAAAAGGCTGCTGTTACTGTTTTTTCAGCAGTCTGAGCTTTCTGCTGAGGAGCGACCAGAAAAGCTTGGCGCTGCCCAGCAACACAGAAGGAAGGTGGCATCTCTCAACAAGCAGATTTTGCAAAAAACCAAACTCCTCGAAGAGGTAAGTACTGTGTGCGTAGTAAAGAAGAAAACATTGATAAAAGTGGTTGATTGTAAAGTTTTTGCCATCCAGAAAATACCTGCAGGCTATCTCCTGCACCAGCAATTTGCCATGCTGAATGCTGATTTCTCTGAATGTCTTCAGAGATTTGTACTGCCCTTGGATTGCGAGAACAGGTTGTGTTCTTGGGGGCAGTTGGCTCAGCCTTAATTTTGGAGAGGACCATGCTTTTGCCATTTTAACAGTGGAGGGCCCTTTAAATCTGTGCAGCTTGTTTTCAGTACATAACTCTCAGTGCTGTTTTTATATGGGAAAAAAAATGTAGTGACAGCTGTAAGCCAAATATAATCCTTTTATCACTTTACTAAAGTAAAAATTTCCTGGCTGAATTTTATTTGCCACTTGCCAAAAGCAGCTTTTGAAATCAGTGACAGTCAAGAACCCCACCTTTTAAAAAATATTTATGGAGTTCTGGCTTCAATACTGCAGTAAGTTTTGGCAAGATTTCTCAAAACTAACAATTCATGTCAGTTTTCATGAGATTTGGACTGCAGACTTAATTTTTTCAGTTAGTTAGAATAGAGTTTATTGATGAATTATTGGTGAAAAATTATGAAAAACTGAAAGAGCTTTCTTTTTAGAAATTTGGCTGTGGAAAGGGAGGAGTGGAGCATTAAGTCACAGCTCTGTGTTGTGAACAGCAAACTAAAGCAGCACAAAAGGAAGTGGAACTGAGCTACATGTGAATTTTTTTTTGTACACTTTTGCTTCACTTTTGTAAACCACGTCCTATTTTTGTTGTTACTATTTGTAATGTTATCTTAAATCATAAGGAGTTTAAAGAAGGATGTGCTTCTAAAATTAGCCTCTGTAAATTAATTGACAAGTGAAATACCTAATATTTGATTATAATGCATACGTTGCTAACTGCCTTATTAGACTTTCCATAGTTATGCAGAAGAAAACCATAAAGCAACTTGGTTGTTTGGTGTGGAAATGTCCGTGGTTTGGTGCCATGGTTTTTCTGTTCAAGTCTTGAATTGCTCTTATTTGGAGAAGTATAAAATGGGACTTGTTCTTAGCCTGGTGTGAAACTAGGCCAGTACAACCAGGCTAGAAAAGTTTGAGCAGTTTAGCAGAGACTCTGTCCAATAAGTCACCATTCTGTTGGCTTCTATTTTGTAAAAGCTGTTGTTTATTCTGGGACTTTATACACCTAAAAGATCAGGTGGTACATGCTTGCTGTTAGTAACTGAATATTCAATCAGAATTCTTGCAATCAGATGCAGGAATAGCTGACAAGAAAAGATAGTGTTTGTTATACTTGGCTTGCTGTTTGACAGACAACCATTATGAACAGCTCAAATATTCTCTGTTCTCCATTACAGGTGTAATTAGTGTGAATATAGAATTCAACTCTTTTTTTTCTCTTTCAAAACAGTTGCAAGCTAAATGTGCTGATCTGCAGGCAAAATGTACTGAAGCAAAAAAGACATTGACAGAGGTAATCTTTGTTTTTTTCTGTGCTGTTTGTAGCTGAAACTTTTTTAAGAAATTATTTGTGTTAAAGGAGGTGTTAAATAGTGAAGGTGTTAGCTAGCTTAACTCACTAATGTCATGATGTAGGAAAGCCAATTTATTATTAACTAATTTATTATCAATTTGTTATTTATCAATTTACTATTAATTGTAACCATTAGGTTAAGAGTTACAGTGAAAAACTGGACAAGGAACTGGCAGCCTTAGAAACAATAGAATCCCAAGCAGATTCTAGGTAAGTTTCCTTCTTTGTTAGCTTTGAAATTCTGAAAAACAGTGGTTTTACAATAAATCATTCAATGTTTCTTGCTTTGTCAACCTAACCAAATAACTAAAATTTAAAAATTAAATAATTCTCCAGCTTGCTTTCCACAAACAGGGAAATGAAAAGTGTCAGTCTGTAGTTCAAAATAATAGTAGGTGTTTAGAGCAGAAAAACCCTAGACATGTCTGACAAGTAGATGAGGCCTTCTTGATTTATTTTGTTCATATTTGAAGACTTCATCTCACATAAATTAAATAGAAGTCTCTCAAAACTTTCACAGTAATGAGGTTAAAACATAGCAAAGTTATCAGAATACTCAGTGTAACACTCCGTCTTTATTTTGACCTTAGTAAATCAGTGCTGATATTTGGGTTTATTGTAAATTTATGTAGACCTAAGGTTGTTTTAATATATGTTAATTCTACATCTGTTTAAATGGGAAACTAAAAATCTAACATAAGTTTACTGGATCTTCAAATTTAGTATATTACAGAGTCTGCGAGCACTGGTGGCCATGAATGAAAACCTAAAAAGCCAGGAGCAAGAGTTCAAAGCACATTGTAGGGTAAGTTCTAGTATCTCCTAGATACTTTACAACTTGGTAAATAATCACTTTGCTGGTGTGGTGTTGTGCTGTGTGTCTCTGTCTGTCATCTGTCCCACACCCCCAGCCTCCAGGTACCGCTAACTCCAGGTTTGTATTGAATATTAGCACCCTGGAGCAGAGAGGAGTGAGGAAGGATCTGAGTTTGGATGGCCCTCCTTAGTACAGAGCAGGTCCTTGGCACCACACCTGCTTTCTGCTGCTCAGAGCTGTGGCTCCTGCGGCTCCTCTCCCTCCCATTCCCATTCTGCTACAATGGAAGTGTGGGGTTGGGCTGTGCTGTCACAGCCTGGCATGGATCATCTCCCTGGGTAATGCAGCCAGTGTGACCTGAGAGGTGCCAAAGAGGAGGGGTCAGCAAGGCCCCTGCCTTTGGAGCAAGCCACCAAAAGAGACGAGAATGAGATGGAGCCATTGCAGTTTTCTCAGAACATGTTTGAGTTTCACTGCTTTAGTGCTGTGTTTGGTCTCCTGCTACGGCTGTGTTTGTGGACTGCCCAGAGATTGCATCAGAGAGAAGTGTTTTCATCTTCTCTCCAAACAATAGTGGATGGAATTTAACAGAATGAAAAGAAGTAAATAGTGGTGTAAGGCCTAGACTGAATACAGAACCTTGTTTTCCCATATGGACTCATTTGGAAAGCTCTAAAGGATTGTTCTGGAAACTTCCTTGAAAGGAACTCTAGGTTTGGTCATTTCCCCAAATGCCATATATTGCTTTCCCATGTCATACTGTTGTAATGCTGCTTTGCTTCTTCAATTTCATTTTCCATGTCACTCATTAGTTGTCTTACCTGGATCTGGTATATTTGCAAATAAGAAATAAATCTGTTCCCATTTTTTTTGTATAAAAGCAGACAGTTTAATATAATTAATATTAATGGCTGCCTTACCCTTAAGCAGGGAATGCTGTTTAATCTTCCAAATTTAAATATTATGTGTGTGGTCTGCTCTGAAATTTTTTTAGAAATGTGTGTGTCAAGATCCTTCTCTCCCCTCTTAAGAGAAGAGGTCTCAGTTAAAAAAAATCAACTTCTGTTTGTTTTAAAGGAAGAAATGGAGAGACTACAACAAAATATTGAGACTTTGAAAGCTGAAGCACTGGAAAATGGGGAGGAACAGGTAATAGCAAAAGTCTAAGTTCTTATTTTCAATTTGCATTTTGAAATGTTTGTTTAAGTCATCTTTCTGCTTTTTGGGACATTCTTACAAGCATTTAAGTATCTGCTGGAATATCTAAAAAGCTCTGTGAAGCCACAGTTCAGACTAACAATCCCAGAAATAGAGGAGTCTGAAAGCAGCAACAGCACTATCTGTTCTTTTTGCACAATCCACGGGGCTCTGCTCATGGATGCTTTTGTGTCTTTTACTTCTTTCTCTGTAGTACCAGAGAAAAATCTCTGGGTGTTGTGCTAAGAGCTGTGCATATCTCTGACAGAAACAGGTCTTTCTCAGAAAGAATGTCTGGTTTGGTTGTTTTTTTCTTAAGAGTGGGGTTATCTGAAGGACGAAAGCAGGAGCTTTCAGTGGCTCGGTGCACTGCATGCAGTGAGCAGCTGTCAGAAGTTAGGCTTTAACACAAGTGCATCCAGACTGATGGCAATGAATAATGAATGAACAGAGAAGGAAAAGCTTCAATGACTTTATTTTCAGTGGGTAAACATTTGATGCATTCATGCCTCTGGAGCAAGGCAGATTACAACTTCCATGATGCTGCTGTCCTCTTCAACACAGCGTGAAAACATTAAAGTGCAAACCCAAATCTTAAATTTTTTAGCAAGAAAAAGTTACCTTGAAGTCCACACTGCAGGAAGTCTAGAACACGTGAGAGGGTTTATGTTCTGTTCAGGTGCTTTGTACCCCATCACTGAATCAAAGTATAAACACTCAGACAAGGGGTACTGACAATCTTTGGATTTGTATCTTCATTTAAAGTGTGACTTCAAAACTAAAATATCAAAAGTTAAAAGCTGTCTAAATGCCCTTGGTTAGAGTAAATTATGTCAGGCTTTTAATACAGATAATGAATTATTATTTTAAAAAGCCCCAAACAATGGTGGCGTTATTGTCAAGGGAGTCAAGGATAGGAAAAACCAGAAAACAAACCAAATCCACCATTTTTGTACTGCAGCTCTTGTATGCTACTGTAATACACAATTGTTTTGGCTTCTCAACTTCCAGGAGCCAAATAAGATCATAGAACAGCAGTACAAAGCTGAGAAGGAGAAACTTCAAAAGATCCGCCTGCTACTGGTGAGTTATTCTTTGTGTTCTTACTTGTACAAAATTGTTGATGTTTGTCTTTTCACGTTACTTCTAATACTTTGTTTTATTGTTCTAATTTTAACAAGTGTTTCTGTCACAAATCAATTGCAAAAAAAAAATAAAAATTATCCTCAGCCAGTGCTTTTTGTTTTTAAAATCAATTATTTAATAACAAAGTATTGCTGGGGGGGCTTCATCCATTTTAAGAAGAGAACAAGAAGAGGCTTTCTTTTCTCCCCTCCTAACTTTCTATTCAGGCGCGAAGAAACAGAGAAATAGCCATTTTACAACGCAAGATTGATGAAGTACCCAGCCGAGCTGAGCTCACACAGTATCAGAAGAGGTTTATTGAACTTTACAGTCAGGGTATGTATATCAAGCAGGACCATCCTGCTGAAGGCTAAAGCCCTGCAAGGAGGGCAGTTGCATTTTAAGCATATGGCATGTTACAGCAGCACCTACTAATTTGGTGGTATTTTAAAGGTTTTTGGTATTCACATTACACTTCATATTTTTGAGGTTTTATAAGCTGGGCTTTAAGAATTTTCCTGAGGGTGACACTCAGTGCACAAGATCTCTGGACTAAATTTTGTCTGCAGCAGGTTCTGTCATTTAGGTTAATGACCAGTATGTTCTGAAAGTCCTTAATTCACATTTACAAATGAGGTTTCTGTTTGAATTGAATTTAATTAATTTGCCTTACCATTAGATTGCTTTTATTGTTTCCACTGGCATGACATAACTGGTTCTGAACCAAACTATGTCAAGAACTACAAAGTAAAAACAGTTTCTTGAGGGGATTGGTTTCTTTCATTTTTTATTAACACAATTCTGCAATATCTTGGTAGGAGAAGGATGCAAATTGTCTTTAGCTTTTATGGTCAGAAATTATAAAATTGGAAAATGTGCAAATGGAATAAAATTTCAAAGTTGTTCCATTAAACTGATAACAGACCAGTATGCTTGCTGGTGTATCTTTAACTAGCTTGTGTGTTAGCATAAGAAAACCTAGGTAATGATTCAGAGGTATTCTACATTTATTAAATATATTTGTGAACCAAGCTCTGGAAAGGTGAGCAGTTCCAAACTGGTTATCTGAGTGTGATGCAAATCCCTTGCCCTGGTGAGGCATCTCCAGTGGCACAGTCCTGTGCTGTCCTCCATGTGTGCTGTCTAACTCAGTACATGGAATAGATGTGAGTACAGCTCCAGTACTTCTTCCCCTCTCTTTTCTGTGCCATGCACTTTAGTTAATCAAGTCCAGCTATAAAGAACTTTGTTGTTTTATATTAAATTTCTTCAGATTCTCTGTCATGTCTAATGCAAAGTCTCTGGTCAGCTACCTGCTCAAAAGATGGAGCTTCCTTTATATCTGAAGTACAGAGAGACTAGGATCAAAGAGACTTGTGTAACTTTGGGTGTAGCTTTTAAGATGCTTTGAATTTCATGGGACTTTGTTTTCTAAAGTACAAAGTGTGAGTAGTATCTCACAGTAACACACTGCTCATGTGCTTGGGAACCTGCATTGTACGGGCTAAACTTCTAGAGAAACAATCTGGAAATCTCTAGCTGTTTTTTCTGTGAATTCTGGTATTTTTAGAGGTACTTAGAGGCTTTTCATTTAGCCAGATTCAGGTGAACCTTCTGTTGCCAAAATGTGGGGTTTTTGAACTTTGATTCAAAGGGTGTTAGACAAGACAATCCTCAGCATTTACTTCAAACCTTAGTGATTTTGTGATTTTTTTTTGTACCAATATCCTTTTCATTTACAATATTCAATGCTTTGGTTTTGACATAACTGAACCTCTTCCACTGAAAGTGTTTTAGAGTATCAATGAGCTAACTGGTTCCCTCTTCTCCCTTTGTCTGTTTTACCCTGCATGGGTTCTGGTGTGTGCCCATAAGGCTCCATAAGTTGGCACAACTTTCCAACACAGGTGAAACCTTGAAAGGTTTTCTGAGTTGTTATGTGGAATCCACTCATGAAAGACTTGTGACTACCAAAGCTTCTGGGAAAACAGGAGTGGCATGAAGGAAATGGTTTGGGGAAGGCCTCTTTCATTCTGCAAATCCCAGACTAACAAGCATGATTTCATTGAGGTTTATGGTTTTTAACCCATACATTTTTTCCAGGTTCTGGTTTCTAGCCAGAATGACTTTTGCTGCCTGTTGAACTCTTTCCTTGGGAGTCACAAATATATTGGATTTCCTTAGGCTTTGAAGAACTAAAGTCTAGAGGAACACTCAGCAGATTTGAGTATCATCTTGTAGGCCCAAAGGGAAGGCACGCCTGAGCCTTGCCTTCCCTGCTGAGCTCTGACCAACATCTGCTGTAACCACCTAAACCAGAAAGTGTTATTTAAATCTATCACCACATATAGATTTTAAGAAGATAAAAAGACTTCAAAACAGCAAAAGCTTTGTTGGGCATCTTGCACATGTGTAGCTTGACATTTAAAGTCTAATGTACTTTTTCCACACAATATTATTTCTACCAAGATTATCTGCTCTTCCCTGTTCCTGCCAGGCCTGTGCCACTCCAACAGCACAGGCAAGGCCCTGTGAGCAGCACAGCTGCCTGGGTGGTGTCAGGGGAAAGCTTGGGAAGGAAGCACAAACAGGCAGCTGCTGGTGCCAACATGTGTTGGCAGAAAGGGCTGTCAGCAATTGGGGCTTAATTTAGACACTGAGCTGTGCTGTTCTTATAAGAGATGATAGCTGGAAACCCTGCTGAGAGAAACTCTGAAAGGATGTTCCCTCTGCATGTGCATTAGCAAGTATGTTCCATTATTGACAGTGGAAAATATGTTATATAAAGCATATGGAGTATTTTTACAGATTCCATTTTACCTCATATTCTTTTATTATTCTACCCCCCCTTTTTTCTTTGTTTGCAGTCTCAGCAACTCACAAAGAAACGAAGCAGTTTTTTACTCTTTATAATACACTGGATGATAAGAAAGTATATTTGGAAAAGGAGGTAAGAAAGTGTTGTTACTGTTTTATAAGTTTTCAGTCTGTGAGGAGGGAATTAGAAAGTTTTTGCTTGGCTTTCACCATATTCAGTCCTGTCAGAGCAGAGTTACTGGTCTTTGTAAGCAAAAATGGAACGATTGATTCATAAGAATATTTGTTATCTTGGAGGAGACATGGTCTGTGTTGTAAAAGAATTGCTGTTAGTACAGTATGTTTAAACCACTCACTCTGCTCTTGAAACATGAGTAACATTTGATCAGCAAATATCTCTCACAGCACCAAATTACCCTTTTTTTCTCCTTTTAGTCAATACCTTTTATTATGAACCCAGACCACAGTCACTAACTTTGGAGAGCAAATTTAAGCTGCTGTCAGCAACATCAGATTTAGTTCTCAGGGTCTGAGCTGCCTGCACTTAATTTGCTGGTGATTTTACTGGGTCAGAATAGTTTTCATGAAATAATGTTTTTTCTCCCCTCCTCTTTCCCATCTATGTAGAGTTTGCTTCTTTCTTGGGCATAACTGAGGGATTTCAGTATTTTTTTTTTTTTTTTTTTCAATGACAAATGTCTGATTTCAGCAAGGATGGAGAAACAGGAGGAAACAAGAGGAGATAAAAATTACAACTTTACTTTTAAAATACGAAATGTTTTGATGCCTCAGGTTTCTCTGTTTATTCTAATAAAATAAGAACAGATTAGTGAATTCTGCATCATTTAGATATATTTCTTTAGTATGTGAGACAAGCACTGGTCAAATTTCTGACTATTTAAAGACACTTTTCAGTGTCCTTTCACATCCTGTTTTGGAGATCATGAGCAACCATTTCCTTCCCTTAAGCAGCTGATTCTAATCCATGTTAGGTAGTTTTCATTTTTTCCATTCAGAAAAGTCATACATCATATTTTAAAAAATGCATGAAGTAGAAGCTAGCTTACTTTAACATCTCCCCTACATTAGCATTTAATACAGATTTATTTGTTTGATTTTTTTATTTTTGGTTTGGTTTTGTTTTTGAGGGCAAACCTGAAAATACAAAAATTATAGAGAGACTGGTTTTGAAATGGGGACATAAAAAGCAGATTATGGATAATATAGAAACATAATATAGAACAGATTTATTTCACTGTTGTATAATCTGGAAGTACACTTGCCAAAGTAATTCAGTGCCTCTTGGGGGTTCACAGGGGGAATTCTGAGTGTCTTCTGATGCCATCTTAACTTAGTTAAATGTATCGTATCATTGAGATTTCCTTGAGAAGCATTTAGTATTAGAAGCAAAGTTTCAGAAAGTCAATATTGTCTAATAGTGTATAAAAAATGTCTTTGGCTTCTGTGCCTCACAAAGATTTCTGGAATATACTTGCACTTTGTCTTGTTCCTGGTTTTGGGGAGAATTTTTTTCCCCTTTTTCCTCCCCAAGTCAACCCTTTTGTAAAGCACATTGAGCATCATTCCTTTCAAACAATAGTAAGAATTATTGTACAATTTTGTTGAATTTTGGCTATGAGGGTTTTAGTTCTGACATGAAAGGTCTCTGCGATCATGGCTCATATTTAACCCTATTTTGAGAAAGATGTGTTTTTTAAAAGGCTTGAAAAGTAATTCAAAATATCTTTCAATTTTGGGGTGTGTATGCTGATTTCACTGCAGTGTAACACATCCACACTCTTCCTACACCCTGGTTGTGCAGCACTGCTGTGCAGGGTTACTTTTCCTGGCTTGAGTGTGTTGTGGTACAACTGTAATTATGTTCTCAAGCACAGCTTTAGTGGAAGTATCTTGAGGCAGCGATGTGAACATGGCAAATATTGATGAGTAATGCAGTAATTTCACTGCTGTAAACAACAAGAATTCTTAAGTACCTTGGCTGCCTGGGAGTCTGTTCAGAATTTGTTTGAATTTTCCAAGGCAAGGTCAGGAACACCTGCCGATTCTGCCACGCCTGCTTATTGCTTTCTTATTCAGATGGAAGATTTTATATTTAGGAGAGATGAGTTCAGCTTTCTGTGGCAGTGGGGCAGGTGATTCTGTTTGCAACCCTTGGGTTTGCTTAGTGCAGAACTCTTCAAATACTCTTCAAAAGGAGAAACTGCTTGGAAGGCTTAACCACAGGAGACTTCAAGATGTATTCAAAGCTGAGAGAAATGATCACATTAATTTCTAGTTGTTGGATTTTAATGCTCTCAGCAATACGTAAAAAACAGGAAAAAAATCCAAGGCAGTTACATAGGATGTATTCCATGTAGTTTTATTAGTTGGGGGAGTTTATACAAATGGCAAAATATTCCTGGGATGCTGTTATAAATGTCTGTTTTTGTCTTCATTCAGTACAATGTTACTGTCTCGTAAGAAAAGCCACACGTGAAATGCCATTCTGTACTTTTTATGAGTTCACCTGTTAGCATTCAGTAAAATACCCATAAGCAGAGTAATGATGCATGGCTTGTAGGAAACCTGTAAAGTTCTGCACAGTGAAGGCAGTGCAGGAATTCACCTGCTGCTCCTGCACTGCTTGGAGTCTTCAGAGCCTTGCATGGAAATAGTGCTTCTATTGTATCTGTTGAGTGGTTCCTGTCTCAAAGGCAAAAGTGGATTTTTCCTGTTTGTTTGTGATGTGCTTGTGCAAAGTCACTGCTGAACACTGGACCAGCATCTGCAACGTTCCTTAATGTCAAATTTCAACACTGAGCACGTGTACAGGCCATTTTACTTTATTGCTTTAGTTTGGAAAGGCATCATGCTGGAAAACATTTAGTGCCAGTAAAATTAAAAATCTCAGTTGTGGTCCAACACTTCTCCTTCTGTCATTCCACCAGTGGGATAAATTTTACTAAATCAAAAGGATTGTGGTTTATCTTCTGAAAGGAAACTCACGGTGATTTTTGTACCTCTGTCTGCTTTTGAGGGCATTATCTATATAGTAATTTTTTGTAAATTAAAATTCATCTTATTGTCTGTGAAAACTCATATGAGGAAAGACAAGTGTGTATTTTCTTTTTTTTCCCCAACTCCCAGGTTAACTTACTGAACTCTATCCATGACAACTTCCACCAGTAAGTTATGGTTCCTTATCTCTTAATAGTTGCAAAGAGTGGTAGAGTTGGTTGGACAAATGGGAGTGGGCATCAGTTATAGAGAATAAAAATTTCTTAGAAGAATTTATAGTCATAAACCGACTTATAGAATAGTTTATTAACTGTTTAAACCAGTTTGGGGAATCAGACTTGGAATTACATAACTTTCATAGCCAACATATGTTTTTAATATCTGACTCTTTAGTCATAATTCAGTCATAATTTTCCTGGAATTAATTTAAATATTTTCCTCCTTTTTGTGGAGTTGTGGTCATTACATTACATACAAAACATCAGACTGGGACATATTTCAGACATGTTTATTATAAACTACCTCTGTATTTACAAGTGTGAAGTCCAGATAAAATTGCGGTTGCCTTGGACGTTCATGGTCAACTATTAGTCTGTGAATCAGCCAGTGTTTATTTTTCTCTAATGATTTTAAAGTCTAAAACGACTTCTAGGCTTTCCCTATTTCAGTGTGAAATTATTTTATACATTTGCTGTTCTCCTAGACCTCTCTTCACCTTACTATTCACAACAGAGGCTTTTCCTAAGAAATTATATTTTTATTTAGTTATTAGCAATTGATTTCTGTAGAAGACACGAGAGCGAGGAAGAGACTTGAGCTGACAGGGAGAACACCTGTGATGGGCTCCGAGCTCTCTGTGCCCAACTCTTTGGTAGCTTACACCAGCTGAGGAGCTGCACTGTGGTACCAGTGATTAAAAGGATGAATTTTTACACAGAACACTAAGCAGTGAGAATTTTGGACATGGGTAGATGGGCAAGACAGCTGCAGCTGCGACACAGTGTCCCACATCCCTGTCAGGTGTTCCATTTTCTTCTTTCCAGAGCCATGGCATCGTCCGGATCCCGGGAACAGTTTTTGCGGCAGATGGAGCAGATTGTAGAAGGCATCAAACAGAATCGAATGAAGGTCTGACTCCTCTCACTTTCTTTGCTAGAAGCTGGAAATTATCTCAGCAAAGCCTCTTGGATAATAATTGTGGATAGAAAGATCCACTGTATGAGGTGCAAATTAGGCTAGCAACTAACAAGTATTATTTCTTTTCAATTCATCAGAAACTTCTCACCTCTAAATGTCAATGAATAGAGTATGACAGAAGTGTTATAACACCTCTGTCCTGACAGGAATCTTATACCCCTCAACTTCTTTACTGGAAGTGTAGTGATTTAAATGCCTGAGACAGCTGAATGCCACTGAAATCAGTGAGAACTCTTCCATTTGGACTATGTGGGTACAGTCAGACCTGCACCTCAGGCACAGGGCTTCTCAGACTGTGAGAGCTGACTTCAACTGCTTTCTGCTGCTGAAGAGGGTCAGCAGCACCTCAGAGTCCCGACCTGCACCTCAAGTGCCACTGGTACTGAGACTTCAGCATTGGGCTTTTAATTTTTAAGAGCTGATCTAAATGTTCATTGCATTTCAAGCATGAGCCAGGGGTATAATTTATGAAGTATCTCTCTCCCCTTGTGTGTTATAGATAGTTATTCATAATGCAGTATGCCCATGTGTATCTCATGATCTCTTACCCTTCCTACACACCAACAGATGGAAAAGAAGAAGCAAGAAAACAAAATGAGAAGAGACCAGTTGAACGATGAATACTTAGAGCTTCTAGAGAAACAGAGGCTTTACTTCAAAACAGTGAAAGAATTTAAAGAGGTAAGAACACTTTTGCTATGTTCAGATGTCATGTGTTCAGTGACCCATTTTGATGTGACTTGTGCATTAATATATGCACAAGATTTCCTGATAGGATGCTTATCACACCATGTTCATGATGTATCTTGGTCGTTTTCTCCATGTGAATCTTGGACTCTGAATTTGATTCTGGGAGTTCTTTCACTGCTAGATTGGCACCTCTCCATGTTACAGGTTATCAAGCAAGTGGTATTTAGGTTTTCAAGTGGAATCTTTTGAAGATTGTGAGTAGTTAGGTATTGGAACAAAGAGGGGTGTGGAAATCTGTGTGAATAAGGAGGAAATGCAGGGTCTTGGTCGTTAATCTTCAAGGAACCAGCCTTGTTGCCTAATGACTGTGAAAGCACTGTTTAACACTTCATTGATTTGGCCTTTCCCAAGCTTTTAATCATCATGGACTTCTGTTACTTGCTGTCTCCACAAGAATGAATGAATGAATGAATGAATGAATGAATGAATGAACAGGAATGCTGCAGGCAAAATTGTCATTTGGCTTCATATGTTCAAGGAAAAACATCTTTGTGTAATTACTCCTGCTTTGTTCTGAGACAGTTCTTTCCTGTTTCAGTGTAGTCTGGCAGAATGACAGGGCCTGTTCAGGTACTTGTCTGACATACAGAATTTTATATCCTACTTGGAGAATTTAGGTAGATTTATTTTTAGGTTTTTCTATCTATTTTTCTTCCATTGCCATATGAGGGAATTTCTCCTCAACTCTGCTACCCTTAAAAATAAAAGAATTCATGGTTGTGGTACTGAACACAGGTGTGCTTATGTAAATGTATTTCCTGACCGAGACTTGTTCCCTGAGCACTGACTCTTTTGCAAGCTGTCCTGTGAGGTTACAGATCATCTCCAAGTAATCTCCATTTCACATTTATTCTATTTAAAAGTAAAAAGCTGAATTTGCTTTAGCTACATGTAACAACTTTAGATGGGAGGTCAAGCAGCAGTCCTTCAGGCTTGCATGTCATAAAGTTTAATGAATGTTGCCACTGAAATAACATTATGGATGACTCAGAATTATCTTCAGCTCGTCACTTTAGGCTGCTTTGGATCCTGGAGATGTTTCAAAATGAGAGAAAAGGTTTGGTTCTGTTGATGTGCAGCTACAGGTAGCAGTGTTAAGAGCAATTCCTCCTTACGTGTTTGCCCTCTGTTAACAGGAATGCCGCAAGAATGAAATGCTGCTGTCCAAGCTGAAAGCCAGTTCTTCCTGAAGAACTCCAGCTGGGAAGTTTATACAAGATTGTTCAGTCCATTGAATCTCTTTTGTGAGGTGACAGTTATAACTGCAATGTAGATGTATATATATAGATATATATAGATATATATATATAAAATATATATACACACAGCTGTAAAAGTCTGGTTTTTCCAGTATGTGTTCAGTTTACATTCCCTCATCACATGGCTGTATTATTCTTTATTGCCTCCACTACACAGTAAAGAGTTAACACAGTACAGCAAAATAGAAATACTGTCTAATTTTATTTATTTGTGTTTGGGGTTGGTTTTTCTTTCTACAGTAAGGACAGTGGGAATGATTTTTATTTGGGTTTCAATGCTGAATTAGGTGAAAATTTTGGAATAAGTTTACATGTACTGTGTAATATGTCCACCACCCCACAGGATGAGCACTGCAGAATGCAGCAGTTTGTTAATTTTGGCCCAAAAAAATCCCACAGAATGAGATTCTTCAAACTCGCTTTACCAGCTAATAACTTCACATTATTTTAGTTTACACTCTAGCCATAGATAAGATTCCAAAGGATAACAATTAATTTCTAATGGCTAAGAAAATGAAAACTTACCTTGGATAATTCCTGGTGTAAAATTATAGATCTATATTTTTATAAAGTTTAGCTGTTGTATAAATTTCTTTGAAATTTCATTTTTATATATAGAGAGTGTGCTTGTTAAATTAATAGCTCCAGGAAAAAACACCTTAATACTAGGATCACCATGTTATCCCTGGCTGGGATGAAAATCCAAGTCTGTCACCTGTAATATAGGAAGATAAAGATTGAGACATTCTGCTCTAATGAACTGATGCTCACCTTTGAAGACAACAACCTACTTACCCTGCTGAAGATTTGCTTTTGAAAGTTCAGAAACTTTGTGGGACACTTTCTGAGACATTTTTATATCTGTATATACAGTATTTTATAATTCAAACAGTTGCTTTTTGTACTTAACACCAGGATTTTGGACTGACTTCTTAATGTACTTGACATCTTCAGGAGAAGAAAACTCATGTTCCTTCTTTTGCCACTGACACTGATGACAGTGCTGTTTGATTACTTTCTATGGCAGTGAATATAAAATAAAGAATGTTTGGGATCCAGTGGCATTCTGCTATCGTATTTTTAAGGTGGCACTTGCCTTGGAAGCTTTCCCAGGCTCTTGAATTACAAGTGCATTAAAAGATGAATCGTGTCCATAGTCAAATAAGTCACTGTTTTCGTGATGTCCTGTTCCTTCAGCACAAACAGAAAAACCTTCCCACTGAGCAAGCTGGAACCTCACTCCCCCACACTGGTTAGTGAGGGAATAGATTTGGGCTGCTCCTCTTGCATCTGTTCAAAAAGTCAGTCTGCCCTGGGCTAGCAAAATATCAAAGGCAAAATCAGATTCTGTCCCTTCAAAGAAGGAAAAATTTACATTTAGCATTCCTTCAAAGAAGGAAACCTGCACTGAGTGCTGTTTGTAGACTTCCTGTAGTCAGCTTTGATATTGGGAGGCATTATTTCTGTCTACAAACTTTGCCCTCTATAAAAACTGTAAGACTCTTTCTTGCTTAACTCAGCTTTGGCACCAAGGAGACCTACTTGGGAATTCAAGCTGCGCTGTGTTTGTGTACCATGAAACTCTAAAACTATAACTTGAATGGGCATTTCAGTTTGGGATTTATAATCTTAATCATGATTGCTTTTTAACATCAAGCAAAATTTCCTAGGTATGGTAAATAATGAATTTGCATGTAGAATAAATGATGTGATTATTTGTTCAGTATAATGTTAAAATTCCTGCTTACCTGCTGCAAGCACAGTAACCTGGAAACTTCCACAAGGAATGTAAAAATGTGAGATCTGTTGCTATAACTAGGAGCTTGTGATTTTGACTAAGATATAAATCTGAGGTTTGTGAAGATGCAGTTGTTGCTCACAAAGGATAAATCAGAGCATAACTGACTGTTGTAGATGGAGCCCAGGGCTGATAGCCACTAGCTTTGGCGTGAGGTCCATGTGGAAAGGAGAAGGAAGGAGGCTGGTGAGGGTGTGAAAGCAGTTCCAGCAGCTGTTCCTTGCTTTCCAGCACAGGTTCTATGTGTTGGGTGCCATTTCTCCTCATACCTGGGGAGGAACAAACAGCAAGGCGAATCTGCCTTAAATCTCCATCTCAACTGATTGCAGGTGAGAAATTGAGACTTTCTCAGATTTTTTCTTCAGTATTGCTGGATTTCCTTGTTGAAAGAGAAAGGTCTTGCCCTGAATTCATTTGGTGTTACCAGGCTTGTAAAGTAACAATTACAGGACTTGCAGCAAAACTTTATTTCTTTATTAGGGTTATTAGAATTGTCTTCTCACACTCATCTTCCAAAGCACTTTAATTTCTGCACAGTCTGGGCTCCCACAGCACAGCAGCTGCAGGATTATCAGAGCCTTGTTGCAGGGTGCAACAATCTAAGTATTGCTTCTGCTGAGCAATGGGCTCCAATAAGTTTTTTTCCAATAAGTTTTTCTAGGAGGAAATTCAGTGTCAGGAAATAATAGTTTAAAACTAGTAGTCCACTGCTTACAAGCAGAGATGATTGTGTACTCCAAATTGGCAGCTTCTGTTGGGGAAATAAATGACAATAACATCCAAGACAAATGATGTCCCTTCAGAATACCTGATTTTTATTTTTTTTTCAGTTTGGATAGTCAAGATACTGTCATTTAGCTTGGTATGGGAGCATCCAGCAGGTTAGACAACAACCACTGATAACATATTTTCCTTGCTCCACAGTAAGCTGTGATTAAAAACTAGAATTTTAAATTCCAACTATGTGCTGCTGCTCTTCTGAATGTAGTCTGCATTTAGAGCCAGTGTGGGAAGTTGATTTTGTTAAGAGCTTTCTAAAGCCACTGTAATGAAATGAAAGCTCTGCTTGCCTCTCATCGCTCTGGGTGCGTACGGAGGCTGGGGCCGGCTGTGTGAGCCTGTCACTGGAACACTCACTGCTGGCACAGATGCTTGGGTGGGCAGAGCACTGGCTGCTTATCTTCAGAACTTCTCACAGCAAAATTCCAGAGGCCCAGCCTTGCCTCCCAGGGGAGCTAAATTCATCCTTGAGGAGGAGGAGAGCCGTGTCAGTGCCCTGCTGCAGCTCTCCCGCTTGCTGAAGGCACTCTGCTGCAGGTCAGTGTCTGCAGCAATGCCCTGCACGTGTGCAGCTGCAGGAACTGCACAGGGGCCTTGCAGCTCTGTGGTGTTCTCCCAGGTTCCAGAGGCCAAGCCATGGGAGGAGGTCCTTCACAGCCTGTTTTGCTTCGGGGAAGGGTTTTGGAACTGGAGCCGGGTGCTGCTCCAGTCAGTTGCAATGTGCAGCCAGTCTGGGATGGACCAGGGCACCAGGGCTGCCATTGGATTTGTGTGATAGTAATGGCTTGGCTTAGCAGGCTGAGAGGGAGTACTGGCACTAAAATTTGTCCAAAACATGATTATCAGAAACTTCAGGAGTGCCACATGCAGAAGATTTGTATGCTTTTCAACACCAGCTCAAGGTGACTTCTGCATTTCCTCCTTCCATGTAATCTGTTTAGATTTTGAAGGTTTTAGAGGACTGACTCTCTTACATAAAAAAAAATCAATTGACTTGAAAAATATGTCAGTGGTTCTGAAGGAGGCTGCAGGTTTTAGTAACATTCAGTCTCTTACATATGTGCCTTCCTTCTGGTTTAATTAAGCCTCCAAACACTGGTTTGAATGGTAGCTATTCCATATGCAGGCAAGTTGAGAGTCACAAGGGAAAGTTATTTAAATTGGCATTTAATTCTGAGTCATTATCTAACAACTTTTTGAAATTCTAGGTTATTAAAACTTCTGAATTCCCACTGAAATTGAGAGAAGTATCCTCTGCTGGAATGCAAGACACACAGGTGACTGCGGCTGCAGGCACAGCAGGTCACACTGGACTGTCACAGCACTGCAGGTGTGAGGTACAGCACTGCCTGACCTCACCATACACTGTGCTCCTGAGATGCAGCCAAGCTCTCTTAAGCCTCCTGGGACTCTGTGTCAGTAAAAAGCTGCCATGCTAGAAATACTCAGAGATGCTGTCAGCTCTCCCACTCAGAGCAGGGGAGGAAGTAAAACCCACCAGAGAAACAAATATGAAGCAAGATGGACTTGGCAGTATGGAAGGAAATAGATTATTTATGTATATATTGTTGGGGAAGGGGTGTTTGTCAGATCTTGGGAAAACTATTTAAGGCTTGGGTTTTGGGGAGTCAGACCTGATGGCATCCACCCCTTTGTTACAGCAGGAGGAAGCTGATGCTAGCTGACAAATTGTTGACTTCACCCAGGTTGATGAGTACATTTATGGTGCAAGGGCCCCAGACGTGGTGCAGGTACTCACCTAGCACTGCCAAGCAGCTGCCAGCACACCTGGTGTGACTGAACATCCTGGCTGCTGTTTGTAACACAGATGCCTGCTCAGTTTTATGGCAGCATGAAATAACCATACATACAGTCCTCATTCACTTGGAGGCGTTGGTTTCTATCTTGAGCTCACCTGGGTTTCATTAAACAGGGAGAGCCTGAGCCTGGCAGAGTGAGGACAACACAAGTGAAAAATCCTCACTAGATCCTCCTTTGCAATCAGTGAGAGCACAATCTCAGGGGCTCTGAATAATTCTGTACTTGCCTCTAAAGTTTCACTTAACCCCTGTTTGTGACCTGTTTGTGTTTGGGACACAGCTGACCCCCGTTTGACCAGGCCTGCCCATCAAGTCCTGCTGCTTGCAGAGCACACAGCCCCTCAATCCTGGCAGGATGTGTTTCTCAGCTGCTTGGTCATCTACTTTAATATCACATCAGCTCAAGGACTGATTAACTGCAGAATGTTTATTCCCTTCCAAATAAACCTCAAAACCGAAGCCAGCATCCTGCCCATGTCACAAACATGTCAGTATTGCTCAATTAGCAGCTCCCAGCGGTGCCTTTGCTAATGAGGAGAACTCCAGCACGGCCCCGGGGCTGGCTGGGCAGGATCAGCCGTGTTGGGTGTGACAGCCGCAGCACTGGACACATACACCGCTTCCCGTGATGGTTTGAAGAGCAGACAAGAGGCATTCCCTGCCTCCACCTTCTTTGCCAAACCCTGGCACAATACATATGTATTTCTAAAGGGGAACTGTAAACTCTCAGTAGGTTTATATCCAGACATCTTCCATCTTCTTTTTCACTGCTCCTAAATCCCCTCAAGTAGCTCTTGTGCATAAAAACTGTATATATCACAGGAATGTTTCCCTCAAGAAATCTCTCTATAATGCAATAATAATTTTCTCTTCTGTGTCTCCTTTTATCTTTGCTTTACAAAAAGGTTCTTGAAGGCATTGTTATAATTTTTGTTAAATGCTGTATAAATGAGAGGATTAAAGAAAGAATTTGAGTAGCCAAGCCAAAGAAAGATGCTTTTCCAGACGGGCGGGATGTTGCAGGAACAGAGGGGACTTATTAATTCTGTGATGAAGAAAGGGATCCAGCACAGTACAAAAACTCCAATTAAGATGCCAACCATCAGAGCTGCCTTTTTCTCTTTCTGTTCTCTCCATGTTTCTCCATCTGTCTGGAAAGTGATAGCTGCACGACGCGCTGTAAACACCATCTGTGGTTCCTGAGAAGCTTCCTTCACCTCAAACAAAAGCAAACACAGTTTCTTACCAAGACAGTTTGTTTGAGTGAAGTATTACTTTTAAATGACAGCACAACATCTGTGCACGTACCACAAAAGGTAGCAACTTCATTCCTTCCGTGCTAAAAGAAATGAAATGCCCCAGAGTGCCAAAGTTACCAGGCTTCTCGTTACACTGGAAAAGCTGCCAAGTCTTACTGACAAACAGAGCTTAATAAAGAGTACCTGGTGCCATGTGTGTTGTGGGATTCTTTTCCAGTTTATTTTATTGGAAGTTTTCATACCTAGGGGGAAATCAGGTTATTAAGGCAGGCTAACGAAGGCCTGTGCCTGTTGCCTATCCCTGCACCAGACTCATGCTGCTACCACGGCCTTTACACCCGCTCTAGGTGAACTGCTTCAGCAGGGACCTTGGACTAGATGATCTCCAGAGGCTCCTTCTAAATCAAACCATTCTGTGATTCTGTATTTTCTCAAAAAGTACTCCATTGCCAGAAAAACACCATTTCAATTAGCCTTCAATTCAAACTCTGGCTTCAGCAGAAGTTATACAAGAGAGGAAAAAATTTCAGCTACTCCAGGCTGTCGACAGTGCTTGTCTCCTCTCACTAAGGGCAAGACACTCATCTCTGCAGTGAGTACAGCACAGTGCTCTGGGGCAAACAGCTTCTGGGCTGAAGTTACTCATGTGCTTTGAGTCTGACCAGATGAAGACACTCCCTAGGGATCTGAATCTGAAGATTGAAGTGTCTGTGATATTAAAGTTCTTCTAGGTGCTACAGTTATGAAGAGAGTGCAGTAAAATCAACAGTTTAAGGCTGTAAAATTTGCCTGAGTGATAATTCACAGGCACTGCAAGACTTTGACAGCACTCCAAATATGGATCATTGTTAAATTAGCTGCATATTCCACATGCATGTGCTACCTTTGTAATAGATGGAGGGCCTCTACTCAGAATGAGCACAGCAATTCAAACAATGAAGCACTGTCAGTGGCTGAACAATCACTCTTCAGGATGGATATCCCTGTCTGCACCCTCAGACACGAGACAGGGCTGCAGAACATCAGAACTGCAGATTATAGGTGCAGGCAAATAATGGAGGAAAATGAAAATCACATCCGTACTGACAATTAAAATGGGACACCCCTCATGTAGCAAGGATCACACCATTTGTCTGCAGAAGGACTTGCTCTGCACGTCCTTAATCACACTCTGCAAAAAGGGATGAATGTATGACACGAGGACAAATCTGTGACAAGCAACCCTGAAAGATTATGTCTTAGCCCTGAGGAATAGTTACATAAGTGCCTCTTGGGAACAGCCACACAAAGGACATTGTCATGAGCATCAGGCACAGTTTGGTACTGTATTTAACCTTCAACTCTTGCTCAAAAGATGGAGCTTGCTGTGTGCCATCATCAAATCAGAGCCTTCTCCCTACTTCTGATTGCAGAATTTACTAGCAGTAAATTCTGACAGTGAATTATTTTATCACTTAATTACATATTGTAAGAAGAAGTTATTTCATTTCCTTTGCTAGAAGATGCCTCAGTCCTCAGGTGTTTTCCACAATGAAGCCTGCATTTACAGCCTGCTGAAGCTCCTACTGAAGGCTGTTAGGTCAGGCCTTTGAATACAAAACAGCAAGTGAAAATAGATCATGGTACATTTTGTAAATTACTTGCTAGAACTAAATGCAGCTCTAACTGTACCAAACCTGCAGTTCCCAGTGCCAGTCTCAGAGGCTTTGCACGACTCCAGTTCCCAATGTAAGTCACAACAGCTGACCTTTATCCCTGTACCACACAGAACAAAAGACAAGTACAGAACCTTTATCCCCATTTTGGGCTTACTAGTGAGCACTAGCAAGCAAGCTGTGACAGCAGAAGAGGTGGTCACAGACTACATCAGAGCAGTCCACGGAGATGCCTTGGGTTATGCTGGAGCCATCTCTGCAGTGTTGCACACTGCTCTCACTCGGTGTCTAGCAGCACACTCTGCCTTGGGCACAGATTTCCTTCCATCTGCCCAGGCACCGCTCCAGGAGCTGCGAGTGAGGAGCACTGGGGAAATAGCTGCTATGAAAGGACTGCTACTCTGAGGCCAGAATTCTGAACTCGTGAAATCAGCTATTTCCAGGACAACAGGCTGTGAGAAGTGCAGAGATGACTGCTGTTCTGTGGGAATAATAAAGAGATTAAATGAAGGGAATGAGCTCAAGTACAAATCCTTCTACAGTCACAAAGGAATTTGGTTTTAGTTCCAGAATTCATTCTTCTGTACATTGATCAGCAATTACAGTTCAATACCCTTCTGTTTGTCTGTACCCAGTAAATTACTACTCCTAAATGGCTACCTGTTCCCAGAGCTGTCCTGTGTTCCTAGAATATCACAGAAAACATACAACCAAGGAGCTTCTGACAAAATCCCTTGATTTAAAATGTTCCTTATTGCTTTAATGATTATTATTATTACTCGTCCTTTGTGGCAGGTACTCTGTGTTTGTCCTGCACCTGCAGGGTCTGCAATAACAAAACAACAGTAAAGATGATAAACAACAATCAAATCTGGTTTAGCACCACAATTTCAGAGCTCGCCTATCACAGTGTGGTTCAGCAGAGGTCATTACTGCCTCAGTGCAGCCCTGGCACACTTCTTGCTCTTTGAACAAGAACACAAGAAGCTAAATGCACAACAAAGGATCAAAACAGAAATGTCTATACTCTCTTGGATGCTCCACCAACATGACAAACAGTTCATTTGACAGGGAGAACACCCACATTCTCTCACAGGATTTTCTTCTGCTGTAAGCAGGACTAACTGTATTTCTACCAAGATAT
Organism: Cyanistes caeruleus; assembly: GCF_971803275.1. Taxonomy (NCBI): domain Eukaryota; kingdom Metazoa; phylum Chordata; class Aves; order Passeriformes; family Paridae; genus Cyanistes; species Cyanistes caeruleus. The sequence continues at coordinate 33,148,935 of NC_141707.1, forward strand.
CACTACCCACTCCATTTTGCTTCCTGCCTAACTCCTTTCTGGACATTTTTGGCAACTCTTCTGGACAGCTGAACTTTGTTTCCTGACCCATCTCTTCTACTTATACAGAGGCAGAAATAAGAAATAAAATGCCCGTGACCCCTTCAGAAAAGAAGAATCTGTATTCTCTCCCACATTGTCCTGACTGCTTAAGTGATTTGGAGAAGATGAATGGGCCAAGATGCAGAACAACACATCACTTCTGGAGCTCTGGGGCCAGATGTTATCCAAAGTGGGAAGGACTCTCACAAAACTCTAAGGTTTGGATCATGCCTAATGTTTTTATACACTATATAAGTATTTTGAGAGGGGTGGATGAAAATAAACTAAAAAAACCCCAACAAAACCTCCACCAATCATCAACAGAACTTGATTTTTAACTCCTCATATGAAATTTTAAACCTGATTTTGCCATTGCTACGTGTAAGTTATGCAGACATTCAGATCCGATCATCCTTGGTTTTGCTGGGCTATCCCTATGCTACAAGGGATTTCATTGATTTAAAAGGGCACTATCCAGCAGTATCTGCCATTTTTCAAGCAGTCTCATTTATTTCAATTGGACTGTTCAGAGAGAGAATTATCGCCTGCTGTCAACAAGGTGTGACAGAGCATAGCTCTCTGTCAGTGATGGTATGTCACTAGATTTTTAATGAGGGTCACTCACATCAGTGTTGCCTACAGAATTCACTTTTTAGGGAGTTTCATAATTGGCAAAAAAATAATTATAAAAGCACCAGCTTAATTTAGGATCCCAATTTGGCAATTATTTTATTTCAAAGGAAAGCAAAAAACCAAGCTCTCATTAAAACCTGAAGCATCTCAGATGTTTCATGCCCATCTCTCTCACCCAAATTTTTTGAAAAGTATTTTCCAGCAACAAAAGCAAAATTTTAACCAAAGAATGACTCAAAATAGTTATTCTGTAACTATTCTGTTCTGCAGCTCTAAGAGTACAGGAGCATAAGGTACGTATGCCAATGCCCAGTTTCAAAGTTATGCCCATTCTCTGTGAAAAAAAACCAAACCCAAACCATTATATATATATTTATATGCACTCATATACAGGGACAACCTACAAAGCACTTTGATGCCTGACTCGGTTGGTTGACAAACGTCGAGGTACCACCCTCACTGCTCCACTTTGTGCACTGGTTTTTCCAAAGCATCCCTATTGGCAACTGAGTGTTATGGCATCTGACCTTTTCTGTCCTTAGTTTTGGCAGAATTAACCAGTTGGTTGTACCTCAGGCCGTGGACTGCAGCCCTGACAGTACCTGACAGCTCATTCCTGAGTGCAACACAGACATCTTTCCCAGCAGGGATCCCTGCTGTTATTGCTCACCTCCAGACTAGGAAGCACTGCCAGCCTTTGGCACTGTCTGCCAAAAAAAACCCACTAATATTCCTCAGATCAACTGGTGCAGGGCACCTGGAGTGAGAACTGACATAGATGCAGAGGGGAATTGATATCCAGAGTCACAGTGACAGAAGGAAAATGTTGCCAGGGTGAGTATGACAGGTGAGCATTCTCTGAGAATGGACATGGAAGAAAGTAGAGGAAGGAGAGACATCAAGGGAGAAAGAAAGGGAAAACAAGAATGATTTTATAGGCAAACCACAAGAAGCAGAACTGAATTTGCCCCAACAGAGAGGAGAGAGCTGATGCTGACAGCCTGATCCCCCCTGCATGTGGAGAAGCAAAGCTTGGCAATATTACCTTTGTGTTTGCATGTTAAAATAAAACAGGGTTTTGCCAAAGAACAGTAGGATGTGTGTGTGAAGATTCCCCTCCAGAATTCACTGGGGAACTGCTACTCCTCCTGTGGATGTGATGGATCCTACTACCACAAGCTTAAAAAGGATCAGGATAACACTTGCTATGTAAATATTGGTATCTTAATTTAGAAAGAAAACAAGAAATGCATCCTGAATGCCAGCTGGCTTGATCCACAAGTTCATTTAATGTACACACGTGCAGCATCAGCTCTTCCTTCAGGTGAGAAGTCAAGTTGGCATCTGAATCAGAAGTCTTTTAATTTAAGTCAGCAAACAGAGCTGCTGGGACAACGGAGGAAGTTGTCACTACACACCAATTGCAGATTCAAGAATCCCTTTTAGGAGAAGTTAATATGTCAATCAAACCAATATGAGAAAGAAGACCTACTCAAGCAAAGGCTTGAGCATTTGCTGGTATTATATAACCCCTCCAAAATGGATGTTTAGCTCACTCCCCCAGAGCCCTTTTGCCAGTGCAGCCTAAAGCAGCCCCCAGACGCTGCACTCACCTGGCAGCCGTGCTGGGCCCACGCAGGGCCTCTTGCAGACAGAACTTTGACAATTTGCAGCCAGACTGTGTCTTGCTAAAACTGCCATGTGATGTGTCTCTCCACTGCCTTGAGCAGCAGTGCCTCAGCTCATTTCCCTTCCCAGAATTTTAGATTCCAAACAGTTAGTCCTGTATGGGTATGTGTATATGTAAAAGACAGAGAATGCAAAAGCACTACAAATCATCAGCTGGCTTTTGTGCTTGAAGAGATTATACATTAATTCCAAGCAATACTTTCATCATACTTAAAACCATTTGAAAGAAATTTGGTGCAGACTAGGGGCTGAAGATCGTAGGAAAAAAAGTCTTAACTTTTCGAAGAAATATTTTGCTTTTCCACAGAAGATACCTTCATAAATCAATATATATTAAAAGTATCTTCAAGACATTATGATTCAAATCTGCGAGACTAATCACATGTGATTGCCAGTGCTGTTATTTCTTGCAAGAATCTGGGGACACAACCTCCAGACTCTTACTTGTCACCGTAATAATGAGCTTCCTTGACTCCAAAGCAAAGACAGGATTTTGCAGGGGAATGAGGCTCCACAGGATTAGTCCCAATGGAAATGTTCTCTGTAGGTATCCCTAACATCCACACAGCTCATCTTTGGCTACTGGGAAGGGACTGGGCTTAGGAAGCGCAACATGCAATCACAAAAACATAAAGACTGGTAGGAGTGAGAGTAAGAGTATGTGACAGAAAGCAGGGAAAGTTCACAGCCAAGCAAGGTGGAGGCATGGAATGGGTGACAGCAGCATCATGAAAAGAACCTGGCCTGACTTATGGGGCACAAGGAGCCAACCCCAACTCTTCTGAAGGGACACAGCATTCCTGTCAGCAAGGCGTATCCCCAAAATAAACGAGATCTCCCAAATGGCTAGGGCACTGCAGCATTACAGACAATCTTTGGGATAAGAAGAACATGGTTTTGAAGCCAGCAGGTGATTTTAAACCAGAAACAATTGATCATTGCTTCAACATTAGGCAGTGAGCAGCATCGAAGGTAAAATAGCCCAAACACATCAATATGTATATATATATAGTGTATAGTGTGTAATTTGCTTACCAAAATCTATTCAGACACACAAAGTCTGTGCTGTAGATAAATGTGCATTTATCTCGGTACAGGGCCTGGGGATCTGTTTATGTCTTTTTTTACTTCATCAACGCAATAAAAAAATGTAAGGAGGACAAAAAGCCCAAGGAACAGAAAATTCAAAACAAAGAGACAATTTTCAAAAATCTCTCTCGACTGGCAGTGAATGCACCTGCCCCTTACTCTTATATCACACAAGGAAAAAAAGAGAATAAAGCTGTTCTCCAGGAGCTGCACTTCTTGGCTGGCTCACTACTGCTCACGTCCAGCCTGTGACAAAGTTAAACTCACTGGGGAGCCCCCGGGCACCTCGCAGCCTTCTCGCTGCGCCGAACCCACCATGGCAGGGGTGAGGGCCGGGAGCTGGCGAGAAGCAGGATGGCAGTGCCTGGGGAGCAGCAGGGGCTCCCTCCCCTTGCCCAGCCTTACCTGGGCAGCCTCGGGCAGGGGCGCCACGGCGTTCCTCCTGCGGCCCCCCATGTGGAACTTGGACGCCTTGTAGATCTTCCAGTAGACGAAGAGCACCACGCAGAGGGGCAGGTAGAACGCCCCGCCCGTGGAGACGATGGTGTAGGACGGGTCCTGGCTGAGCTGGCAGCGCTCCTGCTCGGGGCTGTAGGTCTCGCCCCAGCCCAGGAGCGGGGCGAGGGAGATGGCGGCGGAGAGCAGCCAGGTGAGAGCGATCATGACATTGGAGATGCGGCGGCGGGCGAGCAGCGTGTACTGCAGCTGCCGGGTGACGGACCAGTAGCGGTCCAGGGCGATGGCAGTCACGTTCCAGATGCTGGCCGTGCAGCACAGCACGTCGAAGCACACCCACACGAGGCACAGCTCCCGGCCCAGCCGCCACCGCCGCCCGGCCGACAGCTCCTTCACCAGGCTCAGCGGCATCACCAGGGCCGCCACCAGCACGTCCGACACCGCCGTGGAGGCCACCAGGTTGTGGGGCACCCGGTGGAAGGCCTTCACTCGCAGGATGGTCGCCAGCACCAGCAGGTTCCAGAGGAAGGTGGCCACGGTCAGGAGCACCAGCAGGGTCAGGATGAGGACGGTGAAGACGGAGAAGGGCTCCCGGCCCCTCCACGCGCTGCCGCCCACCACCGAGGAGGAGGCGTTGGTGTCCACGTTGGCGGACGAGGTGTTGGCGCCCATGCTGGGCTGGCACTGGCCCCGTGGGGAGCAGGGGCTCAGGCTCTCCGCCATGCCCGGGACCAGGGCTCACAGGACCCCTCACTGCTGCCCCTTCCCAGGCCGCCGGCACTGCCCCAGCCCCGCTGCCGGAGAGCGAGAGCCCCGCACCGGGACGCGCCTCCGCTCAGCGGCCGCCCGCCATGTGCCGCCGCCCCAGCGCTGGTCGCGGCTCCCGCCCGCCGCTCCGCACGCCCATCCCGGGCGGCTGCAGAAGGGAGGCAGCCTGGAGAAGGGAGGGAGGCGCGGCGGGGCTCCCGCACGGGCGGCGAGGGCGGGCGGGCGGCACCGCCGCTGCCGCTCCGCCCCAGCGGCCGCCTCGGGGGCGGCGGGAGGCGCGGCCGCTCCGTGAGGGGCGGCGGGAGGCGCGGCCGCTCCGTGAGGGGCGGCGGGAGGCGCGGCCGCTCCGTGAGGGGCGGCGGGAGGCGCGGCCGCTCCGTGAGGGGCGGCGGGAGGCGCGGCCGCTCCGTGAGGGGCGGCGGGAGGCGCGGCCGCTCCGTGAGGGGCGGCGGGAGGCGCGGCCTCCCCGGCTGCTGCCGCGGGCCCCTGAGGACAGGGACGCGCGGCTGGAAGGGACCTCTGGACATCGTGCCGTCCCTCCGCCCTGCCCAGGCGGGGTCACCGCGTACAGGTGTCACAGGAACATGGCCAGGTGGGTTTGGAATGTCTCCGGAGAGGGAGACTCCACGCCCTCCCTGGGCAACTTTTAGTCTGCTGCCATCCTCAGTGTAAAAATTCTTCCTCAAGTTGAGATTAAACTTCTTGTGTTTTAGTTTGTGGCCATAACTCTTTGTCCTGTCGCTAGGCACCACTAAAAAGAATCTGGCACCATCCTCTTGGCATCTGTCTTTGGCATCTCTTAATGTGCATTAATGAGATCCCCTCTCAGTCTTGTCTTCTCCAGACTAAACAGGCCCAGCTCCTGCAGTCTCTCCACAGAAGAGGGATGCTCCAGACCCTGCATCATCTTTGTGGCTTCTGCTGGACCTTCTCCAGTAGCTCCCTGCCTTTCTTGTACGGAGGAGCCCAGATTTGGACACAGTGCTCAGATGTGGCCTCACCAGGGCCGAGTGGACAGCAATAGTCTGTGTCCCCACAGAACCAGGTGGTGACGAGACACCCCCTTCTCCCCATGCACCCCATGAGGGTATGGGACACCCTCTTCTCACAGCCCCTTCCTGCCCCGTTCCCTCACCAACCATTTCGTTGCTCTTAAAATAAGCAAATATGTGACCAAGGGCTTGGAGACGGACAGTAGGATTAACAGTGAATACAAGGGAATATCATCTTTCCATCTGGATTTTTGGTGCTTTGTGGTGCTTTTGAGAAGACTGAAGGATGCAAAACAAAAGGGTGGAAAATAGAAAGCTCTGTTAAGTCTAAATACTTTACTTCATCATTTGCATCTGTTCTCACTTTTCCCTGTTGAAAGCAGGAAAAATTGAGAATTGATGAGAAAAGGACTTGGGACAGATGTGAGAAATTGCCAAACAAATTTCCTTGTTCTCATCACTTTACCAAACACCACTTCAGGACTCTCTTTAACTGAATCTTTTCAGACTCAGTCTTGTCATAGTATTTCTTTTTGTCAGTCTGAAAGTTCTTAACTTGGCTTAACCCTCCCTGCTTCCTTGCAATTTGTGTCCAAGGTCCCCTTTGCTCAGCTGTGCTGAGGTGTCTGTCCTCCCCAGGGAGCAGCTGCCCAGGCCAGCTTTGTTACAGCACCATTTCCAAGCGCTTCCAAGGACATCATGCAGCTTAGGAACAGCTCTGGAGGGTGATGATTCATCCAGATATAACAGAATTCCAATCCATTTTGTGAAGTGATGCTGCATTTTTATAGAAAATATATAAAATTTAATGTTAAATTTTCCAGAAGTTTGGTTTTATCCATTAGAGACAGATTATTTTTAGACCATAATAAAGGGAGTACACGGAACTTGACTCATTTTCTATTTTTTGTTTTAGATTCAAAAGTGCTACAAAATCTCCTAGCAGATGCAGTTTTATTCCATCCTCTGTAATAGAAAATCAGCCTCCTTTCTAAAGCATTTTTTATAAAAGTCAGTTATATAAATCCAGCAATTAATTTGAGAAATATATAAAAAATTTCAGCTCTAGACAAAAAACAAACCTTCCAAATTCCTTTGACAGCTGGTTACATATTTTCTGATTGAAAATGTGATGGAGAATCTAGATGTCATATAGATGCCAGCTAGTATTGATTTTATTAATAATAAAAACATTCATAGGTGATTGCAACCACTCATAGAGGAGCCCAGAAATCCCTGGGTGTCTCAACATCTTTAGCTGACAGTCAGAAGAGAGGAGAATTTGGAATTTTTTTAACTGTTATACAAGATTTTGCAGAGCCTACAATTTTCTTGTTTTGTTTTGGTTTTTTTTCTTTAAATTCCAACCATCTAGGAAAAAATAGTAGATGTTGGTTATGTTTTTCAGTGTGTTTCAGCTTACAAAAGTGTCAGGGAAGATGGACTGCTATTGAAGAGTATGCTAAGGTTTTGGGGTTTTTTTTGAAAAGTGAATGCAGTTCTTAACCTGGATGACAGCAATATAGCAAAGTGAATGTGTTTCTAGACAGGACCCCGATTTTCCATTTGTCTTCCCTTCTTCTAATGGCATCTTTCCTCTACCTCTCCTCACAACTCTGTAGCAGAAGTTTATCCTGCTGGCTAAGAGGAGAAACAAAGAAGTAATCTGTTCCCCACGTGGCTGAGCAATAAAGAGATTTGACAGAAGCAACATCATGGTATTGATGACTTTGATGCAAGCCAGCAGATTTTTTACCAGCTAAGAACATTCCAATTCAAGAGGCTGGATTCTTATTGTCAGGGCTCAACACCTCCTATAAATCTAAAAGCATCGGACAAACAAAAGCCTCAGTAAGTGTCGCATGAATTCTACTGTCAGCTAAAATCCCGAGAAAACCAAGCTAATAGAGCAAAAGCTAGAAACAGTGATACACTTTATTCTGTATGCTTAGCCTCTTGATTATAGGCTTCTTTCAGCATTACTTTAACTTGGAAAAAACCCAAACCCAACAACCAACCCATCCTTCAAGGGCTAATAACTGGCTCTTTTTCAGGCTCTGTAAAATCTCTTCTAAGTTTTGGGCACTTGAAGTGACTGGACAATGATCTCCTAAGCAGGGCCGTGGTAGAAGTAGAACCAAAAGTCACAAACCTGTCCAGCATCATGTCTTCCTTCACAGTGGGACCTCTAGTAAAATACTATTTTTTTAAATCACATAGCACTTTTCACCATTCCTGTGAGTTGCTTTCCCCAGGCCTCAAGTCACCGGCTTGGAAGCAAATCATCAGAGCTTTGGCAGCTTACTCAAAATGAGTTGTCAAGTTACACATCAAACAGAAAGGCTGATTACTGCCAAAATGTAAACATACTTATTTACAGCAGACCTCAGTAGATAATATCTTACCCAGTTCCCAACTATTCTTGCTCTACAGTGTCAATAAAAGTGCCTTCCACCTGTGACATTCACCCTGAAAAATGGGATGGCAACACTTTCTACAGCATTGTGCTTGTCTATTACTCGGCAGCTTTATGGCACAGGAAACTCAGATCATGACAAGATTTTTCACAATTATGAGCAGTAACTCAGTGGCAGAGTGCTCCTTTATGGGCCTGTTCCAAGAACTGTCAAAAATATCTTCTAGTTCAAGCAGGACACTTTTGATCACCCCCTTAAGTGGTTTAAAGAGTCCAATTTCTTTGTCAAGGTTCTCAGAGGAAGAAAGCAATTTCTCAAGGCACACGATATTAGTCCCCAGGCGATTGGTCACTGTTATGAGACAAGCCTTGAGAGCCTGATGGCTGAGGTCTATTAACTGCTCACAAGATTGATAACAGGGGAAGCTGCAAAGGAAACCTTAGATTTCCAGTTTGACAATCTTTTGCACCTCTTGCAATACCATGGTGGAATAGATGCTTCCCAATACACAGATATTTCATCAGAAACTATTTGTCATTTACAATTTCATAAACAAAGCAAAAGGTAATTGCATCTGCACAAGACAGGAAGCTTTTAATTCCCATTTAGTTTCAGCTCAGGAATTTGTCTTCTGCTTATAGAGCCTTGTAGCTGCTACAGGCAGGGTGGAGCCATTACACATCTATGTCTAAGTAACAGTGTTAACTTTTTATTTTCAGTGTATGCTACCATTACTCTACAGCAATACCATCCAGTCTCTCCGTCTCCTACAGAAGTTTGTTTCAAATATCTTTGTATTAGAAAATTAGGAAAATACAACCCAGGTATCACAGAGAGAAGTTGTGCAGGCTCTTTGTCAGTTTTCCATCTCAGACTTTAGAAATGGCAGGAATTTTTATGCACTTTTAAGGCCAACCAGTTCTGGCCACGAGCACGTGCCCAAATAGGTGCTCCCTGACTACATATCCCAACTCTCTTCCTATTCCAAACCAATACTCCACACTACTGCAGCCACTGCTTGTGCCCACAGAACCACACTCTGATCTTCACAGTGGTTTACTGCAGCTTTGCTTACATCTCTTTCTCAGTAATTAATTTTGCAGTTCATCTAATGAGTCCCTCAGCATTTCTCTGCTTTAATGAAAGTTAATTCCCATACAGTAACTGCACAGCTGGCACATATAAACAGAAGCCTTAAACTGTATGATGATGTAGATCTCAGAGAGAACTCCTAAGATGTGCTATTAATAAAGACATGAAAATTACTTTAACATCTATTATTTATAAATTTATCAGAAAACCCAGAATCAAAGATTAGAACTCAATGAGACTGGCATCATATTTAGCACTGCTAATGCTTCAGAGGAGATTTTGCTATTTCATTGCAAGCTTAGAAGCACAAGACATTCGAATTCTACTAACAAAATTATTTTGACATTAAAAATCTTAAAAGCCCATTAGAGTCAGCTATTTCCTAAGAGGGAAAACCAGACAATGCTCAGTTCTGAATGGTGGAAGCATTAGAAACAGAATGGTCCTATTACTTCTCTCCATCTGCTTTCACCAAGGATCAAAAGTCCCCAGATTTTTTAAAAAAATACTTCAACGCATGTATCAGTTTTAAATCTGACATGCTACCTCAGAAGACTTAAGAAATAAGAGTCCAATTTATGTTGGAATGACTACTTATGCTTTTGTAAATTAAAAGCTCTTTTACTGTAATCACACATGGCCCACATTTCTGGATTTTGTGACATTTTAGTCTTTCCTTGACAAGTGAACACTTTTTAACCACTTCCCACCACCACTGTAGCCTCGTAAGAGCAGTCACCTACTGCTACAATGGCAGAAAGCTGGAAATAATATATGTAATACAATTACTCTCTTACCCAACTTGTGTATTCTTGTACTGAAGCCTCTACATTTTTTCTTGTCTGTGATGTGTATTCCACCCTCTTCCATTTCAGTTTTTTATATTCCTCCTTCAAAACACCCTTCTAGTTTATTTATATCCCATTTCACCTTTTCACTTATTGAGTCTCTCCATCTACCAGTCCTGTGGCAGTATCTTTGACTTTGCTCATTGCTGATCTGATGTACTAAGACTTGAAAGCAATTCTCTTTTGTAATTTGCAAGATACAACAGCAGAACTTCTCACTGCATCAAGGTTATGAAGCATCTTAAAAAACATTACCTGGGTTGAGTGCTTTAATTCATGTAATCTGCTTTCCTTAATTCTTTGCAGAGTACACTAGATATCACCAGATTAATAAGTTCAGATTGAAACTGAACATGAAGGAAAACCAAGTATTTCACTAGTGTTACCATTATTACCATTACATTAAACCAGTATTAGTCATATCCCAGAATTGATGCAAGAGATTTATTGTGGACACTGTACTTGTCATACAGATACTATGTCTGAAATTATTCACAAGCTCATACAGCCTTAATTATTAATCCATGGTTCAGTTATAAAGGAATCTTCTATATTCTTCAGTATATTTGATGGCCAAGCAGAGTTCTGTAGCATTAAAATCTCTTGCAATGATTCATCTGAGCAAAACCTTTCTTTCTCCCAATATCCTTATGTTGTCCACTCTAAGAACTTTCAGACATATGCACAGAAAGAAGGGTAAGTGTAAAGCAAATTCTTCTATAAAACATAAAAGTATTCTTCCTTTCTTTAATAAAAATATCTCTGTAGTATTGACTTAAGGTAATTTAAATAATCTTCCTTACAAGAGTATGGCAAAATTTTCTGGCCATATTCTCCTTCAGCCTCAGTTCTGAAGACTCTTCCTGAAGTGAAAAATAAAAGATGTTCCCAGAAAACAAAATATTCTTAAAGAGACCTAAAAATGAGAAAGGAGCTGTTTAAAGTGGAAGTAACTGCCAGATGGTTTTGATCAAGGTAGGCTACTCCAAGGCCACAAGGCATTTAAGTGACCATAATTAACGAGAAAACTGCCGATTGTCAGATTTCTTGCTGATGTGTTTGAAGATTTTTGCTTTGTGGACGTTCTTTGCCTTCTGGTAGCCAAATCCCCCACCTCCGCCTCTTTTCTGCAGTCTTCTGCCATGGTTGCTGTTCACATCTGAAATTTTATTGGTTAAAGAACTTAAAAAGGAGTAAATTGAAATACTGCATTTTGGGTTTACCAAGGGTTGTTGATGTGAGAAAAAAAAATTACACAAAAAGCAGAGCTGCCTAATTACAGAGAACATTGTGCCTGTGGTTCTAAATACTCCTCCAGCTGTCCAATTAAACTGTCCAATGCACTACTGCTTCAAATTCCATCCAGTCAGGTTTGACAGTAATTTAGACACAGTCTTCTAGTTCCTGCTCTTGCCCATCTATGCCAATATTCCAAACTTAAGCAAGTACATTTCAATGAAAATAATTTTTCATAGAGGAGAACAATACTTTGGAACATGGGTGCATTCCATAATCTACCCAACAGCAACTGAAGCTTTTATAGCATGAACATATGCTAAAAGAGATGTTTGTAGGCGTTTTTTGCAGTTATATTATTTCCAATATTTACATTTTCTTTGACAAGTGCTGTTGGAGCATGATGCATTTTTATGATTATTAGCAGAAAAACTCCAACCCCAACAACAAAACAGCAGAACTTGAGGTACCACAGGAATTCAGCAAGTTGCACTTAACATTTATAATGCAGAATTTCAGCTTTGAAGCACTGGAATAAAAGGATACTGAGGTCAACAAATGGAGGAACTTTAAAACCAAATGAAAGGCTGACTTTGGGAAGATCCAGATTATTCACATCATAGATCTGCTTCAGAGAATGGGAGTCGTAAGCTCTGATGTAAGCTTTGTAAGCCTCCTGGGCTGACTTGTGAAGGAAGTAGTTCTTCTCTATCAGTTTTTCCAGCTGGTGAGGGGACAAGAAAACCATAAGAGACATAAACAATTATGGCTGTTAAAAGTCTATACATTATATTCAGACATTTTTTACTGTGTGAGTGGCAATGACATTAACTCCTCACTTCAGCAAAACTGCCCTGGGACATCAAAATGCACATGGCAGGTGTAAAAATGCTTTTGTAGACAAGAAGAGGGACACAAAGGCCTGAAGCTGAGTTACAGCACAAACAAAGGCTTAGCAATATGAAAATTTACAGAAATATTAAACAAGTAAGTTAATCAAGGACAATACACCTGCAGCCACCCCATGAAACCATGTGTATGAGAACTGCCAGCCTGACAGCTGAACTGTGTGATTCCATGCAATTCTGTGTACAGTCTGGTGTGGCAATGCATTGTGAAATCAGCAGTATTAATTCTAAACCAAAAATGCAGATACACCAGGGTAGACTAATACATTTTATTTGATGTAGGCCAAATTCCCAATACTCATTAGATCCCAGGGTTTCATTTGATGTTTAATGTACATTAATTCAGCATTCTGAAAAAAAGCTACATTAGGCATAATTTCTTCCTGATTATGCTTAATTAGGACTCTCTCTCTGTAAGGACTGTCTTCACTGCTTCCTGTACTTGCTATTTTAAATTCAAGTTACTGCAAAGAAACTTAACAGAACTCTTATCAAAAGAATGATTCACAGAGGTAATCACCAATAAAAATTCACATCTTCAGAATTATCTATGCTATTCCACTCAACTCTGTGTTCCTTGGCTATTTTTGTAGCACAGGAGCACAAAAGAAGTTTAGCTGATGCTGGGCTTTATTAACATCAGCTAATTAAAAATACACATAGGATTGTATATTACAATTCCTAAACAAGCACACGTATTTTTGAGTTGGAGTTATTATAGACTGCAACATTATCCATGCAAATTATAATACAGATATTCAAAGTAGTTGAAATATAAAAACATGTCATACCTGAGACTGGATATCTGAGATCTTTGACCAAGAAAATTCAAATTCACTTAGCGGTACCTTAAAAACAAAAGAAGAAATGAAATACCAAAGTATTTATTTACACTGTGTAAATGTAGTGAATGTGTTTAAGACCAAGGACAAATAGAAAAGAAACTGCTAGATAACAGTTTTTTTTAATACTACAGCTGTATCTGTAAAGTGCCTTTACATCAATATGACAGTATTATCACTTCCTTTAAGCCAGAGTAATAGAGACACTCAGTATAACACCATTTTTTACCTCTTTTGCTTTACAAGTTAAATCACTTTAGTTAAAAGCCACAAAACAAGTCTCTAAGGAGAGCAACCAAGAAACTCTGCAGTTCTATTGAAATTATTACCTTTAGAAGAAGACTCTGCTTCTTTTGGAATGAACAAAATTAAACTGATCTTTGAAAAAACAAAACAAACTAACAGTTTTTGCCTTTAAAAACTGAATGTACAGTAAAAAAAAATGTATGTAGACAGAAGTTTACCCTGGCTTGTTTCAGATAACGAAGGAAGCCCAGTTCTTCTGGTCGTAAAATGAGCAGAGCGTGTCCTCTACCATTTATTCCTCTGGCAGTCCTACCAACACGATGGATATATTCCTTTTGGAAAGAGTATCAGGCAACAAGGTCAGGCAGTCTTAATAATCAACAAAAATACACCAAAGTTAACCTCAGTATAATGTAATGTATCTTTCCCTATTTGGTACGACTTTTTCTTGGCACCTACACATGGATAAGGGAACACAAGTGCTGAAGGTGCAAAGCAACAGCTGGCTGAGACAGAGCCCTTGACTAAAGCATTTTATCTTTTACTAAAGAAAAAAAATCTTAGTCTGCAGTAACTGAAAACTAAACCTTGATTTTGGAGGTTTTTGAATTTCCCTTGTTTACAGTAGACTTTTATTCAAGTAAGAATACTATCTTTAAACAAAAAAGCAAATTTCAACTGGAAAAGCTCAGGGATGCATATGTAAACTCACACTTCTCTTGAGAAGTGTTTGATTGTTTAGCTGATTAGATTTTAATTTCACAGCACCAACAATATTTTAAAATGCAATTCTTGAGAAGACAACAAAGGTCTTGGCTAGGAGCAGCATTTCCTAGGAGCTGGTGAAGGGCAGTGAAAGAAACCAGCAGCTGGATATGACCATGGCTGAACCCTGCCCTCTGCCAAGCAGCAGTTTCAGCTCTTCTCTGCAACTAAGTTTGCAGTCAGAATTTGATTTCTTGCTGTGACACTTGTCTATTTCCTTAACTTACCTTTGGATCATCTGGAGGGTCATATTGGACAATCCAATCAACCTCAGGAATATCCAATCCTCTGGCAGCCACATCAGTGCACAGCAGTATTCCAGACTCTGCATTACAGAACTGGAAAAATGTTGTAGTACGTTTGGTCTGTTTCTGCTTGCCCTGAAAGGAAACAAATACACTGGGGATGAAATACCAAATAAGAAAAAATTATTTGAGATATCTTTCCAAATCTTGTACAGACCAAGCAGGACCATTTTGCAGTGAAGAAACAAAGGAAAAAATAAAACGCACAGAGTTACAAGAAGTGTCATCCCTCAGAGGTTACAATGTATCTCCCAAAACACTAAAAATTGCATAAACATTCTTCTTATGAGCACAACATAAATGTTTCAAGTTCAGGAAAAGGACATTAACAAGTCTAGCAATGTTAGACAGATTACAGGTGAAAAAAGCAAACAACCAAACAAAACTGATACTTGTCACAGTTCCATCGAAAAATAGCAAGAAATTTCCCCCCAAAGCATAATAAAAAAGGATTATTTGTGGTTAGTTGTAACTGTTTTATAGCCTTGCAGTCAATTCTTTGTTCCTGACTGTGCATTTTGTGGTTTTGAAAAAAATTTACTCATCCAAATGGTAAGAATTGGCATTAAAAAAAAATATAAAAATTACATATATATATTAGATATAAAATATTTCTATATAACAGATAAATATATTACAAAATATTATATTTTATATATTTATGTATTATATAAATATGTAAAAATAAATCCAAGCATCACCTTGGCCTTAGGAAAAGCATCAAATACTTCAGACATCAGACTCTGGATTTCTCTGACAAGAAACTTGCCCCACATATTGAATTTTAGTGTTTGTGAAAGGTAACTTATTGGAATAAAACAGAAATGTTGATACACAGAGAGCATAAATTAATATCAGTGTTCAGTGCTGGTTCAAAAAACAGCAAGTCTGATTACTGAAGTGTTATTACATCATCTTTATTTCAGACTAATTACAGACTAATCAAGACCATCATCAGTTTGGTGAGCAGGGTGTCTGTTTATTAGAAACTGGACCGAAACAAACCAGGCAAACGTAAAGCCAGTAACAGCTTACAGGTGTTATCAGAATAATTCAAAATAAATCAATGAATAAGACACTTACATGAATGGCCAAAACAGGCAGATCAATGTAGTTGAGTAATTCATAGTGGTACTTCACTGACATACATGAAGAAAAAAATACCATCAGTTTCTTCTTCCGGTTCTTCTTGAGGAATGTGAAGAGCAGAAGGAATCTTTTTTCAGATGGACACACCACATAACCCTGCAAAAATTTTAAACATTTTAAAATAAAAATAGTAAGGAGCAAACTTGTGTTTTAGTAACACACATCAGGGTTACTTTGTGAAAAAAAACCCACCAAATAGTTAAACAGTGAAATACATTTTAAACATCCCAAGTAAAACAACCACAGGGTTTGGTGTGTTCAGAGATCTCAACCCTCCCACTAATGTTTGTCTTACCTGCTCCAGACCATCTACTGTTGCTGTCTCCTTGTTATCATCAACCCCGACATACAGTGGCTCTTTCTTCAGAGAGATCTTTGCCAGATCTTCGACCTTTCTGGTTTGTGTGGCAGAGAAAAGCATCGTCTGTCTGCGCTCTGGAAGTATTTGAAAGACAGCCTCACTTTTTAAAGAAAAATTCAAATAGGGAGGTCATAAAATCTCTAACTGCAAACTTCCCTGGGCAAATCTTCCAATTAAATTCTAATTCAAACATACTACTACTGACAAAGAGGTGTAGTTGTATTATATAGGGTGTATACCATGTTTATTTCAGCTGTCCCCACCCCCAAAATCCTAACTGCTATCAAAATACAGTGTTCTTTCTCTGTATTTTTCTGTAAAAATGTTAATAATCATTTGCAATCCAGTTTAGACACAAAACAACAACTTAAACAGAGATCCATCTTCTAATTCTACATTAATTCCCATGAATATTACAATATTTTTGTGTGTTTAATACATCATTTACAAGGAATAGCTAAATGAAAAATTAGGAAAATAGAAATTTAAGGTAAATACTTAAGCTTCTTCAAGACACTGGTCTTGGAGGTATCAAAAAAGATTGAACTGCAAGTCAGAAGATCTTTTTCCTTGTATTTAAACCTTATTAGGAAATAATGAATTGCAGGAAATAAACAGACAAAGGAAGATGAATGAGAAAATAGACTAAAAAACTAAAAGGATTTTATATCAGAATTATATCTCTGTTCTTTTGAAAACTCTGTTCCTCAGATAAATGATGTTCAACAAGTAATATATACTGTCTAGCAGAAAAAAAGGACTGAGTAAGAACACGGCTATGAAGTCAATTTACAGAACTATAAAAATTAATGACTTCTCTTATAATAATTGAGTCAGAAAGAAGACATAATGTTAGTCAAGTGATTTCCAGGCAAGAGAGATATTTTTTTTTCTTACTTGGTAAAAGTTTTATGATCTGTTTCATTTCTTCTTCAAATCCAACCTCCAAAATTCGATCTGCCTCATCAATTACCAAACACTGCAAGTTCTTGTACATGAAACCTGGAGTGTTCTAGAAGATTAACAAACTCACAGTCAGACAGGAAAAAGAGTTTTATTATGTTTTAATAACAAGATCAGACATCAATATTCTATCTACCTGCATATGATCCAGCAGTCTTCCTGGTGTTGCTACAATGATGTTGATTCCATTTCCAAGCTTCTGTGCTTCTGCTGATCTGTTACTGCCCCCCATTATCAGACCATAGGTGTGAACATGATGATTCATAAGTTCTTTAAGAACTCCGTAGGTTTGCATAGCCAGCTCTCGAGTAGGAGAAAGAATAATAACACCAGTTCCTAAAAAATACATCAATTAGACAGGAGTCAGCTACAAGCCATCCAATGCCCTAAATGGCTGCTTTACAGTAAAACTCAGCAGTGAAATGAAAAGCCTTACCATTCCTAGGCATGAATTTCAGCTTGTAGATGAGCTCTACTGCAGGAATGAGAAACGCAAGTGTTTTTCCACTGCCTGTTTTTGCAGCTGCTAAAATATCCCTGTAAGCAGCAATGTTAGAAAAAGAACTATTTAGTTGACCATACTGAGAGAAGAACAATCTGATCCCTGCTGACAATGTGAAAACTAACATGGCTTAAAGAAGACCTAGAGAAAGATAAAGCTTTAAGAAGTGGAGCTGGTACTCCACTTTAAGAAGTGGAGCTTGCTGGCAGAGGCAGGTCACAGCAATCGGTCAGTGAAAGGCTGGACTTGATGATTGTGGAGGTCTTTTCCAACCTTAATGATTCCATGATTTGATTTTATCATTCATGTATGTAGCTTGCCAGCAAAGTTTACAAAACATTTGGGGTCATTAGAGTGACTAAAAAGCCCTATTTCTTACCTGCCTTCTAGAAGAGGCTTAATACTTTTATGTTGAATTTCAGTCATGTGTGTAAACCCCATGTCGTTTATGCCTTTCAATGTATTCTCACTGACAGAACCAGCCAGGGAAGCAAAGGAATTGTCTTCAAAAGCACCTGAAAGTGAGGGACAAAATGAAAAATATTTAAACTTATTTCTTCTAATTCCTCTGCCATCTAAGATTAATCAGCTCAAACTGACCCATAGGAAAAAAATCAAAGGACTCCTTATTGCATTCTGCACAAAATCCAAGGACATTGGAAAAATACTCCGTATTAATGAGTTAATAAGAATGAAGATGAATGCACTGTTTTTTCTGTCAGATTTACTAGTTCTACGTGTCCAGCTTGCTATTCATGGACTTCTTCCTTTACAGACAAGCATGTGTGTCTATAGGTTTAAAAAACACTTGCACTAGTAATGGTAGGACCAACGGGTGTGTATATAATGCAGATTTCCAAGAACAGTAGGTGGGTGAGAGCTGTACAGCTGCCAGTGTCACATCATGTATTCAAACTCCTGACTCACAAAGCTCACTTGAAAACTGCAACTTGCTCTGGAAGGAAAGTGTTAGATCTTGGGATTTTGCCCATGCATGAAATAGAGAACACAAGATACCTGTTACACCTAGTGGCAAACTGGGCACTTCATCCTCCTCCTCTTCCACTTCTTTCTCTCCAGAGTCCTGCTTATCTCCATCTTCTACCTCTGCAGAATCATCTTCTTCTGTTTTTGCTTTTTTGGTTTCTGTATCTGGAGTGTTATTTTACAGAAGACAAGTCAGTTAGAAATACAAAGGTCATGGTTATCATATAAAGTTGGTCCACAGACTGAATTTCCTTTACTCTGTAAGCCACATAAAAAGATCACAATTTTCCATTAGGTGGAAGGGAGAAGAGACAAGGTTTCTACGGAATTTTCTGAGACACAGAGCAAAAAAATCCCCAAGTTCCTTCCAGCCCACTTTACATAGTGAAACAATGTAGCTTGATGTATATCATAGTGTGGAAGCAAGATAAATTGTCCTTAAACCAGTTACAAAATTCTTTCACATCTGAAATGCAGACACCAAATATCCTACACCATTTGTGCTCAGGATATATGAAAAGTTGCATTTTAGGTACTTGAATCTTCAGAGGCAAAAGTATTTCCTCATTGGCATAACCATGATGCGTGTCCCAAAAATCAAATACAATTTGTGAGCCTCCATTCCTCATGTACGTCTATATAAGTATCTATAAATATATATGTATAAAAACATATGCAAACCTAGCAGTATTTGTGTAGTTATTTCTTGGGTTTTTGGTAGATTTCCAGTATAATTCAGTTTCATAATATATAAATGTTGCCAAAGACTGGACATATTGCTAAAAGGCTGTATTGGCTGCACAGCCAAGTACAGAGAGCACCCATCTACCAGAGCTCTGAAACAACAGGGCATGTATTTGAATAATACACAAGCAAAACATTCAATCAACGGTACAAAACAGAATCCCACGGAACAAATTAATTGGCTACTAGTACGAATTAATATTAATCAAATATCGCAGGTGGAATGAAATAGGTAAAGCTTTAGATCTCAAGGACTTTAAAACGCACACCTGACCGGCACATGGCATTTCTAACATTCCCCGACGCGGCGGGAGCCCTAAGGAGGCGCTTGTGGGGTCTCCCAGACTAACTCAGCTCTGGGAGACTCTTTGCTAAGAGCACGCACCATCTCCTCCATTGGCCGCCGCTTTTCTCTTTTTCTTCTTCTTTTTCTTCTTTTCTCCGCTTCGGGGTCCGGCTGCATCCACAGGCTCTGCGCCCTCCTCGGCCGCTGCGTCCACCTCTGGCACCGCCGCCTCCTCCACCTCCTCCTCCTCCGGGGGTGCCTGAGAAGCCCCCTCGTTCGGCACTGCACGGGAGACAGAAGGAGGAGACAGGGGAGAGAACACAAAGTTAGGCTCCGCTGGCTCTCAGCCCGGGAGAGGCTCGGCGGCGCCGCCCGCCCTTACCTGCCCCCTGGGCCGCCCGCAGCTTCAGGTTGCGCTGCCGCAGCTTCAGGTTGCGCTTGTGGATCTTCCTGCGGAGCAGCCGCATGGGCAGGTTGCTGGCAGCAGCCGGCACCGACATCGCGGCGGCGGCAGCGGGAACCCCGCGCTCCTGGCACACGTGGGGAGGCCGCGGCCGGACCCGCCGGAACCGCCGCCCGCGGGGCCTCACGGGAACCGGGCAGCGCCCTCTGGGGGCTCGGCGGAGGCAGCGCAGCGCGGGGTCCGGCTTGCTCCCTGCCCCGATCCTGCTCTTCTCCAGGCCCCGATCCTGGCCCGATCCCTGTCCTGCTCCCGGCCCGATCCCTGTCCTGCTCCCTGCCCCGGTCCCTGCTCCGCTCCCGGCTCCGCGCCTCAGCGGCCTCAGCGGCCTCAGCGGCCTCAGCGGAACACGTCCCGCGTTTCCCTGAGGCGGAGGCCCGCCGTGTCTCACACAGACCCCTAGGCTCACAACACACCGTCTGCCCTGTGGTGCTGCCTCCATCAGTGCTTACAAGTGTTCAATGGGAGAAAGAGACAGAAGAATCAGGTTGGAAAAGAGCTCTGAGATCATCCGAGTCCAACTGACGACCAAAATCACTATGTCGACTACACTGTGGTTCTGAGTGCCATGTCCCGGCTTTCCTTAAAGACTTCCAGGGGTGGTGAATCCACCACCTCCCCAGGCAGTTCATTCCAATGTTTAATCACAATTTGGGAAGAAATTCCTCCTAACAGCCAACCTAAATAAACCTCCCCTGGCGCAGCTTGTGGCCATGTGTTCTTGTCCTGTCTCAGTTCCCTGGGAGCAGAACCTGAACCCCCGGCTGCCCGCTCCTGTCAGGGAGTAGAAGGCAGAAGGGTCCCCAGAACCTCCTTTTTTCCAGGTTAAAAACCAGACCCTCAGCTCCCTCAGCGCTGCTCATCAGACTTGTGCTCCAGCCCCTTCCCCAGCCTCACTGCCTCACTGTGCTCTCCCTCCAGCCCCTCGGTGCTCTGCGGCTGAGGGGCCCAGAACCGGGCACGGCACTCGAGCTGCGGCATCAGCAGTGCCAAACACCGGGGAAGAGTCACTTCCCTGCCCCTTCCCTCCGGAGAGCAGAGGGCACAGACAGCGCAGGGATGTGCCGCAGCTTTGCCACCTGAGACCAGAAACCAGCGCCTTCCGAGAGACCCGACACTGCAAACTGAGTGAGGTTCGGCCCTTGATACCTTGCTGAAACACAGAACAAACTGCGGAACTAATTCTATATTAAGTAACGAAAGCAATTTTTTTTTTGCCGTCTGTAATTCTCGTCTTGCATAGGTCGTTTGGACCACCAGGATGAAAATTAAATTTGTCTTGCCAGAGCTTCAGACTGTGAACTATGGCCATCCTGTCCAGACTTTCAGAGACTTGAAAACGTGTCAAGCTACTGCTTTAATAAATTGAATGGATTACTGCTATTTCCATCAGCTGCATTTGAAACCAGACTGATCCATCCTCAGCAAGAAAGGCTTTTGGTACAGACTCCAAAGGAACTCAGTTTTACCTGCTTAATATTAAGCATTTCGTACTACTAGATTCAGTGAATATTTTCTCCCTGGCTATCTTATATTGCATTTGCAGAATGTATTTTTAAGTAGACATTCCTCTTCCTAGTCTGTACTGATTTATATAGATGTGACTAGGTTTACTATTTGGATCCAGATTTAACCCAGGCAGTGTTTCTTTCTAGAATATGGTCATTGTGCAGATAAAATGTATAAAGATCTGGACAGCAGGGAGCTAGCACTAATGCACAGAGGGAGGACAAAGTTATGTCCTTTGGGCATGGCATGGTCTTCATGTTCCCATCTTAACCAGTAGTTCCAAGATCATCACTATTTTCACTTTCACCCTCGTCATCATACCCCCAGCTCTTCCAAGAATTAGGACCTGGAAACTCTTTTACCTGGTCAGGTAAAAGCCTTTATAAAGAACTCACCTCAGTGTCCATTCTGGGTTCTGGCTGACTTGGCAAGTCTTCGTGAAATTGCATTAGTGTGGCACAAGGCCCACATTGATAAACTGTCCAGAAAAGTTATGTCAGATCCCACTGACCTGCTGTGTCTGTTGGCTACAATCACCATGGCACACAAGGAAAACTTTATAGACAAAAGAAGGTCACTCATCTGTTTACACAGATGTCAGGGCATTCTGTATAAGAATTCAGAAATGACAGATTTTTTTTAGGCAACAAATTATCATGAGCTCCAAAATTGTTCTCTCTCAATATCTTGCAAATCATGTTACTTGGAGTTAACAAACAAATGTGCTTCTCTGGAAATTTCATAATATGTTTTTAAGCTTCCTTCTTTTAGCATTTATTTGTTTTAAGCTGTTATTGTGGAAAGTCACAAAAAAAAATTAATATAATAATGATAATATTATTGTGACAAGTCTAGACAGTAATTTAAACCACTAACTCATGTTAATAGTTTTTCTCTGAATTTTGGCATTTCTTAGATAGTGTATGTATCCCCTCTAGCACAAGTGTCATTTTTGTCCAATACATTCATTCCTAATTGCTTGAGTTATCAGGCAATCATTACTAACAATAGGATTTTCTCAAATGGTTATTGAGTTGTTGTCAAAATGTCTCAAATTTTCTGCACATGATCTCGCAGGAAGGTTTGTAGGGAAACATGTTTTGTGTGAGTGAAACCTTTATAGAGCTGAACAGGTCCATATAAGATGCTCTGAATTTGTTTCTGAAGATGAATGTTTTTAATGGGCTTCCTATGTCAGTATTTTATCTCCCAGAGTTAATTCATCCTTAAAGCTAAATTCAGATTTTTTTTGCCTACTTACCATAAACTGACTTGTGTTGAGTAAAATGTAACACGGAGGTAGTAATTGATTTCAGTTGTATCATTTCAAGTAGAAGGTGGTAACTTATACATAAGGTGCCAAAATCTCATCTAGAAAATATCATGAAACAAAGGTGTGTAGTCATTTCTAAGTATAGGATTTTGGGAATATAGCTAAATTAAAGAAGACAAGTTTTATTTCCAGAAATCAGAATTTCTGAAAAAATGCTTTTTTGATATCTTGAGCTGGACATGAAGAAGATCAACACTGGTGCATTTTATAAACATCTGCACCATTCAGCTAACAGTTCTGAACTGGAGAACTAAAGGTTTTATTGCTTGCAACCACAAACCGGAAAAGTGTTCAGAGCTGTCTTTAATGTTTAGCATATTATTATTTTCCATGTTAGAGCAAATTTATGTGTCAGACAGTAATACAAAAGGACTTGGTTTAAAATCAAGCTTTTTTTTCAAACGTGTCTACCTTATCAATCTGTGTACATATGTAAATGATGGCTACAAAGAAATGATCAATTTTCTGATTTAGTTAAGGTATATAATGAAAATTAAATGTGGACTTTAACAGAGAAAAGTTACCCAAACCTGAACTGATATGAATAGCTAGATACAGATATATTCAGATACATCACACAGAGAACTGATGACCTGATTTATAGAACATGTCAATGTTAATGTGAGTTAGAAATTGCTAGTACAAACCATGCCTTTGTAGGGTATCACTGAATATCTCTGAATCTGTGAGGGAAGTGAAAGTATGGCTTACAAGGAGAGTAAGGTTTGGAAAAACCAAGGTAGACTATCACAGTCACATTTAGGGTTTTTGTTTAATACTGCTTACAGATAATGTCTCACTTGTGCCATATTGAAGTCTGGTCTCAGTTATGACTGACATCAGCAGCTCTGTGGACATGGCAATGGAGCTGGATTCAAATCACATCTGTGACTTTTTTAGGAAATTTCTCATTCAGCCCATATTTTACAGCTGGAACTGAAACCATTGCAGGTGTTCTAATGCATGATCTCCTCTCTGACACACAGAGGACCAAATGCCACCTTGTATGAGCTGCTGGAGTTCTTCCTTGCAGTAAGAGATTATTTTATGTTTATCACCTACACACTGTAAACAAAATATCTTCAGGAAAACAAGGTGCAATACACATTTTTGTCCTCACAGAGGCAATGAGAGAACAAAAAATGCATAATGCAAGAGCAGTGCTCAGTTTGTAATGTACCACTGGCAAGATGGAGAGTACCATGAGGATAATTGGAGTACAAAATTATGCATGGCACACAGCTGAAGAGTTTAGATTCTATTTTATTTTATTTATTTATTTATTTTATATTTACAGTTTGTTTCTGACATTTGCAGTTTAAACTTACAAAATGTTTTTTGGGGTCATCAGAAGCTGCTTTTCTGAATCAGATGAAATAATAATCAAACATTTTCTGTTCTATTTTAGAGGCTGTTTACAGCTGTTTGCATCCCCTGTTCCACGAACCCCAGCAGGTGTTGATAAATATCTTGTTTTGCAGATGACAGTAAGCTACAGCCACTTTTATTAAGACAGCATGTAAATTCTCAATATTCTTTTTTTAACCCACAAAGTTCCAATTTTTAATGCTTTCCTGTTTTTAAAACACTTAGAGAAGGTTTCTCTAAATGCTGCAAAGGCTCCAAGTAGGATCAAGTGATTTATTAGCAGATTAATCAAACTGCAGGTATAGCAACTAGTTTATAACTTACAGACTGACAGGTTCATAACCCTTAAAATAATAATTTTCTCAGGCATAAAAGGCATTTATTTTACAGTGCCCTCATTAAATTAAAGAATCCTAGTAAATATATTACTGTCTCCTATTCAAAAGGAGTGTGTCTTTTATATGGCTTTATAATTCACAGATCGTCATTTAAAATAGCTCTGTTCAAACGATATAAAGTCATGATTAAACTCAGAGTATGAAATCTGATACAGTAAGGGGAATATAAAGGGTCATCTAAAATTCTTTGCAGCTCTTTTGAAGATAAAATTTGAAGGGGAGGGATATTCTGGATGCATAGCAGCTGGATGGAGGCTGATTAGTGGTAGTTTGTGGCTGGAGTGAACACAAGATGTCACCCTCACTGTGAGAGAGCTCCAACACACAAATGCCTTTAGTTAAAAAGGAAAGAGAATGAAGTATTGAGGTTACTCTTTTTTTTTTTTTTTAAGTCGTCCATCACATGTGTTCTGTCATTTACATATCCTGGTACCCAGTCTCACTGTAAAATTTTCTCCACCTTGCTGAGTATTTATAAGAAAATTCTCTCATGCCATTTATCAGTTCTTTAAATTTCTTTTTAAAAGTGGGTTCTGAAATTCGGAATCAGATTTTACTTCCTTGAGTAGCAGCCCTATGTTTATTATACTGTTAGTGAAAAAGAGAATGGAGAACAGAGTGCCATATTTTTCCTGTTTTCCATGTTTTCTTCAGTAACATTAATTTTCATACATTTACCTGGAAGTTTTAAAGCTTATAGAAGTACAGAATTGTAACTATTCTGGAAAACTTTCAGATAATAAAATAAGCTGAATTTTTACATTTCTTCCTTACATGTAAAACCTTTTGTGCTTAAGAGTAATACTTTCTTTTTGTTACAGTTTCAACTTCCCTTTACCTTTATTCTAAACAATATAAAACTCTTGAGGAAGAAAGGGATTAAAATATTGACTTAAACAAAACATTGATTAAACAATGGTATTAGTTTTTTCTGATTATAATTTAACTCCTTGAGTTCAGGCCTCTGAATTCAGTAATGCAGACAGCATGCTTGTGTTCAAGCTGACATTTATGCTTTAAATGTTTGTATCCTTGAAGATATCCCAAGGGTGGGACTTGTGAGGACAGACCTCAATGTCTTGTTGAGTTGTAGATGTTCCTGTTACCTTAAGGGGTTGTTCTCATCTTATTTATGTCATCCACACAGTGGAAATATCTTCATTAATAAGGTGAGGATAGCCATTCTTCACTCCCACTGTTTTTGTTTAGATTGCAAGGCCTTGAAGAAAGAACTATTTAAAAAAGGGTATTTGCATGGGACCTAAAGAGATAGAGTCTGTATTGCACAGAGAAGGCCTGTGTGTATCAGGGAACTCTGGGCATTATTGTAATATTGATTAAACAAAATTATTCTTAACCACCAAAATTTAAAATACAATTTAAATATACAAGTGATAGTAAAATACTGTTTTATTGCAAAATATACATCTAGTGAGAACAAATTCTCATCAACCTGGACGGAGGAGAAAACTAAACAGGGAACAAAGGCCATGTCAAATAATCTGTGATATCTCCAGCTGACTGTCCTTTTAGCCCATTCTTGAACACCTTCAAGAAAATATCAAGAGTTCATTCTCGCATTTTTCTTGGAGTGGTTCACCCCTCTCTTGCCCAATATCATTATTATGCTCGTACATCCATAGTTTTACAGTAGTCTTCTTCTCTGCATAATTCTGCATGTCCTTAAACCCAGTGTAAGTCACTTTTACTCCTAAGGCCCTTTCAGATTGGAATTTAAAGGAGATTTAATATCCGTGAGAATGAGAATGGTTGGTTCTTATCAACCGTTATGTAATATTGCTTTTTCTGATTGAAAGTCAGCAGAAGATTGGAGAGTCAGCACTCCAGAAGAGAATGTTTAAGTAGCTTGTATTACTGGGCTCCGAGCTTTTACGGTTCAGGCCTTCATAAACTGTGTCAAGCTGTGATAGTTATAATTATTGCACACGTTGGCTTAACCTATATCGCACAGTCATAATGCATTAGCCTTTCCAGCTTTCACTTGCCTGTCCTTTATTAACTGTGACATTTTCCCTTAAAGGTTCAGAGCAAGCATGACTTTATGATCAACCATAAGCTCTAACTAAACCGACTTTTTTCCCCAAGGAAGACTGTTGTGGAAGAAACCAGGAGATGGCAGTCTTTCTTAAAGCATCACAGTTTAATCTCTTGGTGACTACGATTTCTGTTCTTGTGCCCCGGGATAGGCAAAAAAATTTAAAATGAGGTGAAGGAAATGCCACGTCTCTTGTCTTGTTGGCACAGGAAACCATTGCATGCTCTGGTGTCTTTCAGAGGCTTTTAATTCAGTTGTCAAATCATGAACTATCATATAAATCCTGGGGGAACTGTGGTTCATGATGGCCTTAGTGCAGTTTTCTTACCTGGCTGTTTCAACATACCTGAATTACAGTTCTCTGTTATCTGGTAACACTGAGGAGCCAACAGTGAGTAGCCAACCTTCCCAAGACTGTGTTCTTTATCTGAATGCAGGCCAATTTCACAGAAAACCAGCTTCAAAACAAAACTCATTCATGTATGTTTAATGAGCAAAAACAGATTCAGATCAGCCCAGAGACTGTATGACCTACTCTGTCTTGCTATTAACTTGTCCCTCAATTTATCTCTCAACATTCTTGGACAACACAGTGCCTCCTCAGGGGATCAAGATGGTTTTAAGTGGCTGTGGTGCCTTTGATCTCTGTTATGTAACGTGACAAAAGGCAGTGTCACATCTGTTTATAACCCAGTGGGATAACACTGTCCTAGTGTGTGATTGTCTGTTCTTATTGGAGATATAATTACTTCATGGCAGTATTAGAAACCAGGTTAATTTGAGCTGTTGGCTGTAAGCATGAACAGAAACTTCTTAGCTTTCTATATATTTTTTCAGTAGAGTAAGCACCAGAAAGTGGCACAGGAGAGCACAAACGTGGCTTAAATTAAGTCTTTGTCTTTATTGACACAGTGCAACTCAAACAGAGCTTAGTAAAACCATGTTCTGTCTTCAATTATTTACTAGAACCTGTGATAGATTTAATTCTAGCAAGCTAATAATCTTGTATCTCCTCAGTCATCATGGCCTTTGGACTCCCAAAGCATGCTCTCAGCATTGTCCCTGCTTCCTTTGAACTGTAGTAAATTGCATGTGAATGGCAAATGTGTAAAGAGCAGTTATTATTCATAATCATATCAGATTCATACATAGTTTCGACCAACACTTTCACTGGGGAAAATTCTTGCTTTGCACTTTAAAAATAGCTCAACTTCTCTTAAGCATCACATAACTGACTAATAGAAATATTAACAATAACAAAATTAATACATTCTTTTAGACAGTGTTAAATAAGGGGAACAGATATAGAAGTTAGCTAATGTTTATGAAGTATTCTAATTGCTACCTGAACTTGTTACAGAACCAGCAGAGGGAAAACAATACATTGCTCCAAATGTCCAGCTATATTCTTAGTCATCATGTTTGTCAATAGTGTAAGAGAAAGATTTTTCAAGTTGGTGATAACAGACCTTCAGGTCATGTTTTTATGTAAAGGTCCTCAACCTTTCTTCTGCAACTCACCTTGTTCACTTTGGTGCATGTTACTCAACATCTTGGCACTGTCTTTCTCAGCATCCATGCCTGTAGACATCCTGCAGATGACTGGTTCTCCCAGCAGAGAGCCCTGTTTTTAATCTGGCATGCAGGAAGATGATCTGTTCACATCTAGAATGCAAATATCTAGAGCTGCCAGGATTCTGCAGGTGAGAATTGTGTACATGGTGGAGTATCTGGATACAATGAAAGTGTAAAACTCTTTGGTGTGGCAAAACTTGATGTATGAATGACGCTGAGTTTATTTACCAAAGTTTGTTACTTTATCTGCATCACAAAGTATCAGAAAGAATGTATGACATTTCAGTTGCTAGGCAGCATCATGCTACAGGCCTCTAAAAGCCATGTCAAACATTTAGCTTAATCATTTTCCAGAAATGTTTAAAAGCATAATATCTCATTAATAACTATCTAATCAATGAGTCATTCAATGAGAGATAATCCATCTTTACTTTCATAGTGGCAAAATACAGGTCATTTACTGGGTATGCAAGAGCACATCAGGTATTAGAATTACAGAGCCTTGTTGGAGGATATGCACAAATCAAAGAAGAAGATCATGGTATACAGCCTAGTTTCTACACTCCCCCATTCTCTGAGAGCTTAAAACATTCTCATGTAAACAAACAACATTAATAATATAATAAAATTATTTCTGTGTCTCTCTTTATCAGCTGTTGGTAGTACGGATTGAACAGGCTCTGTGCAGTCCTGTGCAGTTTGGGAAGACATGCTGGGTGTTTATCTGGGTTTGTAGGCTGTGAGTTTTATCTGATTGAGTTGAAATGCTGTACTGCCCTGAAGTGTCACTCATACTGTTTGGATAGAGTTCAATAACCATTATGCTTGCTTATCCATGATAACTATCAATCCTTGACTCATGTCCAGGGCATGTAGGGAATCCTGGATACTCTTAGAGAGAGACAGGGTCTGGAGGGCTTTCCTGTGTCCTTCTGCTGAGCCCTTGGCCTCTCAGGGATATATTTTGGCAGTTCAGACTTAGAGCACACACAGATCAAGGACTCAGAATAGACATCCCCTTTGAAAACAGCATTTTCAGTATTCTACCTACATGATCTTGCAGTACTCTTGATTCTGGCTGATGTTGTACAGCTGTTGGTCACTATGAGGCTTCCTCCAGAGTGTGATTACATGGGATAAGAATTTCTATGCAAAGGTAAAGACATTTGTGTTGTGCCACAGAATTTGTGTTACTCAATTATTGTTCTGACAGAAGATTAAGCGTGGAAGAGGTCTGACACAGGAGGTGATGCGGAGAGACACTGGGAGAGATATCAAATTGAGTTCCCTGGCCAGCCTGACTTTAGTGCAGAATATTTAGTGAGGAAGTTAAACCTCGCCTCCACCATGCACTTCTGCAACTTTACACCTTCTGCAACTTTACACCTTCTGGATATTTAACTATCTTTGAGAAGAATAAACTAACTAATCGTAAATACCTTTTAATTACATAATTTCCAACATCATATAATCTTTCTATTAAACAGCACAGCTTTAGCAGAGACAGACCTGTGAGACAGCAGCTGTGGATCTTTTATCTTTCCTTCATTATTATTGTGTGTTTTCATTGATTTTAAGTTTCATACTCAAAAACATCTAGTAGATTTATACACACAGTTTTAAGTGTGAATGATTTAAAAGCTCCCAGTGTCTCTACATGACTTCTGCTGTTTCATGTAGCAGTGAAGTGCAGAATGAAGAACTGATTCTGCTTTAAAATTCTGCCTCCCTCTTGTTATATTGCACTTAATTGGAAAATGTTTATAATTTCAGCATGTAATTTTCTGCTATTCTCATACAGCCTTACTGGTACAAGCAGTATTTACAGTGTGTTTGAAAGATACACATTGATTAATGAAGAACAATCTAGTGAACTAATATGAAGAACTGTAGAAAGATTAAGATTTTCCAGTGCTATTGGAATGGAAATAGACCCTTGAGTAAAATATTTTAGGAAAAAAATCCAGCAGGGTCCAATTTAAAGAGAATGTTCACTTACATTGATAAGTACAGGTTTCTGACTTTTCCTCTCTTTCAGAATTTCCCCTAAGTTATAAAATAAGAATAATTGCTTTAAGCAAATTTTTCTGATCATTTATTCTACTAGGATTTTCTGGAGTACATTTTCAGATCATGGATTATAGGTGCATTTCTCATTATCACTAATGAGAATTTCAATGCATGATATAATTTTACTGTGCTATTTTGTCTGACTTGTATTACACCTGTCAGTCTGCTTTCTCCTGCTATTTCATTAATATTTAATTATTAATATTTAAAGGTCAAACTTAGCCTTCAGTGATATTAAAATATATTATTCAGTTTCATCTGAACTTAGGAGACTATTTCTGGGACAGTTCTCAGTAGACAGGAAAAAAGGCAAATCACCATAACTTTGCTGCCTTTTTAATCCAGGTTTTTTCTTCTCTTTCCAAAAGAAGTTGAACAGTTTCTATCTCAGAGGGGGAGGAGAGAGGTTTGTAAAGGAATGAAGTGTAATTCACAGTGCAGTCAATGGGATGAGGTGCTGCTCTTCTTTGTGCCTGGAGAGCCTTGCAATAAAGCGGTTGCAGAACTGAAAAGCTTCACGGGATAATGTTTGTCCAGTAGAGTTTCTCAGAGCACATCTCAACAATATGGCATCCTGGAATAAAAGGAAATGTTATGCTTTTAGTGCATTGGTGTGATAAAGGCAGTGCTCCAAACTGAGCAGCACTTTTCACACAGATGTATAGATAGCTAAACTGTGTTTCAAATGTGGGATTTTGCATTTTGAGCAAAAATCAATTATCCCAGAAACTCCTTATCTGTTTAAATATTTGCAGCATCAGTATTGAAGGTTATAAGGCCAGGCTTGCAAAGAATTATGAGTACAGTGTGTAGATTCCATATAACAATGTTCAACTCAAGACCATTCTAATGCTAATATTTTTGTGTGACTGAATGCCCCTGAAAACACCAAAGATATTATATGGCCTTTATTTACTTGCTCTGTTCCAGAACTTAGTCTGGTTCTGCTGAGAAGGTGAAAGAGGTCCTGCAAAGCATGGGATGGATATGCACAAAAAATCTCCATGGCATCAAAGCTGTTTGTCCTGTGAATTTCAGGGATTCTGCCATTTTTTAAGGTAAAATTTGGACTGTGCATATGGTGTGTGTGTGTGTAGATTGTTGCCTATATCCTACACTTGCTGGAGTCCTTGCAATATTTATTCATGTGCACACAAAAGGGTTTCAGAAAAGACCTTGTAGATGAGAAGTCTTCTTGAGCTCAGCCACTGCTCCAAGAGGAAGTGGAGTATGTGACAGCAGACAGCTTAAATGTAGCATATTTGTCCTATCAACACTGGATATTGATGCAGTTGGACTTGTGCTAAGGCACACCAGGGATCCAGCTTTTCCAACTGTCTTCTTTCAGTACACATCAAGGGATTATGCAGATTTACACCAAAATTGTGTCCACACGATGTGGACACAGCAGTGGTTTGGACTGAGCTCAAGTTTGAGCAGATGTTGGTTATAAATAGACACACCTCTGGTGCTGGGAAGCTGTGCAACTTGACGCATTTTATTGTAGAAGACTGTCAAACAACAGGGAAACTATTTAGTCCAAATGTCAAATCTCTACCATGGATGTGAAGAAAAGCATAATTGTTCACTTCAGTGGAAATAAGATCAATCTCCAAGTGCTTAACAGTGAATAATCCTGAGCTGCTATCCTAAACCTTGTAGTATTTCGCCACTGCTGATTGCCAGGCTGTATTTTAATTTATTTTTTTTTTACCATGGATTTACATATTGTGCCATTGTGTGAGTATATTGGTCTTCTAATGTAAAGAGAACACAGTCTTTGAGCCTTTGAACTTGCCCACTAATGCCTGTTTGTAAGGTGGAACATTAAAGTGGACTCTATTTCTTTAGTCTGCAACTTTTTGTCTAATCTGAACATGTTAGAATGTAACTTTCCTTATCTGCAACATAAATTGGTGATTATAGCTATTGCTATCAGACACAAAAGTAGAAATTATAAGTGTGTATGCCTTAAATTGGAGAAATTATCTTCAGCTATAGAGCTGTTTATCCAAACCTTAATGTTATTCTTATCAACCTAGAGCTATCTGCTTCTGAAGCTCTGATGCAAATTATAATTAATTTTGTGACTCTCCTCAGCTTAGTATCATTGTGCAGTGTGATTTTCTGACCTAGGCTGGTGCTGGATAATCAAATGCCCTTGCTGTATTTCCAAATACCTCTTTTGAAACACAGAACAGCAATAAGAAAGTGCAGTTGCAGACACATTGAAGGAAATGCTAAAAGTGGGATATGATCAAGTAGATGATATTTTATCACTTTTTGCATATTATCAAATAATAAAAAATATTTTTAATAAGCTAAATAATTTTTCCTAAACTCAGTAATTTTATTATTCCTCTGGGAGGGTGTGTATGGGAAAAAAACCCAAAACAACCTTCCTTTTTGCTGCCATAGAAACCAACCTTAACCAGAATGTTGCAAATAAAAAGAGCCCCCTCTGGCTTCATATTTATGTAGATTATGTGAATATGCATTGCTTTTTAAAAAGAAAAAAATACAATTTCTTAAGCAGGTAGTCTGTTGATCCCTCCTTAGATTTGTCTCTATTTGCAGAAACATGCTTAAGAAGTGATTTTTGACTTAGACCCTAAAGAGTCTGCAGAGGCAGCCTGAGCACCCCTACAGATTTTTACTGTACAGTCAGAAAGCTCCCACTGCATCTCAGCATGGGGCACAGCAGAATGCATCTCTCCCCTTGCTGTGCCTTCATCCTTCATCTACCTGTCATGGACAGTGGGTGCTCATCATTTCAAGTATTTTTTGTAATAAATCAAACATTTTCTTAGAGTGGCACAGCTGACACAGCCACTTTCCTGTAGCTCAGTTCTGATACAAAAAGGAGTGACTCAGGCTTTCCATAGGAAGGAGCTGGTTGGTGCTTTGATTGATGAGTGTCCATCTGACAGCAGTATTTGCATTGAAAAAAGAGTAAGTTTCATTGAAGTGCCACAAGCTAAAATCCTCACAATGAAGGCACTGAAATGACAAATGAAATGCTCCCTCTGTTGGCATGGAAGTTTGGGCACATATCAATTGTTTCTTGTAAAAAAAACAAAGATTAACTGCTTCATATTTGCAAAAATCATCTAAAAAGTTGCAAAATTTTTTCAGTTCATTTTTTGTTGAATCTACTTTTTTTAATCCCAAACTTTTTTTTTTAATTGCTGAAATACCCTTTTTTCTCACTGTGATTCTGTCCTACCTCCCTATTTCTAGAGACAACTTCAAAATATGCCAGGTCTTTGGAGGCAAAATTCTGCAAACTACTAATGCAGCTATGAACTGAATTAGCAGCTGGTAGTATCTTTCCACACATTGTGTATGTTGTCTGTATATCTCCTTTTAATGCACTGCAAAGTTGCATGTTACACTTAGAAACTCCAGTGCTCTGTTTTTCCTTGACACTAGGGAGATGGGACTGGGCTGGACTGGGAACACAATTGTGGGAAATGAAGGTCCATCTGCTCTGCTCAGTGCAGCTGTACTTTCCCAGCCTTTTATTTGGTTTCTACATTTTATTCCAGAGAGAATATATATTATGCCAACAGAGGTTGAAAGGCTTTATGCCACTCACTTTTATACTCCTGCTGCTTCAGGAGGGACACCTCTCCGACTGCTGCAACTCTCCAGAATAAACTGAAATGCTTATTTTAACATCTAAGAGTGAATCCAAGAGACAATTCTGGAGAGCTTTGGGGACATTCATATATACATTTTTTTTGTGGGCCATATGTAGTCCAGCTACACCATTGTAATGAGGAGACCTGGCAAAATCACACTTACAACCCTGTTGTTTGTGTGCTGTCAATCCTACAGCACTTCCACAAGGATAAACAAATAGGTGAAAGCAGCAGATCACAGCTTAGTTAGTTCTATATATATTTGCACATATAATGGAAGGCAGCCAGCTTCCCAAGGCTGGGTAATGACAGTGGCTGATCGTCAGCAGGTACAAAATACTGTGTCTATTGCAAGAAATGTATAAATATATCCTGCAGTCAGAGCAGGATGAAACTAGCAACATTCTGTATAGAAATCTGCTGTTCATTTCTGTAGGGTCTCGGTGAGCCATCAAGGCTTTGCAAAGGACATGAGCTGAAGCTTGTTGTTCATGCTGCAGAAGAAAGTATTTCATGAGAGTCTTGTCTTTTTTGCCATTGCTGGTTTCATTCCAGATGAAGCAGCATTTCTTCTCTGACTGGTCTTTGTGTTTTCACTTTCAAATTCATACTTCTACCTTAAAATGCTTTGTAGATCAAAAAGTATCTACATAATGATTGTCTCTTCCTTCTCAACAAGGCTGCACTCAGAGTAGTACTCACTGGCTAGCATGACAAGAGGCACCTCAGAATGATTTTTCACTGTTAGCACAGTGCCTGGGAGGTTTGCTCAGCCAACACCACAAAGAAAAACACTTCTTTCCACGTCTCTCTTTAGCATCGGACCCATTTGCTAAGTCACAGCTGTGCAAACACGCTGACAGCCAGGGAGTTACACCGGGGAAACCGGGCACCTCCGGCGACCTCCACAGCCTCCCCCTCGATGAGAGTGTGCTACAAGAAAGAGCAGAATGTAAGCTTTAGATCTCTCTGCCTTTCTACATTGCAAGACTCTTCTTTCACAGAAAGGCACGGTTCGGTTCAAAGAAAAATTAAATGAAGTCTCTGGGACTTTTCCAGGTGCTAATGGCTGGGGTGTGGCATAGGATGTGGATGCCAGGATTGGTGTTTCTCAGAGAAAAGCAAAGTCAGGGATGACACAGAGGCAGAATGTGGGGGAAATAAAGAGGTGTTATATCCATTTTATCTCTTTGGTGAATGCTTGTTTGACCCATGGGCTGCGAGTCTGTCAGGACTGTGATACCTTCTGCCTTCAGGACTTCAGGCAGACCCCCATGGCATAGGGCTGTGGGGTTAGCAGCTGTGCCCACAGAATGACTAACAATTACTTTGGGGATGTCAGCTTGGGACAGATAAAAATTAAATATAAGTTATGTTACATAAATTTATTCCCATTTCAAAATGATGCTTGTCTATATTAACAGTCTACTTTTTTGTGGAGCAATGAAGTTCATGAAAACAGTTGCTTAGGCTGCAAAGTCAAGTATTTTGAGGCTGAAAGTTGCCAGATTTATGGTTGTCCATGCAACATTAACCGTATGTCCAGTGTGTTCAATTATAATATCCTATTTTATTTTTCTACAGGGTACCTGCCTCATTCAATGTTCAAAAAGGGAAAGGAATCAGGGCAACTGAACTGGTTTTGACTAAATGCCTTGTGCTCAACTTTGTTCCTAATATTTCCCATTTCACTTGTTTTTTATTCAATTTATCAGCCATCTATTGTTAGTCTGGTGGCACCAGTCTGTCCTTGCACCTGAAGACTTCAGGACCTTTTTAAATGATACATTACCTTTGCAAGCCTTCTTCAAATCAAATTCTTCATTTTACAAAGGCAGTTAGATACAAAAAATTGCAATTATATACTTGGACCCACAGGCACCTAGACTCAACCCAGAAATATAATCTAGATTTGTAGCCTCCTGACTTTCCATTTTAATAACAAATCCCTTGTCTTATGCCTAGTTATTGATTTTCAATACAAATGGGAATCAGAAATCTATGGTCCCTTTTAATAGATCTGCAGTAAACTGCTGACATATTTTTTAAAATTTCAGGTAGGGTGTTTGAAGCAGGTAGAAGTAATCAATCAGAACCAGATGTAGATGTGTCTATAAATTGCTAAGTGACAAAATCTGAAAGTGAAATCTCTTGATATATCCAGCAATATTAGTGAGAGAGGAACCTTACATGGAAATGATTTTTCTTTTCACAGTAACACCATGGGAAATGACAAGTTGGAACTTTATCTAAACCCATATTTTCATCACAGTTCCACCTCTGCTTTTTTTTGCAGTGAATGCACATCCCATAAATCCTTAAGAAGAAATTGTACTGTTAATCCCACCTACCAAATTTTGTGTGAGTCTGTGGAGGTGAAACTAGGATTGTGACTGCATTCTACCCCAGCAGGCAGCACAGCTGGTTAGGATGGGACTGGGAAGGCTGTAAATAATAGGAATGCCAGAAGAGCAGAAGGAAACAGGTTGACAGTTCTATATGGGATTCTTCATGGTGACAGGCCAGTCGCTGTGCTAGTGAAAAGCAAGGTGGATTTTTGCTTGAAATATTTCATTAAAGGCATTAACTGCCAAATTTTTGGCCCAGTTGAAAAAGATTTAAGGGTGAAAATAAATGCATATAATCCTCAAAAAATACATAATATAAATACATATAAAAAATGTGATAGCACCAAAAAAAAAGTCTGGCTCTGGGGTACTGTTAAGACCTTGGATTGTGTTCTTTGCTCAAGAAAAGCTGGTGTTGTCTGAGGAGCAGAGAGAGAAAAGAACAATAGTAGAAGTTGTTCTGGCTGTAATGGAGGCTTGTTTACAGAGTGAAGGATATGTTTATATGCCTGTGTGAAATAAGGCTGCCAAAATTCCTGCCAAAGCATAACCACCAAAAAATAAGCATGCTGTGTCTTTGGTATTTTCTAAGCCAATTTCTTTACTTAGCATGAAGTCTGTAAGGGAATATCCATTAACATGAAAACCTACTGTGTAATTTAAGAAATAATATTTGTCCTAATCCTTTTTTCCTTCTGTCTCCTCTCCCTCCCCCTTCTTGTCTCATCCCTGCTGCAGAATGCTGTAGTTCTACTGAATGCTGATGAGTCCACACCAAGCCCAAGCCCTGCCACTCACTATTGACCAGCTAAGTTGGCACCATATCAGCATTTAATACATCTGACAGGGAGGAGATCGATGGAGAAGGCTAGTCATGATATTGAATTTTCTAGAGAAAATGGGACTTTGTTTCATTTTAGTTTGTTTTTTAATATAGTTATTCAAGTCCTACCTGATTATATTCCCTCCTCACCATGGCAAAGTCTTCTTGTGTTCAATCATCTCAATCTGTTTTCTGAAGATGCACATGCAGAGAGAAGCCAAGACCTTCTTTCAGCATGCAGTGAGAGAGATTTATTGTTCATATTTCCTACTATTTCTGTCCACCTGCATGCTTTAGTTGAAATGCTTCTTGATCCAAAAAAGTTTGTAGGTGAGACTAGCAGATTCAGAAGGAGACCAAGGCAGAGAAATAGCAGAATGGAAGGTGGCATTTTCTAATTCAATATTTGTGCTGAGACATATACACACTGTATTTAAGTAAGATCAATCAGTACAGAATTGCTGTTGAGATGATACTAAAGCTAAGAGGAAGAACAGAGATGCAGTGGGTGCTGTTAATCAGCAACTGAATACAAGTGTTTGCCTGTGGGTGAAGCAGGTCTTCAATGAAAAATATGGATGTATTAGAGGGGAAAAAAAAGGTGATCCATGGCTCTGAGAAACAAGTCCCAGAATTTAGGAGTTGTAAGTATAATCAATAATATGTAAGTGCTGGTATCTTTGAATTATGGAAGCTTTAAAATATATAAAATATGAGTTACAGTTCCTTTGTGCATTACCAAAGAGGCTGAACTCTTTCATGGACACTTTACTTTGGAAAGAGCAATGGCATCCATTTTTTCAGGTACTTCTGTCTAATAACAGTCCCTAGACAGTAGGAGCAGTCACACTAATGCACTACTCTATAAAGTATATTTCAAAACCATTTCCCTGACTGCAGCTGTCAAACACAGCATAGGATGTGTCCTGCCTGGTGGCATACACACATTTCTTAAATTAAATAATAGACATCTCACAATTTTATTGAACTACCTCACTGAAAGATATGTAGACAATTAACCAAAGTGGTAAATTCCATAATCCCAGAATGGTGGAAGGCAACCCAGGAAATAATCCAATCCAGCTGCTGAAATCCAGTCCTCTGCTTCTGAAAGCAGATTCAGAGCATCACATCTGCGTGTCTGGAGAATCCAGAGCTGGACACAGGACTCCAGAATTGCCTCACCAGGGCTGAGTAGAAGGGAACCATCACTATAAGTCACAAGTATGCTCTGTCCAAAGTGTGAAGTATTGCAAACCAGCCTGTCAAGATAACCCAAAATGTAATCCCCTGGTCTGGAAATGCAAGAGTGTGGCTTGTATCATTCTGTGCTTTTCCTTACTGGTAACTGGTGTGTGTTCCTGTGCAGCTGTAAGCATCTCTGAGCTTAGTAGCACATTTCATTATCAGAAATGTAGTTTTAGAATGAAATCCAAATAATTTATTACAGAAAGTTCACATTAGAGCGGATCTATGTGTGCTGCCTCGTGGTGGAGTGCTATACTGGTCTGTTCAAAAAGTTGAATTATGCTGAATCAATTCTTATCAGAATGAGATGAGAGTACCCACTCTATTCCCAAGTTTTATGATTATTTGTGTAGAGTTCCTCCAAATTAGAGAACAAGCAGATAGTTGCTTAAGCAACCTGAATTTCTACCTGAGAGACAAACACTATAATCTGTATCTGTATCTGTTTATATTTTCCTGTTTTCCTGAGTTTCCTGGGTTTTCCTGGGTTTTCCCTTTTCAAGTAAAGCTTAAATGGTGTGCATGACACTGTGATGCAAAATGCTTCAGTTGCTGCTGAATCAAAGCTACATTTAGCTCTGACTGAGGCTTATGAAAAACAGTGTTTACCTTGATCTTTATGCACTACTCACTGGCTGTGGCTGTTTTGCTTCCTGACAGATTTCTCGCTAGTCGTGTAAGAAATCTATGGCAAATGATTTGCAGGGCTTTCCTTCTAGGTCAGCAGTTTGCAAACACTCTTTCAAAAGTCAATTAAAATGTTCCATTTTCTCATTGGCATGAGGATAGTAAATGGAAGAATTTCAAGGCTTAATATGTCTCTCTCGTAGAAGTACCGCAGCTTGCACAGCTGTGAGCAGAGGCGCTTTATCAGAGATTAGTTTGTTCAGATTTCCTCCTGAAAATTGTTAACAAGGATTCGATTACTGTTGTGGGGGAGGAAGCTACAAAATAAAGGTGATTGCTGGCTATTTGCTGAAGGAATCAGTTAAAGTAGTAGTATCAGTTAAAGGGAGTTGCTGCTGCTGCTTTGGAAGTCCCTATTTGCTTAATTGCAATCTTTTCCAATGGAGCATCAGGTAAAAATAGAATTCCAGTATGTCCTGCACTTCAAGTTGTTTATGTCTTGTACTAGGTCTTATCTGCACTGTCTCTACAGGGGAGATCCAAAGTGGGAGAGGGGTGTCTGTGCCTCTCTGCTGGCAGACAAATATTGCTCTGCTGGGCAGTTCAGCACTTTGGAGAGGAAATGCTTCCTCTCTCCTCCCTGTCCCACAGCAGCTGTGGGACACCTTTCAGCTCACAGCCACCATGTGTCCCTGGCAGGCCCTTCAGCTGAACTGCATGTGTTTTCATCCCCTCACAGCATTGCTGTCAGAGCCATGGCTTCATCCAACAGTATTTATTGCTCTGCACAGCTAATTCAGGCTCAGTTAGTCACGCTGCCCTTCAGCACACAAACTGTGCTTTTGCTGAAGTTTTCATTGAATAGAAAATAAGAAGTAATTTCCTGCTTTTGTCTACTCCTCACTACAAGGTATGGGATTGTCTCATGCTTACCCCAGCTCTTTTCATGCATATATCACTGATTTTCATATGGTTTTCCTCAGTTTTGATATGTTTCACCTCAGGTTGATTATGTTCATCCTTCCACGGGTACCCCTGGATTGTTTTCTTCATCAGAGGAATTGTCAAGCTCATCACTTCTTGCTGCTCTGTCTGAACTTTATAATTAGCTCTGCCCTAAGGGCTTGTGATCCTGAGGAGCTCTGCGTTGACCAAAGTAGGTTTGCTCGATAGGCTAAGTGCAAATTTTCTGAGTCTTTCCTGATAGTTACCCAGCCTAGCTTATCTCTGCATTGAGCTCCCTCATCTATAATTAATACATGTCAGAGATGAATCTCTGCTATGAAATTTTCTTATAAGTTCTTCCATGAAAATATTTATCAAGTTCTACTCACCTTGACCATAGCAGTGAATTTCTTTGTTCAATTATTCACAGTCCTGTGAAGGACTCAAAAGTTCAAATAGCATTTTAATCACAGATTGGGTGGGATATGCCATAGGCTTTGTACTTTGAGTCTGTCTTTAGAAGAATTAAAGCATTTTTTTTCACAGATGTGTTTTGAAGGCCTTATTTTAATTACTGGAAGAAGTAAGTCAATACTGCCTCAGAATTACTTCTAAATATGTGAAACTTTGGTGCAGGGATATTAATAACCTGACTTTTCCCACTGTGCTTAGTCTCTGCAGCTTTCATTAACTTCAGAGAGACTTGCAGTCACCTGTACTTC
The DNA here is from genome assembly GCF_971803275.1 of Cyanistes caeruleus. Lineage (NCBI taxonomy): Eukaryota > Metazoa > Chordata > Aves > Passeriformes > Paridae > Cyanistes > Cyanistes caeruleus. Next base: position 33,189,420 of record NC_141707.1, read on the forward strand.
CAACTATAATTTTTCAAGCTTTCTTGACTCATCAGTGACAGAGATGGGAGAATGAGTCATATTTTTTCATTAATGACTGGTGATTTTGAATATATCAAGGGTTTAATTCCCAGAAATCTCACAAGAACCCTTTTCTTTTGCCTGTCTTCCTCCCAGCCTTTCACCTAAACAACATGGTCAAAGATCTTGTTTTGAAAAGTCAGGCTTCTTTATTTCCAGGTTTCAGATTAAAACTGAAAATGCAAAGCTCTGGAAAGCACCTGTCACACACAAAGGTTCTGTCAATGACCCCTTGAATTTAATTTCATCTCCAGCATTCCTCATAATTCACTCTGCCAGTTCTGTGAAGCTGATTCTGTTTTCATCCCATCCTGCTAAATTGAGAAGAATATTTCTATTGATTCTGAAAGCAGGAGGATTAAGCTCTAGTGCATGCTTTGCTCCATTGTGCCAGGGAGTGCCTTATAACCAATTTACAGCATATGCAGCTGTGGTTTTCTCAGTGCACTTCCAATATCTAACGGTTTACATCAAGGGCGACTTTCTGGCACAGAGAGTTATTTTATTTTAAGTGATATAGTCTTTATGGAAATAAAGATTTTTATTTTTTTTCTATCTGCTGCAGCTGCTGTAGTAAAAACCAATCACTTTAAGAGCATCTCTCTGATTCACCTGAGCTGGGTACAGCTGACAGACCTGACCTGCTTTTGGCACAGAGATAGAGCCATGAAGTCATCTGGGTGATCCTCTTCTTCAGTAACTGGTGCTTGGAGAGCTTGTGCTTACAGTTTTCCATATTCTACCCATTGAAATAGTGTGATATTTGAAGAGCTACTCTCAAACCAGTAGGATTAGGAGCAGTGCTTGCTGTTGTATAATTTTTTATTAGACTGAGACTGCTCATGTGCTGTTTCTCAGTTCTGGGTTTCTACAGGCCCAACAATTGAATGGGCAAGAAATTGGTTGCTCTAATGGTTATTTTTTGAAGGCTGTGAAAAAGGACTTTTTCTCAGTTTTATTATACTTAGCAGTATATATTTAATCCAAGCAAAAATTCAACTACAATAATTCCTTGAGGTGAAGGTGAAGTCAGGCTAAATTTGCTTAGACACAAAAATATGTTACTCTGCTTGCAAATATTTGGGAAAAAGAGATCTACAAGTGTGAGTCAGCAGCTGTTATTCCCTGCCTTGGCCATGGATTGTCCATCACTGGTAGAGAGGACTTGGAAGGTGCTGTTTCATCCTCGTTCCTTATGTTTGTTCTCCCTAGTGCCGTAGGTGTAAAATCCTGCAGAGCTGATAGTCCAGGCTGTGGCAATGAGGTTTTGTGGACAGAACACTGGGGTGGAGACCAGGGACCACTGGATACCATTTCCTTGTAGCCAACAAGAATATTCCCCTTCTTCTTGGGAAAATGAGGCCTTGTAAGGCATACAGCCTTAAAAATGTAAATGTACAACTCCCTCAGCTCAGCACTTGTTAGAAAGATCTACGTCTAAGCAAGGACTGCCAATTTTCCCTGGCTTGGCATGGGGCTGCTGTAAGACTGTTTTCCTCAAACACATGCCTTTGGAGGCTCCCTCCTCCCAGGTACATTCCTTGCACATCATCCATGGAAACAGAGCTCACAGGGCTCCTCCACACTCCTGGGTGTGACTCAGGCTGCCAGCCTGCAGCCAGACTGGTAAATAACAGTGGAAATGAGAAGGATGTGAGCCCTGCTGCTGCTGCTGTGGGCTTTACACAGCATCCCATGTGCCAGGGTGTGCTGGTGCTGATGATGCAAAGCCCTGGTGTGGGCTGCACCTGCAGACTCATTGAACCTGCATCGTGAGAGGGTGTCACCCTTCACTGAAAGCTGTGCTTGAGGAACAACTAATTAACACCTAAAGCACATGGGATAAAATGGCAGAGATTGCTACTTTGCTGCTCTCTTTGGAGAAGAGAGATTTATCTCAGTTTTGAAATGTTTAGTTCTTCGTTTCTCTTTTTACATTTCTTTCTTTCTCTTTTTTATATTACACGAGGAGGAGAAAATGTGAAAATGATCAGAAAAGTTGCCTGAATACATTTTAATAATAATTTTAACATGAAAAGGGAAAAATCATAATTTTGTTCAAGCAGTTCATCTCCATTCAGACAATACAGAGGTTATTGCAGAGCTCATGCCTTTGATTTCTTACTTTACTTTGGCTTGTGTACCAACCAATTCTTGTTAAATATTTATGCACAAGATTAAAGACTTTATAAAACTTAGCAGCTGGCAGCTGTCCTAGCCTAAAGGATAATGCAGAGTTTTCATTTTAATTGGATAACCGTGTGACTGAAATATGCAAACCCCAAGGGGAACACGAGAACTGAAAATATGCAAAATATTTTTTTAAAGAAAATACTCTTTTACATTCTGTACTTTCTTTTTCTCTTAGTAGCTTTTATCTGAAGGTGAAATTGTCATTTATTTTCTACTTCTTCCTTTTCAAACTTTTATTTAAAGTTAGTTGATTTTGGGTTGTTTTTCCCACTGAAGTTACACTTTTTTGATGGGGTTCCTTTTGTTTGTTACAGGCTGGGCATGGATGTCCGTGTTCTTTCTTCTGAATTTTTTTTTTCTTTCCCTACACTATTTCCATTTTTTATGTTCTTGTTTAACTGCTCCTATTATGTTAGCAAGAATTTTTGAGTTCCACCCCTTAAAGATTATCTATCAACACAATATTATAGGCCAAGGTGTTCCACATTAGCTGCCTGTGCACACACACTCTCCTTCTGTCTGTCAATATTTCACATACACCTTGTGGCCTAGGTAAAACAAAAGGCAGCTGCAGCTGAGCAAAACCTGAGGATCTTATTTCAACCTTTTTTCCCTCTGAGCCCATTGCTTCTGCCTTTCTAAAACTGTTTACTTCAGTATCTTAAGCTGAAGTCCTGTGACTACTGAAGTCAATAAGGCAGTGTTTGTCTCTGCATGCATGTCTGCATGGAGTGTGGCAGTAAAACAACAGCAGTTTCTTTCTTCACCCATTCATTACTTCTCAAAGATTATGGAGAATGGCCTCACAATGAAAGCAATCTCTCTCTAACACCCTTGGAGGATGTTGTCAGGGCCCATCAATTTCTAGAGGTCCCATTCCTGTAGTAATTCAGTTTCCAGCTCTTCCTTCTCTAATGATGGGGCTGTGTTTGCATCAAGCTGGAATTTTGTTCCTAAAGCCTGGGTCCCAACAATTCTGGCCCAACAGTTTAGCTTATCTTTGCCACTGAGCTGTACTGGCTTTAAAATTACTGCTCATCACTTCATCCAGGACGTTGTGACTAAGCTAAAGCAGACATCTGCTGTCCCCACCAGAGGTGTGGGGGAAGCCAGACACTTCCTTGCAGAGCTCAGCAGATGAAGAGAGCACACAGGGCAGGAAAAGAAAGGTGAAGAGTCTGTGGAGTATCACCTGTATGATGATACTCAGGACTATAACTAGAATTGTCATTGCTCAAATGGAAATTAGCCAGGAGAGTAGAAGTCTTTCTTCAGATATGTCTTAAAATGACTCACCAAAATTCATAGCTGAAGTCCTTATCAGAGAATAAACCCCCAAATTTGCTTTGTAAATAATAAATTGACATGTCTCTATGAGCCCTGTTTTTTTACTTCCAGTATGACTTCTCTTTTCCCTCTTGGCACTTCAAAGCGTTGACATTTTAGATTTGACACATAAATGTGTTGTTAGAATGACCTGCAAAAAGCAGGAGCCTTTGGGGCTGCAATGGGGCAGCTGTACCTTTGTGCATTTTTTATGTGTTTTCTCAGCTTCCAGCAACAAGAAACAGATAAGGAGTTTTTGAATTTTATTTCAGGATGTAATTATTTCCCAGGCTTGTTTCCTAAAATGACATTGTTGCCTTCCATTTGTTAAGAAATGAGTACTGATAAAAATATTATCATGAAGAAACATCTAATTAAAATACCTTTTTTATTTCTTCTTTCATTGTAACAGATAACAAGAATCAACAGATGGTATTATACAAATTATGATTTATTTTAATAAATTATATAAAAATTGTATATTATCTCCTCTAGTTCAATTTGTATTCTTTGAATACATAGAGGACACTTATTAGAAGGTGAAAACAAATTTAGCTGATCTTTTTGAAGTGAAAAAACCCTTTAAAATACTCATATCCTGTGCTGTATTATTAACATATCTTTTTCCTCTTCTTAAATGTTGGGCTGGCATCTGTAATGCCAAAATTCTTAGTTGGATATGAGGATCTTCAATAGCTGTAAAAGCAGCTCAGCCAGGGTTTGCATATGTAAATATGTATATTTCACATATATCACAGTGGTCAGAGTGCTCCAGGGAGCAGTTATCTGCCTTTTGTGATTCTGGGAGGAATACTGACCTCAGAGTTTAGAGACACATGAGGATTATGTCTTTCCCTTCAAGAGCAGAACTTTTAAAATGTTAAGAGTGGTACTTAAGTCCCCTTTCTGTCATAGTATCTGGTGTGTGGGCCGGTAATTTCCACTTTCACCCATCTTTGTTTTAATTGTGATTAACTTGCACTCTGTGGGGAGATTCAGGCACAGAAACTTGTGGGTTAACCCTCGTAAGGATTTCATATCAGCCATTTCAAACAGGTACTCAGCATATACTTTAAATGGACATTTTCCATGCAGATTAGATGCATTAATTGGCTGCACTATGTCTTGTACACTTTATATAAACTCTGTGATGGCATCTCTAATATCTCATTTTTTAAAAAAGGCCTGTCATGTTATCATCATTTTCCTACTTTGTGACCCAGGCATTGCTGAGATGCAACCTCACCCTGGTTTTCTTCTTTTCTAATGGAATTTCTGTGACTGAACAAATATATTGAAAGAAAAAGAAGGCAGGTTATACCCCCAATTTCTTATTCTCATAATCACATTAGTGCTACAAGTAATGTCATCCAGCAAGAGTCACATTTTTACTCTGCTAATACACTTTCTGTGACAGGTCTGTGAGGAAGATAAGGGAGTTATGTCTACTGAAGTGAGTTTTCTATTAACTCTTCTGGTTGGTGTTTTGGGTATATATTTGGCAGTTTTACTGCTATCTCTCTTCATATGATAAAAAAATGTTTGTTGTATGTAGCAACCTTTTCCATGCTGGACATCTAATCTAGATGTGGCAAAGTGATGAGTAAAGGATATCAGAAGTAATATCTTGAAGCCCTTATGATGTTCCACTCTGGTTTTGTTCTGTCTGTCAGAGTTCTTGGGTTGTCCCTCTGTGTGAGGATGCAGGAATAGAAGGCAGAAATGTTTTCTGTTGCATTTTGGGAGACTCCTTCACTGGGATGCATGGACTAGAGAACTGTGCATCTCAAGAATATCTAAGCCACTAGGTTTTGGATCATGCTTGTGACATCACCACCCCACGACCCTCTCTTTTTTTGGGTTTTTTTTTTTTTTTTTTACTCTTTAGGAAGTCTTAAACAGAAAAAGAATTAAGGAAAATGTTGAAAAACACTGCTAAAAAGGTTTAAAACATTGGGTTTTTTTTTATCCTCTGTTGTGTCTAGTTTAGTCTTCACAAATCACATAAAGAGGAAGAACTCTGCAAGAGCAAGAGGCAGAAGAAGGGAAAAGCAGAATATTTGGTTACTTGGCAATGCTATAAAAACCCACTGGTTCTGCATAAACCTTACATGAATTAAAAAGGACATTTAGTGCTTACTCTCTTGCTTCTGTATTACTTTGACTCATGATTTACACAAAGGACTGTAACACACTAGTGAAAATTTTAGTTAAGGGCTCCATGGAAGAACCTGTTTTGCTTAAGGATGTTTGAGAAAGGTGCATTGTGAAGGTCTCTGAGGTACACACAGTGGGTAACTCACAGTGAAAGGGATTTGGGGGTGCTTTGCAGCAAGAAGAGGTGATACTGATTAACTGCAATTCCTCTTGACCCAGCCTCTCTCCAAGGCCTCTGGTTCAGTCCCTGAAGGCCATCAGTTTTATCCTGAGGGACATCTTCATTCCAGTCCTGTTCTCACGACTCATTAAGTCAGCAGCTTGTAGGGCTCAGTGCCAGCTTGTCAAGATCTAACAATAGATCATCTTCTGCCCTGCCACTGCCTTCCAGCTGGTATTGGTACCTGCACTCCCCATCTCGGCTGCACCCCACCTTTGCAAGCTGGCCTGTAGTTTCAGAGCCACTGAACCATATTCAAACCAGGAAAGAAGTCCCTGATGCACAGCTTTTCTCCCAGTTTTCACCAGTTCTTCTTCAAGGTGAGTACAAAAAGCTTTTCAGAGGTGACCTGTCTGCATGTGAATTTTCATCTGTGAGGACACCTCTTTGCACTTAAGCAGGACTTGGGAGTTCTCTGAGAAAACCAGATCCAGGGCTGCTGCAAACAGCTCTGGTTTTGAGCTGTGCAGTGGAATGTACTTTGAGAAGAGAAATGCCAACATTGTCTGGATGGGTTACATCAACAGGGAATGACAGCATCCCCTCACCACAGGGAATCCAGGAAAGAAGATGTGACCAAAGGGGAAGTAATGAAATATTAGGGAGATTTCTCATAAAAGAGAAGAGAAAAATCCCAGTGGGAAAAAAAAATAAAGGTGGAGGGATGAGAATTCCAGAGTTGGCAGAAATATAACAAAGCCTCATAAGGAAATGCAGAATAAGGAGACAAATGGGGATCAATGAGATTGAAAAGCCCCCACATCTTGGGGAGCCTTTTTATCTGCCCTACAGCCTTCAGCCTACAAGAAAGCTCCCTCATGCTTAAAGGAGAGGCATTGGAGCTTACACGACCCACAGCAAGATTTCAATGAAATTGATAATAAATGGGTCAAAGGAAAGAAAAGAAAGTAGATTTTCTTTTGTCATTAAAATCCTTACAAATGTACTTTAGTTTTCTCCCAATTCTCAGCTTTTGCTTTTTTCATTTTTACATTTAGGATTTAATTATCAGGCAAATTTAGCATATTTCTTTTTCTCTGATTACTCGGATGGAAAAGCAGGACCTACTTTTTGACTTTCAAGTCTTCACACTGAATCTCCCTTAGGGCTTAAGGAAACCTGAAAAAGTGATTACTTTTCTGTTCTCACCCTTCTTCCCCTACCCTGAAATTTCAGCAGGCTTTTGTCACTGTACATTCAGATTGAAAATGAAAAAAGCAATTAGAAGAAATACAGTGTGTTCCCTTGGGTCCCCACAACCTTATTTATCTGCAGCCTTTGGCCTTAATAGCAGAAGCCCAATATCTGCTTTCTGCCACAGCTTCCAAGGATGCTTATGCAAAATAGCACTGGCATGGGGAAACTTCTGAAATGAGCAAGGAACTATGACTAAAGACCCTCCTAAGGCATTGCCTTGAAAAGCAAGCTCAAGATGAAGTATCTAGTTGCTCACAGTTGGAATAGCAACACTTAAGCTGTATAGCATGAATTTAATCAAGCTTTTTTTTTTTTTTTTTTTTGTCAGCATACATGGCTGTAGGACAGCTCAATTTTTGTTACTCCCAAGGAATGTTTTATGAGTATCTCATATTTCTTAAGTGGGCAGTGGAAAGTGTTTCAAAAGCTTTGAAGATCGAAACATACAGAGTTAGTATCAAAGACAACACCAGCAAAAAGAAACACAAGCAAACAAAAGACCACATCCATTTTAGGCTTTGCTCTACTGGACAGTTGTTTCACATCAGGGAATTTTTTGTCCTGAAAGCAGAAATAAAACAAAATAGTAAACAGCAGAGTGATGATGAAGCATTCGTTTTATGGACAGCAAAAGGCAGAAGCAGAACACCAGAACTTGGAGTTAGATGTGTCTTTATCATCCCCCAAAGGATCTGTGAGGAAGAATGTGGGATGTAGAGAACACTGTTTTTATCTGTTATCTCTCACTTGCTGGGAGCAGTATGCCCAGTTCATGAATATTTCCAATTGTATTTCTCAGGTGTGCAATCCAGTGGGAGTGCAGAGACTGAGAATGTGCTTCACCTTTTCCTCATTGTCCTTGTCTGTTAGGATTAAGCAGAGGATGGTGAGATTTGCTTTTCCCTCTTCTGTGTCTCCTGGAGAAGGCAAGGTCTGAGGAAAGCCACAAAGCACAGATTAGCAGAGTTGAGGGGGCCTTATTCCCCATTTTACTCTCTTGCATCCACCTAGGGTTAGACTGTTATCTGGCATACCCAAAGCAAGGTTCTGGCAGTCCAGATGGAAGATGGCTTCCTTCTGAATGTGAATTCTCTAAATATTCCACTGGCCATTAGGTAGCTTCTGCAAAGAAAACAGTTTTCTGTAGAAATATTTTTGCCAAGTGCTTGTCTCCTATGTCTCCTAGTAGGATTCATCCCTCTTTTTAATATTTGCTGGTGGCAGACTGAAAATGCTTGCTATAGATTAAGCAACTCACCAATAGCTTTGAAGTCTACAAGGTAAAATTCATCTTTCCTCATCATCCATTCCAGATGAAGAAATAAGATTTTCTTTATAATGATGCTTTGCTTTCTAATTTCTCTCTCTGGCAGTCTAGACTCCCCATGAAGAGAAAGACCAGTTCTATGTGGGAACAAAATAATTGCAAGGTGGAGAAAGCACCTTAAAATCTTAATCTGTGGATTGGTATGCTAAGAGAGTTCTGAAAAGATCTGTCATGATTTGTTTATAGGAGAATTTATATTTTGTGGCAGCTTGCCTGTTCACTCTCACCAGGTGATTTTTCTTGCACAATCTCACTGTCTTCCTAACCAGGGGTCCAGGGTGGTCTGGTACATCCTTGAAGATCTTGCTGCTGACAGAATTGCTCCTGGCAGCTGCACTGGCTGTATTAAAGTTATTTGGGTAGGTCTGTATGTGTGGTATGTGCTAAGGTGCTGAGGTACTTTGCAAATCTTCACACACTGTTTGTGTGATTTTATGGGAGTGCTCAGCAGACAATGCTCCTCAGTATAAACCTGGCAGCACCGTGGTTTGGGCACATGCCCTCACTGCTCCTCTTCCTCCCCAGCTGGACTGTCTGCCTGCAGGGCTCGGTCCCAGCCTGAAAGAGTTAGCAGGGCTGTTGAACTGACATTTATCCTCCCCCCAGGCAGTTAGGGAAGAGGCAGGGATGTGGTTATAGATTTTGTTTGCCGCGAGAGCTCTGGCAGCTTGGCAGGAGATGAGGTCGGTATCAGGATCAGAGAGCTGTAAACCACCTGTCAGGAGGAAGAGGTAGGAGAGGGATTATGACTGTGATGAAGTGCAGATTATAACACTACCTGTTATTTGTGACTGTGCCTAATGACAGGATGCAGCTCTGTGAAGGCTAAAAAGAAAATATATAGCCAGGATTGTGTGCTGGGGTGTACATCCTCACATTCTCTCTTCAAAATCATTGGCATGGGGGTGTCAGAAGACCTCATTTTAACCCAGCAGAGAGGCAAAGTTGCAGCTGGGTGATTCCCTTCCTCCTTGAGCATCATATTTTTTGTTTTGCTGCAACAAATAAACCAGCAAATTTAAGTGGGCTGGAGCTAATGAGAGGCTAGTGGCAAGTAGCATGTGAATAATGTAAATGTCTTACTATGATAAGATGATGTATTTTCATTAGGTTGGAGCAGCATTGACAGGGCAGCTGAAGGGCCCTTTGGCAATATGAAGGCTAATTACTTGCCATGAAGAAACGAAAACTTGTCAAGCGGGAGCTCTGTCATTGCGCAGTTCAATAAATCAAGACAATAAATCATGCTCAACAGAGTCCCTGTGCCATTTTAGGCTATGTGAAATGTGTGTGGGAGTGGAGAAACCAAACACTGAAACAAAGTGCCATCTCAAAAAGGAGCTGATTTTATACAGTTTATGAAAAATTATAACCACACTCGGATTTTATTGGGACTTTTTGAGTAATGCATGTACACTGATTGAGGTGGAGAACGGTGAAGAGGTTAATGTAAAGGGAAAATGGACATACATTGAAAGAGGTTTATGGTTTTCTTAGGTGCTCAGGGTAAAAACTTTAACCATGCTACCTGGTTCTGGTTCCTCACTGTGTGCCCTCCAGGTTAGCTGCTCAGGAGTGCTCTCAGTACAAACTGGGGACCAGGAGGCAGTGGTGCCTCTGTTTTCTGATTGCCTTCTGGACCAGGGGACCATGAAATACCACTCTGAGCTGAGCACTGCTGTTCCAACTCTGCTGCTGACCCTCCCAACCTCAGGTAAAACTGCTGCTCTTGTGCTGGGAGCCTTTGGTAAAATGAAGGAAATAACACATGCCCAATTTCTAAACTTACCTGGAAACTAAACATTAAATGGCAGGAAAACCTTCTTTATTGTTTTTATTGTAAATGAGCTTATTAAACCATGATACCTAATTGGCTCCACTAGTGTCACAGAGCTGGATTAGATTCAGACTGGAGGTTTCTGTTACTGCTCTGTGCTTGTTTTATGATCTGACTTGCAATTGCAAATGTTCTCTGAGGAGATCTGAAGAAATGTTTTCTGATCTCTGAGGTGGTCAGCTTCTGCTGTGTCTGCCTGTTAGTTTCTAATTGAAACAAACTATTTAGGAGTTCAAAGAGAAATGTTACTTTTGCTTGGTTTTGGCTTTTACTTTTATAATTATTCTGAACAAATACCGTATTGTGTATTGTTTTCCCTGTCAGTGATCACAACAATTTAATTTCCTCACAAATTATGAGTGTAATTAGTATGTGGTACTCTTCCACTTCTGTGGTAATGTTTATTTATTTGCTTAAAAAATTCATTATGGCTGGAGATGAGAGGATCTGAGATTAAAAGTATGTAAAAACTGTAACTGTCAAAAATAGCTTAGATTTAAGAAAAGTTTCTTTTTCCTTTTCTATTGATTTTAAAATATTATAAATATTATTTCTTTTCCTACTGCAAATGAGATGACTATTGAGATTCTCATTGTATTTTTTAAGGGGGGGTGTGATAGCTGACAAGTAAGACCTTTGTGTTATTGTGTTGGGAAATGCCCACAGCTGTCCAATCCCACACAATCCCATCCTCCTTCCTGTGTACAGGGAGTGCAGAGAATAAGCTGGAGAGGAGGAATGCTGCTGACAGCAATTGACATACAACTGGAGACTAGGATCCTATGGAAAGGGGATCTACATGGTGCAGGATAAACTTCCAGAGGAGTCCATACAAAAGGAAATGCCCAACATAATGATAATGACCTGAAGGTAACACCAGAAAAATCTAGATCACTAGTATTAACTGAAATTTATGAGATATGACTGTTGATCCCTTTTTGTTTCTGGGACAAAAGGCTGAAGTGTTGCAAATGAATGCAATGTTAGAAGAAAAAAAATCTGCATTGAGGTTATTTTGCCAGGAGTAGTGAAACATGACCTGGAAGAGGCATCCAACTGGTTGACTTTCAGTGTTTGGAATAACAAGATTTTGCTGCTGAGAGAAAAGCATAAAGGTGTTTTTTTTTTTTTTTTAACTAGCACTACAGAACTGCAACAAGAAGTATTAGGTTTAATTTAGCCCCACTATAAAACCAGGAAAAATGACAGATGTTTTTGTGGCGATGTGTTTAGTCTATTGTGAACCAACCATAGTTGTGGAACAGAAAAAAAAAAAAAAATCCTTCTGAAATTCCCTTATCTTTACTGGGTAGCTCATTAAAATCTCATTAAGAGAATAGTTCAAGTTTTGTCAAATTCCTTGAGGCAATTCTTTATATGGAGATAGCAATTTTTTGCTAGCAACTGAAAGGTGAATTACCCTCGGGTAAAGCATGGAAATACCATAAGATCTTTTCACAGTGAGAAGACTATAAATGGTGAGGTTTCATTCTTCTCTGCTCCTTTTCTTAGAATTAAATTTTAGGTAAGGAATTTTAAAAGCATTGGCATATATCATCTTACAGAGAGTCCATCAGCAGTTCTATGATAAACTTCCATTTTTAGGTTGGGTTGTATAAAATCTCATTTTAGGCTGATAGTCAGCAGTAAAATAAGTTGAAAACTGTGCTGCATAAGAGCTGTGGCATATTTATCTCATATTTCAAAATCACTTCTCAGAAACTGAAGTCCTGTATTTAGGTCATCAGTAAGGTCTGAGTGTAAGCCTTTTGTAACCAAAAATGATAGTTCCTAGCACAGGGAACAAACTCCTGACAGGCTGGGGCTAGAGAAAGTTGAGTTGCAGGATCCCATTTTCAGAGGTATTTAAGCTCCTGGCTTAGCTGAAAACAATGGGAGGCATCCATGTAAATACCTGCAGGGTACTGAGTCACAGGTATGGCAAATCTTGTGCTAATATGGATATCCTGGTGCAGATCCCAGTGCCTGCAGGAGGTTCAGGAGCACTGACCTAAACACAGGAACAGGGGACCATAAGGCATGCTGTTTCAAGTGCTGCCTGACCTAGATGGGCACAGAATTTGGGTGTCTTAGTCTTGGACCTAAAAAAGGATTTTTAGGGGCAGAAAAAGGGGCAGAGTTTCATAATGCTGCTAAGCCAATGTCTTAGCTCAAAATGTGTCTTCTGAATGGCATTCATGCTTAGGGAGGTGCACTGGTTTTCTGTGGGATAAGGCCAGTGTCAGAGCAGGGGGTGAGGGAAACTCGTAGCTAAAATACAGGAGGAGAGGGTGGAGCTGGATTTCAACACTGAGACAGGGATGCTGCAGTCCAGATTTATTGATGGGAGCCAGCACAGCTAGATGGTGCACTGTGTTTGGTACCACCCAGTGCCTGAGACCTTCCCTTAGTGTGACCTCACTCTCCAGTCAAGAGGACAAGGCAGGAGCCCTAAGACCTCATGCACAAGCTGTACACAGACACCAGGGAAAGTAGCAGATCTCCCTTTGCACATAAAGGAATGTTTAGTGTGTTCTCTCCCCAGGAGAACACTGTAACCACTGGCTGTCAGAGGTATTCTCCCTTTTCAGCCTTCCCTGCTGAAACCACATTGGATTTCAGTGGAGAATTTGGCAGTGCTGAGCTGCTGATGAAGAGCAACCCTCTCCATCCGTGGTGAGCTCTCTAACCCTGAGGTGAGAAAGGGGCTTCCTGAGTCTGAGACAATGCCCTGATCCAGCCTTTGAAAATCCCACCCTGGGCTACTTTTGCTCACTCAGGCTTTCACCTTTCACCTGGGACCACAAATACTGCTTGAGATGAAAGACCTTGACATGTGGGCAAAGCTGTGCACTAGGAAACTTCAGAGCATCCCATTTGTTTCACAGGGGCCATCATGCTGCTATAAAGCAGTAATAAAGTAAAACCTTGATCGATTATCTAAAGAAGAAAGATCTACTATCTCTGAGATGTCATTAATCCCAGCTCATCTGGTCTAAATATATTTCAAACTGATTAATATTCTGAGCTGTAGCTGTAGGGGCATTCTGTACCCCTCTCAAGCTTTCCATTTATGAGCAGGCTAAATTTGCATCCACAGAGTGCATCTTAAAGGCAGGTGATTTTCCAGTGCTAACAACAATTTTGTACCTAGTTTGCATGCACAACAATGTACACAGCCCAGCCAATCAATCCTGATTACTGAGAAGCAGGAAAAGAGAAATCCACAGATAACATTTGAAACCACTTTCAGAAAATAATCTTCAGGACTTCTTATTAAAATTTGCTTAAAAGGCATTATTTTCTCCTATGTAGGCTATGTATTAGCTAAATTTTCTATGTTGTGTTTTTGGTAGTCTCTGATGTGCAGACATCCATCCACACACACACACTGTTCCCTCTAGCACACATCCTGGGACATTCAGGGGATCAGTGGGGTCCTCGTGTTGCTGATCACTCTCAGTGCATGTAAATGTAAATGTAGCAATGGCAATGAGACATGAGCTGCTTTTTCCATTGGAGACTTTATTCATCCATCTGTAGAGAGAAGGTTTTAGAAGTCAATAACCTTTTTGTTTTGTTTTTTTTTTTTTTTGGAGCAAATAGTTCTGATCAAACAGTTGATGAGGTAAAGTAGAGCAAGCTTCAGAAAATGTGTGAAAGGGAACTTAAGATATGGGCCCTTAATTCTTTTAGGCAAGGTAGATTTGGGGAAGAGGAATCAGTTTTTTGGGTTTTTTTCCTCATAGGTGGTCCTAAAGTCTCTCAATCCTTTGTGTCTTATATCAAGAGAAGCTTCCCCCTCCCCATTCTTGGGGTGGCATTGAGTGGAAGGGCTTATTTGGGGAATATGAATGTATATTTATCAATAATTTCCATAACACATGATTTACTGCTTGCAGTATGGATTGATAAAAAGGTGATTTCTCTTTGTGGTGAAAAATAAACAAAAAGGCACAAATCCTTGGCTTATGCTCTTTACAAATCAGCTTACACACTTGTCTTGGGACCCCTCTAACTCTGCTCTGCCATATTAATGATTATTTTTATGCATTCTAGTAAGATGTCCCAAGGAACTTGATAGAAATATAAAGAAACAGTGGTCCTTGGGGATCTTGCTGTCTAAAGCTGGCTGTGAGTCTTAACTTTCCACTGGTCCAGAGTTGCATTCCAGAAAAAGAAAGAGAAAAAAGGCTTATAAATGATGCACAACAAATTTCATTTTGTGAAATGAAATGTGCTCCCTGTGATATTTAAGAGATTTGAACCAAAACCATGTAGTTCTTCTCATTTTAGGTGAAACCTCACTTTCCAAAAAGAACCTGGGCTGCTGAATAATTTGAGCTTGTGACTACACACTTGCAAATATGGGTTTTGGTAGGCCTGAGATTTTTGAATTTTATTTAATATCCTCATCTTGGAACAGAAAGCCTGTAATTTTTAAGATCAAAATTTTGTGACAGAGAAACTACATCTGTGAAATGCCAAGCACTGCCTTGACCCTGAATTCTTTGATTCACAGTGGGATTCATAATGCTTCTGGTCCCTTGGGAGCAATATTTTAAATGTTTCCAAGTTGAATATACTCCAAAGTTGAAAAGTCTGATTCAAGTTTCCAGTAGAAAAGCTTTATAAAATTTGCAAATCTGAGCCTTCACCATGAAATATAATTTTTTTACAACTAATTGTCCTTTTTCAACAGAAGTCTGTGTCATCATAAGGTTTTGACTGCTTGTAGTCACAACACTGTGAAAAGTGACAGACAGTACTGTGGGAAATTACTTCTTTTAGAAAGAAATAGCATTTAAATGGAGCAGAAACCATTCCAGCTTCATGAAAAAGTGCTTAGAATCTCTGAAAATAAAGCCATTTGGGTTTAGGTTCTTCATTATCTTCCTGGCTGCAGTATTAGAAAAATGACCAATGATTTCTAAAACACTGAGATTTTTATTCTGTTGTGGTCAATTATATTTCTTAGTCTTTCTTTTTTTTCTTTCCTTCTTTAATATTCAGAGTCATTTATCTCTGACTCATGCCCAAATCCCTCATTATTTCATTCCCTGGCTTACTTCCAGAACAGCATGGACTCACAAAACTTTGTGCTTCATGATGATACAGGGTAACTATTAAATTCCAGTGCCTGGTAAAATAGCAGCTCAGTAACAAAATTGCAGTGTATTAATTTTTACTTTTTATTTTTTTTTTGTGGCTCCCATGTTTGAAATACAGTATAAATATTTTTAATATAAGTAATTTTGCTGCTTTTTAAAATGTATTGCAATTTTTATTATACAGAGAGAGGTCTGAAATCCCCATTATCTGTCTGTCCTTTACATTCTTTACTCTAAGGAAAGGAAAATGACTCCTAGGAGTCTGTCATTTGACGATGGAAATATTTTCTTGTTTTATGTATAATCAGGTGCTGCCTTCTGAAAATTCCATTGCAAAGTATGTGGAACGCTGCATGGGGGGAAGTGAATTGCAAAAAACCCCAGCCTTTTCTGCTGAAATTCTAGGCAATACTGAAATGCTATAAAACAGTTTGGGAAAGTTACTGTGCCTTGGAAAGCCTTGGGTCCTTATCCTAATTAAGCTGCATTCCCTCCAGAGAAGGTACCAAGGTGTTTAATGACCCCTTAATTCTCCTGCGCTGAGCATCCTCTGCTGTGCTGCCACACGACCTCTAAACCCAGATGAGTGTCTGAAAAGCTAAAAGGAATTACACATGTGGAAGGTAATGCATTAGAGACACCAGAAATTACAGTTCTGCTCCTCTTCAGGTTGTCTCAAACAAATGTGAGACCCTGCCATTGTTACCCTGTGGTAACAGAGGCAATACTGCATCACTGCCTGCTCTGAATTCTGGCAGCAGTCACTGGTGAAGCACTGAGATAAGTAATTATACTAATTGAGAGGGGAGCAAGGTCCTCCCCAATTCTGCACCTGAGAGACCCAAGTTTAATGCACCTAGCAGAAGGGTGACCTTTATTGTCTGCTTCAAGACACACTAAGCAAAGATATTTAAATTTGTGGTCTTGGAAGACCAAAATAAGCAGGAATTTCAGAAACTAGTTAGTGATGGGAGAGGATGGAAAATGTAATAGTAACCTGAAATAATTTATTCCCTGATACATACATGCAGACTGACAGGCACCCTGGCACTACAATTAGTAATGATGAGGAAGTCTCTGACTTTTTCCAGTGGTGTTCTTCCTTTCATAATTGTCAGCTCAGGTGGGGCACTGATACATAGTGATGATAATGACAGTAACTTGTTCTTGAAATAAATTGAAAATGGCACTGCTAATAATGCCTGAACTGCTACAGCATCTCTGCAAATTGCAAGAATAGTTCAGCAGCATTGGAAGAAGATGTAAATTGAATGAGGTCCCATATATCTTAATATCAAAAGCATATGATATTTGTCTATTTTACTGATTGCTAAATGTTAAAACCTTGGAGTTGGAAGAAAAATTGCCCCTTGGAGAAAGCTATAAAAAACCAGAACTTAATCACTGAATCTAAGTGTGCTTTGCTGGCCCTGTAAACAGAGGGAAATTTCACTCAATTTCTACAAAAGCAACATAGGCCAATGAAAAATTGTCAGTGCTAAAGAGAGCAGTACTTTGGTTATGGATGCAGAAGAATTGAAAAATATTGGTTTATAGACAGGGCAATCAGTAAATTTAATAAGTTGCTCCTGTAGTTAGTCAAAGTAATTAACACAAGGGCATATAGGGCAACTTGAGGCAGCAGACTCTGGCACAGAAATAACTGACTGTAAGAGAGCCATTAGCTCATGATTAAGTAGTTTATCACCAGAAGTCAGCTTATGTAGTCATAAGTACTTATTTATAACTATTTCTGACTGGTACCAGGGTTACACAGGGCATTACATAGCCTGGGGAAATGGAATATACTCTGTTTCATATGGGAAGGTTTGCTGCTTTGCTTGTTCCAAGCCAACAGAAAGTTTTCACGTTCCTGATGAAATGGGGTGTGCTGCAAAAAGGAGAGATTGTCCTCTGGTGATCGGGATGGGAGGGCAACAAACTTCACAGGCAGCATTTTCATTTCTAGGTTTGTGTTTTTAGGGCTGATGTCAAGAGGACAAGACAGAAGACAGGAATGTGTTTACAGGCTGGTGTCTGGAAAATAGTTCTGCATATTCTGAGAAAGAAAATTGCTTGGATTAGCATGTTTTACCATTAGAAATACAGTTGGTATATGGCAGGGATATAGAAAGATAGTGTCTCCAGAGATGATGACATCAAAAACCCTTTAAAATGGGTTAGAGAAGTCTGAATGCAGTCTTTGAATGTAGGGAACATGTACTGAACTTCAGGAGTTTCACTGAACTGGAGTTGAGTAAGATCATACAGTATTTTGCCAGATGAGTTTGTGAAGAGAAGAACACAACTGGGATATATCAGCAGAATCCCTCTTTGTTAAATTTCAGTCTAACCTGTCATCCATTCTGCAAAGATGAAAAAAATGTTCTCTGATAAAATGAAGTTCGCGGTGCCAAATCACTCCTGGAAGGTGGAAAATTTGGGAGCAAAAAGAAGATGTTTTTAGCTATTAATAATGCTTCCTTGTCCCAATTTCCTTTCATGTCTTCTGAAAATGCCCACCTGTAACTTGAAAGTCTATAAATTCCACTGCAAGAGCAACCTTTGCATGGTTTTGACTTGAGTCTTAAATGCAAATAAGCTGCCAGCTAGTATTGTTCAGAATTTCCCAGGTTGATGGGATTATTGTTGTTCTACTTTCTATTGTTATGGGGAAGGAAAGAGATTCCTGAGAGCAGAGCTCATCCACAGAAGCACACCTGATAACTCATCCCACTTCTTGTTCCTGTCCAATATAACAACTGAGAATTGTAATTTCCTCTGAATTTTACTGCTCAGATATCTCTGCTCAACCAAAATGAGTCCTATCAAAATGCAGTGGCTCAGTTGTACACTACAGCTGGGTGTGGATCATGGGAAGATTTGTATGGACCTACTTAGAAATGGCCAGCCATTGTTAGAAAGACTTGAAAAAGAATGAGAGATGGGAAAGAGTGAAAACAGTAGGTAGGTCAAGATGAAATTGTAGAACAAGCGGATGGAGAAAGCTAAAAATAAGAATAGAAGGTGGCTATAAATATCTTGACTTTACTAAGTATTTGGTATTGGTAGATTTAATAAAAGAAAACTACATAAGAGGCCACATGGGGGCAGGGCTAAATCAAAGATCAATATCTCTGTGAATATTTGTAATATTTATGTTAAAATGGCCATTTCACGTGAATAGACCTCAGTGCTGCTGACTTGGTGCAAACAAGGGGTAAGTAAAGTTTTATGTGAACACAGAAGGATCACTGATGACATCTGAAATATCTGGCCTCTAATGATGAGCTTTATTTGATTAGAGTTCCTCTCTGTAAGTCCTACAGGGTTTTTTCAATGCACCATGTGCTCTACTGACCAGTCTCTGGAGTAGGAAACAGCTGCTATTTGTTTGCCTACTGTTGGCTGTCCATAAAAATGGCTGATTGATATCATCAAATTATGTTTTCATAGCCCAGTGGAAGTTCATGGCATACATGTCACCAAAAACTTTACTTTGATACGGTATGAGAGTAGTAAGAAAATATATAAATTGATAGCACATACATTAGGAATCACAGATTTGTGAAGTCCTAGAAATTGAGTCCTCAGTATTGAAACAAGAGATATTTTCTCTCTTGGGAATTTTACTCTCTGTGGTGTTTAAAGAGAAGTTACAATCATTCAAGCTCGTAGGAAGTAAGGATTAATTCCCCAGATTTATTGTTGGGAGCACAGTGGATGTTATCCCTTAATGAAAAGAATACGCAACATGAAACAGATAATACTGTAGGTTTTCCATAATACAACAAGCAGACTAGATCCAGCCTCCTGAGGCTGTTTGGATTTTAAGGGATTTAAAATTTTGGCTAAGCAGGGATGTTCATGTTATGAGTCCTTTCTCTGAGTTGTTGTGTCTATAGCTTTTTTTTTGTGCTTGATGTGCATTAACCTATAATAACTTGGGATCCATATATTATAAGCCTGTGACAATTAAAAAAGTTACCACTGAAAAGTCATGGTTTAATTCATCAGTGTGTGCCTAATTCCTGATTCTGTCTCTCCTCCTGAAGAGCTGCAAGTGAGAACTCACACTTGTAGATTGAGCACGTGCACAATGAAGAGTGCTGCTGCCTCAGCCAGCTCCATAAATTGTATTGCTTAATTGACAATGCTAATTCCAGAACTATTAAACTTTGAGAATCAGGAATCGGTGGGTCATTAATTTGAGATTGCTATAATCACAGGATGCACAAGTGTAGAATTTCACTGGTGAGGTCAAACAATTTATTTAATTTCCTAAAGACAAACACGTCATAAATGGGTATTGAACAAATAGTAATTAAGCGGAAATGTGTTTCTTTGCTTTCAGTCATATTTATTTACTTTTCAGAGTAAATACTTTCAATATTTAGTATTAGTATTAATAGTAGTAGTGTCACACTACCTGAGAACTTTTTGAATTTTAAATAATCCTTATGAATTCCAGAAAATTTCTGTGGTTATTTCATCCCAGTGTGGTTTTCCCTATGGCTGTCTCAGCTCAAGCAACAAAAAAGGGAAGCAAAATAATCAGCACTTCCTTGAAAATAGAACAAGACTGTCTGCTGGATCCAGTCAGTCAGTTCTGCATTCCCAAAAGCATCTAGGTCATAGAAACTCAGCCCTTGTCCTTTTCTTATACAGGGATTCAATATTCCTTTTGGGTGAAAAACCCCCGTGTGTCCATGCAGTAGAACTGAATCCAAGTCTCTATGGATATTTAATACCTGTCCTTACAGGTACTGTGCTCTCTTGCATGCAGGGATTTAGCACACAGCCACTACTTCATACATGGCTCTCTGTACTGCATCCCTCGGGAGCACAAGCAGTAATTTGGAGATACTTATCTTTATTTCTGAAACTTTTTGTAATTTACATCTCTTGCTTGGGTACTTGCAGCAAATCCTCATTTCAAGAGGCAAGCAAAACTTGGCCTTAGCATGCACTGACTGTGTGTATGAGGGAGCTGCAGCATCACTGCCTTTACTGGCTGGCTTTGCAAAGCTCCAGGATTAGTTTTCAGAGCAGCCATCTCTGACCTCAGCTTCCCACTCCCTCCTTCTAATTAATTTGTCCAAACTGAGCTTGTGCCCTTTGCTGTGACAACCAAGGAAGGGCGACAGTACAGGAGTTTGGTGTGGGAGTGTTCAGAGTTCTCAGTGGCTGGAGGTCTCTGATGGGTATGAGTGTTTTGTCTCTCCCTAGGAAGGCACTGCAATGTTCAGGAGGCCTTGCAGACTAAGGATGTCACAATTTATAGAAGCAGACATGAGGCACACAAAAGTAGCAAGAATCAAACCCATCTGCAATAGATATTTAATTACTTAGCCTCCTGTGGAAAATCCAGTACATGGCTTGATGGACAGGTATGTCTGTACCTCTCGAATCCTTAGGGATAGCTTTAATGCTCCTGTGGTTTGTTTTCAAAGAAATAACACACTTCTGTAAGCCAGTTAAACAAAACAGAATAGAAATATGCACAAGTAAAGTCACTCTCGTTCGTTGTTCAGTCTCAGCCCTCAGTACAGGAAACTCTCCATGCAGCTTATGAAAAATTAGGCGTAGTGACAGCTGTGAACATCTAATTCTCCCTGCAGGGTGCTGGCAATGCACTCCAAAGTAATGGTTTTCACTAATTGCATACTGCACTGACCATGGAAGCCTTTCACTATCCCATGGCAGAACAGTAGGATTCCTATGACTTTTCCATTTAATTGAAAATGAATAGAAGGGACTGTTACCATTGTCTTCTGAGACACAGTGAGGCTTCCACAAATTGCAGAATTTTAGACAAATGGTTAACAGTAATGGTTAACTATCCCTCACTTTCCTTTTGAAAAAAAATGAACCCTTAACATAAAACCCAAGAATTTTCAGTAGGTAGGATTCTCTGGAGGTGTGTCATGCTGCCACTTCTAAATTAAATGAAGAATGGGGTTGCTTTGCTGTGGCTCAAAATTAAAACTCAGGAAAAAGAGAGAACCCAAACCACCAAATAAAAAAAATTAGTAAATTCCTGGAAGTTATAGGGCATTTTTTCAGCTTTTTAATACAAATTTTTGAGTAGTGCTTTTGCAATCATCCAAACAAGTGATTGTCTTAATGGACGTAGTATCATTTAGGTTTTAAGTAGGTTTTCACCTTCATCAGTTAGTGCTTAATCTTCATACTACTGAATGAGCTTAGAGAAAAATAGGATTAAACTCTAATATGTAAAAGTAGTATTGATTAGACAAGAGATATCAAGTCTTCTGTTTAACAATATACTGCACACCTGTGTGCTATGTTGCACTGTGTAGCATTATAAATCCTCGAGCAGTGTAAGAACAGAACAGATTGGAGCAGAGCAGGTGCTTTATAGAGAAGATTCTTTATCTGTCCCTCTCTCTTTGGAGCTTTGTGCAGTGGAGGCACTGGAACTCGAGCTGCCCTGCATCTCTTTGTGGCAGTGCATTGCTCCTGAAGTGACATTCTTTGAGTACAGAGAAAGTAAAACAAGGTGTGCAGAGGTTGCTTTAATTTACAAGCTTGTGGAGCTGAAGATGGTGTTTATTTTTCATCTGTACTGGACCAAAAAGAGATTTGCCAGAGAAGCCATTCAGTGATAGCAGCAAGAAGGCAAAAGTGAATTCCACTGAGAAGAATCTAAGTAAGAAAGATGAAAGGGCTCCATCAAATGACAAGAGGAGCAAGAGATGAATAACTGAGAGGATAAGTTAATTTGTCAGGAGAGAAATGATGGTATTTGTTACATCTTTTTGAATATTTGAAATTCTGTCAGGTGGAAGGAGGACCTTTTTTTTACTTGGTTTTGCTTCACAACTTTGGCCTCAATACTATTTCTAGTCACAGCTGTGGGAGTTGCATACAATGCTGGTGTATGACTTTGGCTGGGATTACTTTGATGACTTTTAGGCTTCTGCTTGTTTCATATTAGTCCCTCAAAATTAAAGGAGTTAAATACTTTGTACGTGTGACCCTATGAGTTTGTTATCAACTCAATCTTTTAGAAAAAAATTCTGCCATTTACAAGGACAAGTAGAGTAACTTAAATGAAAGAATATTTGAAAAACCTTTAAGGGAATTACTTCTGTGTGGGAGAGATGTTTTCAGAAGCATTAAGACGAGTTAATTTTGGTGAGAATGCCAAGGCTTTAATATGCTAGTTTATATGCTTGCGGCAGCCAGTAATCAAATGCCCAAGTACTGCATGTACTGACATTTACAAATCACAAACAGATTTATATATTGTGATTCCACAACTTTATCACAGGAAGATCAGACTCTGCTGTTTAAAACAGATGATAGAAGAAGAATTAAAGATCCACACTTATGAGAATACAAGCATCTGTCTGGTGTTTACTATATGGGACAGAAAGCAAGAGGAATGCATTTTAAATATCTGGAATAGCCTTGTGAGTAAGGTGCTAACTGAATGGTTACCCACAAGATTTATTCTGTGCAAACCACTTTGACTCTCTCTTTCCCTCCTCTCAAGGGATAATTATTCTTTCTACTATTCTCGTTGGCCTTGCCCATTTAGGCTGAGTTATGCTGTGTAAGAATTAGAGCTGCATCAGAATATTTTTCTTTTGAGGTGTTTGATTTCTTAAAAAGTGTCTCCTACTGCCCCTCATAAACACATCCCTGATTTTTTAAAAGTGAAAATATCTGGAAATGCAAGTGCTTCCTGAAACTAAAAGTTTGGGTAATCTTTGCTTTGGGAAATTATTCTCAGGGCAGAAGGTTTCTGAAGTTGTCTGATGTCACCTAGAGCAGTCATAACGTTGTGAGCTAAGGCATTTACCTGAAGGAAGTGAGAGAATGGTTCAGCAGGGAGTTAATCCTGCTGACTTCTTACAGCCCTGACAATTGTCCTCACACTGGATTCCAAGGAGTCTGGGATTTTTCTTTTCTATTTTAGTATATCTGTGATGCATATGGATATTCAAGAGCTCTGTGGTTCTTGTCTAATGCACTCAGGAAGCACTGTCACAGCTCTCAAAGTATGGTGCTGACTCCTCCTTTCTTTGTTTTTTTTGAAAAATTAGTAAATTTTTTGTAAATTTAGTTAAGAATTTAATCTCCTCTGAAATAACAAGCAGAATATAAACTAATATAATCCTAAAATAATGGATAATGTTTTTAAGTGGTTTAGTGTTGAGCAGTGTGCTGTATAAATGTGGCAGCACAACCTGAGAGCTTTCTGTGTTGGCTTGGTTTTCTGGCTTGACCTTGGACCTGCCTTGTCCCTCTGGACTGCCTCAGTGGTTGTGGCACTGAGACAGACCCTGATCAGTGCCTCTGGGCCACATCCAGACCCACACTTCATCTCAGTGTCCCTCCTTCTGCTCAGCCACGTCCCTCCACCCCCTGCCCTGCTGCCCCCAGGTCACACTCCCCGTCTGGTACCAGCCAACCACTGCTGCTCCAAGCCCAAACCCTGGTGTAGAAAGAGAAGTTTCATTCTTAGCTCGTAAAATTGATGGGTGTAATATTTAAGCCAGGCACTTCTCCCATGGCAGTATGATTTCTGGGTGTTCAACACAGTTAATGAAGTGAACACGTGAGTGAACAGTCGCAATAATGGGAATTCTCCAGTCACATTCAGGCTTCGTATCATACAGTCATGCCATTGCTCCAAATGCATTTGGCTTTAACTTTATTGATCTCATTACTTTTAGAAATGTTTCCAACATTTCATCGTTGCCTCAGTTCAGGTTTTTGTAGGAAATGATTATTGTTCATTTATGAACACCACTAATTATAAAATCTACAGCATTTAAAATCCTCTAACATTTTCCTAGCAATGGAAGAAACTAGGCTTTTTATATAAGCAATATGTTTTTGTGGATTTTGCTTCATCAGATATTTTCTTAGTCCTCCCCATTTCCATTTTTTTTTTTGAAAAAAAAAATAAATTTAGTGTATTCTGAAAGATTCTTTCTCCTGAGAGTTGCAAACTACTTATTTGAAATGAAAAACCAAAATTCTCTCCATACTTCTGGCTGATGGGACAATCAGCAGTCATAAATAAATATATAAATAAACAACAATAATAACAATAATAATAATAATTATTCATATACTAGATAGTAGATTTCCTCTCTTAAAAACGATTATAGCATTTCAATGCAAGATTAATGACACATCACACTTGCTATTATTTAACCAGTGCAGAATAGGCACAGAAGGTGGACAGGAACATAAAAGCAGAGCTGTTCCTTTGCTTCAGAGCAAGTGAGTAAGCTTTGCATGCTACACTACAGTTCTGCTGCACCTAAAGTTTTCTAATTTACAGCTCTCCAGAAAGACTCTCAGAGAAAAAAAACATCCCTCAGGTTCAATTTTCCATTCTTCCTCCTGAAGCATTACCTGTTCATGTATTGCAAGCTGCCTCTTGTCAGAGCACAGCCCACTTTCACCGTGGGTTACATGATAAAATGTGTTAGAATAATTCTCTGCATCCACTGCACCTTTTATCAGCAGCTAGAAAGTCATTCCTGTAACAGGAGGAGTGGGAGGGAGAGGGTTCCCAGGGAACTGATTGAAGGATCTAATGCCCAGCTAATTTATTTTGTGGACATGATGTCAGTCATGTCATCATGTGCTTTTTCCTGTACAGAACACACACCTGCATTTGTGTAACTTGCCATAATTTGTGAAAAGCTTCCACATTTCCTACCTCATCCTTAAGTTTTCCTTTCAGGGTTAGAAAAATGCTGAACAACACGCTACTGTCCAGTTGGAAATCAGCTTCAGGTCTGAGATATCCTCCTGACTTCTGTTAACATTAAAAATGTGGGTATTTCAGGGGAACAGGTTTTTACTGCTCAATGAGATCTAACTTTATGGATCTCAGGAGGAAACCCAGGAAGCAGCTCCCCACATTCACTGAACATTTTTCTTTTTCCTCCCATTCCCTTTCTGAGGATAACTTCTGACTTTATGTCCAACTCTGGCCCAGTGTTCCTGTGTTTGAAGCACAGACAGCAGGGTATGACATGCACAGGTATTGACTTGGCTGTATAGATTGCACATGGAAGCAGCCAGATCATCCCTCCATTATAATTAGCTTTCCCACCCCTCATCATGGTTTTATTTTCAATGACTAATTGTTTGGAGGTGCTCTATCTTGAGGGTCTGGGTATGGCAAAAATTTGAGGCAGGGAGTTTAAATCAAAGAATTTGTGAACAACAAACTCTGAGCAGAAATGAAAATTCACTGTAACTATGCCCAGCAACTATGTAGTCTGACATGGTTGGATTTAGGCACATTTGTATGAAAAGAAAAAAAAAAAAGACAAAAAGAGAAAAACTTTCTGTGTGAGAAAGGAAGAAAACATAGGATTAAAATAATGTACATCATTGCCAAAATAATCTCCTCTGCCTTGGCACAGAGAAAATTTTCAGATAGGTGAGATACAGAGAGGGATCTGGAAGGAAAACATCTGTGGAGTAGGAAGGAGTTGTATCTCATGTGTTGACTGCTTTTATCTAAAATTAGAATTATATCCATTGTCTCAGTTTTACTCCCACAGACCTACTTACATCTGTGCTTTAGACAGGGCACCTCAACTCTGTCCTCCTCAAACTGAGAAGTGGATGAGCTGTAGCTTCTCTTGTCTCATCAGCCTGGGAAGGAGCCTTAAATTGTTCAGAATCTATGCATTAATCATAGGGCATTTGAAGCTCTCCCAGAGTTGTCAGTGTGATTAAAAATGCTAATGCTTTTCTGGTTATTTTAATCTCATGTTGCTTAAGCAGCACAGTGTTAAAAGCTGCAAACAAAGAAGAGGAAAACTGAGGAGGAGCTCATCACTGCCTGGACACAGAAGTGTCTGGAGAATTAGGGACTATATATACTATTAATATATATATACTATTAATATGGGAAAAGGTGACTAACAGAGAAACAAAAGCAGGAAAGGTACGAATGGCAATCAGCAAGCAACCCTTGAGGGGAAATCTTCTGCTTGCTTTGGTACAATCCCTGCAGGGAATTCGTGCCCTGGTGGGAGGTCATGGTCTGTAGCTGTCAGAATCATGGTGGTGAAGGTGCTCAGGCTATTTGGTGTCAAATCCCAAACATGTCACAGCCTTCTTGAGTGACATCAGTCATGTCAGCTTGATGTGTGGACAAGAAGCTCACACATCACTGCACAAATCCTGAATCAGCTTGTCACCCATGTTATTTAAAAGCAAGCAAAAGGTGAGCTCAAACTTCTAATTCTGCTTAAATTAGAGCCTGGTTGGTGCTGGTGCAGCCAGGTCTGCCCTGGTGATCACCTTTACTCTGCTGTCCCCAAGGATGGGACAGGCATTTGGAACATGTCTGTGACCAGCAGCACCTCCATCCTTCCCTAAACTGGAGCAGGCTGTATACAGCTCTTGGAGAGAGACAGGCTGTCCAGCAGAGGATTTCTAGTGCCTGAACAACAGTTGTTTTTGTTTCCCTGCACTGCCATCAGTATGAATTACAGAATTGTTAACGACAGTGGCCCTGAAGGGTGGTTCTCCTGGTCAGGAGCAGCTGTTCTGCAAAGTCTGGTACTTAATGTGCTTGTTGGTCTGTTCAGTGAGCCAGCCTTTGATGTTTGCAACTGTAAATACAAGGAAGGAAAAAAAAGATCTCTTTAATTCCAGTGTTATCAGCTTCAGGGCTTGCATGATCTGTACATGATCCAGAGTTTGTTCTCTTCTCTTTTTGTTTAGAAACAGGAACCACTGCAGGCCAGGCTCAGGCCCTGGGGCCCTTGCAGGCTGTGAGCAGAGAGGTTCTGGGAGCTGCTTGCTGCAGGGTAAGGGCTTTTCAGCTGTCCCCAGTTCCTTCCATGTGTGCAGGACAGCCATGAAATAACCAAGAGAGAAGATGGCTGTGGATAAATTAACTGTACCAGAAATCAGAGTCCCAGGAATCCCAGCGGCCTTCCTCAGCAAGGGCACTGCTAATGTAACTCTAATGCATTTGTTCAGGGCTTGGATTGCCCTGTTCTGGTTTAAATTGGAGCACAAGTCACATGTGAAGATAGGAGCTATCCATTTGCAATTTTGTTTCTAGTTTATATGGTGAACTGATTTCTTTGTGCTGTTTGCACAATTTCCAGCACACCAGAGCTCTCCAAATCCCCAGCTCACTCCAACCATTGATGAGAGTCTGCATGCGTATCCAAGCTCTGGACACGCTGCATCCACTGTAGTGGTTTACATTCCACCAGTCTGGAGAATCTGGTCATATCTGCTTTGGAACAAAATGTGGGTGAATTGAAATAACTTCTTCCAGCAGCATTTCCTGGAAAAGTGCTTACAGTGACACCAGAGATAATAGCAGAGGGCTTAGCTGATTCCTGCCCTTGACACGGTATTTTATTTGCACTAAAAGCACAGAGCCTGTGATAGCAGCCTAGCACTGGGTCAGCTGTGCTGATGTCAATGTAAGCCCTAAGATTTATGCCTCACATTTACCGAGCAGAGAAGCTTTGATTGTTTAAGACATGGCCTTTCCCCAGCTGTTTGTTTTTCCAAGTGCAGAGTCAGGCCAGGCTCCTGCGGCTGAGGCAGGTGTCTGGGGCAGCAGGGCCATCTGTGAGAGCTGCACCCAGCCCTCCACCTGCATCCCACCTCCCTGTGTTTGCACTTTCAGCCCCTGACCCCTCAGGTCTGCTGGCTCCTGGTGGCAGGAAAGCTGCTCTGCCTCTGCACAGCTCACCCCTCTTAGTGCCACTTACTGCCAGATCCTTCATGAGGGAACAGCCTCACAGCACTCAAACTACTCCTAAATATTAAGAGGACACACATGTCAGTCCTTTGGGATCTGCTGGATCTCCCACTGTTGAAACATGGATTGTCTGTCAGCACTTGATGACGGTGTCTCTCCAAGTGGATGCTCTCTGCCTTGGACACCACTGCTTTGGTGAGGCTGTGCACAGTGTGTATTGCAGCTCTTAAGAAATGTCAGGCTAGAAACATTCATGCTGCTTTTGGAAGGGAAAAAAAAACCAAACTGTGAAAGTTTTAAGGGAAAAGAAATTCAGGAAAGCTCTTGCACCTGAATAGCCACTTATATCCAGCTTAAAAAAATGCCAGTGTTGATGTAGTGTCCAGGATAAGGCAAAATTAAAGCTTTCATTTAATACTTTTGCCAAGAAAATGTGTGATCATTGAGACCTGAAAGGCAAGATGAGCCTTTGTGAAAAGACAAGTAATAGGCTTCAAATGTTCCTAGACATGCTGTGGACAATAGTCAACATCATATTTTTGCTGTTTTTGTGGTTTTGTCTTTTTGAGAAGAAAAAGGAACCAGGGAAGCATTCTAGGAGATTGCAAAGGAAATAATTGTGCTCACCAAACCTATTTGATATCTGTGTCAGAAAGGCTCCAGGAAATGAAGTTTTTGTTAAGCATTGCTTCCCATCCAGTCCCCTTCTGGCTGGGGAGCCCTGACTGTGAAGTACAACTGTTGTCCTGCTGGGATAAAAGTCAACCATGTCTCTTCTTTCGGTGTCAGATGTATCCTCATACCAGGCAGCAGCTCTGAAGCTGGGCAATCAAAGTAAGATTACTTTTCAAATCTGAAAACTCAATCTCCAAAATATCAGCTTTCTTTAAAGCCATGTTTTCCATCAGCTCTAACACTGCCATTCCAATTCACATACATGCTCTGGACACATGGAAAGCAGAAGAGGGAAGGAAACACAAGGAGCAAAGTAAAGCTGAGCACATCTCTTCTGTTTTCTCTCTGGCAGAGCAGAAGGGACTCTGTTCATGAGGACACAAATAGGTCCCACAACAACAGTAAAAGAGCTCTCAAAGGAATTTATGAATGTAACTGTTTTATAATAAACATTCTTTTTCTTTAGCTCTGGCTACACAACAAATGATAACATGAAATCAAACATGACACCCTACCTGCAGGACTTGACTCTAACAGATGGAGCTGTGTTTAAATATCACCATGTTGCCAGTTCCAATAAAGCAAAATACACAAAAGTTAAAAGCCAGTGGGAGAACTAAAAATGTTCGGTTCTTGGAAGTAGACCAGAAAAAGTGTGAGCAAAGAGGATGCAGGAGAAAACTCTTACATGGAGATCAGAGGAAAAAGCTGGTCAGCAGAGTAGAAAACCAGAAGGACTGATAAATGTATTTCTGAAGTACTGGAATTTGATATTATCAAATATCAGCTCAAATATTTCAAGACAAGCATCGTCAAGGTGCAGATGTATTTAGATTGCTTTTTAGATTGGTAAAGATGGCATTTCCAAGATTCTTTTTAACTCTGAACAGGAGTTTTAGAGGAAATTACATCTTTTTTGGTGAAGTTTGAGATCACCTTCTGGTGTCCATCAACACAGCTCCACTGAAGTCATAATATGAATTGCCAATTATATTTAGTGAGGATCTCAAAATCTGTAGCAAATCTGATAACCCTGAAAGTAGATTGGAGTCTCCTGTGTTAATGGTGAATTTAAATAATGAAGAACTTCCACAAGTTTAGTCATAACCCAGTTTTGGAAATATGAATTGCTCAGACTTCACAACTTCTGCCTTTGATACAGTATTTACTGTCCTGCTTAAGGTAACAGCTTCTAGTTCTTGGCAATTAATATGAGAATTTCAGCTTCTGTTAAACTCTTGGGTTTGTGAAGAAACTTGCAAGTACCTTGAACATGAAAAAAAAAAATCTGAAGGCAAAGAGTAAAAAATTACATTTTATAATTGAAATCTCATGGTTCTGAAGCTTCCAACTCACGATTGCTAAATTCTTTGGGCTGGCAACCCTGGGACATTGCTCAGGGTAGCTGAGTGTTTGTTCAACAAGAGTAGCCAAAGCTCTTCCCCTAAGCATATTAAAAGCCAAATACAGACTTGTCTACAGACTACTAATTGCATACTTTTCTTCCCCAAATGCGTGAAATTAAGTGATATCAATTCCAAGCACAGAGCAAACAACTTCTGCCCTTCACCTGCTGTGAGAGTTCAATTTAAAGTTCTCTTAAGCACACAGGCAAATCTTTGTATCCTCACACATGGTTGGTACGATGATTGATGTTGTTTATGACACGATGCTGCTGAGTGCCCAACCATGAGGCAGAGATTGTAATCCCACAGATTGAATGCATGTGAGGAGCCTCTTGTGTCCAGCCCCAGGGAGAGCCAGAACCCCTCAAGGAAAATTGCCTTGGAAAATTGGCATCATGTGGAGGGTGGGGTGGAGCAGGTGGCCAAGGCTCGTTACAGGAAGGGAGATTTGGAGGGAGGAGTGCAGGGTAAAAGAGTGGGTTTAGACCCCCAGTATTTGAGGTATAGTAGAGCTACAGTGTTTTCCATGAACTGTGGGTGATTTTGCAATAATCCCTGCTGATCAGGATGCTGCTTGTTGAGCTGCCTGCTGCAAGGTAAGGGATGTGTCTTTCTGCTGGATGTCACAAGCTGCTGTGGAGGTACCTTGTCCATTTGTAAAATGTCTGTCTTGCTGTTTATTTCTATTTCTGGAGCTCAGAAGTGGAATAAAGTAGGTTGTGTGTTAGTGATTGAACTGTGAGAGCATGCAGAGCTTCTCTAAGGAGAGCCAAATGCCCTAAAGTGAGGACAAATGAGATAACAAAGCTTAACTTGCTGGGACTAAAGGATTTAGTCGGGGTGTTAGAACAGCTGAGTACTGCATAATGCATCAATAAATTGTGAGACCTAGGGGCTGAAGGGCTTCTGGGCTGTACCATGGGGGTCTGGATTCAGTACAGGTTATCTTTGGCCCCCATCTAAACAAGTGGCTATGGGTAATTTGTGAATTGTTGAGCCTTTTGAATTGATGGCCTTGAGACAGAGCTTCAGCATGGGCTCCTCTCTCTTTTCTTGTATCTGCCTCTCTCTCCCCTGTTGCCCTGAGCAGCAGTCCAAGTGGTAATTCACACATCAAGTGATGTCCAATCACTTGTAATCTAGAGGTAGAGCGAGGAAATAAGTGGAGTATGGGAGGCTGATTTTTATCAGTTGACCTATAGAAATACCACTTAAACTCTTCTGCTGACTTGTGTGTAACAGTCTTCATTGTATCCAGTCCAGTGTCTTCCTTGTGTCAGTGGTTGTTGGTTTTGCCTTGTCTTAATTTGCATTTTTTTTGGTTATTATTTTTTGCAATTAAAAGTATTGGAGGAGTTGATGTTTCTGCAGGTACAATAGTACTTTTTAGTAGAGTTAGGTAACTTTAAAAGGAATAAAAAAGCCATTTTCATGTTAGTGGCATGCTAGAGAGATAAGGAGGAAGAACACAATTTTACTGTAACCATTTAGCAGAAACCAGTGTAAAATGCACTGTGTGATCTTCTAGCCACATCTTGTTAAAAGCTGGCACAGAACCATCATCTTGAAGGCCTCTCTTGTAGTGGTTCATATATTACAGCTGCTTGTTTTTAAACTAGATTTTTCTTTCTGAATTATTACATTGATTCATTTGTTTCTCTCACCTCAATAGCAAAACTAATAAAACTATTTTCTTGGACAAAATAAAAGATATTGCACCTTTTAAATTACCTACGACTTTATGTTTTCCCACAGGAGTTCTTGCTTCTATTTGTGCAAACTATAAAATAATTGAGTCCAGACATCTGCCTTTCCCCCTCCCCAAACAGCTATTTCACCTTTGGTTTAACTAAAGTCTTATGCTATAACTGGATCTTCCACAATTTATTGCAATAGAAATTGCTAATACTGAAAGCTGCTATTATTGGTAGTTGCAAGCACAGGAGCTGTATTGTACCAGATACTGAAGTGCTAGTGGAGAAATAACAAGTAACTTGGATTTCTCTGACTTTCTGGCAACTTCAGCATTGACTTGAACACTATTTCTTCCCTATTACTTCCATCTAGGAATGCTGTTACTATATTCTGATATTTATTAAATTTTTATCTCCTTCTGATGAAAGTATTTTCTAATTTCTTCTGTGTCTTTTTCTTCTCGGTGTGCTTAGTTAAAGGCTGTGCATATGACATATATAGTAATGAACTCAGGAGATGCAGTCTCTACTAGTAGATTAAAAGCTGCCTTTAGGTAATGTTTTTTTTCTTAGGGGATCCTCTATCAGCTCCTCTTATTGCTGTTTTTCCTGTGGGTCTGTTTTGCAGCTATCCTTTGGATACACTGAAGTGCCATAAATATTTTTTTAAGCTGTGGGGCTCCATTTGCAGAATTGCATCCCTGTGCTGAGTTTTCCCTTTGGTCCTCTTTGCTTTGTGTGGTCTGTAGACATTTCCCTTGGTACAGAGGGATGGCTCTGGGGCTGTCTGTGCTGCTGGGCTGCTCTCTGACATGGCAGGGGAGCTGCTCTCCATTAGGTGCCAAATTTGGATTAAAAGGCCCAATCCTGCAGATTCGAGTCTCTCATTAAAGAAAAAAACACCCACATATTTTAGTATCTCAAAAAACATGGTTCACGTGTTTCAGTTTTGCAGGGAGCTTATTTCAAACCTGTCTGCTCAGTCCCAGCTGAGCACCTGATTGTGAACAACTGAACTGGAAGTTGAGTTTTGGAGCTGTGTGCTTTCTCTTGTTTTTCCCCCTTTGAGCTGTCATGGGTCTAATTACAACCTCTGTCCACATGCCTGTGGGCAGGTTTGCTGGGCACAGATTGATGTTTGCTCTCCCTGGCAGGACAGATTGGGAAAGGCACCTGCAGGGGAGTATTGATCTCCAGGCCTTGCCTGTTGCTCATCCCCGCTCTGGGTAGAATTTCAGCTTCCGATTACTGCACTTCATATTTTTATTCTTTGGGGACATATTGCAACTGAAGGAAAGAAAATAGAGGATTTTGTGAACTAAATGGTCTTCACTCACTGACAAAGTGCTGGGGATGTGGCTAAAGTGAGTTATCTGTGCTCAGTTCCCCAGCTCTGCTAGTGGGGATTCCTTGAACAAACCCCTCGAGCCTGTGCTGCTGCTGCTTCTGAGCTTGCTGATATCTGCTGGCAAATTGTGTCTGTTGCTCAGTAAGCTAAGCACTTTCTTCCAGGCTTTTTTTCAACTTAAAACTTAGTCTTTATTGAAAGTCAGCTCTAACTCCTTGGTTGCAGCCTACCTTTCTCTGTTGCCTCAGTGCAAAGAAGCAGAGCAGATGTGATTTCTTTCAGTTTATTTCCCTTTATTCTAATTCACTCTCCTTAAAAGCAAGTTTGCTATGATAATGGCCATCAGCACTTTCTGGCCTGGAAGATGTAGTATTTATTACATAAATAATCATAATCAGCATGAGAAATCTGCCCATTTAAAGCTTTTAACATCAGTTTGATATTCTGTTATTTCCTAAGCAGTCAAGATTTGCATTTATAAATAGCATTTATGGAATAAATTCAAATAGGAAAATTTGGTATGACTGTTTTTGCCCTCAGTTGTGCAGGTTAAGTCAATACACTTGATGGTTTATTCAGACTTAATAAACCTGAACCATAAGTAACTGCAGAAAGACTTCTGGAGCAGTCTGATCTGAGTAAGGGATGTCAATAGAATCAAGGTACTTTGGGAAAAATTTCTGGTACTTAGAGTAAGTTTTTAGAACTGAACTTCACCTGTTAATTTGGAATTGGCTAAAAGAGTCTGTGTATTTATGATGGCACCTAAAGGTACTCTCTGGCAAGGAGAACCTTATAGACCACTAGAGCAATTGCTCAGGACAAAAATCTCAGCTCAAACAGAACTGTGTTGTCTAAGAATTAAGGTTTTCTGTCTGGGAGGAATTTTTGGTCAGACCAGAGCAGTGTAGGTAATACAGAGTTTTTATGGTTTCCTCACTTTTAATTATTGGTTCTCAAATTTGTTCAGGCTGTGTTAACTAATTAATTCTTTGCCTTGTCAGTGAAATCAAACAAACCTATAGGGTGACTTAAGTCATGCTGAATGCTGTCCTTGAAGTTAGCACTGGTGACACTGTTCAGGTCTTGAACATCTCTTCAGTACGAGGAGAGGGCTGGAATGGATTCACCTCTTTGTATAACCTGGCACGAGCAGTCTCTTCTGTTGTACACCTTCTAGGCTTAATTCTTTACAAAAAGACTAGGAATATTTTTAAAACCTGAAAACTGCAATTGTCCTTTTCCTCTTTTGTGCTTCACTCAGCCTGGGTGCAACACAAAGAGCTCTGTTGTGCCTGGGCTGGGAGCAGGAGTTTTGTGGCAATTTAACTGGTGCTCTGTGCCTTTGTATCCCTGAGTCCTTCAGCAATCTCATGGCTTCAAGCAGACATTTCTTATCACTGCTCTTGATAGACACCTTTCTTCTCTGAAGGTGTTTCACAACATGCAAAGCTCTGCCTACTAGGAGTTCTCTCTGATGTGTAAATAGGCTGATTGTACTGTGTTCCAATTAAGAAAAAAAGGTTAATTTTACAAAATGTCTTCTCTCTACCTGCCACATCCAGAATAGAGAAACATGCAGTGTTTCTTGCAGGGAAGCTATGAATCCAGTTTGAAAGTAGTCAGAAGGCACAATTGCTGCCCAGAGGCTGATAGATAAGCACCAACTCTGTGCTGAAGCAGGTGTCTTCAGGTGTTTGTGAGCTGGCAGCTTTTCTTTTGTCCTGTCAGAAAAGAAAGATGAAAACCAAATTTCTTTGGTTTGAGCTCTTGAGAGAAAAGATGCTCCTAAACAGAAGGGGATACTTACTATCTCCTGCACAGAAGTTTCCCTAGTTCACACTGATTTATGCAGATTTGTGGGAAAATCCAAGTCAGTCCCTCAGTTTTCCTCATCAATAACAAAAAAAAATTGTAAACAAATATATTCCAAAAAGGAAGATAAAAAATTTCTGCTCCTAGTTAAGCTGAGAACTGATAAAATCAAGGTTATGTTGTTGCACAAGCTGACAAGGACAAATTTGGACTGCAAAGAACAGTAGTGATTCTTGAGAAAAGGAGAGATGGTAGGAGCTTATCTAAACTTGGTGTGGAATGAAGGCAATGTTTAAAAAACCCACTCTGTACCCTGGAACTGTAAGGGTTCAGCCTTTAGTTGGATACATAAACTTTACAAAGCTCTGCAGTCCCCCTCCCAGGCACTGTGCTGATCCTGCTCCCTCCTTCCCCAGCAATCACAACTCTTCAAGGGATAAAGGCAAATGTCAAATAATGCATTCTTCTGAATATTTATGATTTGCTTGCTAGTTAATCTTGCACATCATTGCAATTCTCCTGAGTTGTTTCCAGCAGTGGATATGGGGAGGTTTTTTTCCATGCCTGTTTCCATGATGTAACTCCACAACTGGGTGCAGCTGCCTGTTGCATCCTTTACTTCACAAACTTACTTTTGAGGTTATCTTTGCTGGAATCTGATGATCCCACCTGACACTGATTGCAGATGGAAAAATGGAAAAAATCTTATAGAAATAGTTTATTCTGAGGTTTTGTTTTCTTCTCTGGCTTTTCTTTTCCATTGCAGTGCAATGTGATATTTGCATCTCTTTTTGCAGAACCTCATACTTGATGTTCACAACATAAGTGCAAGAATTACCATTTGTTAGGCAGATGCTTTTGAGTGAAGAGTCCTTTCATCTTTTCTAAGAAGCTGAAGTTTGTTAAGCTTGTAACAAGTAAAAGTTGTCTCTTGTGTCCCTTGGTTACTGCGAGACCCAGTCTAAGCCCTGATGTAACACATGCAATGGAAAAAATACAACTTGTGTCACCTGAGACACCAGTTCATAAAGGTGTCTTGCCATCAGGGTTTTAGGAGCTGCCATTTGTCAGTCTTTGCAGAATTCAGTTAGGAAATTGTCCTTAAAAACAGTAAAAAGTTAGAAAACAAAATGTGCTGTTAAATGTGGGTTGCAAAAAATTGATATTTTAAATGAATGATGGTACATTGCAGAGATTAGTGATGGCACAGGAGAATTCTGGGGAAATAATGAGCTGTCTAAATGGTCAGGAAGAAATTTACCTTCTTTCTGTCACCTCAGATGCGCAGGAGAGAAAAGTGAGATAATTTATGACAAGGCTATGTACCTCTTAACACTGTAATATATCAAACTTGTGATGTTGTGGCACCAATCACCAAAAAATTCTAGGGTTGTGTCATAAATTAGATTGTGCTGCATCTGATTGGGCTTTTTGTGCTTTATTCACATCAAAAGGCAATTACATTTTGTGCAAAATTAATCTTACCAGTTTAATGGCACATGTAAAATATGCCTTGTCATTTATCCTTTATTAATACTGTATAGAGGGGGTTTCTGAAAATGAGAGCCAACTAATTATTTTGTTTCTTGGGTTGTGGGGGTACCCCCCCGGATTGTGGGGGTACCCCTCAGGATTTAGTTGTTACTTAAATTTACATATAAGAAATGTATTTTGAACTTCTTAAGGGCTGCATCTTAATTATCTCAAGTCTGTATTAACATCTAAATAATCTCAGCAAGCCAGGGCTCAGCAGATTCTTAGACAAAACTGTGATAAACACCAAAATTAAATGTGTTTGCACAGGGCAAGGGGGAATGGCTTTAAACTGTAAGAGAAGAGGTTTGGATTAGATGTTAGAGAGAAATTCTCACATTGAGAGTGGTGAGGCACTTGGCACAGGTTGTCACAGAGAAGCTGTAGATGCTCCATTTCTGAAAGTGTTCAAGGACAGGCTGGATGGGGCTCTGAGCAGCCTGGGGTAGTGAAAGGTGTCCCTTCCCATGGGAGAGGGATTGGAATTCAATGATCTCTAACATGCCTTACAACCCAAAGAATTCTATGATCTTTTTCAATATTCCTTTACCTTTGGTTATGAAATAAACTTGGCAACCACCAAAACTCCCCACAATTTAGGTTAATGAGACTTCTTGGAAGATCAAATCTAAATGAAATGATGGGATACCAAGAAAGGGTCTCTACACAAGAAATGAATGACTTTGGAGTAGAGAGCAGCGAGAACAGGATCCAACCCAGCTGCCCAAAAGGCAAAGCCACATCTACTGAAGGAATGGTGAGTATTTGCTGGTCTAAGCTGGGAGCTCTAACAGACACACAGTAGACACCAGTGTGATGGTGACAAATGCAGCAGCAGGGTGAGCTGAGAGAGGTATTTCCATAGGTTGGCTATTAGAAAAAAGTTTTTTAAGGAGAAAGTGGTAAGTACTGGGATGGTCTGCCTGAGGAGGTGATGGAATCACCATCCCTGGATGTGTTTAAAAAGAGACTGGATGTGGCACTTGGTGCCATGGTCTAGTTGAGGTGTTAGGGAATGGGTTGCACTCAATCTTGAAAGTCTCTCCCAACCTAGTGATTCTGTGAGGGTTTGGGATGCTCTGGTGCCTGTTGAGGCCTCTGCAGGAACACAAGGCAGGACACCGCCAAGTCAGGTTTGCAGCCTGAAAAATTGCACCTGGACTGGGCTAATTTTTATTTTTTGTGCCCAACTGTACATTTTCACTGCTGCTTGTAGAATATGATTAAAATATCATAAATGAACATGAGTGCTTAAATTAAAGGGTACTGTTGGCAGTGAACAAAGCTATAAACAGGCTGGGAATGTGTGTGGGCAGGTTCAGGATGAGATTTGGAAAAATGTTTATTGAAATACTCTCAAGTAGGAGTAGGGGGAGAGAAAACTGGAGGTTATAAAGGAGTTATGCGGTGCTGGTTGTAATAATAAGAACAAAGTGAGGCAACACATAGCTTGTGCTTAATCGGGCCTGTTAATGGGCATGTTTGTGTGAAAAGAGTCTAAAGAATGTGTTTTTTCCAAAAGTAACGAGGAAACTGCTGAAGAAAGGCTGAAGAAAAAAATAGTATAGTTGACATGTCTTATATGGTTGGAGTTGGTGATTACTTCAGGGACTGAACAGATATGACAGGTCTTAGTTCTGCACTCCTACTGCTAATCATTTAAGCTAATTTTACTGGCTGGAAGGTGTAGCTATGCTTTTATGTTTTTGTTTTTCAATAGAAAATTCTCTAGCTAAATTCCTTGTAGAAAGGTTATTTTCTAATGAATGTTTCCTAATGAATGAACATTCTTTTTCCTTTGAAAAAGGGTTAAACCAAATTATTTCCAAAACTTTTGAAAGGGAGGGAGATTTTTGTTGAGTTGTTTGGTTTGCAGATTTTTAAGGGGGGGGGGGTGGGGTGGGGGAAGGGGGATTTTTTTTGTTTTTTTCTGAAGTAATATCTTTCTGTCTATTAAACAAAATCCTAGCTATTTTTCATTACTTACTGTGTTCTGAATAACTGCAGTTCAGACAGTTTGATTTCAGTTTGCAGGTAGTACACATTTCTATTTTTAGGGGATATACATGTCACATCCTGTAATGAAATTGAGCTTGATATTAGTTCAAGCCCAATATCAAGCCAAAGTGAATTAGTGGAAGTGTCAGAAGCCACACACTTGCTCTGTGCAGGAAAGGTAGTGGTGATTAGTCATGTTATGTCAGCTGTAGCAGCTGGACAGGAAAGAGGAATGATTTAAATACACACTGAAAATGAAGATAGCACTGCTTTTCCTATTAGGCTGTTTGCAGGACTGATGCATGAAAACATTTGCTTGTTCTTCAGCACTCAGAGTTGTTTTCACCTACAACAGCTGAGAGAGACAAGTGATATGATGTGCGACGTTATATCTTTACCTCGATGATATGTACTTTGCATTTCTAACCAATTTTCTATCCAGAGCCTTAGAGCTGAGTTCCTATTACAACATCAAATCAATATCACAGGCAGGATTCTGACCAAGACTCTGAAGAAAATCAGTGGTTTGGGCCTTTTTGAGGCAACATAAATCAGCTGAGAACTGCAGATCCAGTTTTAGTATTGTGGCTCTAGTCTTGCCTCAAGAAGTGCCCATGCCTAGGCTATGAGCACTGCTTTGGCTAAATAAATCCAAATTTGGACTTAGAGGAACAGAGCAGCAAACAGGATGTTACTGGTCTGCAAGCTCAGCAAAGGAGATTTGTGTGATTCAAACTGGGCTGTTAAATTCATGACCTTTAGCTGCCAAAAAAGCTTCATCCCTCCTCCTCCCAACCTTGCTCCTCTGGAGTCAAAACTAAGAGAATGCTCACATTTATTTCATCCATGGGGCTGGTAAGTTAGGGGAAAAAAAATAGTCAGATGATGATATTGAGGGCCAAAAGTGGCACAAGCTAAAATTGAGAAAAACTGCTTTTTAACAACAGGCTTTTGAAAAGAATAGGGCTGATGGGATCTTCTGCTCTCTCTCCAATTTTTCCTCTCTGACAACACTTCGTGTCTTAGCACATCCCAGATCTGGTTTAGATACATTGAGAATACATTTAGGTACATTGGGAAAAGACCTGTGACTGTCTTTGCCCAAGACCTCTTGGTGCTCCAGCCACTATAAGGGAAGGAAGAGGGGGGAAATGAAAACCAGACTCAAAAATAGCAGATCAGTGTTATGTGATATGAAGCTGCATATGAGATAATGGAAGCTGAAAGCTGGCCTAGAAATTATGGTCAGGAACAGCTGGACTTCATGAATGCCTCTGTTTTTTAGTGTCCACCCCCTGAGTTAATAGAAGGGTTTGAGTTGCAACCTGTCCCATTTCCACTGTCTGAGCTGGCTCTTCTAGCCCAACTTGTTGGGACTCTTAAACTGAACACATTTGGATATCTTGGTGTGCATCCCAGTGAGCCAAACAGGTGGCTTCCCTGACTCCAGCACCACTGGGCTGGGCTTTACACTCAATTCAATAAATGCTGAATTGGGTCAAATTCTTCTTTAATGAAATCTGTGGCAGATGTCATTTGGCTGTGATCTTGTCTGCACTCAGGACATTTATGCTCTCCTGGCATCATGAAGGAGGAATGAATGGCATGGTGACTCATTTAAAGCCCCTCTGTGCTGCCAGGGTGATATTGTAGGTTTAGAGTAAATGGAATTTCAGGCTAATTTGCTGTTGTGTAAATGGGCAGCAGGGCCATGAGGTTGTTTGGACTGAGCCAATGGTGAGATGCTGTGTGAGAGTGAGTCAGCCAACAAGTTTTAGTTCCCTGTGGCTAAAGGGGACCTTCTGCAAAGATGCAGGAAGATAACAGAGCACTGTGTAGGTGAGGGGGAGGCAGAGATGAGCCTTCCTGAAGACTGCAAACTAACAGGCAAGGGACTGAAATCTGATGGGAATAATGTCCATGACATAATGGCAGGGGATGAAATTGAGAAGAAATGACATCCCTTGGGACAGATTGAGAAGCAGAAAAAAATTTACCTTGTTTTCCAGGTAATACATGAATGGTTTGCTGATGGCACGTTGGACTGATGTGGTCTGAAGTTCTCTGCAGGCTTGTTAAGTGACTTTCCCTCCTCTTCCTGCAATAAGAGCAGCAAAGTCCCTCAGAAGATCCTCATTACAGAGGATTTATTCAAGATTTTGCATTTCCATCTGCAGTCTGAACCTCTTCAGTGGTTCACTGCCTCATGTGGTGTGTGAGGTACTTCAGAAGTAAGGTACTAAATCAAATAAACCATTTTATAGCTGTGTTGCAGAGTTAAATGGGAGCGGCTTGCTGAGACATAACATATATTTTGTAAAAATAGCCAGAAACTTATTTCCTTTCAGTGGTTACAATTAAGGTTTCCTTTCAGGAGAAAGGTGGAAGAAAGGCTGTTCAATTACAGAGAGGGCTGCAGAAATGCCATTGAATGAATCATTTAATCTTTTTAAGTACAATCATCTTCCAATTTTCCCTGTTTCGGATATTTCCCATCTTACATGACACATCCAAGCATAAAAGGGAAAGGTTGGTTAGAGCTTCTTTTGTGCTGCCTGACAGTCTGTTCTTGAGAAATACTTGAACACAGAAGTAAACCCTCCCTTGTACATCTGTATTTGCCTAATTCACATAGATGTGAGTGTGGATGGTAATTTATTCAATACCTGCAATATGGCTGTATCAATTCTGGTTTGTGATGCACATTTTTCATCCTGGGGTTGCACTGCTGGTTCTCTGTGCCTTCCATTTAGGGCTTGGTCAGCTATGGCCAGCACAGCTCCCTGAAAAAATAATACTAGAGGTCATCTAGAGTTCCGTTCTAGCTGAAGAAGTTTTTAGATCTCAGTGTCCATGAAGAGGCAGTGGCTGACAGATTAGGGTTTAACCATGAAGGAAAAATGTTTTCCAAGCTGCAAACTAACCTGGGAGGTATAACTGCTGTGCAAAATGAAGGAATAAATTAATTTTACTCATAGGCTGCTGGCACCACACAAGCAGCCATGTTTGAAAATTGTGTACATCTAGAAATGGGATTTATATTCAAGGCTGGTTTTCCACTTTTACTAAATAGTGTCTGTATAGTTGTGGACTTTTAAAAAAAAGTGAGAAGTACATAAACATCATAACATGAATTGTTTTCAGAAAGAAAATGTGTTGCTTTCTTCCTACAAAATAGTCATCTGTTTTGTTTATTATTCCTGTAACTGTCTATATTTAGCATTATAAAGTCTGTCTTTTGCACTACAGTAAATACTGAAGCCCTTATCTAATTTTTTATGTAATTTGCATACGTTACAATACAGTTTGTATCTGTGTAGTGTAACCATCTTAGTAGGTGTGGAGGGACTCTTGATCATCTGATTATGTTTAAATCCTATTTATTGACAGTTTTTAAACTTCAAAGAAAAAATAAGTCAGGTCTTAGCATAGTTAAGCTAAATTGGAATTTAATAAAAAAGTTTTAAAATGTGTTTATTTTGTGCTTCAATGTGTGTGCCCCAGTGCTAAATTTTAGCTTGTACTTGCATCCCTTTCTGGAGGGAGGAATATTTTATGTGATGCATGAATTCAAGATTAGTGAAAAATTACATTCTATGGAAGCAATCCTGTAAAAGCAAGACCAATATTTATGAGCACTATGTACAACATCGTCACTGAGGCTGTGTCTGGGTATCTTTTGGTGTCTTTTTAAAAATGCAGTGAATATAACAGACTCATTCTGGTGCCTAATGGTGGGCATCACAACACATACTGTCCATCAGTCCAGGTATTTCCACTGGTGTCAGAGAAAATGTTAAACTGGTGGTGGTGGGGGAATTGTCTCTTTTACCATCTTTTTGTGCTCTGCTTACCAGTGAGAGTTGCAGGAATTGTACAGTTGTCCATCTCCTCAAAGGAGCAGCTCTTACTGGCAGACCTTTGGCCCCAGATGCCCTCATGTTTTGCAGTGTTAGCTGGCATAATTCTTCTTCATCCCTCTTCATTGTAATTTGACTTCTGGGAAATTTGCTTAGTATTGATTTAACTTCATTTCTGTTAAAAGAAAAACCTGAGAGCTCTGTATAGCTGTCTGTAATAGTGGAATATCCTCAATATCTGATTAATACAGCTGGGAAATATATTTTTGTTCTACAATCAAAGCAATAAACAGGGGGCATCAAGTCAGGCTGCAATGAGATAGACTTCTCAGGGTATCTGATATATTGAACTTGGACTGATCAAAACAACTGCACAGAAGGCATTCCCTTTTATTTAACATTCTTTTCCAATAAAATTCTTAAAGGAGAAATACCAGGTAGTCTATGTGAAATCCTAGTTTAACCTTTTGGTATTTCTTCAAGCAAGGTGCTCTTTCCTTGAGCATCAAAACACATTGAATGTTAGGTTTTTTAGTGCTTTTCAGGAAGATGGGCTTGGAGATGGTCTAAGGAGGCTGCAACTGGTGCTGTGGAGACATTGGCCACACTCCTCTGTGTCACAGGGAAGCCAGGTAGAAAGAGACATCTGGATTCCAGTGAAAGTTGTGGATATCCCTGCCTGAGGGATGGAAATCAGGTGGCTGTGCTGCTCCCTGGCTGTGCAGGGAAACCATGGTAACCCCCAATTTCTGGGAGATGTCCAGTAGGAAAGGAGTGACTTTTGTGCATGAGCTCTTGCTCCTGGAGGTGGGGCTGAGCTTGCTCCATCCCTGCCTCAGGCCAGGTATCCTCCTGCAAAGCAGAAATTCCCTTCTCTGGGCAGATGGAGGCTGCACTGCTATATTTTGTCAGTTTTCTTCCTTGGGGAAGCTGGGGCCAGAGGGCCCGTGGGACACAGCAGAGGGGATCCCGAGTGACACCCAGAGCCACATGGGACAGATGTGACTGCACATCATGTGATGGAGAGTAAGGCCAGAGCACACAGCTCTCAGAGTATAAATAAGCTGCTTTTATTTTCTCTTTTGTTTTTAAGTCTGGTTTTTGCCATACTGTTGTGATGGTTGCCACTCCCTTTGTGTTTTGAAGTAGATCAATGGGTTTGCTGTTGGGTCAAGACCCAGGGCTTGACAGCCCAGGAAACAAATTACTTGTATTTCCTCCCCTATTCAAGCTTTGTCACAGAAGTTGTTAGCTGTAGAAGAAACTTTTTTTTTTTTTTGTCTCTGTCACTGAGCTGTGTCAATGTCAAAATATCTGGACCAGATAAATAGGTGCTTTATCTCCACATAGCTCAGCAGCAGCTTTGCTGCATTCAGCTTGTTTTCCTGGTAATAATTTGGTATATTACTGGGATGACACTGCCATCTCTTCTTATAACAGCCCCTCTCTTTGACAAATAACAGGCATCTGAGGAAGACCTCCTTCAAGAAGGAGGGCTGCCTGTTTGGGAGCAGCTG
Organism: Cyanistes caeruleus; assembly: GCF_971803275.1. Taxonomy (NCBI): domain Eukaryota; kingdom Metazoa; phylum Chordata; class Aves; order Passeriformes; family Paridae; genus Cyanistes; species Cyanistes caeruleus. Next base: position 33,233,436 of record NC_141707.1, read on the forward strand.
TAATAATTACAGCAATAATAATAATAAGCTCTTCAATGTCATAGCAGGCAGATGTGTTTTCACTGGAGCAGAATTCCTAATTTCTATAGCAGGAAACATATTTTCCATGTCTCCTTTACATGGAAGGCACAAGTGGAAGGCGATTACATCAGAAATCATCCATTTTGTCATGATACTGACTTTTATTTTCCATCGGGTCCTTTTAAGGTTTGTATTTTACAGTCTGTGTCAAAGACCAATTCTGGTCAAGACTTACTGCACACAGATGAGCTATAAGCAGAGTTATGGAAAAGGGCACTTGAGGCCTCTGTAAACATACATCACACTGTGCATCTGAAAAGCCTGGACCCCATGAGCTTCTCAGTCTTTCATTACTGTACCTTCTGCTCTCCTTTAAATCTCTGCTTTGTGGCCTTGTGCTGCTGCACAGTGTAGGAACACCACGACCCTTGTCTTCTTCCCAAGCCATGGCTGTGCTGAGTGGGCACAGAGTATCAAGGCTGAGCATTTATGCACCATGCACTTCTTCACACACCAGCACTGGTTTTATATCCAGTTACTCTGACCACACCTCACTGGCTCTGGCTTATGCTGGCAAATGACAAAGCCTTTTTGGCTGGGTTTGTGATTTATCTCTGGGAAGCAGGATCAGGAAAACATCAGTTGCTTTCTCTTGTCATTTCACTTGATGCCACAATCCTCTCTGACTGTAATTTTTTTTTAAGTCTTTATAGGTAGCTTGGTAGAAGAGACCAATGCTTAGTTTTGCTTTAACTGTGAAATCATAACCAGTATTTTCAAATCAGTAAAGGTAGTGCCAGTTGAGAGAATCTCTATCAGAATATTTTTGCACTTGTGTGTCTATCTCTCTCTTCAGTATTGGAGAAACATCCACTATTCAAATTGCAGGTGTGTGAGAGCTCTTGCAGAATGACACAGCTGACTCTGTGAAGATGGGTGAAGGCTGATGGCTGGGCAAGGAGGGCTCAGGGTGCTTGTGGCCACATCTGTCTCAGAGACTCATCTTGTTCTTGGTCAAATTTTGTGTAAGGGAGCCCAGGGCTTGGAGAGAAGAGGAATAGGTGGAATAACGTGGTCATGATTAAAAATCTGCTAATAAAGGTCACTGGAGGGAGGAGAGATGTCTGGTACCTCAGTCTGGCTCACCAGGTACTTTTGCTAATTTGATGATGCTTCTCAAGATGATCCCCAGTGAGGCTTCAATTTGAGCTCAGTTTCTGTGATGTGAAGTTTAAGCTCCTCTTTTCACTTGGAGGTGGGGTTGGTAGATTTCACTGAGGTATTTCTTTTACCAGCCCCCCAAGATGGGAAAACAAATGTGGTAATGCTACTTTACTTATTAGGATTAATGATATATATTACCATTTTGCATGATCACTGATCTATCCTGTGCTCTTTCATGTGAAAAATACATGGAAAAATGCGAAAAATACATGGAAAAATGCCCCTCTCATTCCCTAGAATGTCTTGTTGGGTTGTCTTTGACATTTAGGCTTCTATGGAGGACTATTTTTACTCATATGGAACATAAATCACTCTGCTATTTATTTTTTTCCCAAAACTCTACAAGTATGAAAAAAGAGATTGAAATCCTGTTTTAAAAGGAAAGCTGTAGTTTTTTATGATTCTCAGTGCTGCATTTCCACATGTGATTTTTTTCCTTATCCTAGTACATCACTTTTATTACCCCTTGCTCATCCTTTCTGTTTTATGATCCATGAAAACTCAGAGGACCACAGTGAGGGTTTGGTAGCTGTCAAGCAATGCTCTGTGGTATTTCATGTGGTGTGGGGCATCAGTATCATGCTTGGAAGATCAGCTTGATAAAGGGGACACAGAGTAGAAAGGTTGCACAGATGTTCTGGGACCTCAATTCTTGAATTTTGTCAACCAGGAGTTTGATTATATTCTGAAATCACTGAAGCAAAGAGTAAATATAAAGCTCTGTGACCAGAAATCCCTGCAGCAGATATATGCTGTGTGCTAAATCTTGCAATTAAACCACGGTGGTGCAAAATCTGTCTCCAAAGCATGGTCTGCAGAATCTGGTGTTCACTTCTGTAATGCCCCAGCACCTCAGGCAGGAAGGTGGGATTGCTGCTCTGTGCCTGGAGCAGGAGAGCATCCCTTTCTCCTTCCACAGCTGCAGACACACTTTGTTGGCTCTGGATAACCTCTGTTGCTGTGCTTAATGTTGAGCATGGCACACACTGAATTTCTATGACTCAAGTGTGTCTGCTTTCTGTATATTTGAAATTGTTGCTCATTTAACCATGACTAATAGATAGCTTGAGCAGAGATCTCTGAAGAGAGGCTATTCAAGTTGAGAGCACACAAAAAGCCTCATCTAATCAACCTACAATATATACACATCATCTACATTTGCAGTTGCATCTCCCCACATAGTCACTGTTTGTTTGACAAAAAAGGTGATGTATTTAGGCTAAATTTTGGATTAAACAAATAGCAAAAAGGCATGCTTTGCTCAATCTGATCCAAACAAGAAGAGCCATACTGATTGAGGGCTGTATATCAAATGCATGCTCCAACAGAGAAGGAAAAACACTAATTTTCATTTGGCTGTTTATGCCAATCCAGTTTGAGAGGTAAAGAATGAAAAAATTATTAAAAATTATATTGCTGTGATATATTAATGCTTTGAGATACCTGACACTTGAAATTAACTTTGTCAGGTCAAGATAATGCTGAGATTAAATACTACTACTATTTTCTGCTCTATCTGTCCAGTTTGATGTCTGGCATTCCTGCTTTACTGGACAAGAATATGGCAAATCATATTTACTCTCAAGTTTGTAAGGCTTAGAAGCATCTCTGTAGTGGGGGGAAAAAATGGACAAGTTCCTACAGCTAATGTTTAATCAGTTTATTGGCTTTTCTCCTTCAAGAACCATCAAACATTGTGTAGCCAGCCACAGGTGTTCCTGATTATATTGTTGTTTTGTTAAATAATTGTTAAAATGGAGCTTGAGAGTCAATTTAACTTTTTAAATAATTGGATGAATTAGTTCTTGGGTGCTTGGATGTGTTACTGTACCTAGTGGTGGCATGAAGGCTTTATTTGTTGTCTTCATCTGAGTGGAGGGGTAGAGCTTGCTTTAAAAGGATGTGTTCCCCTCTACCTAGGGGACAAACAGGTGGCCATTTCATCTTCTCACATGTTCCTGTGTTCAGTGCTTGTTGTTCTATCTGGATTTACTCTCCCTGGGACAGGTTGAAGCTGCTCTGCAGAATAGGATTGGTTTTACCCATCGTGGCTGTGGAACTGCTGAAGTGCTCCCTGGATGCAGCACTTGTTCATTTCTCTAACAGTGGAAACTGCCTAAAATTCCAATTTCATGTGGAGACTTTCACTCCTTGAAAGGAATTTCTGTAATTCTGGGTTTTTAATGTTGTCTGGGAAGACTGTGTTAAGCTGGTCACAGTCACTTGCATCCCTCCAATCCAGGATAGGCTCATAAATGGTGCTGATGTTTCATGGTAGTGAGAAACAGTAAAACTTCAAGGCACATATTTCTGTGCTGTCTTCCCCAGTGTGAGATCCATCTTCATGATGGATGCAGAGAAAGAAAAAATTGTTAGAGAAAAAGAGAGTCCTACATAATTTTTTGCAGTCCTGTGCACTTTTTACTTCTTAACACCAGATAAGAATAATCAGCATGGCTCTCATGGTCCTCTTTCATTCCTTTAAGGAGATTTCACACTGGAGTTTCTCCAGTGTTTCACAGTCCACTTGTTGCTTTGGATTAAAGATACCTGGCCTTTTAAATATTATGTACAGTTCCTGCATGTGCATTTTTCCTCTGCTTTCTGCCCTTCACAGTCAATGATACAGTGCCAGTGCAACTTGTGGTTACAGTCATTGCTCTTGCTGTCTTAGCAGCAAATGCTCCTCATTTTAAACATCATCCTTGAAAGGCCATGATTTGTTTGTTGTGAGGTGATTTAACACTGTGTTGGCTGTCCCTGTGACCAAATCCCTCCATGGAGTTGCCACCAACCTCTCATTTGATGTGTGAGAGAGTGCCTGGTTTACCCTTATCAATTACAGCCTCAGTAATGTGATTTAGGGAACCATTTGAAGGGAAAAACAGTGTCAAAATGTTTTGGACCTGCTGAGGTGCTTGTTTCCCTAGGTTGGTGTAAGAACAAACCCAGGGCACCACAGCTGCATGTTGGGGAAATATTCTCCAGACCTTTTGGGAAGGTGGCAGCAGTGAAAGTCAAGGTCTTTCTGGAAGCCTAATGATGATTTTATTGGTCTGGGCTCTGTAAAACCCAAGTCTTGCTAGGTTCATCTTGCTAAGTGGCTGTTCTGTGCACTTCTGTGGACAAGGTGTCCTTCCTCTATATAACACATTGTTTTTGTGCACAGTAATGGAAGAAAAATTTTGCATTTCCTACATTTTTCTATGAAAAGTTTTATCCAACTTGCATTTTGGTACTTTATCAACTTTCCTGGACTTGTAGTGCTATTGTGAAATAAAATAATTGCAAATTATTTGCATTGCTAACAAACAGTAAAACCAGGAAGAAAAGTAAAGTTCATTGGCATGGGATTTTAGTATTGGTAATTTTGAATTGTTTGTGACTGTAATATATTCTTGCAACAACAAACACTTCTAATGATCTGAAGTGTTTTTGAAAAAGGGACTCTGAGACACCAGCCACTATATGTAACTTAGTGACAAGAACAGAATGTTGGCAAATTATCAGTTTACTTGGCTTAAAATAAAACCTTACATTACAGCATGACGTACTTGTATTCATTCTGGCTTCTAATCTATACTTTCTATCCTCTTCTGAGCTTCAATTGCCTTAAAATTCAAGATGCTAAGAATGCCCTTAACATAGCAGGAAAGTATTTTAACATGGCATGTTAGTATTTTTGTTGCTGTGAGGAAAGAGGGTTTTTTTGATTTTGTTTCTGCTCTTTTTTAAAATTTTTATATTTTTTTTTTTAGGGAAAGTTTAAAAAACACCACCAAGAAACACTGATTTTCCCTCCCATCCCAGGAGCTGCCCCAAAAACACCAGAAAATAATTTTTTAGCGTTGGCTGGACAGCAGTCAGCAAGTTTTGAATGCTCATGTTGCAGGTAGTCTGTCAGTGTCCCCAGAAGAAGCCAAAGGGACAGACCTGGCCCATCCCTGGGAGCAGTGGGTGGCTCAGAGACACCAGGGAGGGCTGAGGTTCCAAGGGACTGCTCCATCTGGGGGATATGAGACAATCCAGAGTTTGTGGATACTTAGGAGCACTGTGGCTGTGAGGTTAACAGATTGAAATAGAAGACAGGGCCCATCTTTTGGGGAGGAGAGAACACTTTGGCAGCTGTCACTGCACATGAGATGATTCCGCCTGCATGTGGAACATGAAATGGGGAGAATTTCAGGAGGAACTAATGCACTTACTAATGGAAAATTGTATTATTTCCTAACCAGACAGATCAGAGATAAGAAAATGTTTTATTGTTAAGAAATGAACACCTGTGACTCTGCCTAATCTCCTTCTTACAACTAAACTGGGCTCAAATGTCTGAGATTACATCTCAGTGTCTTTCCTGCCACTCAAACTACTGCTTGGACATGGCTGATAAGTTTGGCCTGGGTACATTTACACCTTTTTAAATCCAAACTATGTAATAAATGTGTAATTCATTTGTAAATTCTAAATAACCCCTTATTTTCTAATTTCTATTCAAGTTATTAAATGATTTAATTTCACGAAAGTGCTGTGCTTTACCAAAGATGTTTACAATAGGTTTGTTCATATAAATGCATGGTTCTTTATTTTTCTTTTTTATTACTTGGTGCTGCTTTTGATGACTACCTTCTGCTTTTCAAGAGAAAAAGAAAAAAATAGTTGCAGAGCTGTGTTGGGAATCATGAAATCAGGACCATGTAATGCCTTTAGTCTGCTGCCAATTAGTCACTGGTGCAAACCTGTGATGAATCCCATGGCACCATTTCCCTGTTCGAGTCTAATAAAATTCAGTTTGTGCAAGTCTGTAGATGCCCCTGCTGGTCTAAGAGAATAACAAAAGATGTCAAACTACAAGTCAAACTAAAACAGTGAGAAAGTGGAAAAAGGAAAAGAAGCAACCCGTAAATGAAACCAAAATGCCTTGAGAAAGATGTATTTACAATTGAATGTAACTGACTTTAGAGGCAGGAATCATTTAATGAGCTTGAAGTTTAGTACAAGCTCGTCGTGGTAGACTGTGTTTGTAGTTCATATATCACACTGAGAGGTGCTGCCTCTTGCTGAGGAGAGACAGGAAACAGCTTGGCAAGGCTGGGAAATGCTGCTCAGCCTTCCATGTGAAAAATACCTTCTAAAACCAGGTGAAGCTACAAGCAAGGCAAGCCTGGGTGCTTTCAAGAAGCTCTTGGGAGATCATAGGGGAAGTGGAGAATGTGTTTTCCAGGAGGGACAGGGTGCAGAGCATTGCCTTGTGTATTCCATGGGGTTGAGAACTCTTGGCTTGAGAGCTTTGCTGCTTCCTGGCTTCAGGTGACACAGCTGTGGATGCAGGAGTTCTGAGCAAGGAGGTAAACAAGACCGGGGGGATAAGAGCGTTCAGATCTAGTAACATTAAAAGTCGATGCTGTTTTTTTCCCCGAGACACTCTAGGTGGCTGTCCTCATTCCTGAGTTAGTAATCAACACAAATAATTTGTAAAATGGAGTTTCTGTTGGGAGTCCTTTCCTTTCACCTGAGACCACATAGAAGATGTTCAAGGATGTCCTTGTTTACTGCTCTGCTCCAATAGTCTTAGGCTGAAGTAACACGTATATTCTTCACATTCCTCTCCTGATCACATTCTCTTTCAGGGAGGTAGGTACTTTAGACATTGTTCTAAACACAGAGATATTATTGAAAATTACAAAGAAGAAAAATTTGTATTACTCCAAACAATTTAAATTTAGAGTCAGTTTTGTTGGGCTTGGTTAAGTGTGGAAAGGTGGCACAGGGTGAAAGGTAAGCATTTTGATTTTGTGACAAGAAACAACTGGGTATGTGATTCCATCCTGATTTACATGACATAATACTTTAGGGGTATAGAGCTATCTATTTTTTTAATTCCTGAAAAAAGGTCCAATAGTCATCAAGAGTCAAACTTACATGGCCATACCTTTGAGTCAGGAGTTGGCTGACAGAAAATATCATCACCTCTGCTGTTTTGTCATTTGAGAAAATACTTAAGGGATGTTGGAAGTCAGGAGTAGGAGCTGGCCACAAATCACTTCAGAAATGAAGCACTGACTCTGTTCTAAGGAAAATATGCTGAATGCTGGCATCCTGTATTCTCCCTCATTTGGCCAGAAATCCTCAGTGTTTATTGAGGGTGAAATTCATCTGTATGCTGTGAACTATGTGCTCCAAAGAAAGCTTCAGCAAGTTTTTAATGCTGGGCATTTCATATGCCAGCTTTTCTGCATAAGGATGTGAATTTCTCCTTGAAATGAAATGAAGACTGAGAGGACATAAGGCAAAATAATGATGGGATGAAATAAAACTGGTCTATCAGAAGAAATGGCACAGAAATCCAATTTAGGACAGTAAAATGGGCACAGATATTATTTTCCGTTGTATGCTATTTCACACAAAGTATGGATACAACAGGAAATCAATGGAAAATAAAAATTAGATGTAAGACAAACTGCTGAAAACCACGAGGCTCTACTTTCCCATTCAAATTGAAAGGTAAGTGCAGCAGAGGGATAACTTATGGGTTTCATATCTTTAGATAGCTGTAGATTTGCTGATGCTTTATCTCCAGCTTAATTCTTGTGTTTCTTTTGGTGCTGTGTGCCTGTCCTCATTCTATGGTGAATGCAGACAAATGTTCTTCATAAATATTTTTTAATGCTATTTCTGTCTGTAATTTCTTATTTCCTGAAGACATTTATGTTTCATGGCATCATTTCCATGTCTGTTTCAACCTGATTCTTACACCATCCCTGCACTTAATTGTGTCAGCAGTGTTTGTCCTCTCTGTGCTGCTGCACAGATCAGGGGGCTGCCCTTAAACCAATTTGTGCCCCTGTGTCTGTTAAACTCCTCAGCTACAAATTAACAGCTGCTGTGAAACAGCCATAGAAACACAAATCTGCTTGGAGTATGAGATGTTAAGTTCTCTTGTTTTAAACAGAAATGGCCAAAGTAGTTAATTTTTTAAAAGAAAATATGGTGGGTTTTTGCAAATTAGAAACTGGGTTTGGGTGATTATCAGAGTTCCCATGAAGGGACAATGAGATTCAAATGTCAGTGGAGCCATGCTGCTAAACCCCAAAATTCATTGCTGATAAAAGGATATTATTTAGTGTCTTTTTGCACAAAAGCACAGGGGAAAAAAATAAATTGCAACTTTCAAGGAATTGAACCACATAAAGGAAATGCTAGGATTTGATTAACACCCAAGACCTTCCTTTTGGCTCAGAGTACTCTTTTGAAGGTTCTCCATAGTTTCCTTGCACTCTCTCCATCTATTTATTTGCATTTATCTTGCATTTACAGTTAAAACCAATATTTTTTTTTTCCCACCTGCTTTCTTTTTCCCCCAGTTGCCTGTTTGAACCCCCAGTGGCCCATTACCTGTGGAACAGTAGCTCTCTCTTTAGTTGCTGGCTCAGTTTGAGGAAATTCTGTTATCTTTGAAATATTGGAAAATAGGGGAAATCAGTAATGTGTCTCAGTCTGAGTTACTGTGACTCCAGAGAAGATCATTCAGCCATCTGGAGATGAGGAACTACTGCAATCTGAATCAGTTCATGAATTCTTTTTCTTTTCCATCTTTTCTATTTAAAAGGAAATTTTGAATTTAAAGAAAACACAACAAAGGTACAAACTTCGTCCTGTTTTATCGAGCCAATTGTCTTTACTAAATAACAATTGAATTTTTCAGGTTTTGATTATAGTCATCAAGCTGTGCTTTTTGAGATAATTAGTCAATAAAAACCTTTTTTGAGCTTTCAAGATGCATGAAATTCTCCAAGCTGCAAACAGCAACATTTGTGTAGAATCTGACATGGAGATTTGTCATGGACAGTGACCCATACAATTATTCTTTTGGTTTATTTTGTCTCAGGAGTGCTTGGACTTGTTCAGAAAGCATGTAAGAGTGTTCATGATTTAGAAATTTGACTGAATAATGGAAAAACTTATTGAAAAGGTGCTCTTGTCAAATCAGTTTCTGGCCTGAAATTTTTCACTTGGCTCTAAAGCTGCCTGTTTATACTCAGTGAGATTTCTTTGGTTGATTCAGTCACATTGTCTGCTTTGCTCTAGTGTCTCCACAGTCTCTCCTGGGATGGTAACCTTCCATTTTTGAGTCTTGGTACCCTGTTATCAGCTGTGCTTGCTCAAGAAGCTGGGGATTGAGTTTGGATGGTGTTGGGTTGGATTTTTGCACGTGTGTGTGAATAGGTGACCAGTAGCGAATACAAGAAGTATGTGTGACCCAGAAATGCTTCTGAAATTGTTTCCTAGTCTGTGCCTTGGAAATGTCCCAGCTCTGAGGAAAGACCTGGGGAATGGATTGCTCTGCTGCTTTCATGTGGAGGAAATAGAAGTGGATGGATAAGAGGGAAAGTAGATGTGGCCTGTGCAGCATGAGGTAGCTGTGCTATGCCTCACCTGGAGAGCAGAGCTGTGCCAACAGGCCTCGTGGAAATGCTTTTATTCTCGTAGAGAAAAGCTGTGTTAAAGAGAAGTCACTTTTCTGTGGCTGAGTGGGTTGCTGTGAGCTTTGGTACAGCTTTGGAGGTCAGGTTCTCCAGTTCCCGTGATGCTGAGCCCCCAGTGATGCAGAGACCCAAACCATGGTGCTGTGCCCCACTGGGCTGTCACTGCTGGGTGTCACCTGCTGCTCCAGGACCTGCTGGCAGTGCCTCTGCATGCTGAGGCTCTATTTCACCGAGTTTTGTGAGCATTTCTTTGGAAGTGTGGGCCACCAGGATGTCTCAGTGTTACACCCGCACTTGAAGCGTTTCACAGCTGCCTCAATCAATAGAGGTTCAGCATCAATTGACTGGATTTGGAGAAAAGAATTTTTTGTTCTCCCCTGAGCACTTAGTGATATGCTGTTCTTTTATCTGTCTTCCAAAATTGTATTGGCCTTCTGCTGCTGACTTCCTACAGATGGGCTGGGCACAGGCAACATTATCAGCTGCTTCCTTACTGCTTTTCTGCTGTGGTTTCTCCCTCCTCTCCCATTTAGTAGTTGTGATTCATATTACTTTAGTTCTTTAGTTATATTGGACAGGATTATTTTCCTTATGTTGGTTTTTTCTTTCTTGTGTGTGTTTTGTTTTGGTTTTTCTTGGTTTTTTGTTTGTTTTTTTGTTTTAAATTCCATTATTTGTTGCACCATTAGCCCTTCACAGTGCTGGATGACTCAAGTGGGGTTTTTTTTTTCTGTTCCTACCATCTCCAGGGAATTAAAAGTCATGAAATGTTAGTAGTAATTAAGAGTCCTTGAGTTAGGATAGTTGTCCAGGGCTATAACTCAAACCATGCTGAGTCTGGAGGAGTACAGAGCCACACTGAGCTGCTTTGGTGTTCCACAGTCAGAAAGGATTTTTCAAATACAAAATGCTTCCTACACCTAGCAAGCAGCAGGTTTGATCTGAACTTGCAGCCCATGACTGCAGAAAACCCAATCTCCAGTACCAGCTATTTTGTGAGGGAGCAAGTCTATTAACACTGGATCTCTCCTAGAAATACCCAGGGATTTGCCTAGTGGGACTTTCTCTCCTGTGGATGATGATCTATTTTCACGGCATTTTCTGAAAGAAATAATGTGCTTTCACATTGGATGTAAAACTTTTTTTTTTTTTATTGTGAGGGGAAAAGAAGAACTGATGTTAAGTAACTGATCCTGTTCAGTAGCTTGTTTTATTTTTTTTTAACACTTCTAATTTTTTTTTACCTATAAGTTAACAGTGGTATTATTTTTTTAGGGTGGATTCTACTTTGCTCACAGCAGCAGAGATTCTCGTGAGCAATTACTCAAGGCAGCAGTTAATTATGGATACTTACTGGCCTGAGTAATGGAAATCCTAATAATTCAGGTGTCTTGTGTATGCAGTTTTATAGAGTATTGCTAAGCAGAATATCTTGTTCAGGAGATTTTTTTTCCTGCTGCATAAAAGGAATTGCCATTATAGTTGAATCCAGGTTTGTACATCATTGGAAGGAGAAAAACATGTTTCATTCCTAGTGCATGCGTGTCTCCAGCAGTACCTTCAGCTTGAAGTAGAAAATGTGCATTTGAGTATGGAATAAGAGACAATTTAATGGGAATCTTTAGATTTCTCTTCCTTATGGACATGACAGGTTTGGAGACACTCTTGCTCACTTATAGCACTGAAACACTGTGATCTCCATGCTTGTGAAGAGATGCTTGGGGATGGGAATTGAAGAGTTTTCTTTTTCCTTATCATTCTTAAAGCTTTATCCAATGGCTGGTGAGAATCTGAAGGATTTTTCTTGAGCTCTGCTGAGAGCACTTGATGGAAGTGTAGAAGCTGAGAGTTGAGTACTCCTGTCTGTCACCCTTGCTATGACAAACTTTTATGTGCAGGGTTGTTTATCCCAGCTATTTGTTCTCTACAGGCTAAATTACTCTATGCTAAGAAATATGTGCTGAAATGGCATGAATCCTTCTGAAAACTGTGTGTGCTCCTGCAAGACCACAGCAGCTGTGCAAGATCACTATAAATCTGTTCCCATTTGCACTCTCAATAAGAGCTTCATTAGAATTTTTTCTACTTTAATGAGCCAATCAAACAGGTTGATTGGCCTTTTTTGTTGGCCCTGTGAGGAACCAAAGGTGATATTAATGTGGCTATTAACTGTATCAGAGATGCCTCTGGTTTCCCCCAGCAGGTATTTTCATGTCAATATCCCCCTACTTTTAAGGAATTAGTTTGCTGAGCTCTCCTCCCATGGATTTTACTAAAAATCCCACGTCTCCTTTTCCTGCCTAGCATTCTTTGTCTGTGACATACTTTTTTATGATTGTGGGGGTTTTCCCTCTTTGCTTCATCTGTAAAATTATCCTTTTCTTTATCCTATTGACATTCTGGGGGTCTGGGGGGGTACCAATGAGAACCTGAACCTTCAGCCAGTCTGGAAAGTGACCCCAGTGAGAGTGGGAGAGAGGGAAGCCCTGCCTTCCCCCCCAGTCACCCTCAGCAGCTGCCAGCAGCAGATGCTTTAGGGGAAGAGCATGGGGATAAATCAAACCTGCAGCTCTGATTGTGCTCTTCCAGCGTCTGGCAATCTGCAGTTTAGGGACTTTCAGAGCTGGAGATTATATTCTGTCTTTGCATTTAATAGCCCTTGATGGCCTTTTCTTCCATGGTAGGGCTTCCTACTGCCGTTTTGGAGGAAGCCAGAGTGGCGATATGAACGCTGTGAACAGCTGACGTGTCTAAAATGCATTTACATTTGCAGATGGGATTCAATCCCAGCACTACATTTCACTGCATTTTATTGTCAGTTCGTTAGAATAACACTGTAAAATATGTGATTTGGCAGTGTGTTCCCCTGTATTATCACCAATGCTCAGAAATGGCTTCTGCTTGTTACTTCTGCCACTTTCTTTTTCTTTTCTGCAAAACCCTTGGGAGCAGAGAGTGGTGAAAACTGTTGTGAATTGCAGCAGGTTGCTTCTCTGTCCTCTTTATTTTTGAGACTGTGTGTTTTCAAAAGTTGCATTTGTTAATTTTCTACGTCTTGCAAGCCTCACCCCTTTCATAAATTAAAAAGGAACTGCAGTGGCTGCATCTGATGCATAAGTGTGGGTAAATATGGGCATTTTCTCTATCCTTGAATTGATATCTAAACAAGATGTGATAGTTTACTAGAAAATAAGAATGAAAGCCCTAAATTACTTCAGCATTAAAAATAAACCCTGATCAGTAGAAAGTTCCTTGACCCTTTTTAACCTGGTGTTTTAGTCTGATGAACTGAAGACCCATTATGCCCCATACTCATGGGCCAGTGGTCAGTTGATTTATTTTGCCCCCCTCCTTTTTCTTGCTGTGCATAAAAGCAGGTTCCCTGTCTCCAGGTGACAGGACAATGTCTCTCTGGTGGAAAGGTGAGAGCAGCAACTCCCCAGCTGAGGCGGGGAGAGCCCTTGGCTCTGTTAGCTCCTTCCCCCTGGTTTTGTGCCCTTTGGCTTGAAAGTGGGGAGTGTTTATTCTGCTTAGATCCCAAGGCAGGCACTAGTTCATACATACTAGACTGCAGAAGGAGACTAGCAAATAATTTGGTTTTAAAGATCTATCTGCCTGTCTCTTCAAGAAATGCAGTATTGTTCTTGATATTCTCACAAGTCTTTTATTTTCTTGTGGATTTTTACAACTGTGTAGCTATGAAATTGCAGGTTATTTTGATTCTCCTCTGTATCTGTGATAACAGTGCCCTGAGGAACATTCTTGAAACATCATAGATACACACTTTTTTGTCAAAGGACATATATAAGATAGTGGGTACATGGAACCATAGGGTCTTTCTGAGCTGTGATACCACTGTGAAAGTGCAGCGTCCATTCCAGCAGGGTATTCCCCTGGATTCCTATCAATGCCTCTGCTGGGCACTGATAACTTCTGCAGCACACAAGACTAAATATAAACACCCCTTGTCATCTTTAGGAAGGGTATTGCTGAGAAGGATTGTATTTGGAGCCTTCCAGGGCAAACTGTGGATAATTCAGTTGGGCCTGGGGGCTCTGCCTTGCTGGACTCTGAGCTGCTAGGCAGTGATTGAGAAGCTCAGGGAATGGCTGTGGCTGCTGCTTAAATGCAATGGGCTTCAATCTGTTTCCATTTTGTTCCTAATAAACTTAAATGAAGTGCTCAGTACCTACAGGTAGTGTCTGCGGTGTTCCTCAACAGAGCAGCTTGTGGGACATGGTAAGAGAAGTGCAGGGCAAGGGGAGAAATTGCAGCTCTAATAATCATCCATTCAGAAAATCTAAAACTTCTATGCTGTCCAGCTGCTAACAGCTTCTTATTAAGCAGCAACTCTTGCTGTCTGTTTGCTCCTGCCAGAGTTTAGCTGACTGCTGTCAATTTAAAGCCAGGCTCTCAGATGACATTCATTGGTTTAAATTGTGGGCAAGTCCCCTGCAGAGACAAAATTTACTGACACAAAACCAAGATGGTTTCCAGTCAGTCTTGCCATTTGCTGCCTTGCCTTTGTGAGAAAGGGCTGTGACCCCTAAAGAAATTAAAGAAAAAAAGGTAATTTCAGCGTGGCCTCAGTCCTCCAGGCAGTGAGAGGGAAGAGCTACCTCTGATCTGTTATGCTGGAGATCACTGAGGTGGGGAAGATTTAAAATTGCAAGTGGTGAGCTCTTGGGCAAATAAACTGCTTCCAGAGAGCATGGCAAGTCCTGGAGTTCAGTTTGCTGATTTTGCTTTGGATCAGGTGGTGGAATTTCATTGCACTTGATAAGAGCCAATGTCTTCCATGGGCTGATCTTGTCAAATGCTGATTGTAGATTTACATGAGAGCTCAGAGGGTAGGTCACTGGGTTTGTTGAGACACAGCTCTGATGCTTCATGCTCTGCTGGCAGGGTTTGATCTTGATTCTGGGTGAACATCTGAAAGGCATGTTATAGGCTGGCTGTCAAAGGGACACTGTTTTCAAACCAGAAGAGGCATATTATTTCTGTTGGCAGGAATGAAAACCATTTATGAAAAGATTTTCTTCCCCCTTGAATGAAAACCACTTATGAAAGGACTTTCTTCCCTCTTGTTTCTTTAATTTAATCATCCACTTACAGGTTGTGGATGAAATGAAACAGGTGTTGTTTCATCCTCCCACCCTGTCAGGGGGAAACCACTTAGCATATATTATATGAAAATACAGATGAGTTTTGGATCAGCTGGCTTCATTTCAGTAGACTAACACAAATGATTAATTTGAAGGAGCAGTAAGATCCTTGGTTTTAAGGAAAAACAAAACAAAATGTTTCTGTTTGGATGCATTTCTTCTGGAGCTTCCATTACAGTGGAAGATTAATTGTGCTGTCAACTTTTTATTCCATCCTTAAAAGAAAACTAACTGTGCCCTATCAAGAGTGTGAATGTGCTTATGTTCCTCCCACCCAATGAACTCCAGTTTGAGCTCTGACACTTGGCTTGAGTCTGGAGGCAGAGGACTGATTAAAGCAGCATCACTGCAGCTGTTTCTGTTCCTTATTGAGACCTGCCTGCCACCTCAAGGCCTTTGTGCATCCTAGGGATCTGTAGCTGAGAACCCCCAATGCTTAAGAATACTTACTACAGTGGAACTACCTGCTCCTTCATCTTTTATCACATCCACACTTCAGCTCTGCTATTAGAAGAGTTGGATGCTAAGATGGGTCTATGTAATGCATGGAGTAAATTGGAGTGAAAAGCCAAACAACCTCAACAAAAATGATTATTTCCTGGTTTGGTTTTGGGGTTGGTTTTTTTTTTTTGTTTGTTTGTTTTTTCTGCAGGTGACTTGTTACACCGAGAGGTGTGGCAGCTCTATGATTGTCCTGCCTCAACAGTTTTTTGTTCTTTCTGAGTATCTGACAGCATATTCTGAGGAGCTGGAGTTTCTAACAGCTGAAGGGGTGTGTGGGGACCGTGTGTTTCCTCCGAGACTGTCCTGGAGCTGGGGGGGATGAGGACAGTGCAGGGGGCTGTATCTGAAATATGCTGACAGAGGCACAGTTGGATCACTGTTGGGCTGAGTCAACAGAAATATTTAATAGGTGGTAGCTGTTTGCTATTTTACCAAATAGAGCATTTCAAAACTGCTGACTTGACACAGCAGCTAGATTGGTGGAGCTTCCTGGGAGTGTTTTGTTTCTGAGCATCTTGAAACTCCTCTGAAATGCTGTTGACCACAGCAGAGAGTTTAGTATTGACATTAAAGATAGATTTATTGCTCTTAAAGTTGTTCTTCCTTCCAGTTTATGGGGTCTTTGAGAGCTGAGATCAAATAATTCCTTGTAAATGGCTACCTCAGCTTTTGATTGAACTTCTTAAATATGATATATTATTAGAAGTAAGTGCAGGCATATCACTCCTGTTGTTTCAGGGAAATGCTGTGTGGGTTATCTTGCTGGCAGGAAATTGGAGAACCATAAAGGTATCAAAATCTAGTAAGATTATAGCTGGACTTAATATGTTAACTGTTGGAAATTCCCCTTTCCTTAAAAGGGGATCATTCTACTGGGAATGAAGATATAGATCAGAAGCAATATTACTATAATACCTTTTTTAGGCTGCAATTAATGTAATAAAGCTGCTGTTAAAGGCAGAAAGCTCCTTGCATGTCACATTGACCTTCATGTTCAGCCTGGTTGTGGCAACATCTTGCAGCTCCTTGGCTGTTTGCTCCAATATTCTTTACTCCATGAGTGTGTTCTTGTGCTTTGTGCATGCTGCAGTCACCACTTTGTCCTGGACATTATGATCTAAGTGTATGTTGGTGCTCTTGTTCAGATTTGGTGAGTTTTGGTGTTCTGAGTTTCAGTACAGGTCAACCTGTTCCAGAGCAGAGAGAACAAATTCTTCCTCATGTTCAGCTGGAACTTCCTGAAAAGGTATTTCTCAAGAAATGGTTTATCTGTCAGGCTGTCTGAAACTTGGAGAATAATTTTGGAAGGAAAAAAAAAAAAAAAAAGAGGAATCTACTTTGTTTCCATGTCAATGTTTTCAGCTCAGGACTTTGGGAGCACTGGGTCTGTGGTTTCAGGACAGGCTGCCTTCCTTCCACAGACACCTCACTGTCCCATGCCAGCTATTCTGCACAGAAAACTAAATTTCAAATGCTCTCAGGTAGGCCTATTAACCATACAGGTAAAAACCAGCATTTTTTTGCTTCCTTTTTACTATACTTATTTTTTTTTCTCTTTAGCAAAAGTTTGGTGAATTTTTGTTATTTTTCAGTCTCTAGCCATCAATGTACCTTGCTCCAGCCCAATCCCTCTTTCACTTGTCTGTGCTGTCGCAATCAAAGCTTCTTTTATGCATCTGAAATTCTGAATTTTGTTCTGTTTCTGTCTTTTCAAAGTGTAAAATTATTTGACAAGATAAGAGGCAAGAAACATCACTGTTGTGGGTATGTTATTTTGTTACAAAGCAGGAAAAATGTGGAAATGAAGCTCTGGATAGTTGCAAGGCAAGTTTAAAGGGAATGTGCCCTTTTATTTTTAAATTCATTATGTAGTAGATGTGTTGCCAGAAGCAGAGAAATCTTTTGCGTGCCTCCAGCCTTTTCCATTTTTCATTACAATCACTGCATTTTCTTCTTAAAATGCAAGCAAGTCAAGGGAGGCTGGCAAGATAAAATGATTATGGGATAATTTGTGTTTTCCAGACCAAACAAAATCAATCATTATTGTTTAGGGACAAGATGCATTAAATAGCTGAGAGATGCTTCTGAACTTTTACAAAATGTTTTTATCAGGACAGATAAGGGAGAAGGCTGCTGAACACCCTGAGGTGGTGCTTGTAGTTTTCAAATTTACACACTAATTTGAACAATATTTATAGAGGGAGTCATCTGTGCTGGGTTTCTAGTTAAAAAATAAAAAATCAAGCCTGACAATATTGAAATTCACTCAAGTTTTACTACATAATCTTGTCAGACAGGAAGTGTTCACAGTTGCATATATGAAATGTGAATAATGTTTAATGGAAATATATATGTAGTAGCAAAGGAGTCCCTGCGCTCTTATTTCCCTGAAGTGAGGCTGGATTTGAAATGGAGATCAACTAATTTCCCTGATTTACCATGATTTATGTGGTGAGGTTGGGAAAAAGAAGCAGAAGTTGGGAAAACTTGGAATCTCTCACGTGTGTCCTTAGGAACAAGGACTTAATATGACAGCTAATACTGAGACAATTGATTCTACCAAAAGAAAAAGTAGTTGTTTTTATTTTGAAAAGGGAGGATGGAAGACTGTGTGCTGCCCATATTATTGAGGGCTGAGGTATGGTGAGGCACAGGTGGAGATTTCCAATCTGACTGGTGAAACTGGCCAACAAGTGCCTTTAGGATTAATATTTTTTTAAAAAAAAAATAAAATCCCTTTAATACTGTTAATCTCAATGAGGACTGATTCCAACTTTCACACCTATGTAGAAATACTGTGTTTTGCCAACCCAAAGCAAAACCAAAACAAAACATTTCCTGAGACTGGAATTTTCTGCTTTGGTACATGGAGTTGACTTCTCTTCTTTGTTTCTATTATAGTAGTTATTTTTTCTTGTCCTTGTAGCCTTGCTGACTGTAAAACCCTCTTCTTTCCAAAAGCAGCTCCTGTGATCATTTCTATCCAATATTTATTTTTTTCAGATTAAAATCTATGTATATGAAAGTGTACTAAGACAAAGCAGACTTTTTTTTCACCCTGAAGAACAATGACTCCAGATGATAATAATATAAATTATTTAAAAGAAAAAGGAAACCTGGAGAGCAGCAAGGCCACCAAAAGTTGCATTTTTATTGGAGACTGGCAGGATGACACCTGGGTTTGCTTTGGCAGTTTAGCCTGAGTGAAGCCTTGAAAGATAAATTGATGCCTTTGCCTGTTGCCACCCTGGGGATATGCAAAATTTGAGGGCAAGTTATAGAAGAGCAACCAGAAAGATTAAGTGACTAGAGGGATCTGATTGATCAGGTAAAATTAAGGTATATCCAGACTGGATATGCAAATAGAGCAGAGGACATGATAACTATCTTGAAACACTTGCTCAGTAAAGACTAATGATGGTGAAAAATTACTATGGAGAGGAACAGAGGGGTATAACAGAGAATAATGGGTTGAAATTAAGAAAAATAAAATGTGGGCTCAATTCCATGATAAAGCTTCCTGACACTAAATTGAGAATGCAGGAGAGGAAGAAGTGGTGAAAGACCCATCACTTAAGACAGCTTAAATTTAGACATGAAAAAGCAGTAGAAAGAGTACTCTAGGGGGCAATTCTTCACTGGCATGGGGATAGAGTGGATGTTCTCTTCCATCCCTAATTTCTGCTACTCAGTAGTGCTGTGATTAAGTGATAATTTTTTTTCCTTGTGCAGACCCAAGATGCTATTTAATATTTTAAGGGAGCTTTTAAAATAATCTGTAGTAGCACTGAGAGTTAGCTTTATCAAATAAATTGAAATACAGCATTATGAACCCTAAGTCCATCCCAGGGAACACTGAAGAATTTGAAATATAAAATAATAAGAAAAATTTCATGACAAAACACTTCATGTGGCTTCCTCCCAAGCATACTGAAGACTTGTGTCAGCTCTAAAGAAATGGGATAAGCTCTGTTGACATCTCTTCCTTTGTGAGCTCTGGTAAAGTTAACTGACTGCCCTTCGTTCCTTCACCAGAGGAGCAAAATGTCAAAAATATGTTAAATGGAAACTTGAGCCCATACAGTTGCTCTCTCTGGTGCACTGTTCAAAAGAAACAAAAAAGAAAGTTGAGCAGATTTTAGAAGTGGTCCTTTCTGACCTTTACAAAAGTACTGAATTTAATCCTTTTAGCCCAAAAGATCCTGCTGGTGAAAAGGATTAGTAAGAGAGAGGAATAAAAATTTCTGTGTCAGAATTGGTCAAGTTTTTGTGACCCAGTGCTTGTAGTGCATTTGTTCAGTCTCTTTTCTACAGAGGGTTTCATTTTGTGATATGCTTTAGACTGATACCTGAAAATTGCAGGTCACTGTTTTGTGCAAGAAGCAAAACCTTTTAAAGGGCTGAGGACAAAGGAAAAAGCCAACAAACCCAAACCATAAAACCACAACAAACTTCCCTCCACAGTCTGTTCCCATATTGGTCTGCCTGAATTTGAGCTGTGTAATTATCTAGGCATGTATTAACAACCCTTTTCTCCATTTTTTCCTTAACTGGTTAAAGGTAAAAATGAGTTCCAGGGACTACTTGTCCATAGGAACCCAATGAAAACTGAAATGTTTTTACAAAGGGGCAGATATCAGGTGAAAAAGAAGTCTTTCCTCCTACATCTATCATGAACCACATAGAAATTTTGCAACAGATCCAGTTCCCAGTGCTCTGCTCAAATTCACATACCTCACTTTCAGGGAGGCTAATTTGTGGGTCAAAGGGCTAGTGTTTACTATATTGCTTTTGGTTCCAAAACCTGATTATTGGAGCAATCTTAGACATCTCTATCTTTTGTAACATGTCCTGAAAGAATGCATAGTGTTTGAGATGAGTTGATAGTCACTGTCCTCTTTTTCTAGAGAAATGTATTTTTATCCAGCCAGGAGCTGCAGCCTGGAATTGCATTTAGTTTGCACAGATTTACACTAAGTGCCACTCTGAGGAGAGGGACTAATGGTTAGATGCAATTGCAAGGAGCAAACTCATTTTGAGAGGTTGGAGAAGGCTGAAAATTCTGGTGGTGTTGTGTTCACTCAGACCATTAATGTAACAAATGGAATCGCTTTGGCACCTCTGAAGTTAATGAGGGTTTTGCCATTAATTTCTTTTTAAATGAATGCAACCCATAAAGAATAGCACATGTTCTTCTGGAGTTAGTTATTTGTGTATTTAAGTTAAAAGACAACATAGTGAGGTAGCAAAAGGAGGAGAGGTGTGGGGGTAGATGAAAAAAAAGGAGGGGAATACTAAGTGAGGTTTGTTTGCATGCATGTTTGTTTGTTTTCTGTGGCAGCTGTGGAGATAGCCCTGTGATTTAATAACCCTACAGTGAGCCATGTGTCGCTCCCCCATTGCACACTGATGTAATAATGCCATGGGAACTTGAATTATTTGCTGTGTCATATATTGTAGGAATGAGCTGCTCAGAAGCAAACAGCTGAAAAGTGTCTCAATAACAAATGGTGAGGCGAGGAAACAGGGAGGAAAAACAGCAGAAAGGAATGGCTGCTGTCCTGCTGTCTCTGGTGAGCTGATAGATGTTATTCTGAGTAAGTGCACTGTAAAACCCAGAGTCTCCAGTAATGACAAGGTGCAGTACAATTGTGTCCTGTTATCTGTAATGGTTTGCTATAAACTAGAACACCATCCTGCACTTCCAGGCAATGAACAGTGGGATAATGTCATGTTCTCAGGTTGTTTTAAATAGGTTTGGAACTCTGTTGAAGCTGCAAAGTGGCACAGATTTGCCTAAGGGTTTTGCCTAATTTAAATTCAATTCAGGTTGCTTAAAATGCCCACAGTCCCCTTTATAATCTCTAATTTCTTTCCTACTGGGTCATCACTAAGTTTAGCCTGATCAAATCTATTTCACAGTGACATCTGCAGCTGCACAGCCACCTGCCCCTCTGCATGTTTTCATTTATTTGTTCAAGGTGATGGCTGCAAAGAAAAGAATAATAAGTTTGAGCATAGACATCTCACGTAGCCATTGATGAGGAACTGCAGGTTTCTAGAATCAGAATTTTTCTCGTGTTAGTTTCAGACCCATTTATACGATGAGATCATGTTATCTTCTCCTGTACTTTTGTCTCTAGTGGATTGGGTTGCCACATGAAAAAGATAAAAAGAAAAGATAAGCCAAACCAAACACATAACATGATGCTGTAGCACCATTTACAATGCTGAGTGAGAAGGAGGTGAGAGAAGTTCTGCAATGGGGTAAATTTGCAGGCAGGAGATCCCGAGTCCACTCGGAAGCTTAAGTACTTACTGCTTTTGAGATGCAAAGTGGTTTAGGATGAAAACCTATTGAGATATTCTGAAGAGGGAAGGAATTCAGCTGCAGGATATTTTATTGCATTTAAAAGAAAGAAGTTCTGAGTGGCCATGAAGTGGCCACTTTTGAGGGGTGAAGTGGGTGCCCATTGATGCTGCAGTAGGCAGCAGCTGTGTGCCTCCCAGCCAGCTTTGGGATGTATGTGGAGGTTCCTAGGACCTCATACTCAATATTTCTAACGGTCTCCAGGCTGGAAGCTGAGTGAAATGTGCTTTAGAATAATTAACTTGTAATAGGAGTGATGTACAGTGGAAGTAGGAAGATGTGCTGTTGCCCTGAACTGGGAGGGAATAAATATTGAAGAAGAGGCAGAAATCAGTGCCTGCAGAGGGTGGGTGTGTTAAAGGAAGCAGCAATTATGCACATAAGATGAGATGTACCAACTTCAGGATTTGTGCTTTGCAACTCCTGCACTATTAGGTTCAAATAGTGTTCTTGTATTTTTTTTTTTACCTAATACCTTTATTTTTTAATTTTATTTTTAACTTGGTGAAACTTCAATCCTAGGTTTCTAGCAATGGGACAGCCAAAGTCAGACAGCAGTTCATTGTCAGAGTAAATCTAACTAAAAGTTCCATATTTTTAGGCTATTTTTATTCATTTTTAGTAGAACTTCACAACTTTACTATTCCTCTGTTACTGAACATCAAATAGACATTTTAATTGGGTTGTCTGCAATGACATATGATCAAATTGTTCCTTTACTACACTTCTGTGTGTTGAGAAACCTCTGTCATTACCATTATTTCAAGGAATACTTAATCAAGAAAGTAATTTCCTGATCATGATTCTATTATGGATTGGATGAGTTTGATGTAATCCACTTGATGTGCATCACGATATCTGTGAGACTACACCAGTCTCCTGGATCTGCTCTTAGAAAAACTTGTCAACTCACTGTGCACATCCTCAGTTTTATAAAGCTGAATTTACTTGTCTTTTATTACTTTTGCAAGCTTAATTCACATTGTCAGTTTTTAAAGCAAGGTTCCCCCCCAGGTTTTAAGTCAGGCAGTAATTTGCATTTCTTGTTTTCTCTTGAATCAATCTATATCTGGTTCATTGATAGAATTTTACTTTTTTGCATTTTGGATTTAATTTATTGTTGTTGGCCTATCCCTACTGCCCTGTGTCTCGGTGAGGTTAACTTCAGAATATCTATGCTTTTATATTTATATTGTTTTGTAATGGTTGAAAATCATCTCACAAAAAAGGTGTGGTGGTGATATTTGATGTTAGAAAGGAATGATCGAATTAATTCTAAAATAGGGTGGGTTTTGCATGCCCATGAAAGTGTGGTTAATTAAATGTTATTCTGGGAAAAGCTGCACCTATCCTATATAATTTCCCTTTTTTTTTTTTTTTTCTGTGTGACTGCAGCTGATACCAGCTTGGTTCAGACAAGAGATGTAGGATGAAGTGTATTATTAAAAAACCCAAACAAAACCAAAAAAGCCAAAACCAGAAACTCCATGGCAAACAGAAGTAAGGAGAAAATAGTGCAGCAAAAGAGAGAACCTCCAGAGAGAGTGGGACACACTGCACTGCGATCTCATAAAAGACTCAAAGAACAGGAGGCATTGACCCTAGATAGCAAGTTAGAAAAGACAGATGGTTCAGGCTCTTAAGAGAATAGATCTAGCTGACATGAAAAATGGAAATCAGGTTTGCCAGTTTTAATAGGATGATCAAACTGAGAATTGATTAAAAGGTTGTCAAAGAAGTGTTGATGAATGATAGAGAACCCAATTTTTCAAGCGTTGGTGCTGATAAATAAGGGAAACAAGCAGAGTAAATACAAGAGCTATAGAAAACTCTGACTGGATTATTTAATTGAATTGTTTTACTACCCTTCTTTTCATGCCAGCACTTTAGTACAGTCATTTTAAAAGCTGAGATCTGAGATAAACCAAAAACGTTAGGGCAACAGCAACACAGGGAACACCTAGGCAACTTGGACTTGTGCAAAAATCAATGATCTGCAGCAAAGATGGTGGAGAACACTGATAAATGCATTCTTTTTGTTTTTTTAAAGAGAAATTCAAACTTGTTCTGCCTTTATAAAGCCAAAAAAACCCAAATCCCAGAATCACTGAACAAATATTAGTTCTCAAAACAGGTAAGGTGAGGCTGCACTAACTCTCAGATGTTGGGTGGAGCATAAAGCACCTGTGGCATCCAGGAGCACCAGGGAGCATTTTATGTGTGGTACTCAGATTGTTCCTTGTACACAGATGTTTGCCTACATTTGTGAGAGCCTTGATTTTTATTTTTATTTTTAAATTTTATTTGAAGTGCTTGTTGTTGTGGTGCTATCTTGCAGTGTGTGGTTATCTCTGTGTAACCTGTCCTTGAATCTCCAGCCTTCCTTTGACTTCCTTCAGTTTTAGCCAAAGAATTGCTATAATTAAAGAGTCCATGAGGCTTCAAAGAGATAACACAGAAGTTTAGATCTGGTTAGGGCTGAACAATAACTGTGTGGCTGCCTGACCCACTTCTCAGGACAGCTATGGAGCCTAAATTTCATTCATTAAGGCTGCTTGAAAAAGTCTCCTCTTTGTTATGTGTAACCGGGTTTGGTTCCCCCCCCCCCTTTTAAACAGTCTTGTTGTTCAAAAGCAATTTGAAATAAATCTCTATATAGTAACAGTAAATGAATCATAAAGTGGAGTGGAAATCCTGCCAACAGAGTTATTAGATGAAGTGAAAAACTTGAGTTTTATAACAAAGAGACAGAAAAGGATAGGATGCTAATAAAATTGTGAGAAACTAACGTTACTTAAAAAGAGTTTCCTTGAAGCTCTTTTAGAGGTATGTCCATGACTTTCTAACTATTATTTTTTTAATAATGAGGAAAGTTAATCTGCTTTGCTTTTCCTGTTGATGATCTTTCAGTAGCAGCTGGAAAGCTTTCAGAAAGTGGTTTTACATTCCTTTTTCAAAGAAGTTTTTCATGTCAGTGAAAAATACTTTCCTACCTCTGAGCAGGTAGTGGTTGCAAGAAAAAAAAATACAAAAGAAAAGACCATGAGGGAAAAAGATGGAAGCTTGCCCTTGAGTATATTTTGAATGCATTCCCTTTCCTCATTCAGGAACAACTGATGACAGAGATGGCAACAGAAGAATGAACACTTGTTATACGTTTGAACTGAACATTTTCCACATAGATCTAAAACCTTCAGAACTGTAGCTTTTATTTGGATGAAAAAATCTTTAGAAAAGAAATAATATTTTGAGGTTTTTACAAAACCTTTGTAATTAGGACAAATTAGGAAAAATTAATTGGGGAAAGCAATTTTTTTTTTTTTTTGTTAACGGGCATTTTTTTCACTTAAAATGACAGAAAATTTTAGGAAGTAGGAAACTGAAATACCCGAGTTTACTGATCTTGCTTAGTAGTTGGTATAACCAGAACATTAGAGGTGAAAAGTAAAAAAAAACAACAAAACTAAGGCCACTTAAAATTTTTGAGAAGTACCCAGAGGTTTGAATTGATAGAAGAACTGGTTTAATAAATTTTCAGCAGAAAATAATTAAAAGTGGAAAATAGAAGGGGGGAGAGGGGACAATTTTGTTACAATTCCAAGAAATTAAATACATTTTAAAGTTTAAGAATACAATTTTTTTTTTAAAAAAAGTGGAAGAATGTAGATTTAAAGCAATTAGAAGGGGAAGTAAAAAAAAAAAAAAAAAAAGCTTGTGGAATATTTAAGCTGCATTAATGTGGAGCAGAGATAAATTGTGTGGGCTGTTCCTTGTCTTTCTCTCAAGTGCACGCTCATCCCAGAGTGCCCTTCCCTCTGCCCCCACCACGTTCTGGGGTCCCCACTCCACTGCATTCCCTGTCCATATCTATGGATTTGCTGCTTAAAGTGAGAGATGGCCCTTTCACATCCATGGATGGAATAATATGAGCACATAGAAGAATTAATGGATGTCTGTCATAAATCGGTGGGACTTATGTGCATATCATTTACTCGTGAAAGGTTTGACTCTCTGTGCCATGGAATAATTGCAGGGATCATAAATAATGGAATGCACTGGGAAAATGTACCAAGCTTTAACCATTACATCACTGGTGCCAAACACTAGGAAATACTAATTTCTAGGATGCTGAAGCTAAAGAGTTAAGTCTATGTGCACTTTTTTTGGTACAGAGATCCAGGTGCTTTGTGACTTAGATAAAAAAATATATTTTTCTAATCAGTTTCCACACTATATTAGATGATATATCATATTTCCATAATATTAGATGATTTTGTGAAAAGAAGTGAGGAGGTTGGCACAGCTAGATGCTGGGTAACAGTTTCATGGACAAAGAGCTCAAGTATTTGGGTCATGAAAGCCTGTTGGGTCATAAGGAAAATAAAAACCACAAAAACATATAAAAAATGGGCACCAAATGTATCTTTATAATGAGCTCCTCCAATACCACCTCTGATACAGTCCTTGCAAAGAAGATTAAAACCTTGGCATTTACTTTCCTAGTGGAAGACAAGTTTCCTCTGTCTCTGGAGGACATTCAAGTGTTATTGAGCTGGGTTTTGTTACGGAGCTAGAAGCTGACTGGAAGGTGCAGTTGCCAGGAGGAAAATAGAACAGCAATGCCAGATATAATGTGGTATTGACAAAAATCCTGGACTTGGCTCACAGCATACACTTTCCTGGGTTTGTTTCAGTGAAGTTATTCTCACTCAGTGTAGCTTCCACAACACACTTTTTTGTTTTAACTGCATACACCAGAGTTGAATTTATCAAGAGTCACTTTGGATTATAGCACAGGAGATCTTAATGTCCTTTTCCCTGTGCCTTTCTACACCAGTCTATGAGCAAGGTCTGTTACCCTCTCACTGCCAGTTTTTGAGGTTGCTTTTTCTTTTTTTGTTTTAATGGACATTTATTTTAACTCAAGTCTTTTCTATTTGGATTACTTTTCCTTGTCTTTGCTGAACTTTCTCTTCACCCTTTATTATCATGCATTCCATTCTCTTGATGGTCTTCTCATTTGCAGCCTATCACTTTTAGCCTTCATTTTATTTCCTTGCAACCTCCTGTTCATGTTGAGTAATGTGTTTTTTCTCTGTCTCTATAAGAAGAGGGTACATGAGACTTCATTTATGTGAAAATGAAATCCTCAGCTCAACTACCTCCATCTATCTCTCATTTCTTCTTCATTATCAAAGTACAGTGGCAAGTAATACCTCAAATACCATAGTTGGCCTCTGGAGAGCAAGAGCATGGTGCAAACCATGTTTTTTAATATTAGAACCAGTCCCCTTAATCCCCTACTTATATCAACCTTTTTAAGGAAATTAATTTCACATGATTATGCTAATATTTTCTTAATGAATTAGAAAAGAAACCTGTGCAGAACATTAATGAATCATTTTAACTATCCCTGCTGTGAGATTTCAAGATCGTTCTTTCTGTGAAAGTGTATGAATATTAATATGCACCCTGGTAATTGGTACAAAGTTAATTACTGTAATTCTACTGTAGTAGAAAAAGTAAATCTATGTAATATGCAGTAATAGCTAGTTATTAAGATAGAAATCTTGAAGATAAAATACCGGCCCATATATATGGAGTGAGGTTAAAAAACAATTTTGATGTAATAATCAAATATTTTAAAGAAAATTTAATTTGTCTATTAATTTCATTCAGTTCATGCAAATAAATCATCTATATAATTTAGCCACTGCATTTCAGTGGGATTTGGTTCAGATTTGAAATTGGTAGGATTGAGATCTATTTCTTCTATTGTCTAAGGGAATAATGTATACATATGACAGCATTTGACTGTGGAAATGAGAAATAGCAAATAAATCTGTACTATGAAATTTTAATACAGGTTTGTTTTTGATTGGGAATAGATAGGAGATCTTAAATTGCCAGTGTTTCTGAAAAAATGAGTAGTCAATGCCTTCTAATGACACTGAAGTAGTTTCTGACTTAGCACTCGTATAAATGTGCACTTTAATTGATTGCTGATGCTGATTTTTCTGTGCTGCCCTAAAACAAGGATGACTTCTTATCTCAGTGGAACTCCAGCTTAAGTAGTCATTTTTGTCTTCTGTGCTACAGAAATTCACCCTCCTTTTCTTTTGTGGGCAGGGGAGAAATTGTTATCCTGATGTCCAAATTCTGTCAGCAGCTTCAGGGCAGAGCTGTGAACACCTGCTCTGTTTCTGTACCTGCTTTTTGCTTTCTTGAGTTTCAGATGTGCCTTCACTGCCCTCGTGAAAAACTCTGTTTTTAGGGGTATTTTCAAAAGTGTTTTTATCTCACATGGAAAGAAATGTGGACTGCTTTCACAACTGACATTATAAACCTTATTTTCTTTGTTCAGACTGCAGTTCCTGGGTGTATTATTACTTGACATAATCATTGTGTATCTCACAAAAACTTGATCCTTACAATGATATAACTCTATGCTCATTTCTCTTTACTTCCAGCTAATAAGGTAACCTCCTTCTGGTGAAACAGGAGTAACAGCCAGTCATCCCCACAATCAGAAATTATCTACAAAATTGTTATCCAGGCTTGTAAGAGGCACATTTTTTTCCCTAAGGTTTATTATGTTGCTGTCTAACCTAATATTGGTGCAGATCTTCAGTGGGAGTTTTTGTCTTGAGAATGCATGAGATATGTAATTATTAACTAGTCCAAATTGATGAAGATGCTTCCTTTTCATCTAAAGATTGTGCATTATCTACTCCCACTAGGGTAATACTTAGCCTTCTTTTACTGAAGGCTTTTTGCTTGTGCCAAGTCTACAATTTTCACATTACTGTATAGTCTGTAATTGAAAAGGAATAATCCTTTATTAATTTTCTATTATGGAAAAATCAACACAGAAGAAAATCAACACAAAAGAATATGAATACCAATAGGGAAATAAAAGCTTTCTAAAAGCTCTGTTCAGCATACTGAGAATAAATTGAAATAATATCCCCTAAGCAACTTAATATTGAATTGTCAGGTAGTAATAAAATAGTGGCTTAAGTGATTTAAAAATGTCATTTAGTAAAGACTTTTTTTGCTATATAGTTACCACAGAAATAAAGTGGACAAATGTTATTTTCCTCCATATGAGGAAAATATCTGAGTGATAGGAATATAAATTAATGGAAATGTCTTTTTTTTTTTCTCCCAATGATTGTATGTTATCTGCTAATACTGCACTTTTTGATCATCATTTACTTGTAAGTGTTTTAGATCTGATTAATATAAAATCAGGAGAACCCATGATGTACCTGGGTGTCCCTGCATTTCCCTCCTGGTGACCTTGGGCTCTGCAGGGATGGCAGGCCAGAAGGGCTGACTGTCCTCTGAACTCCTTTCCCTCTTGCTGCTGTCAGGGAGAATGCAGTGCCTTCAGTATTTCATACTCTCTTGAACTGGTTTCTTTTGGACAAACACCACCTATAAAAGCTGAATTTCCCCCCCTTCTCCACCCTAGTACCATTCAAGTAATGGAAAAGGTGAATTTGTGGCCCACAACATCAAAATGAAAGATAATAGAAAAGCTCTTCCTGGACTTTAGTCAAATATTTTTGGCTTCTATTTAAAGCATTTTTTTTTTAAGGCTTTAGTTGAAATTACTGTACATTGAAGTTTCTGCTTGGCTTTCATGGTGTGTATATGGAACAACTCAAAAGCTTCAGAATATGAATTCCTTATGTGTGTTTTCTGTTGTGCCTCTGCTCATCTTCAACAATTTCAGCTGTTTTCCAGGAAAGCTGAGCATCCTTCTGCAATTCTGTTCCTGTAACTTTCTAATAGACATCTCAATACAGAATCTCAAAGTTCAGTTTTTCACACCATGAACTTTATTTTGCCCTCCAGAGGATTTCTAGCTCTTTCAAAACAAAATAAGTGTGTCTCACTGGCCTTTTGTTCTGGAAGGAACAAAAGAAATGTTTTTCATGTGTGACTTAGAAATGAATAAATTTTGAATTCTGAAGGCCAGACTGTGATCAGCCCAGCTCTTTACAGCATGCAATACCAAGCAATGATATTGCACCAGCTCTCACAACCTTGTCCCTGGTAGGACATGGCCTTTTCCAAAGCAATCTGCTCGTGGTTTTTATATTTTAAGAGGTGGAGAAGCTGCTATATATCTCTTGGAAATATTTTTCTATAACTGCTCCAGTGGTTTAAAATCCATCCTCTATCTTCAGTCTGAATTCTAGCTTCTAATCATTCTCTCATGCTATGCTCTCTTGTAAGACAAGGAAAATGCTGGAAATTTTTCTTTTTCTCAACTGATTGGGTCTAACTTGTTCATTTTTTACATGCCCTCTTTGGGAATCTCTTCCCACACCCCACTTGCGAGTAAAACTCTAGATTTCTCTCTAGACTAGCTTGATATGAAATTGTTGCCACTTTCCCATAGTGATAGAACTTTGTCCCAAATTTCAGATTGCAAAATTCTAGGCATTTTTTAACATTAGTATTTACTTTTAGGACCTATTGTTCTAACTGAAATATCAATATTTGAGTGTAATTGAGATACCCTAGCTTTGCAGGAGACAGTGGCAGTGGTTTTATGGTGAATCTCTGGGTCTGTGGAGGAACACAGATAAAATCAGACTGGAAGAGGACAAAGGCAGGTGGAAGCCACAGCAGCCTGTGCCTCTTTCTGACAGTGAGGAGTGGGAGTTATTTCCTGTTGGAGGAGGGAAAAAAATGTCACCTTTTGCCACAAGGTCTAACAACTGTATCTTTTTTTCAGATGTGTTTCAGATTTCTTAATTTTGGTTAGAACTGCTATTTGAGTTCTTAATATGTTAGCTGTTACCATGACTTGAGCCTGTAAAGTCATTTTGCATAAAGCTTAGCTTTTATGAAGAGCAGATTGCTTAATTATGAAAATCACTTCTTTTAAAGTACCTGACAGAAATAAATCTTCATGGTTTTAGCAAACAATAATAACATGTTAGCTGAGAAAAAAGAAATTGACTTGGCTGAGGGAACTGTGATATCTGGATTAAAAAAATCTTTCTAAGGATTCCAAGAGAAGGAAATGAAGTATTTGTTTAATGCAGTCATTAATCATCCAGGAGGAAGAAAAACATTTTAATGACATGAATTACATATTAATCACATTCTCATTCATTGGAAACAAAGGCGAGAGGTAGCACAGGATAGAAATAGAAATATTCATTTCAATTTTTAAATGACTTTGCCTTGGTTAATTCCTGCAATCCTGGAAGATACTTCCTGTGACAGTGTGGAAACACTGCAAGATAAAAATTAGCAAAAATACACTATCAACCTCAAAAAATGAAATATGTTCTGAAATGGAAAGAATTCTGAACTGTGGGTTTTAGTTTTGACATTCAAGTGCATGATTCAGAGTTTATTGTCATGGCTGGATGCCTTGTTTTCATTAGATGATGCTGAGTGTGCCATACAGAGGGGACCCAATAAAAGAGTGGAGTTAGTACAAACTCTGAACTCCAACCAGCAGAGCAGGGAGTGTGCAACCACTTCAGTGAAATATTTGCTGGCAG
The DNA here is from genome assembly GCF_971803275.1 of Cyanistes caeruleus. Lineage (NCBI taxonomy): Eukaryota > Metazoa > Chordata > Aves > Passeriformes > Paridae > Cyanistes > Cyanistes caeruleus. The sequence continues at coordinate 33,264,736 of NC_141707.1, forward strand.
CTTGTAAGTCTAATTAATTACTCTATGAAAAATTGTCAATATTTTTGAGTTATCTGTTGGAGGCTTCTGCAATTTGCTCACAGGCAATTTGCAAACAGAAAAGCAGCTGAAGTCCCATTGGTGCAATTTTCATTGTAAATGATTCATTCAATCCTGGTGTAGACAAATAGCACAGGATACACAAAAGTGTTTTGAAATTCATGCAAGAAGCAATGCAAAGGTTCAGCAAAGAGAATCTGGTGCCAGGTTTCAGGATGGGGTGAGCAGTAGCTGAAATGAGGTCACACAGAGCCCCCACCTGACTGACAGCCACCACCAGTGTCTCACCTGGGGCAAGGTCTCATTGATACAACCAGACAGAAAGTGTGTGGGGTGGCTTTGAAATTCAAAATTCCCCATCTCTTTAAAGATCGGGCTGTGAACTACATGAAATAGATGTTAGCAAAAACATCATCTGTGGCTATGTCTCCTCCTGTGCAGGACATCAAAATTAGAGCACAAGGCCAGGTGAAAATTTGGTTTGTGTAAACTGTGGTTTGTCTTGACGTCAGACAGGCGTGTTTTTGATTGTTGTCAAGATAATTCTCCCTTTGATCTTAAACTGTGGTTGTATCCAGCATATCACAGCCACATCTGGGTAGTTTATCTGTCTGTGAAACACAGTGTTACAACAATTTGTCACTCTGCCTGGTTTGGACATACCTGCTCTGGGGCTCTGACAGACTTATTGAAAAACCCCAACTACATAACCAAAACCCTAAAAGTGAGTGTGAGTCTTAGAGGAAATCAAATAAATATGTCTCAGACTCTCCAAAGAGAAGCAGACAAACAGAGCCAGTGACTCTGGTAATAGAATCCATGGCAGAACTAAGTAATCAACTGAGGCAAATATTGTTGCAGCCTGTCAGCTCATATATGATTACTGCCTTGGATATTCCTGAGCACAGAGAATAAAATCAGACACAGGAATCTTTCCTGTCATGGAGAGATGCTTTTCTTATGCTGAGTTGACACTGGGGTTGCATAAGCACAATAATATTCCTATTTCCTATTTCTTCCAGATACACAGGAGTCCTGTTTTGTGTGGAAATAGATGTTTCTCAATAGAATTGATTGTAAAAGGCAAATAACATCTTCAGCGTAGATGAAAAGGGTAGCAAATGTCTTGTATAGCTTGTAAAGTTCTGCAGCTTGAAATACAATATACTTGTACTTTTCTGTTGGTGGGCAGGACAAAGTGCAATTCTCTATGCAAAAAAACCTTCTAGAGGTGAGAGCTTTTTACCAAGATTCATTTAAAAAAAAGGAAAAAAATCTCTGAGGAGGTCAAATGGGAAGTGGCTTAGATGTAGCTGGGTTGGATTATTTCAAGTCTTTAAAAATCTGTTCTATTTGAACAGACATGATCCAGAAAATTACCTTATTTTGCCTACCAGAGTGGGCCACCCCATCCATCAAGGCAGGCTGAGGTGATGGAGCTTGTGTTTGTAATGGATGCTTGGGGAGATCTTGGCCTGTGGTTCCCATTTCCCAGAAGAAAGCAGAGCCCCAGAAGGGGATGAGAAACACAAAATGAGCAATATCAGTAGGAAGCAGTTTGATCTGCCAAGAATGTACCTGCTATTTAGCAAGAGGAAGATAAACCCAATACTGTGAATATTTGAAAATACCAGTAAATAGGGCAGTGAGAAGTTCTATATATGCTGACCTGAAACTAAATATATTAAATGTTAAATAATTCTCGTTTGTATTAGGTTTGGAAATGTTTGTAGCACTACTGCATCATTCTTATAAATATTCTTGATATTCTTGGCTGCATTTTTTCTTCCCTCTGTCTGTCCTGTTATCAAAATGCACCTAACAGTATTGGTCAACAGTCAGACAATTACATCTGGAATTTTTCTTGCTCCAATTTTTACTTTTTCTCTGTATGTGGTATAGTGACCAGTCCTAACAGATTGTCTTTTTTTTTCTTTTTAAGAGTAGATACTCTTAATGGAGCATGATAAGGGCCAAGAAAATCCTGAACTAGCAGAAATTGGTGCAGTTACTCTTAAAGCCAATGGAGTTCTGCCAGCTGACACCATCTGATGATCTGACTTTGTTTCTTTTAACCTCTGGGTTCTTTTTGTTTTTTTTTACTGTTTAAATAAATCTTTCATGTTAGGCTAGCTCAGCATTTTCATTTTCCCTCGATGAGAAATCATCTTGTAAAGGATCTTTTAGATCCTTGGAATAGTTTTCACATTACGTTCTTCAGAGGCTGTGAGGTTTTGGTGTCAGGTGGTGCTGAGCCAGGATCAGTGTCGTGGTGTCCAGGATGCCAAATGTCTGAGAGATGTGCTTAAAAACACAGTAATTTCTACAAAACCACAACAGGACGTTTCTCTGCCAGTTATGTGGTCTCACAAGACCTTTCAAATCCTTTTTGAGTAGGGTATGGGCAGATTGGTTGTTTTCTTCTAAGTTAACTTGCACTGCACTGTGTTCTCCTTCTGTTGAACCATTTATTGAGGCACTTACAATCTCTTTGGCTCTTAGCACTTCTGTAGTGTTCAGTAGCTCATGCAGGTTTGGGATGAGCTCTCCAGCAGTGAGGTTTATGCCTTCTTACCTCTGCTTGTTGAGCCAGATTTAATTTTTCCTTGTTGACTTCAGTCAAACTTAGTTTCGTATTTATAGAACAGTGAAGGTCTTAGCAGTAACTACTGTGAAACTAACACAAATCCTGTTGAGCCAGGTGGAGCCATAGAATAGCATTCACAATGTTTAAATTCAAGGGTCTCCTAGATTAGATAGTTTGTGTTCCCAAGTTCTGTTAGTCAGAAAAGAGACTAAGTTTTTTTTGGTTGCATTTCAGAGTAAAAGCTTAAAAAAGCTGTTATCCATCCCCTGTGCAGATGTTTTTCTCTGCTGATGTATGTAAGAAACAGGAAGAGCAGCTTTCTTGTGCAGGTTGTGTGAGCCACTCCGCCTGCCCAGAGAAAGTGGGTTTGTAGGGAAGTTATTTTCTATAATTTATTTTTTCCTCGTAAACCTTGGATGAAGACCCATCCATTGCACTGATGATGAGAGTGTATTTCAGCCTGTTGATTCCCATGTCCCAATTTACACTGTCCATTTTCCTGAGAGCCAGCCTGAATGTTTTCCTTCTGTGGCTCGAGCTGCTGATCCCATGTAATCTGTAACAAAGGTGTAGAGCACACTCCTACAATGCTTTATCTTAAAATGGCATGGTGTTCATCATCCATTTTCCAAAGCCCTGTCAGCTAGCAGCTCTTTCCCATCAACTCTTTATAGATGTGTATTTCTCTGAAGTCATGTGTTTGAAGTTTTTGGTGAACAGTGTAGTTTATTTTTGATTACTTCTCATGTCAATTTTCTGGTTTTTCTCCTCTTCAGCCTTTCATACCTTCAATCCATGTGAGTTCATGATAATTCTTTGGCACTTTACATGATGTGGTCTGTTAGGGGTTTATTATTATTATGACTTTTGAGACTTTTCAAGTGATTCCTGTACTTACCACTGTTCTTCTGAATTGCTAATGCACAAATTCCTGCTCTTGAGACATTGTCTGTCAAGAAAATTGTCCTAATTAACCTGGTGGTTCCCAATTTGCTAAGCAATCTTAAATCATAGAATCTCATCAAGTACCCTTTGGAAATCTGAATATGCTTATATTTCCACTTAATTTCCCTTACCTAAGATGGTAGTAGCATAAAGTTTCAGCAGATTGGTTCATTAAGGATAACCTCCAGTGCTTTAATCCACTCTCAAACTCTGTATTTATCAGGAAGTTTCAACAATGGAATATAGTTATAGCACCAGCTCAGGACCTGGGAAAACTTAAATGACAATTTCTTATTAAAACACTGAATTTTCTCTCATCTTGTCATTTAATTTCCTTTCTAATGTCTAAATTCTCTTTGTAATTTAAGAGCATGTGTTCTTTTTATATTCTGTTCAATGACAATGACTTTATTTTCTAAGGTGCTTGAAAATGTGGGTATAACAAAAAGTCTGTCAAGCAGATGAAGTGTTTATCTCAGTTTAGGTGTTTTCAGTCTTTTTTTGGTGTTACAATTTTCCCCATTCACTTAAATCATACTCACAAAAAGTTACAGATATACAGGAAAGATTCATTGAAAAGCCTATCTTGTCAGTCAACGCCCCAAAGAAAAACCTGGAATTCTTATTGTTAGCACTACAGAGATAACAAACGGATGGACTGAAAGGAGCAAAAATCCTGCAATTTGATGGCTGTGAGAAGTTTTTGCCTTCAAAGGACCCAATCATGTTTTCTGACATTGAAATGGGATGTTTTCAGCTGCTTTTAAATGAATTCCAAAATATCCTTGGTGATAGACTTTTTGCTATGTACTTAGGAGTTGGGTGGGTTGGGCTGTAATATCTGATGTTTTGAAAGTAATGGCCTTAACATCAGGGCTTCCAGTTAAGACTCAGTCTGTAACTCAGTTCCTTCTATTGAACAGAAGAAATCAATAATATGCTTTAGGACTTACGTGATATAGGCACAAAATACATTTCCATGCAATGCTACATTTGAGTTTTCTCTGGGGGGATTATGCTGGAAAACTAGACTGAAAACGTATTTGTTTTAGCAAGCAGGTCTCATAGACATTTGAACTACAGAACTGAATGCATTTTTCTGGTGAAGCTGAGACTTCCAGGGATGATTATCAAATCTGAAATGCAAAGAGCAAGTGCTGTGTTGGGTGCTTATTCACAGTGCATAGTAATTTTTCCTCAGTGAGTTCTCTTGGGATGTTTTACAATTCAGGACAGTATGTAAGAGCTTATAGTTTTTCTCATCAGCTACTCTTTCTGCTTGTAAATTCTATGTAGGCTGCCTAATCACAGGAAGATAGCTTTATTAAAACAAGCTACTAGGTAAATGAAGTTTTCCAGTTCTAATCACAAATACATGTGTCATTAAGCACACTGCAAAGGCTGAACACATTGCATCTGTTGATGTATTCTGTGTAATTTTGACTTGTAAAAACAGAAACTTTCTGGTATGAGCACATTAGGCTAGACTATGTGATATCATGGTAATAAATGGAATATTTTTTTAATCTCTGCTCTTGGATCTGGATTCTGCCTTAAAACCAGTCCCTGAGGTGTTCTCTGGGCTCTGCTGGGTGATATGAGATTGGTAAAAGTAGTAATCTAGGAAGAGCATGCTTGTTTTCTGTAGGGGTTACCTGGAAAGTGCTGTGTCTGCTTGCCACTTTACCTGTTATCTGGGTCTCAGCCCTGATGACTGTTTTATTCAGCTCTCTCATCTTTGGAGTTTTGATCCTTATGGACCCTTCCAATTCAGGATATTCTATCATTTCATGACTGGTTCCATTTTGCTTCAAGTGCTTCAATGTTAGAGTAATTTTAGCACACCTTGTTAGGAGTAGGCTTGTTTTCTGAAACTGTTCCCATCTTGAGAAGATAATGTAAGGAAATAAAGAATCTATTAGTTTTCATGCCTTTCTTTTGGCCTATGTCAGACCTCTGAATTAATACTTGGCCATGTTCTTCTACCTTTGCTGACATCAAGCATTGTGCTTTGTGGTCACTTGTCTCAAAATGAATTCAGGCTTTAATGCCAGGGTTAGACCTATGCTTTAGCTTAGGAGATGGCTGTGTATAGAGTTAACTAATTCTCTGTTAGTTCATTTCAGTGTCTGTTCTCAAGAGTAACTTCAAGTAACTCTCACAAACTTTACACTACAAGGCTCGAGTGACTTTTGTGTCATGCTCAGACCAAAGCCCTGTGTTGGATGTTTTCTCCTGCATGATGTAGGTAGGTTCTGGAGGAGATGCCCATCCTGTTCCCCAGCTGCATTTGCTACATCTGTGCCTCTTTTGGGAAGCTGCTGCTGGGAACACTGCTGCATATCCAACCCAGGCACTTCAGTTATCACTAAGCATAAAACTAGTAATGATGTCTTTAATATACACTTCCACCTCTTTCACCCATTATGCCCTTAAGCAGATTATAAAACTGGATTTTTAGCATTTCAGTGATGCTGCAAACCTTCCCATCTGGCTTCACTAATGCTAATTATATGAAATTTCTTCCCGTTGGTGAGTTTCCAATTCCTTTTGCTTTGTTTTTCAGATTCCTGTCATTAATACAGTGATAACTGAAGCATTTCTTGTCTTTCTTTCCTAATTCGGCTGAACTCTCATGAAATCTTGGGCTTTTCTGTTCATTTCTTTCCTTTATTAGCTTGTCTTTATGCTGTTAGTCTAAAATCACCCTTGGTTCTTCAGATACTCCCCAGCAGAGACTAACCCCTCTTCTGGTTCTTGAGGGCACATCAGTCCTTTTCTTTGTCTGAAAAATGGACTGATATTTTGCAGTCAAAGCTTCCAGCTTTTAGTCTCAAAAATCTCATAAAGTTTCATATGAATGTAGTGGAGGCAGAGAAAAAGCAAAATAATGCTTTTTTATAATGTCCAGTGTGGACCCCACTTTGAACACTATTGAGGTCCTGTGACATTGATTTCTCAGGTGTTTTATCTTAGAGATTAACATGAACTGTCCCCAAGTGCTGCTCAAGTCCATTTAAACAGATTAATATAAAGATTATGTATATACTCATGGTAATTCAAAACTAGTATTTCTTTTCCCTGTGATTGCACTCTATCACAGGTCAGTGAGTCTGGTCTGTCTCTGTAGTTGTAATTTTAGTTGCTGACTCTTTTATTAAAGAGGAATAGAACTCTTGATGGCACAGCTTATTTTAATAAATAAGCAATAATGGAGAGTGTATCAGAAATACAAGATAAAAGTCAGCACCATTGTAAGTTATGGATGGCAGTAAATAAATAGCTTGGCATTATAAATGTTGAATTTCATTAGCGTATAAATGTCATACTCTCTGCAGACATAAGTGTTCAAATCCTACTGAATGTAATAGGAGTGGTACAGAGATATTTCAGACCCAGGGATGGACGTTCTGGAAGGATTTTGGAAAAGTTATGATGATCAATTTATGGGCTGTGGCTTCATGTAAATTTTGAGTGACTTGATTAAAGAGAAGTGTATTCCAGTGAAAATTGAAAATGCACTTAATGAGCCATGTCCTCAGACTTTATTGTATTTATTTTTTAAAAATATGTTTGAGTCAGCAGATCTCGTACAGAATGAGCCTTGCTCAAATACCAGGCTTGACATGTCTCTGGCTGAGCTCTGTGGCCACTGTTCACAACCACCTCTCTGGGCTGTGCCACATCTTTCATCAAGTGCTGGGAGGACAGAGCAGGACTGGAAACACCCAGTCACATCCTGATTAATCTTCACTCTCTCAAGGATGCTGTCTGCTCACTTCCAGGACAATCTCAAGATTTATACTGCTGAATGCTGAGATTAGCAGCTGGATTTTTCATGATTTGCTGGATGCTTGGTGTGCTGAAGGAAAAAGGGTGAACTGGGCAAAAAGAGGGAAAAGGAGCTGTTGTGTTCCAGACCTTGGTTCCCTGCTGCATGTCAAGCCAACAAGGAATCACATCAGCTTGTCCTGAGTGTTTAAAACACTGCGTTGCTCAGATTTTTGGATGCCATAAAGTTAATACAAGGCAGTAAGGAACTCCAATTTTAGTGAAGAATCTTTTAATAATGATAGTAACTTTATTGTTATTATAAAAATGAAGTATTAGCATTTTTCTATTTCAGAATTCTATTTTTAATTTTTCTTCCCCCCCCAAAGTAAAATTTGGGGTTTTTTGTTTATTATGGGCTAGGACATTATTTGAAAACACAGTGGCAATGAAATATTTTTTTTGTCTTGGTATGTCTGTTTGAAATAGATCTGCTCTACCAATTTACTGAAAACAGGCAAAGATAAGAAAATGGGGAGAAAAAAAAAATATTTCTGGGGGACAGTCCAAATTTAAATCAACACTGTTAATATAAAAAAATCCCAAAGGTTAAATGCTAAGGAGAGAAATTTCTAATGTGTGTAACAGGAATTTTGGTCACATGGCCTGTCTCATTAAAACCATTGAAGTGTAACCTCTCCTAAGAGGAAGGCTGCTCGAGTGTGTAATTGTTGGCAGGGCAAACTCTGAGTCTGTACCACGCTGGGTTTTGTTAGTGTACTGAAAAAAGGCATAAGAATGAGCATGCAATAATTCTGTAATTAGAATTACATCAGGCATAATGTTTTTTCATTAGACAGTACATTGGCTGGTTATAATAATGATTTGGAAGTCTGTGTTCCCAAGCTGCCTAATGTGTGTCTCCTAGCCTTGAACACAAAAGGAATCAAATATTCACTCCTAGGCATGACTTAAACTGTTGCATCAATTTTTTAAAGTAATTAACATTTAATATAAATTTCACCTTTGATCAGCCTCCTTCTAATTTAAATCAAAACTTGTCTAGTTCCCACTTATCAGCAAACAGATTAGCAGATGATTCGATTCACCTCAGAAATTTAAATGTCTGATAAGTATTGGCCGTGAATCAAAGCAGCAAATGAACTTTGGCAATTTATAGCCGTGAGCCTTATTAATTATCTAAAGAGAAAACTTATTCATAGACCATTGATCAAGCACAAGGAAGATCTCTAGTGTGTCTTTAAAAATAAATAACATTATCTTATGTGTGTGTGCTTGCATGTACATGTCTCCTGTAATGTCAAGTTCAGCTCTTGGATGTAAGAATTGCAGATGTGGGGCTGTAGCTTTTTTTGTTGCTGATGTTGATCTGCTACCCAGGAAACAGCCTATTCTGTACTAGAATTAATATATTAATCCACTTGTTTAGCTCATGAACTCATTTTACATTTTAGTTTTTCTAAGTGACTTCCAAGCAAAATTTCTTGGTGCAGACTTTCCTGTCTACAAGCTCTAGGTTAGTGCTTCCCTGCTGATGTTATATCTGTCAGTATATAAAAAACAAATAAAATATTATCTGGGTTTATTTAAACTGGAAAGTGAGAAAAAAAATAGTAGAACTTCTTGTCAGGAGTAATGGAAGACATATGATTTGAAGTGTCCCAGAAGTGCCTCTAAAGGACAGAAGAGAGAAAAGGAATGAAGGAGCCAGGCAGGATAATACTGAAACAGCAGAGAAAGGGAGTTAATTCTAAATACAAATACCTTTTCCACTAGCTATCAAGATTTTTAATTAACTTTTTGCTACTGATTAATAAATTACAGGATGGTGTGGACATAAATGAAGAAAGTAGAAATTATCTATTTATCTTAGTCCCAACTAGAAAATAGATCCTCCTGTTAGAGAACTTTCTCCACAAAACCTGGAAAATGTGTAGAGAAAACATGATTTACTCACAACCACATCTGTTATTTCAGAGTTTAGGGTTACCCTTCACAATTGTTTCTTTCAAATAAAGCTGAAGTTGCCTGGAAGTGACAGAAGGATCTGTCCTTGGAAACATGAACAGAATTCTTGTTTTGTAGTGGTACCAGAAGGAGCAGTGAGGTGTTATAACAAGAGGAGGAAGGAGTTGCTCACCTGACCATGGAAATCTGCCCTTTGTTCCCTGCCCACTGCAGCTGAGAGCACAAAGGCACAGGTTTTGCATTGTATTCCAGGAATGAAGCAATGGTTCCTGCTCCAGTGACTTTGTAAAATACATGCTATTAACATAATATTAATTACAGTAAATTGTATCTTTTCTGTGTCTCCTCACCCTCAGTTGAGTTTCCATAATGCTGTAATTGTTTGATGATGCCAGTAAAGATTGGGTGTCTCAGGGGTAATGTCCATGAAATCTTATTTCCTACTGTAGTCCATTAAGGAGATGCTGATATTAACCTGAGAGTCTGAGGTCAGTGTACAGACCATGGTTTATTTTCAAGCACACTTCTTTGTTGTACACATAAACCTTTGTTTATAGAAGCCTTCTCTGTGATTTCTCAGTGGCTCAACTTTATCAGATCTTAAAAGTAAGCACAGATTACATCAAAACAAGTAGCAGTATAGTGTGTGCATGTCTTAAGCATTTTGGAAAAATATTACTCAATTTATGATTCCTAAAGTAAGTTAGGAAAATGCAAAATGCAGGTGTAGCTGAGAATCAATATAGTTCTCAATTTATTTAATTACTGGTGATGGTACAAAGCAGTCAGCTTTGCATTGATTTCATTGGAAATATGAGAAAGAAAACTCAAATAGTGGCTGCAATGTAGAGGTTTTTTTTGGGTGTTTTTTTTTTTTTGAAACTTTCTGCAATTCATTTTTGTAGTAAAATGGGAAACAAAGAGGTTCTATCCCTTCTGCTGGAAGTAATGCAAAGCCATTGTACAAAGCAGGTTCTGTTCCCTTATTCCCTCAGCCTCTTGAATAACAGCAACTACGATTTCAAAATGTTGGTTGGCTCCCATGGTCCTTGCTTTTTGTCAAATCCCACCCAAAAGAAGCAGAATTGTTTCACATACCTAAAAGAATTGGCACAAATTTACTCTTGTTTCAAATTCCTTGATTGAAAAGCTCTAAAATAAGGGGCGAGCTTGGCTCAGTTCTCTTTGACTGCAGTGAATCTGCACAGCTCAAAAGACACTCTTTGGATTTGTCCATGCTACTTCCTATTTCTATATAAACATTTTGTTGTGTTTGAACTCTGTCCAGGGATGTGGTAAATGTTTGGAATCAGCATAAACAGTGAAAAACAAGCACGTCACAGCGCTCTGGCTACCATGTGGCATCACAAAATTCACTAAGTCAGTAACAGACTGAAAGAGGCTTTGAAAGCAACTTCTGACAGCTGCTTGCTTCAAATGTTGCATTGCTGACTTAGTTGTTGCTGAAATTGTGGTTCCTGTTCTATTTTGTCAGTAATGCTTCTGTGACTATTAATAGTATAGTCAATTTATGGGGGAATCACAACCTTGAACATCCCCTCATGGTCAAATTCAGCATAAAGTCTTACAATGGCATTGTCTGCTCAGGTCACTTGGCAGCCCTTGATTTTATCAATCAGCCTGACTCTTTAAAATACTTTTCAGTTTAGTTGAGTGATTTTACTTAGCTTTGCAAGACCTTTTTCAGAAGAAAAATTAGTAATGTCTTTCATAAAGGACAGTTCCATCAGAAATTGTATGGCAGGCACCTTGTTGGAACTGATTTTGCCCTTCTTTATGATGACCAAATACATTTACTGTAATGTATTTTGGCTGAGTTTTATACTTCTCATTGCTTTGTGTTTGATTTCTATTTCATTCTGGACACAAAGAGTAGAAGTTAAAATATTAGTTTTTAAAAAAAGCATTGTGATGTCAGGAATTCTGTTTCTAAGCCTATGGTAATCTTAGGAATGGGATGTGGCCACATGTTTGGTCTGCCTGGGCAGGGAACTGCTCTAAAAATGACCTTTTTGCCCACTTGGAATAACACAAGTCCCTCTTGGTCCTCCTGGTCACTTGGTTAAAAAAAGACACTCTGTAATTTGACTCAACTAAATAACTTTCATGGAGCTACTACACAAATTACTTATAGAGCAGAGAAATAGCATGAACCGAGTAATATATATATATATATATATATATATATATATATATATATATATATGTAAAAATAATTAAAAAACAACCAAACCTACTTGGGGCTGCTGGTTACCTACTGAGGTAGCAGCAGAAGTCACTTTCCTGGCTATGTAGAAATTGCTGTGAGTTATTAAACAGCTTCCAACACAGAAAGGAACTAAAGAATCAATTGATGACAGCAGTGTTGCTTCTTCTCTTCCTCATGTCAGCTTTCTTGGCAACTCATTTTATAAGGACTTCAAGCATGAGATCCCATCTTGTGTTTGAAGGACACCTCATTCATTAGAGCCCTGGTAGGGGATCTTATGTGATACCATAACAGATAAAAAAAATTGGATTTTGGTTGTCTTTCTGAGTGCTTAAAGATGAGCAGTGATGAGGATGAATATTCCCCCATAAAAGCAGAATTGATTTTTGCTCTACTGAAAGGGAGCGCATTTTGAGCAGCCAGGTATCATTGTGGGATTATAATAATTGTAAGCTTTACCTTACTGCTGTTCACATGCTTCTTGCTCACTTCACTGACATTAGGCTCATTGCTAATCATCTTTTTCCCCCACTATGTTTTTGACTGAAGCTTTACAGAAGTCTTTATTCCAACATCAGTTTACAACAACAAAAAAAAGAAGTTGTAAATTTTTCACTTACAAGAGCTCAGCTTTAGCAGTGCCCATGTACCCCTCTGAATTTGTGTGCCCTCAGGACTTGACTCTGGAATTGGTTCCTAAGGGTAGATTTCATATTGACCTCTTAAGAAATGGAATTCAAATTTTACACCAATGTAACTGAGGTAATCTCAGGGAACAGGAGGAGCATTACTGTCCTGGGCACTGTCAGAGTGCTGTGGGGTATCTGCTTCCACTCCTTAACAGACAAGGGACCCAGAAGAATTGAAGGTGGCAGAAACACAGATCTGAAAACTATTTTGAGGCATATATTTGCAATTGGAAGGACCCAAAAGGAAATGATTAAGTTACAGATGAAGGACCAACAATAGGAAGTAATTTTTTTTTCTAGGAAAACTGATAATTAAATTGTTAAACTTACTCTGCCACAAAGTCTTCTGAAAGTCAAAATTAGTGATGTTTAAGGAGAGGTCTGCATAAATGCATGAGGGATAAGTCCATTAATGGTTATTTAAAATCATGAGTCTTATTTACATTTCTAATTCAGCAAATCAATTAACTGGTTCTTGGCAGAGGAGATGATGGGATTCTGGTATAATTTGTGCTCTCTTGCTTATTATAGACTCATGGAATAGTTTGGGTTAGAAGGGAACCTTACAGATCATCTTGTTCCAAGCCCCCTGCCATGGGTTGAGGGCACCTTCCACTGGAGCAGGCTGCTCAGGGCTCCATCCAGCCTGGCCTTGGACTCTTTCCTTAAGCAGTTTGTGTTTGTTCTTTTCAAAAGCAGGATTCTGGGTTCTGTTCACTTTGGATGTATCCAGGACAGCAGTCCTTAGTGTCCCACAAGGAAAGAGCACCAATCATCTCTGGCTTTGCCCAGCCCCCTATCAGGGAGTCTGACTTGTATCAGCCTTCACTGGCTTGTCATTTTTTTAAAGCCTAATTTCTTGAGGCCCAGCACCTGCAGAACGTGTGCCTGTGTTGCTGTACATTGTTCTGCTCTGCAAAAGCAGTGCAGTCTGGTTTGGCTCACAGAAAATAGCTGCCAAACCCTAGATCCAGGCACCCTGGTCACCCTGATCTCAGCATTTCTTTCCAGCCCAGTTCTCATCTTTGCACTCTAGGTAGTTGTATTAAAGTCCCCATTTTTCCATTGTCCTTGTTGCATCCAAAATGAAGCCACTCAGTCTGATCTTGCAGATAAGCAGCTGACTTGATTTATCAATACTTCAGAAGTGGTTTGGCCATGGTAGAAGATGGGAAAAAGAACCCCTTGGCTCATTTCAATGTGATGTTGAAACATGCAAACTGTTTGGCATGTTTAAAACCAAACAGTGATCCTTCTGCTTTAATTTGTGCATGCAACTGGCTAACAATAATTTAAAAGGCAGATTTGTCTTGTGTTTTGATGTGTATAAATAATTAATAGCCATGAAATAATGATCCTGATCTCATATATTCTTGAGTACAGAAGTAGGAATAACATAGGCACAAAAAATATCTTTGGTGAGGAGAGTCAGTCAGGGCCAAATTAACTGATTTAAAAATAAAATAGCTCTATCTCCTGTGGGACAGGTCAGCCCATCCTGGAAGGAGCTGGTACCAGAAGGCAATAAACAGGAGGAGGAAAGGCAACCACAACTGATGTGAATGGTTTCTCAGGGGGAGCAGGCTGGCCTGGATCCCTTGGGAACCAAAACTGTTGGCAGGGGGACAACAGGACCCACTGTCCTCTGAGGGCTGGAGAGAAGGTGAAGGATGAGTGGTGGGATGGACTGTGCTGGAGTCAGCAGGTGTTTCCTGCTGGGTGTGGGAGGGCCATATCAAACTGGACAAGGAAAAGTGTCTGTGCAGTTCAAGAAGCTGCAGATCAAGGCAACCTAGGGACAAAGAGAACACAAGAAGGGTGGATCACTTTGTTGAACCCTCCAGAGGTGAATTAGTGGCCCAGGGTGAGACAGAGGCATTGAAGTGTCTTCTATTAACTTTTCCAAAGTGGGTACAAGGAGAGGGGATTCCCTGCAGAAGGAGCTGTCAGAGAAGTCATGAAGGAATGCTTAGGGGGAAGTGCCAGCAGCTGAAGGCAACAGACCTAAAGTGCTTCTGTTGAGATTTTTGAGAATTATGTGTGTGAAAGAACATTTTCATTGGTTTGCAGCTCTGCTAAGCAGTTTTCCAAATGAGATGCTTTGATTCTTATTGTCACATATTAGCTTCAGAGATTTAAGTGTTCTCCTTTTGCAGGCTAGAAATGCATAAAAATATATCAATAATGTCTGGAAAGCAGCTTCTCACTGAGTATTTTGTAGTAACATTTAAAAAAAGAAATTATAATTAAACCTTTATGTGTATCCACCTTCATAGTCTACATACATCTCTAAATGCATTAATTGCTTGGAGTCCAGATTTGCCTCAGTGCAGTAATTGCAATTCCAAAATATTGGTTGAAAGTCTACTTCTAATGCTGCCTCAGACTGTGGAATAAAGAAATAAAATTACTCCATTTTGATGTCAGAACCTAATGTATGCTTTTAATCTAGCTTCACCCAATATTAAAAGCACTTTGTTTTTAGTAAACTTGAGGGTGAATGAGAAATCATTTTGCAGCTGTGACTAATATGGAAATGGGTTTCTGTCCTATGAAATGTATAGTCTATGTACAAAGGAAAACGAATTTTCAACTTGGAAACAGCTTTATTGATGTTTTGAAATAAAGTGAGAATGGCACAGTTCCTTAAATTGAACCTGGAGAAACAAAGATGCATTATTAGTTTTATAAGTCATTTCATTGTCAGTAACCTAATAATTACTGTAAATTGTATCTGTAACAATAATCCCTGAGTGTTACTCATTACAAGCAGATAGTCAATGATGTGATAAGGCAAAAGTGCAAGGTGATAAGGAAGGTGGTTAATTACAGTAATGACTGATTTTCCACCAATCATGGTATTGTAATTTATATGCTCTGCAGGAGTTAGAAGGGCAACAACTCTGCAAATGCTGTCTGCATCCAGTGGCTCTTTCCCTAATGGACAACAACTGCTATGCAAAAATCCAGAATGTTACACTGGAATTGTTGGAATAAAACTTACCTTGAAACTGTCAATGTGTATTAATAAAGAAAATCCATCCTTTATCAAGAATGAAATAGAATGAAAAGGAGTGATGCTGCTGAATTCATTAGATGCTCAAAAATAACTTTTTGGTCTGTACAGCATATTCTGGAGTTTCCCAATGTAGCTAATGTGTCATAGATATGGCTTGGATCTGCTCAGATGCAAACTCAAAAGTTGTTTGGATTTACTTTTTGATTTATATGAGTCTTAGGCATTCTTTCAAATATTTCCCTTGACCTCCATCAGTCATTTAGCACATGGGTGCTTTAGGCATCCATATCTGCTGTACTACAAAACCACCTGAGGTTCTGTGCTTCTCAAGTTCTGTGGTTCTCCGAGGTCTGTGACTCGACTGCCATGTGCAATATCCTTTCTGCCTTTTCTTTTTTTTGTTGATTGCCTCTGTGATTGTGGTAAATCCCAGTCAGCTCTGCTGCCCAGCAGGATTTGGCTCATTTTTCCTCTACAAGGCTAAAATTAGAGAAAAAAAGTGATCCTGTCTAATTTTCCACTGTGGTGAGCCAGGGCAATTGCTGCCCATGCCAGATGACTGCAAACCAAGAGCAGGTCACCACTGAATCTGATTGTCACAGGCCTTTTAAAATAACCATATAAACATCTAAGAGAATCACCTCATCTGTTTAAGGTGGGTGGTCTTGTAGGCAGCAGCATGTGTGGGGAAGACAGGTCTGAGGTGGGGACAGTGGTGCCAGGATCTGTTGCTCAGGTCCTGGGGCTCTGTGATCACACTGCACTGGCTTCAGCAGAGCAGACCTTGGAGCTGTGTCCTTCTGGATTTGCATCACTAGGAGTGCAAAATGCCAAAAGGCAGAGCTGCTCTAACAGCACTGTTAACTTCAGCAATATAGTGTTGAAAAATGCGTGTTCATTTAGCTGAGAGTTGTTAGCACTGTAGCTGCTCAGTGGAGGAGATTACAGATTGATTTTGGGTTATCTTGGATCTGATTTGAGTCTCTGCCCAGTGTCCTAGTGACGTGTGCCACAGTGCAGAGCTGGAGCAGCTTTGGCTGTACTTAGCAGTGGACAAATATCAGTGTCAGTGACACACAGCAGCCTGTGACACCCTCCTGGGTGTCATATCCCAGGCACACTAAATACATGGAATTATGTATGCTGGGAGCTGTAATTATAGCGTAGGAAGAGATCTCTCTCATTCTTCTGTCTCCTGCAAAACCCCCTTTTAACAACTCACCAAACCTATGCAGGAAGAGCAGGAGGACAGGATTAAAACCTGTCAGCTCTTGGGCCATTTCTTAAACATCCACAAGTTCCCAGCCTAGCCCAGGTTTTCTCATTTAATGGTTTAACTAGGTGTAATTCAATTTAGTATTATATATGGAAGCTACTGGCTCCTGTCTGAACTTTGTCTGAAGATTTATCTTGGTAATAAGATTATACTAATAATTGCCTTGAGTTTGTCTTAGCTCAAAATGTTTTTGCTAATCAGAACACTGTTTGCCAACTTGGTGAGTTATCTTCCACTTGTATTAAATGGAAAAACTATGTAAACTGAAAGCACAGTGTAATAACTGTAAAGAACAATCATTTCAACAACTTGAACATAGATGGCCAATTACTTAATAACCTCTTCATATGAAGAGAGATTTTTTTTTTCTAGGGTTCTGTTCATGCTCACAGATTTAAACAGCTTAAATTATCTGTCTTCAAACTCAACATAGCAAATAAAGGAGATTATTATGACTAAATGAGTTGTATAGATAGGAAAGACTAAATGTAATAACTTTCTAAAATGAAAAACTGAGACCGGATGCAAGCCTTTGTCTTGGCAATAATCCATAACGTGTTTAATCAAGAAATTGAAAACATTGTTGGTTTTTCTTTAAAAGCACCTTTTGTCATCAAAATGGATAGTTTTACAGAAGTTTGATTTCAACAGGATTGCTTAATGAAGACACCAATCTTATCCTATCAAGAGTAAGATCAAGGGTAATATTTTCAAATGTGCCCAAGTGACTTGAAGAGTTAAATTGAACTTCTGAAACTCACTCAGACATTTCACATGTTTCCAAAGAAGTAGGTTTCTAAGGCACCTGAGTAATTTTTCATTTAAAAAAGCCACCCACACATTCATTTTTATATTAAATGGGAAAGTATCAGGAAATTTTTCTCACATCAGATACTTAATTTAATCTTATATTCATAGCTTGTCACAAAATTTAAATTTTTAAAGAACAAGCTTAAAAAAATAATTTCCACTTTTTTCTAAAGCTAGCTTGATTTGTTAATTTAAATAAGAATGTAATGAATCTGAAAAGGATAGATACATCATTAAGATCCTGGTATCACAGACATTATCAAGTCCTTCAGGCTCCTGGGACAGGGGACTCTCTCTTCTCTCTGGTCCAGAGGTTGTGGTGTGCAGGTAAGGATTATATCCTGAACTCCTGCTCTTCAGTCTGGCTTTTCTTGGAGTATCTGCACTGCAGTGGACCAACCCATGGTGCTTTTATCTGTTACTGAACAGGGTAAAACTTCTGTGTATGACCCAGGAGATCATCACCATTGATGGTTTCTCCCACTCCTGAACAGTGTCACTGAGTCACTCAGAAGTTTTATCCTCCCTAATTCAGGATGTGTGGGTTTCTGCATCCATTAAACTGTGTTTGCCTTGAGAATTCCCTGAAATAACCCCACACAAGAATTTCTCAAGACAGTCAGGGTTTATATAGCCATGGAAAAATATTCTAGTTACTTATTTCTTTCTCTCTGCTTCAGTGCGAAAGTGGGAAGGAGTAATAACACACCATTATCATCATGTTTTGCTGGCATGTGACCTTTAGGCAAAGAACACCACTGACAGTGGAATAAAGAACAAACATTTGTGCATGCAAACATAGCCACAGGCACTATTAGCTATTCTAAGGGAAAATAGATTAACTTTGCTTTTAAGAACTTTCTTGGGAAACTGTTTTAGACATGCTAGATAATGTCAGCTGCTTCCCTCAGCCTGAAATTGTTTTCTTCCTCACAAAAATAATGAAAAAATTGTTTCAGTTCTAGTAATGATCTGTATTTGATGAAGCACATACATTTTAGAAGAAGGGGAAAAAAAACCCAAAAA
Organism: Cyanistes caeruleus; assembly: GCF_971803275.1. Lineage (NCBI taxonomy): Eukaryota > Metazoa > Chordata > Aves > Passeriformes > Paridae > Cyanistes > Cyanistes caeruleus. Next base: position 33,283,117 of record NC_141707.1, read on the forward strand.
GTGACATGAAGTAGTGACAGGACTACAGGACTAGGCATGTGGTAAAGTGGAGCCTCTAAAAGTCCTTGGGAAAGACTGCCAGTTGTCTCCTTTCTCAATTATAAAATTTTTGCAGGATTTGGGTTCTGGCTTTGCACATGTGAAATCTGTCTCAATTTTGTGTAATGTGTTCAGGACATCTCCTTCAGGGGCCAGTTCTGTACCAGACTGGTGGAAAATGACACCACTAAATCATCTCCCTGTTGCATGTAGGAGAAATTTTAGTCTAAATCTGACTTTTTAGAGGAAGATGACGATGCCTGTAACTTTTAGTGTATTTTTAAAAAATTAAAATTAAAAATATAAAAAATAAATTTTGTTAAAAATTGTGAAAAAATAAAATTTTTGAAATATTATGTGCTGTGCTTGGATCCTGCATCCTTCATGTTCCCAAGGATCAAACTTTACCATCCTTGTGCCTGCTGAGATTCCACCTGTGATATCTCACATTCAGAGGTGGAACAGGGTGGATTAGGATCAGGCACAAAATCAGTGAGTCTCTAAATAATGTATCAGAGGAAGAACTTGTGGAGGAAGGAGGAGGGGCAGAAGCAAGAAGTATTGATGTTAGGTCAGCCAAACATTCAAGCGTGTCTTTAGTAGGATGTTGTGGTAGTGAAGTTAGAGGAAAACTAGACATTTTAACAATAAGCCAGAAACAAGATAAGATGTCTAGACATCAATAGCATTTACTGCATGAAAGATCTATCAAAGAAATACAGCAGACTAACTATAAAAGGCAAAGATGTTTTTAGTGGTAGAGTGTTTTTTTCCCTTTAGCTTGCACAGTTCGTACTCGGTGACCTTCTCTCTCATCTCTCTCTGTGGTAGGAATCTCATCTGAAAATTTAGTTTAAACTTGAAGTTTCCATTTGTGAATCAAAAATTTTTTTCAGAATAACAGTGCTCTTTAAAGAAAAGCTTAAAAATTAGATCAGTTACTGAAGAGGAGTGACTGGAATTTAGCTCATGATTCTTATGACTGAAAGATGAAAATGTATTAAATTGTAGTGCCACCCACATGCGATGTCACAGTGATTATTGCAATTAAATGTAATATTGCTAATGCATAATATAATTATAAAATGTTAGAATGTTAATTAATATACCTTTTAGTATGATACATACCTAGGAATTAATCAGCTCTGTGTATGAGAAGGGTGAAGTAGTTCTTGGTAGAGAGCCTCTAATTAACACTATAACATTAAACAATTAACATTATGGTGTTAGAGAAATATAACAAACATTCCATAAAAACACAAAAAGGAAATGAGAAAACACAACACTGAGGGCCAGATTTTCAGTGAGTTCCTCTGTGGATGGTAAAACCCCTGCAAATCCTGACAATGTGTTATTTTTCTTGTGTTTTGTGAGTGCTTGAACAGGACTGAATACTCACTCTTCAGAGGGATTCCCTTTTCCAGAAGTCTTATTTTTGTTGATTTGGGAAATGGTTCATTGCAAATCATATCAAATTAGGGTGTCAGTACAGCAAGCAGTCATGTTTGACTATATTCCTTCATCGTGTCCCTGGCTAAAGGAATTAGTTCCTGTGATCCCCATCCTTTACATTAGTCTGTATCCACTTCCTACTGTGCAGAGGGAAACAGGAGTTTGGAAGTCAATAGAGAGCCACCAAGTGAAAGGATGATAAACCATCTTCACAGCAGAAAATCCCAAGCAGAACTTCAGCTCAGTAGGTTAACAGCACAGTCCAGGTGCACAGCTGAAAGTTCTTGGGGCAACGAGGCCATTGCATTGTAATTAAACTCATACTGCCTTGTGCATCCTTAAGGAAAATCATCAGCTCTGCAATGATGGTGGTTTTCCTTTTCCTTCCCCTTAGCCACGACGTTGTACATGAATGGCAGAGACTGTAGGTGTGTCAAACCCTGAGCTGAGCTTGCTCAGATGAAGCCATCCCATGCAAATATTCTGTTGTGCAGACCTTTTGTATGGGACCACTGTCACAGCTGCAGCCATGAGCACTTGCACATGGAATTTTGCAAGAGGTCATGTTTTGTAAATGCTGAAGAGTGAATAGTGTTGATTTCTTGGTGATATAGTATTTTATCATATGCACCAAAGGGCAATGGATTTTCAGGCAAGACTCATGAGTTTCAGACAGCTGTTGAGATAAATACGATGGCAGAGGGCAGCAGTCATATTTAAGACAGTTTTAGATATGTGTTTGTGAAGCAGCTGGGATGAAATTGCCACTCCAGGTATCCACAGTGCATATTGATTTTTAAAGCTGCGTTTATTCAGTATTTATTTGTCTTGCTCACACATGAAAGATTCCTGTTCATTAGAAAAATGGGCCCAGGTACCTACCCTGAGGAGTCCAGAGGTGAAAATCATACTGTTGCTACCTGAGCTGGCAGCAACATTTAATTGTAAGAGAACTTCATGCTGTCTTCTGCTTTTTCCAGCTTTTGGGCTCATGTAATTAATCTTGTTCTGCTAATACAGTAGGAGTGGAAGTTTTCCTCTGCCTAAACCATTTCATGTCCTTATAAAAAATATTACCTGGTTAATTCTGTTCCTATTTCTATGTTTATATTAATGTACTGGGAAGTTTCTTTTCAGCACATCACTGCAGGAATTGAGCCTGAGATAAAGTTGTTGTTAGTAGTCAGTAATATTGGTCGAAGTATTGCTTAGAATGTTCTAAAAGTGCCCATTTTGGAGAAGTGGCAGAACTGAAGCTGCAGGAAAGGATTTTTCACTGGCATGCTCTGCTATTATCTGAACATTTACACCAAATAGCTCTTTAGCAGGGGCCTGAAACAGAAGAGTTGTGAGCAACCTCAGCTATTTCAGTTTCAAAATGAACAGATGAAAAAATTCTTGGGCTGTTAAAACCTGAAAAATGAGGTTTCCTTATGTCAAAGACAGAAGGTGGGCTACAAAAATTTCCACTAACTGCTCAGTGGATAGGGATACTCTACCCCCCACCATTTTATTTTCCTTTCATTTACTTCCCTTTATGATCTTATTTTTTTCTGGACTATTTTTGCTGAGAGTTGGCAGGTTTTACTTTCTGCTTAGAAAATGCTGTTCCTGAAGGAGTAAGCTCTGGGGAAGTGATTCAGTTCACTCCAATGGTCGAGAACTCTTAATCAAATGAGATTTAAGAGCTTTGTTGATACTTATGTTTAAAAGAAAAATATTATAGGTCTAAATATTTGTATCAAATGCACTGTCTCACATTCACATAATATTTACTCCAGTTCCAAGAAAACACAGAAATAATAATTGTATAATTCCTTTGGAGCACCTGACAGTGTTTATTTAATGTTAGAAATTTCCGGCTGGAATGCGAATTTAGGGGTAGTCCATGTCTTGCTGGAGATGCAGAATTGTTATTTTTATGTATAAGCAGGAGCCATTGTGGTTTGGCATGAACTAAATATTCGCCTACTTTTTAAACATTGTGCTGTTTCATACAATGCTTGGGTACTTTTCAGTAAGTTCATGCTTCCCATGGAGTTTTAAAAAACACGAAATCCTTTTTGTATTTGCAGGAATTTTTAAGTTGCATAAAAATAACCAGTTTATTATGACATCTTGTCACAGTTAAAATGCTAAACTTTTGTTTAGAAATATTTAGAATGTTATGAAGGGAACATGTTCTTTGTGTGCCCACCCTCATTTTCACAATTGCCTTCTGCAGAACTTTCCCCTCGGGCAGAGGGGACATCAGAGGTATAAAAGCTGAACATGGCATGTGTGTGCCCTTGGTGTCTCATGCTCACCTTCCCCATTTCTTGTAATATTAATCTCAGAGACAACTTTGACACCGCATCATTTTTTTTTCTTTAACTTACCATAATAAATGTAATGTTCACAGAAGGCGCCTGACTGACAGATCCAGAGAATAAAATTATTCATGAGGCAGGTAGTTATAGTTTAGACAGGGATCAATCTTGTGGTTGCCATACTCTTGACTTGGAGGACTTAGTGGGATTTCTGACTGAATGACACAATTGGAAACCAATTTGATTCTTCATACTTGTCCATAAATGAAAAAAAAAACAGATTTGAAGATGCATCAAAGGCAGACTGCTAGTCTGTCATCTGCAAGTGTGAGGCCAATAGCAGCTATTTGTTCTTGGCCTGGAAAAGAGCATCCCAAGAGCTGTTTTACCTCCAAATGTGCTTAAAAACACCTACAGAGAGGTGAAATTGTGGCTTGAGTAGTGGAGACACCAGGGAATCCTGGATGTGCTAAAACCTTTCCTTGGCTGCACTTATCTTTTTACTCCACTGACAGCAAGGTGAAGGAGTGCTCCAGAACAACCTGACCCCTCTCTTCACCTTTGTTGGGGAATTTTAACACAATTATTCTCTTCCTGGCTGGTCAAACTCATTCAAGGAACAGATTAAACACAGGTATCTCATGATAACTGCACTGCACCAGGAAAACATGTCCTGGCTGGCACATCTCTGTATCAAAGCCAGACTCCCTGATGCTGAAGGAGACTGAGGGAAGAGTTCATGTTCCTGGTCTGCTTTCATTGCTGTTGTTTTCACTAGAGATGCTAATAAGAATTTATGATGCTGTAAACTAAAAGGACCTCTGGAAGTGCTGCTTGTCAGTGAGATTGTTTCTGGTGGGTCTTCTATTATTATTTATTATTATTATTTTAAGCTGTTGGGACTTTTCTGATCTGACTTATGCAGGCACAAGGTCAAGCTAACTTCACAGGAAATGAATGCATTGAATTCAAGTGTGTCTACACATGATGCAGTGTAACTCATGCCTTTGTTTTGCTTATGAAACAATCTGGAGAGTGCAGAAAGACAAATTAAATTAGAACCTGAGTTAGTTCCCATCACAGAACCCGAACTTAGCCTTCCTCAGCACATAAATTTGTAAGAGTTTGTTCAGGGGTTGATCAAGAAACATATTTGTGCTTCACCCTCTCAGGGCATGCAGCTTGCTGCAGCCATCTGCTCACATCCCCCCTCCTTTTAGTGTAGCAAATATGAGGCTAAAATATTGATAAACAATCTCTGCTGCTAAATTAGGACTTAAACAGTAAAGAGAAGGGATGTGAGCTTTAACTTCTCCAGATATTCATGTTGCGTGTGCTGCTGTTAAAATTATGGTGATAAGGAACATGAAAGATCTGACGTGTGATAATTGTTTTCAAGTAATTTTAGTTATGTTTGCAGTAGAGATGATGAAAAGAGACTCCCAAACAAATCTCCTGTATCCACAGACAGCTTAGATGTGCAGGTTCATGTACTTGGGGTAACACAAAGAGCTTCTGAACTTAAAATAAAAGACAGGACGGGGGTGATGAGAAAAATAAGATTTGGATAAGGCCAGAGCATTAATTTCAGTACTTAGAGAGGGGGGAGAAGGAAAGAGGGGTAGGACTCTTATTACCAGATGATTTTTTTTAAATTGAGACATTTATATTTACAATATGATAAACATCCCTTTGCACGGCACATCTCTTGCTCAGCAGAATGATTTGGGAATTTTTGCTGCCTTACCCTTCCAATCCAGAAGTTGTCAGGTTCAGCAGCCTTCAGAAACACCTTTTAGACAGAATGAGATCTGTGATAGGACATGCCAGAAAAAGAGAGAAGTTTTCTGCAGTTATTGCCTTGTCTATAGAAAGTGGCACTGAAGGAACACAGGTGCACTAAAAGAAAATAAAGAGATGGTTTTTTTTGAGAGATCACTGCTGAGGAAAGCACCTGCCATCACAGCCACAGTAATAAAAAGATTTGTGAATGCCATTTTATTTCCTGCTTCTAAAAATGTCAGCTGCCTTGCCTCCTTTGCTGTGGTTTCCAGGTTCCTGGAGGCTGCTCCCAGTGCCTGCCCAGACTGTGCTGGTTCTCCCCAGCATAACAAGAGTATGGTAGATCCCTTCTTCATCTCTTGTGTGGTGTTAAATCAGTGGATACTGCATTTCCAGCATGTCTGAAAGCCATTCCAGCCCCTTCCTGCTCTGAGCAAACCCCTCTCCCAAGGCAGTGGCTACACAATGCTGTGACCTTGATTTAGATAATTTTGCCATGTCTCTTAGCTCTGCCTCATTTTCTCTGCTCCTTCCCTGTTCAGCCATCTGAGGATCTCCAATGTTTTGAGTAGTCTGACTTTGAGGAAAGTTAATTAAAGCCCCAGCCTTAATGCTACCTTAATATTTGCTGCTTTAATTTGATTTTTATGTATGTAGTTTTCTCCATCAAAGTGCCAAAATGTGATGTAATTTAAACACAGTGGTGTCTGATTACCAAACAACTGCAGCATCTTAGTTGCTACAATTTCCCATAACAACAAGAAATGTCTTGGTCCTTGACTCATGTAAACAGTGTTTCACAAACCTGTGAAGGCAGGAAATCACATCTTTTCACCACAAAGGAAGATATATAGTAAATCTAGGAATAAAAAAAATCCCCTTTGTCCAGTCATGAACTGTACTTTTATTTGGAGGTCTGAAAACACTGCTCTGAGATTGATGATGTATAATGAGTGCTAATCTGAGATCCTGGTGCATTGTATAAAATTGTGGAGATAGAAAATTGTATTTTTCATGTCTTATTTGCAGTGAAACACCTCATTGGAAATTGCAAAATGTGTCTGTAGCATTTTTGCTTTCTGCCTGGCTGTGGGTTTTGGCTTTATTTAAACATTGTTTCAGCATATTCCTGGCTAATAATGGTAGGTGTTTTACATCATTTTAGCAAAGTGGAACATTGGACTTATATGACTGAAAATCTATATTGCCATTTTTCATTTTTATTATTGCTTTTTCATAATTAGGCAATAAATATAACCTATGCTGATCTGTGTGATTATGGCAAGATTTCTTGCATACTGCAAAGAATGAGGGAGCAGGTGGAAAAAGATTCCATCTATGCTAGGAAAAAAGTAAAGTTAATCTTTTGATACGTTGCTTGCTGTTGTTCTACATCAAAAATGTGTTTGGGCCATGTGGCAAAATAAAAAGAAAAACCTGATTGTCCCCAAGTCATGTATCAGTAAGTTTTTCTGGTAAATTAGACTGGAACACAGTTCTTTGACATTTTTTTGAGGGCAAAGTGCCTCTACTCATCTTTTCAGAGTCACTGCAATGAAGAGCAGATGTGATGTGTTTGAACTATTTGCCTACAAAGATCTGGTCTCCATTTAATGAATGCAGTTAAAGATATTTTTTCCAAGAAACAGGGAAGAAAATACATCCTTTTACCTTGTGCAACTACAGTTTCTGGGTATTTGATAAAAAGAACAGACAAAATCACACGTGTAGGTCTCTGCCATCTGTAAGTCAGGCAGGGGAATTAGCAAGCACATTGGAAATTGGAAGTGAGCTGGCAGAGTTATTTATCACATTAATGTGTACTCTGCAGCATTGTTCATGATCACAAATGTAAATTGTCAGAGCTGCAGAAGGACTTTGCTCCTCGCTCACAGGTTCTCAGGGCCAAATTTCTGCTCATCCTCTGTGACTGGGTGCAAAATCTTCCCATCACTATTTACACAAAAACTCTGCTACCACATTACAGCATTGCAATCACACTTCCGTTATGTTTAGTGTATTTATCTTTTTGTTTTGCATTACTACAATAACTTCCCATATGATAAAAATGATAATACTTGTGTCATCATAGTAATGTAACTCTACAAAGAGCTGTCTGTAAGTGTCCTTAAGTTTAGAAGATCAATGCTGAGAAAAAAACCCCATGTTTTAGCAGCTTTGTGAGCCTTAGGAAAGTTCTAGTTTCAAGTTTTCTGCTTTTGTTTTGATTAGTAGGGTTCAGAGCACATTTAAATTGAGAAATTGTATTTCAAATTGTATCTTTTTTTCTTTCAGTCTGTTTAGGTTGAATCTTTTCCTTCAAAGCTGACTACATTTGGCTTTTAACTTGATTTCCTAATGTGTTACGGTCTTTGATCTTTCAGACTGTTGAACTGTTTTATTGAAACTCCCAAACGGGACCAGGGGCTCTCCTGATGTTCATGATGTTTCTAATAAGTCTGGCAGTAAATGAATTAACTCAGTGTCCTTGCTGGTAATAAAGATGGATTCAAAAGTGTTATTTTTGGGGATCAGTTGTGAGACCTTTCCCACAGTTTTTTCCTAGATGAAAAGAATTAATAATTATGAAGTCAGTGCTCTTGAAGTACCAGGGTATGCAATGGCTGTACTAAATGAGTGCTGGAGTTTGCTATAATATGTCCAGATACATCACGCTAGGAGTTAGGGAAAAAAAAAACCCAAAAAAACAAACAAAAACAAAACCAGAAACCCTAACTTTGGTGGAAAAACCCCCTAGTACCCTCTGGTCTTGCTTTTATTTTTCCCCCTGGAGTTCTGGAAATGAATGAGTTTCTAAACAGGTTGTATGCATATGGGCTTGAAAACATTTGATCTTATTTTCTTTTCTTTTTGATATAAAAATAAATCCATTTTCTCTCGTGGAATCAAGCATAGTCCATTTAAATTTCTTCACATGTTAGCTGATTGGCATCCCCTCAGGAGAAAAAGGCCTGCACAGAACATTATTAAGGGTTGGTTTCCTTAGAGACTCTGCTGTGGAGTTGTGGCAGTGTTTATTAGGTAGTGCTGTGCAGAGCAGGATGTCTGCTTTATAAAACCTCTGGAAAATGGGACTTTTAAATAGGTCCAGGTTTTTAAAAGTGGTGCTCCACTAATTATTGCCAACATACAGAGAGCTGGGATGGCAGCAAGTAACTGTATTTTCATGACAATGTGAATTTCCCAAAAATTCTATCCTTGTCCCAGTTTACTACCTAAAATATAGAACTCAATATAATTTAATGAAATATTGTCAAATCCGCCATTTTCTAATGAAAGGCTCTTTAAACTGAAACACTTGTGAATATTCCAAATTTCCTGGATCTATGCTGTTGTTACTGCTTATTTTTTGTCTTTGCTGATAGAGACAAAAGCACTTGGTGAAATAATCGATTTGTTTGTAGATAATTGCAGTTAAAAAAAATCTATTTCTCACCCTGTAGATTTTTCCATTGCTTTTGGAAATCCTCTGGGAGATATGATTCACTGTCTCTTTCTCTCTAGATGTGGTAAATCCCAAGTCCTTTTCCTGATCTGCAAGCAATGTTTTCTCTCTCAGCATTATATATGTAATTAATTTCATACATCATGCACATACTGAATCACATTCAGTGCATTTTCAAGTTTTTAGTCTGATATTTATACTCAGTTTTTTAATTACTTCAAAAATCTTTTTAAAAGTAACTGAAAAACATTCCTGGTGTTTCATTTGACAAATAGAGGCTGCTGCAAAGGAGCAGACCTTTAACTGCAGTGCTGAAATGTCAGGCAGCAGTTGGCTATCCTCAGTCCCAGCCTTTCATTCAGCCCAGCTTTGTTTGCCTTGTTTGGATAGATGAGACAGCAGCTTGAGGCCACAAGAGTTTTGTTACCATCCATTTTGCCCTGTCTCTCCTGTTTATCTGAAAGGTGTTTAAAACCTTGCACAGCGCATTGTATCATGTCTGCAGAAATTAATTGGATTTGGATTTAAAGCAACCCATTGCTTAGTTTTATTATTTTGCATGCAGTGCCGCTCACCTGGGACTGAGAGTTCAAACACAAGGGACATCCACACCTGTTTCATGGGCTGTAAACCTACAGGTTTCTCCTCAGTGGCAGAGGTGGAAGCTCTGTGGCATTTGCAGTGTGGGTATGGCTCCAGTGGTGAACTGGCTGCAGCTTCCCAAATCGACTGATCCCAAGGGTTCCGTGGGAATTGTAGCTAGTGACTGTTTGCATTCAATCAAAGGAGTTACAGATATGTAGAAAAAGTCACTACAGACATGGGAGGTTATGCATAAGTAAATTGCTGGTAAATAATAATTCTGGTTCAGAGCTCCTTGGCCTCTGAACAAACCACAGCATTGAAGAGTCTGGAGAAGGCCCAAGAGGGAATCTCTTGACGGGGCCTGTTGCTGTATGTTTCCAACCACACCCAAAACACTTTACAGATTTGCAGAAACTTTTAATGTGTCTCTGCGGTGAGGGGTTTTGGTGCTTTGACCACTTCTGAATGTCAGAGGAGCAGTGGTGAACCTGCAGATGAGTGTCCCCAGGAAAATGTGTGAAGCAGAGGGAATTCATCCAAAAGCGTCTTTAAGGACCCAAGAGGAAAGAAGGGGAAATGAACTGCCTTTAAACTACTCCTGTGCATGTAGAGAAAGCCTCAAGTAGAGCTGTCTCCACTGCTCAGATACCACAGATCCAGAAGGGAGGAATTTTGTCACCCAGGCCAGAAGAACAAATGACTTTGCTCAAACACTTGGAGTGCCCGGGCTGACCCTCAGGCCGGGTGAGACGCAGCGCTCTGTGTTCCTGTGTCCTCTGAGGCTGCCCCTGGAACTGAGCACCCCCAGCTTCTCTGCTCCCCTGCCATTCCAGGGACTCACACTGGCCCTCTTGGCTTTGAACTTGGGAATCCAGGATCAACTATTTCTCTTTCTTCCCCCTGACTTCTGGCCCTGCTGCTCTCCGCTGTTACTCTGCAGCCCTTAGGTAGGAAAAGAAAGTGCTCTGCACACTGATTTCTTCAAGGGTTCTGTGTCACAATGAAATATGCCTTGTGACAGGAGCCATCCCTGTTTCACACTGAACAAGTGAGCACATGCCTGTGGCTGAAGGGGAGGTCCTATATTCTATATCATAACCTTGTATTATACTCTGGAAAGGGAGGAGCAGTTTAAGTGGTTTAGACTAATTTAAGACAACATCATGGTCAGCTTTTATTATGGATAAGCATAAATGTTTTATTATAACCAAAGACTAAACCTATATTTTTCCATCTGTTTCCTAGCCTTGTTCTTTAGCTCACTTATTCAGTAGTCTATAATGCACATATTTTTATTTTTTTATCTTACAACTTCATTCCTTGGGTCTACAGCCTTAGCAAACTCTGAGTTATTATAATGTTTTTGTTTATTGAGCTTCTACTTTGGAAACAAACCAAAGCCATCCCTATGTGTCTACTGAGCTGAGAAATGTACCCAGTGTTCCTCCCACCCTTTGAATGTAACAAGCATAAATTTGCTTCCTTATGGATGTTTTCACCCACTCCTGTTGCAAGCAGTGTTTGTGAAGTGCCATTGGACATGTATTGTTTCTCCCTCTGACTCAGCCTTGAATTCACCTGGTCTCAGACATTCTACAGCTCCTGCTGCTGTTCCATCACGAAATAATGTGGGGTTTTTTAAGAGAAAAAAAATAAGGCTGGAACAATTTCAATGAAATTCCCTATTCTTGTGAAAATTTGTCAACACACTTGTGGACCTGGTGCCAGTGCCTCATTTTGGCTTCTTAGTAACATCTATACACCAGGGAGTAGGACTCAACCTACCGAACTTTGGATATCATCTGGACCATGGACAATGGGAAAATAAATAGGCAAGGAGAAAAATAAGCCCTTCTGATTCCTTCACAGAGAAAGAGTAACCACTGCATTGAAGAAACTGTTTCTCTCTTATTACATACCAGGGAGATGCTTAATTGCAACTATCTGCACTGCTAATATCTAAATTAGGTAATTGCACCTCAGTCCTTTTGTCAGCTTTTATCCAACTTCATTAATGGCTCTCTGACTTGTAAACAGGTAATTTGAGGATATGGTTTTTGTGTTTCCCCAGTTTTATTGCCTTTATTTCTTCTTTTTGAGTTACCAGGTTTTTTATTGGAAGTGCACTGTTGCTACACAGAAATTCCCCATACAGCAGGAAGAGAGCAAAGGATAAAATGCTTTGGATATTCTGTTATTCAGGCAGAAAAAAGAGTGTTTTAATTATCTCCATCAACAAGTGGTCTTTTTCCTTGAATTGATGTATTTCCTGAGTTGTCTGTCACCTTAAAAGACAAACAGCAAAACTAACCAGTTCAGAAATGAATAAGGAGCTGCAATTACACTTGAGATTGCAGGGAGTTTAATGTAAGTTCCCTATTTCATGGTCAGATCAGGATGGTTTAGTACAGAAAACGTTGCTGGGAGTTTTGTAATGAATGGCCAAAGGCAAGTTCCAGGAAACTCCAGCCCCATCATTAGAGCTCTGCAGGTTCTAAAGTTTATCAGTAGCCCCAAAGAGTTTATTACACACATAAGAGCTGGTTTCAGACCTTGGATCCAATTGCAGAGAAGGGCTTGGGGCTGTGCAGTGAACAGGGCTGAAATCCTTTCATTCCAGGTTGTCATTTACCACTTGCAAACCAGTATCTTTGGGGACTCCAGCCCTGCTCTGTGACTCAGTCACCTCTGAAGCTGCTTGAGTGCGAGCTTCCGTGCGGGGGATGATTCAGCTGGTAAAATTATGTTACCCTGAAATTAGTTTGGTACTTAGCATTTAATATTCTTCTCTTTTGCTCTGCAATTAGCTTTTACTAATGCAATTTAATCTATTTGTAACATTTCTTGAAAATCATAGTAGACATGATTTCAAATGAAGTTAAATCTCTTGAACTTTTCCTTACGTTAATTTGAAATGCCAACAGGGCACCAACTGCTGTGAAAATTAATGAATGAGCTACACCAGACTGTCTTTCATTTCACTGCAATGACTTCACACTCAGAGAACATATGTGCCAAACAAACTATTCTCCAACACTGCAGATGATGCTGGAGGGAGAAGTATTTTGCTGCTGGAGGGCTTGAAGGGTCAGATTTGTGGGTCCCAATTTCTTTGTAATTACATTATGGAGAATACCTCAAGGGAGAGGCAACTCTTCTCAGGAAGGTATTTTTTTTTCTATTAAAGAAAATTTATTTAAATTGTGAAATATTGCTACACTAAAAATGCAGACCATTGTGGTAGATTTTGTCTGAGAGTGTTTTGCTCCTCATTTGAAAATTCCCAAATTGGGCTCTCAGTTTCCTTAAAAGTGAGGGCAATTTTTCTGTGTTATTTATCAGACATTAAGCTGCAAAACACATGTAAAGCTACCATAGACCTAGAACTAAATTAATTATTTATACCATGAACATTTTGTTCAAAGCTTCTCTTCTCTTATCCTGAAGAGCTGGAGAAGTGGTTGCTTTTAACAGTTAAAACAGAACTAAAGCAGAAAAAATGAATTATCAGGAGAAAATAAAGTAAAAAATCTTAACTTGGAAATGCTTGTGAGCCAAAAGAAAATAAGCAAAAGCAGATAATTCTTTTAGGCAATATTTGTCATCTTGTATTCATTAAAGCCCACTTGCATAATTTCAATAATTTTATTATGGTGATCAAATGTGCTATATTGAGGGCTTGAGCAACAACTCTGCCATCATTCTCTGCTAAAATTCCCTTTGGCATTCTGGATTTCGGCTTTTGTTTCCTTCAGACACCTCAGTAGTTATTGATTGCGTTCCTGCTGACAAAGTTTTAATATCTTTCTATTTAAACACGTGTATATATTCCAGTATAGCCTTGACTTCACATACACACAGTCTCATGGAGGGTGGTTTGTTGACTCAAGTGGGAAATTCAGTTCTTAACTGGAAGTTGTAAATATACTTTTTTCTGTTCCACTGTTTGCAGTCTCTACTTACAAATGAAAATAAAATCAAATTGTGTGATCAGTAAAACTGTGATATGACATTCTCTCCTAGATAAATGATCAAATAAGCAATTTTACTTACACTCAGATTAAATAGATGACACCAAACACAATCAATCTTTTTTTTTTAATACTCTGCATTGTAGTCATATAATGAAAAGACTAATTGGATTTGGACTTGGAAAAATGCCACTGCTGTGCTCCAAAAATTGAAACATTGAGTAAACTGTGAAATAAAATAGAAGTGTGGGGCAGATGTGTTCTGGTTATTGTAATGCAAAGGATTCACCATTTCTTCTCTGGCTCGGGCTTGATATTTAATGGGCATAATGGCAATGTTTTGTGGATAGATATGAGCTGCTCACTCTGTTTGATGGAAATAAAATAAAAGAAGGTTTAAAGGCATCTTTAAGAGAGGGCACATGAAGAGACTTGCCAACAGTGAGCCTGTGACAGAGTGGGAATTGGTGATGGATTTGGCTGCACACGGGGTTGCTCTGCCTTGGTCCAGCCAGGGCAGCAGATCTGTTCCCTTTGCCTCAGGCAGGGCAGCACCTCTGAGCACGTCTGTGCCACCTTCAAGGACAGAACAAGGTCATCTTTTGTGTCATTTTTCATTGCTTTCCTGTTTAAGTGTCATCCTTCCTCTGTGCTTGCTGTCAGACATCAGAGTGGTTCCAGGCATAATTTATGGGTGTGATTTACACATCGAAACACCTGTCCAAGTGAATGCCTGAAGAGCAAATTTCACCAGTGCAGAGGGATGGATGAACACCACATGTTGTGGTTTGGGGACTGGCGATGTTGCTTCACTGAGGTTTCTGAGTGGCACCTGATTTGTGTCTCCTGGAAGCAGCAGCTGTGCAGGGAATTGCAGCCTCAGGGGGATGGGATGCAGCAGCCAAGGTTCCCCAGCTCGAGGGAAACGTGGGGACTTTGTGTCAAATCTGCACTAGGAATTGATTTTATTGCTTAAAAGTAGCACTCTGTAAGGCACAGAGGCTGCCAATTCCCACATCGTGTATACCTAATGTTCCCAGATAAATTAGTGGATATTTAAATATCTTAAAAAAATTCCTGTGAATTACATTTCATAAAATGTTCACAATGGAAATTGTTAGGCCAAAAGTGGTATGAGATTTAAGAACATGTTAGACAATTTCACTGTTTTGGGTTTTTTTGAAACATCTTGTTTTTATTTCATCTGGCTCAGCAAAGGCCTTGGTCTTGGACCACCAGATCTTACACATGAATGCTGTGGTTCTGCTCACTATATCCATGCTCTGTTTCTCATGTTTTTCTTTCATTTCTTCAATCTTTCACTAATCCTCTTATTAATGCTCTGGCTTTCCATGTTAATTGTTTTGGACTCATACAATTTATTTTTTAAATATGTTTTTCTTCAACAAAAATGATTATTTTTTTTGGTTTTTTAAGACAAGAATTCAAATATTAGATCTGAAAATATCAGAATGAAATAATACAACATATCTGACTTGGTTTCTGAGGACCTTTTTTGCCAGCTGTATGCCTTGGACAATTTCTCTCTGAAATTTCTGAATGGTATGCTTGATCCAAAACTGAATTTATATGCAATATCTATATATCTATATATATATAAATAATATTTGTTTGTCTGTAATACTTAGAACCTAAACTGATAAATATTCCGGGTACACAAGCAGTATTTCAGTACTGTCTGTATTGAAATCTATTTTGTGTTGCCCTGTATAAGGCAGAGAAGCTACTACAAAGGCAATTGTCACCTCTTCCTTTGGTCAAGAGGTGGGAGCTGTTGAGGCAGGGCTGGCCACAATGACATTTCAATTGGTATTTTGTAGGTAGGGACCTGTCAACACTTCCTTTATTAACTTTGGAGTTCAGGCAGACACTGTTTCCAGGTTGGAATTTCATTCGCAAGTGCTTGTTCTTTAAGTTCTCTAAGCTCACAGAGACACTTTAAGCCAGTTTGTTTCCAATTTTAGAGCTAGCAGAGCAACAGAGAAACTGGAGGAAATAAAAGGTTTCTGGCTGCTACACACACTGCTTTGTGCTCCTGCTCCCAATTTATTTATCTGCTACTTTAACTTTTTCTTTTTCCATCTGCTATGTTTAATACGTGATATTTTGCATGAGAAAAGGAGCTGTGGTGCTGCTTTTAATTCTGAGATTATCAGGGCACTTGGAAATGCTGTTAACAATTTTTCACATTGATTGATATGTTAAGTCACATCCTCTGCTTTGTGTCTGTGTGAGACCCAAATGAACCTAAGTAAGAGCAGCATAAACATCTTTGTTGTAAAGAGAGGCTGTCTCTTCATCTTAAATTATGAATCCAGAAGACTGAAGCAAGGAATTATTTTGGTCTTGCACGCTATGAATAATGCATGTAGCACCATTATACACATCCTGCATGTTGTGGAACCAGAATGAGCTGTTATGTTAATAAACATTCATAATGTTCACCATAACCATTCTGAATGCTTTATTGCCAAAAGAAATTGTGATCCCAAGGACATCCAGCGATGTCAGTCTTATTACAATAGCCAATTATTAAACTTACAGCTGTATTATCCTCTGTCTCTCCATTTGATATGGGTAATTAGTCAAAATCTCTGGGTCTTGTAATTTGTTTCTGTTACGTTGGTAAGGGAGATTCTCACATGCAACCTCATTTAAAAAAAATGCAAAAGCATTTGTTTTTCTGAACATAAGGGGAGTAATGTAAAAAATACACAAATCCCTTGTATTTCTAGGCAGCTTTCAAACTGTATTGAACACTAAATCTTTCTTTGTCATGTCAGCTGTGTTTCTAAGGCTGTGAAAGCTGCTTTCAAGCTGTTGTCTTCATTCCCTTTCTCTCTCTACTCCTGCAGTTCCTCTCATTCCCACCCAAAAAGTATCTGCTTTCAAACTAGGTTCTGTCTCAATATTTAGGAAAAAAAAGAGTCTCAAAGCTGCAACAGGTATTTTCCTTGGTGAGAAACATGAAGATAATAGACTACCCCAGTTATTGTAACAACACATGAGAATTTAGGTTGTTTGCTTTAAACCATTAGTTTTGGGGCATTTATTTTTAACTGTCTTATTATCAGGACATTAAAAAGGGCCTTCTGTGTTTATTAAAAGGCTAGTTTAGACAATAATTCTCCTTGCTTTGGTGGGTATAAGATGTGGAAAAGAAGCCTTTTATCCTCATCAATGTAGAAAAGTTATGTTTTTCTTTCATTCCATTGCTTCAGAAATTATTCTTAGTATGGAACCATAGATTTTAAGCAGAAACTGGGATATTTGATTGCTCACCCTGACATTGTGTAGCAGAGGCCATGGAAATTGATCTTATGTTGAAGCTCTTTACTTCAGCTCCATCATGCTGTGTATTCTACAGAGGTCTTCAGCCTTGATTTGAAACCAACTCGACATGATAAATTCACAGCTTTTAATGGCAGCATGCCCCAGAAATTACATTCATCTAAATACAAATGTGTATTTTATTTCTCAAACTTATTCATGTTAACCTCCAGACTGTAGTTCCCAGTTTCACTCATTAATGAGGGAGTTCTACAGATTTCTGATATATCAATCTTCCCCCATATCTCTCCTGAGAGGGTATTTGCAGGGAGGATTGCTGAGGTTGCAGTACACCCCCTGACAGTGAGCTGTAACTGAGGGTTCAGTGTTTATTTATGGTTATGTGCAATTATTTACCAAGGAACTTGTCACCCTTGAAGGGCAATGCCATTAACTTCAGTGTAGATACTAATCTGGACCAAGTTCTAGCCAGAAAGCTCATCTTGACATGAAATTATGAACATGCTCTTGGGTGAAATAAATGCTAAGTAGCCTCCCAAGTTCTCTCTTAATTTCTCTTGAATGAGCTCATGATTTTGGTTCTTGCCAGAATATCAGCTTCCAGAAATAATAGGGTTTTTTTTATACTGTTTTTATTTGCTGTTTAATTTTTTGCGGGGTTAGGAGGGTATTTGGTGGTGGCTTCTGGAATTTTTTTAGGCTTTTCTTTGTCACGTGTATGACAGCAGTTACTGTTTGTGAAGTCTGTCAGACCAAGTGTATCCCAAGCAAATGGCTTGGTAAAACTTTCACTTCTGGTGATGTTACAATTTCTTTAAGTTTTAAAACTTAACTTTCTTTAAGCTTAAAAGCTTTAAGTTTTGCTTCTTTCAGTCCTTCAAGTGAAGAAATAGGAACTTGTGCAGTTTCACCTTTGGCTACATCTTGTCCATCGTGGTTGTTGCTGGGCATTAACATTGGCTCCTACACCATCTCCCCCATGGTTTCTTTTCCACACTGCTGAATATAATTCAAAACTTACAAGGTGCTAATTAGAAAAATAAATTTAATCTTCTCTGTAAACGGAGTTCTTCTAGTGAGGAAACAAATTCCTTCTCTCCTCCCTTCAGCTCTTTATTCTTCTCTCCTGTTTCTGCTGCTTGAGAGGTTTTGTTAAATATTTGTGTTTCTGTTTCACTGGCAATTTAGAACTGTTAATAAGGGACATGAAATAGTGGTGAGTCCCACAATTACTGGTGGTGTCAAAAGTCTTCACATGCCTATTTCCATTGAAAGACTCTTTATTGGTGTCACTATTAGGAAACATGACATTACAGACAAGCAAATATTAGGAAACATGACATTACAGACAAGTAAAAGAGAAAAATGTGTATCATTTTCCTGTACCTTGACCTGTCTTTAGATCAATTTCTCCTGCACTGCATTCTGTAATTCATTCTCTTTATTCTCCTTCTTCCAGGAAATGATTGTTCAAAGATGATGCTGAAAGGGTGCTGCTTCAGATGGAGAATATGCAAAGCCTTGTCTTCATCTCTTCATTCTTTCCTGGTTTAGGGATAAAAATGCAAATCTTGCAACAAAAGACACATGAGAAATCACTGGTTTTTGTATCTTTCCAGAATGGAATGTCTGTCCTTGAAATATTCAAGTATTTTGTGTTCTTGGTTCTACAGTTCCCCACGAGATTCCTAACAGCATGACAATCAGCAAAATGGAAGGAACAGGTGATGAGTAGAGGTTTTATTCTGGATTTACTGTTGTTGGTTGCAGTACTAGCTTTTGATGAAAGTTAACATTGGTATTTGTTTGAAAAGAATGAATTCAGTAAGCTGTACTTAATGATTTATGGTATTTTGTGAAGGTGCTAAAGTCTTTTGCCACATATTCAAGGCTATTTCATACCTTTTCACAGAAATTGAAGTGGGGAAAAAAAACACCAAAAGAAAAAACCCTCTACCTACAAAGAATTAAACTAGAGCTTGCAGGATATGGGCTTGCCATCCTTAGTGCATAAGAGAGCTGAGATTTCTTAGTCACAAAACCAGTAGGGCAGCATCCCAAAAGAGCAAGAAAAAATGGGAGCTAATCATAAAAACCTGCTTGCATGCTCCCTTGTCAGTCAAAATGCTGTGTTCACCAATGAACAAGTTCTCTGTTTATATGTTTTGAGCTTGGCTTTAGAGGCAGCAGGTGGAGTGTACAGTTCTGTCACTGATTCCCAAATTCTATCATCACTCATTCAAAAGCAGGAGACACAAATTTTCTTCCTTATTCACAGAACTGAATATCATCCTTAGGACATTCTTCTGGTCCTCAGTTTGAAAGAATGCTAATTGCTTTCTAATTGCAGCAAGCTGGCATCAAATCAATCTCTACTCAGACAAAGTTTCCATGCCTGTCAGACAATAAAAGACTTGTATGTTGATAAGCTCCTTTGATTCTGCTTAGAAGCTACACATTCAAATCTCCTTTAAAATATGGTTTTCATTTGAGGGGAAATAAAATATATTTTGTAAACCTATCTAATTATACTTGGATAGTGATCTCTAAAAGAAAACTAATTTATTTTCTCATCAAAAGAGCAGCTCTGGAAAAAGCTTTCTCTTTAAAGTTTGTGTTTACTTGACAACCAAAACAAGGCTGAGAAAAGAAATATTTGAGCCTAAAAATTTCTTTCAGATTTTTCAGTCTTATATTTGGGGCTTTTTAAAAGGATCATAAAGGTGCGGAATCAAAATGGCATCCAAACTATGATCATGGTCCTATTATCCATGCCTTGTATTTCCAGCCCTTCACCCCCATGTAGCCACAGGTCCACAGAGGGTCCCTGCCACAACAGTGCTGCTGTGCAGCATAAACCTCTCTCTGCCTTTTGATTTTCCCCAGTTTGTTCACTCACTGCCAGTCCTTATCAACCTCATTCCCAAATCCTCTTGCATTTTCCTGAACTTCCCTCTGTTTTCCCTGCTATAAAACATGGAAGATCTGGGAGGGCTCTTTGGAAGCATCACTACTGTTTGGATGTTTTATGTTAAACTCTTAACTTTGTCTTGCTTCCTTGCACATTTCCCAAAAGAATTTTCTAAGGTGTGAAAGGCTGTCTGGAGAGCCTGCCCTTGTATCTCTGAGTAATTGCAATATTTAAAATTGTGTAGGATGTGGAGTCATGCAGTGTGGTCTAGTGCACAATTAACATCTGTTGGGTAGTTTGTTCCTCTGGCATGTTTCCAGCTCGTGCTGAGAATGAGAGTACAGAATAAGTCAAACAATTTGTCCAAGTTCTTCAACCAGGTAATGGTGGTTCATGAAGCACTTGAGCAATTATATACATTTATGCCCTGTGTGTTAACAAGTGACTGGTAAAATAAGCATTTTGTAACTACTGCAGAATATTTCTGTGAGTGTTTCCTGGCAGGTTTACATATTGCAATTACTGGACACTGGGATGTTTACATTTGTCAGAGTGCCTAGTTCATTAGCAGGAAAGAAAAATCAATACCTTAAGAGGAGAGGGAGAAGGAGAACTGCATAATGATAGCATAGATACAACTGCTCATTTAAAAATGGGGAAGAATTAACTGGGTTTAGCTGTTTTAAAAGAATGTTTTAAAAGAATGTATCCTTCCCATTTTGTTCTCTTTTATTTTGCACTCATTCAGCTTCATATAAAGCTATTAGATGAATTTTTATGTTCCACTTATTCTTGAAAAAATGCATGTTTTATTAGGTAATAGGTGTAAAAACTATCCAGCATTCTGTAGAGACCTGGGAGCTGTCCCAGTTGCTGCAGTAATCTAACTGTGAGCAGTAACATTCTGGAAAGTGGTCATAGAATGAATTTCCATTGTAGTTTCTTCTGATTGCCTCAAAGAGTCTGGAACAGAGTGTTTTGAAACTGTAGAAAGAAACAACCATTGTGCTGCTAAGCATCAATTCAGGTGCTAAAGTTGCTATATAACTTCAGTCCTTAAAAAATATTTACTGTGTATGTAATATTGCTGGGATTAGGTAGAGTGTTCTGGAGGGTTGCTGTAAAATAGTCTGATAGTTTATTTATGGCTTGGGTTGGTTTTGTTTGTGTCAATTTTTTTTCTTTACCTTATCATGGTCAGAATATGAGCACAGCTGTGCAGTGCCACAATATGGCAACAGAGATATCTACATTGTAAAATGTTGCCTCAACAGTTAAAGGATCAGATTATCAAACATAGAATAATGTTCAATTGCTCTGCTTCCATTCACTTTGGATAGAACTCCAGTTTTTGATACACTCAGACATGAAGCACTCTCTTTTGTAAATCCATCCCCAGCAGTCCAGAAATGGCCACTTGGCTGCTCCCAGCCCTGTAGACACCTGACTCTCCTGGGTACCCGGTTCTCCAGTACCACAGCACCTCAAAGACACAAAACACTCCTGTAATTCCAGCAAAATAACCCTACTGGATATAAAGTGAGGGCATCATAAATCTTGTAGTTGGATTTTTCTGTTTATCATGACCAGGAGCACTACTTTGGAGTTCTCCATGCAAGGGCAGGGGAAGCAGGGGAGGCTCCATTTACTGCTGGCAGGTCCAGCATTCAGGGAGAATTTGGGACAAGGCGTGGTCTGGCTCTAATCTCTGCTCTGGGTGTGCTGGGGAGCTGGAGGCCACATTCTGCTCTCACTTGCCTTCTAAAAGAACAATGCAGTGATGGTAATTACAGACAGCATTATTCAGAATTTATGGTTCTCAGTAACTTTGATTATCATTGAACTGGGTCCTTGAAGAAATACTTTACATTTGGGCAGAAATAGAGGTCTTAAGAGCATCACACTGGTATCTTTAAAGGACTTTAAATAGATAATTTTTCTGGCTCAATCCTTTGATCATCTCTCTATTTTTGCAGATCTTCAATCACTTTTCATCAGCTAGGTTACACATATTTTTCTTTGAGGCTTTCATAGGCTACCTTCAGACTATCAATGATTTCTGACTTGGTATTGCTTTTTATCTTCAAGGAACTTACCAATAGTGCTGCCAGCTGTCATAGTTGTTTTAATCTGATGAATGCACTGGGTGTGTGTGGGGTTTTTTTATTGTTGATAGAGATATTTTCTTTAAACTAAAAATCCTATTCACAATAATACTTCTTGCATGTTTATGTGCAGTCTTGAGGTTGTAACTTCCAATTTCTTTTTGTAATCCCTAAACCAGTTTGAAATTAAAATATGTTAGTACATATGTGCTTCATTACAAAATGGACTTTCAGGATTTCATTAGCATCTGGTGCGTTGCTTAATGTCTTCTTGTAAAGCTAATTAAGTGTTATGCTATAACACATAATTGTATTTTATTTTTTCTTAGCAGTACAGCAGGCTGCTCCAGGAAAGAAATAAGTGAATGATCAACAGCAGCATTCTGTGTTTTATTTAGATTTTCTACACTCTCTTTTAATAACAACAATAATCACCACAGTGGCCAGACATATAAACGTCTAATTTACAGATGCAGTGAGCTTATTATAACTCCAGAAGAATTCAGTGGTTTCTGCAGCTGTGCATGTTGGGGCTCAGATCTGTAATGACTACTATTTCTTAATTTCAGAACAGGCCTACTGCACCAGCTGCTGCTTTTAGCAAGTGCTGTGTAGCACAATCACTGTGTCTGTCTGAATTACCTGCCCACAGCAGTGGGCCCGTCTTTGAGCTTTGTCCACTTATAAAGGGCTGCAGGTGTTGATTCTGGGTTTATCCACCCCAGCTACTGCAGCAGGCTGTGCTGAGTTTAGGATGACTCTGGGGTGTGTTGAGCTCTCCCTGAGATCATCCTCAAGAGGTTACATCTGCTAGATCTGGACTCAGGTAACTCTGAAGGCTCAGGGAGGTTTCCAGCTCCCATCAATGAGCCCATCCCAAGGTCAGTACATTCACCCTCACACAAAAGTGAAAACAAATTTATCTTTGACTTCACTGGCTTCCCTAGACCACTGTCTCCTTGTTCTCTCCTTAAAAGCCTTTAGGATTCAGGCAGTCTCTTCCAGTACTTCATTCTTAAAGTTTAAGTTCATATGTTTAACCAAATCTCTTTCTAAGCTTAAGAAACCTTCATTTTATTGATGTTTCCTCAAAAGGTTCGTGTTACCTGGACTTCTGATTTTTCTGCTTGATGTTTCAGAATTGTCTTACCTGGAGGTCTGAATTCATCTGTTCAGCCTTAACACATTGATCTGCCTATACCTTGTATAATCCACAAATTCTGAAATGGAGGTAATAATGTTATCCTGCTGTCAAGCTCTTCTGATGATCCTTTCATAAAAGATTATGAATCTTTCTAATAATCAGAGGCTTGTAAGCACTTAAAGCAGTCAGAATGGCATGCAACCATGAAAACAAATCTGCTCTGCAAAGGTACAGATCTGGGTTTGAAACTGAGGCTGAATGTAATGTTTTTTAACGAAATGCAAGAGAAATGTTCATCAACTGAGTACAAGTCTTACCCATGCTACATCAGGTCTCCTCAAATACTCTCACTTATGTCAGTCAGCTTTGCTGTTACATTCACTGAAACACCAAATTTTCTTGTTTAATGGAGCAGAGTGGACTAACTAAGTATTTTAGCAAATATCCCTTTTCTGCTGGAAAACAGTGGACTTTCCTTTTGGAATCTGTCAAAGCCTCCAGTGGCTCAAAGGAGCAGTAGTGTGCTGAGCCATGTAATGCCCTATGGAAATGTCAGGCCCAGAACTGGATGAAACACCTACAATATTGCTGAGTGGTTGTTCTGCAGTAAGGATTTGACCCAGGGCCACCAGATAAAAAGCCCTTAGGCCAGCCTGCTGTTTTATGTAGACCTTATTCTGTGATTTTTACTTTGCATTTTTATGTTGCAGTCATGGCTGCATTATCTGGCCATTATTCTATGGCACCAAGGAGCCACAGAAGCAACAGATGAACTAAAACATTCTGGTAGGTGCCAGCAGATGAACTAGGGCAAAGAAGGATAATTTAAATTCTGCAGAAGTTGCTTGCTGACAGATTGTATGTCCTTTAGGAAATGCCATCCTTGCTGGCACTCAAGAACCAGCACCACAGTCAAGCACCCTTCTGGCCTGAGTGTAAAAGAGCAAGGGTGAAACAAGGGAACATCAGTGTACAGTGGATGTAGTTCCTCTGTCACTGGAAGTCTGGTGACAATCAACAGATGGGAAAAGAATAGTAAAGCAGATTTGTGTGGCACCCCCACAGCCCAACATTTGCCCACAGTATTGAATGTCCTAAATTAGCATCATAATTTAAATGTGCTCTGTAGGAACATTGGGTTGTCTGGAGCTGTTGGAGCTTCCTGATATCACAGGAGTAAAGGGGAGTCAGGCTCTTAATGAGTATCAACAGATGCCTTGGTCTATTAGCCACTGTTGGAGGTAGCTGCACTACAAAATTAACCTTTCTAGACTCTCTGTGGGCAGTGAGGGGGAGACAGGAGATTCAAAACAGCTCCGTTGGGCTCCCAAAACCAATTGTTCTCTGGAGAAGCTCATCTCACCCCACCAGGTGAGCAGGGAGGGTGCCATGGCTCACTGCTTTTTTTCCTGCTGCTAGGCTCCCTGCCAAGCTCCTGCCTCCCCCAGCCTGGATCTTCCCCTGCTGAGCAGCCCCAGCCCATGCCCTGCTCTGTGAAATGATCTGTGGGAAAATGTTGTGTTTTGGTCTACAAAACTGACACAGTTAACTTGTCTTAATTTTGTGTGGGTATACTTCTTTCTCTAATAAAGAATGGAAGCATTCTGGTAGGTACCAAGCAGACACACTTCAGCAAAACAAGTTGACAACCCAAGAATAGGCTTTTCAAGACATGTGGTGATGTACATTTGAGACATTATGATTATAAATGAGCATCTAAAGTGAGGATTAGCAAGGTGGTCTAATTTATTAAACCTGTATTTGGAGTGTACATACACATCTGGTGCTGGATCAATTCTTGCTGAATTGATCACAGTGAATTGTTGTTTACTGCACTATAAATTCGGTATATTGATTAATTCCAGTCATTTGATGTAATATGAAACTTTTTGTGACATCTAGAGCACAGCTTAGCCAATTGTGATCTCATTAGTTACTGTATATGTAATACTACAATTATTTTACCTGTAGTTTAAAAACAAACTGCAGTTAGGAAGGAACACTCATTTTAATTTCCTAGGAATTTTGAAAATAACAAAGTTGAAAAAGCATTTCAATTACTTAGCACTGACTGCAAAAATTAATATTTCCCATTTAAGAGTATTTCACTTGTAATCAACTTGATTTGCATAATTTTAATTTTTTATCTCTCACTTTTCCATTAGTCTAGGTCAGACTTCTAAAAGAATTTTGTCTCACAATTACTTTTTGCATCTTTTCCCAAAACACAGTCATTGGTGTTCCCATTTATGTAATTTTAGTTGGCACGTTTGTTATGTAGCCCCAAAGTGAATTTGTAGTGCAGAGCAATACTTCAGTTTGGTGTGAACTCAATACTATTTTAGTTAGGGCACTGCAAACCATAAATCAATAAATGGTTGTGCCATAAAGCCCAGCACTGTCTCTGTCAAGAGATGTGGGTTATCATCTTCCACATGCTCTGGGAAAACCACAACCTCAAGAGCAAAAATAGGAGTTTTTTTTCTGAAATGGAAAACTCTGGCAAGGAATTGAAGTGGTTCTAACTTAGAAAATCATAAATTACCCATCAAGTTGGGCTTTACTAAGTAAAGTAAAATCAGCTTCTGGGAACTAATTTTGACCATGAAGATGGTTCTGTGTGAATCTTTGAGTTCAGCATTTTCCTTCTACATCATTCTGAGCATCTTTGTTCCATGCAGTGATATGAAAAACGATGAAGGCGAATGAGAGGCCTCCTGGGATGTTCAACACTCATGGTGTCTCACAACTAAGTAGTAAATACAGGATTTTTTTCCCTGAATATTGGGAGATTTTCAGTAGGACTAACATCTGAAAGTTGGAAAGGTTTTCCTGGAGTAGAAGATTCCAGAGTGGAAAAAACATAATTGAATATGCTTAGATTTCTAATTTTCCATACGTTTGATTGGATTATTGCTGTCACTGCTGTGATAATGGCAGTACCAGGAAGTTAGCAAGTGTAATAAAGAATTAGATAAATAAAAATTCGAAAGAAAAAGTTTAAATAAAGTATATGTGATTGTAAATGATGAAAATATGGAATGAGAAATCCTCCTCCAAGTCGAGGCAGGATTTCTCTTCCAAAGCAACAGATTGCAGCCAAGCACCCAGATAACAATCGCAAGCAGGCACATCAGCCCCGAAAGAATGAGCAGGACACGGGCCATCAAACGAACAAAAGAACGGGCCCGGACGAGATATCGCCGAGCCTGAGCATCTCCGCCCTGCCCACCTGTGCTGGAGAAATAGAGAAACTAGACAAAGGAAGAGGAGCCAGCCGAGATAGCCATCGGCTCCAGGATGGGTGCCACCACTCCACCCTAATGGCCCGGACCAAAATGATATCAAAAAGACATCCTGGACCTCTTTACATATGAGGAGCCTCTGCCCAACGTCTATTGACTCTATTCTCCAGTGCCAAGAAATCTATTCTTCGAACAATCAAGAACCTCTTAGCAAAGGGTGCCTGCTTGGAATTTGACCTCGGGACACAAACTTCCTATAAAAACCCAAGCCAAAGGACTCTCAGGCGTGGATTTGGGAGCATCTATACCTTGCGTATAGACCCTGTCCACCCAGCGCTGCGCTGCTTATTTTATTGTGGTTTTTTCTCTTTGTTCGAATTTATTATTGTTTGATAATAAATTTTCTCTTTTATATAACCCGAAATTGCCTTTGCATTTATAACAGATTGGTGCCGTGACTCGGATCGGAGAAATTGCAGGAGAATCTCGCTACCCAGGACGGGTACCCCCGCTGATTTTAGCGGCCTGGTGAGTCGAGAATCTCCGCAGCTCATTCCGACATCCGAACCAAATTTAGGCTAAAGTAAAAACCACAATAAAAAGGAAAAAGGATCCAGAGAGCTCGGGAAGGCAAGGAGCCTTCGAGAAAACCGCGGCTTGGTAGCTCATAAAAAGTCATCTGTGCACGAAGACACCCTCGCAGGAAAATAGCTGTAAGTATTGTGAGGTTGAGCTGGTGATTGGGCGATTGTGTGAGACGTGATCTGATCACGAAGCGAGTGCGGACTTCAAGGTCGTGGTTCCATCCTCCCGCGAGGGAATTGGCCGGCCGAGAAGGAAGCGATTCGGGGTGAGAAAGTTCTCTCTTTACACGATTGTAAAAACCTGGGACGAAGGAGGTCCTGGGGGACCGATCACAGGAGGCTGAAAGGGGAAGAGGACGTCCTGTCGAGCTCGGGAATTAGTAAACCCTTTCAGTCAACGGACCTAGGCAAAGGTCCAAGAGAGAATCGAAGTGCTGAATACAAGAGACTCCAGTACAGCTAACTGCGAGGTGAGTATTGGCAAAGACTTTGATTCATCTGGTAAAGGCGGAACGAACACAACGCAAGAAAGGTAAGATATTTTTCAATATGAGACAAAGAAAAAGTAAGATGCAGAAAAAGAGTAATGAAAAGGGTCCCTCTGAGAGAGAGAAGGGATCACTAGACATCCCACCGGAAAATCCCTTGGGATGGATGTTAAAATATTGGGAAAATTGCCCTGAGAGAAAAAAAAAAAGAAATCTAAGGCAAAAATGATCTGGTATTGTGCCGAGGTCTGGGGAGGGCAAGAACTGAGAAACCACCTCACTTAGCCTGTGGTGGGCACATTTGAAAGGTGGACGTGTAACGAGTATATTTGCAAAGTATAGAGCAGAGAAAAAGTAAGCTACAAAGGAAGAGCACAGGGAAAAATCCCTCCAATCCGGAGGAGAGATCACCAGACATCCCGCTGGAAAGTCCCTTGAAGTAAATGTTAAAACACTGGGAAGATTGTCCCCTGAGGAGAAGGAAATCGAAAGAAAAATTAATACATTATTGTATAGAAGTTTGGGGAAGACAGGAGTTGAGAAGTCACCTTACTTAGCCAGTGTTAGGCACATCTGAAAAAATAGACCTGTAATAAGTTGTTCTCCTATGTGGAGAACAAGGACCCCTCGGACCCCGAGGAGAGGGAATATGCTAAGCTCTGGTTAAACGCCAGAGTAGAGCTGTTCCCAATGAAACAAAAAGAAAAACGTGAGTCAAAAACTGAATCTTGGGAACCCCTTGACCACTTACCTCCCCCGTACCATGGACTGGCTGGGCCGTCGTCCCCAGATCAAGTGGTGCCTTCAGCACCTTCGGGCCCCCGAGACCAACCCACTGAGATGCATGTGTCTCAAGCGAGAGACTCGGTGCTGGCAGCGATGCCGGCAGCCCTTCCCCTTTCCCCGCCTGCAAACACCGTAACCACAGGAGTCTCTTCAGAGGTTTCTCCGGCACAAGGCTGGGGACAGCTCTATCCGTCCTTGCCGGTCCGGCCGCCACAGCCGGGACCCTCACACTTAACTGAAGGGGTCCCTACCGGTAACCGGGTGGCAGGGGAGTTCCCACAATCAACAAAAGGGAAAACCCCCACAAACCTCAGTTCCCCTCCTGCAAGTAGAACTCGTTTGAAAGCAAAAATGATGGGCAAGGAGGGGGGAGAGAATAGTGAGAATGAGCACCGGTTGTTCCCTCTCAGGGAAGTACCGACAGCCCCGGGAGTGATTGGATTTGTGAATGTTCCTCTTAACTCCGGGGATGTGCGAGCCTTTAAAAAGGAGATGGGGCGATTGTTAAACGATCCTTTGGTGTGGCTGAAAAGCTGGATAACTTTTTAGGAAGTAGTATTTACACATACGATGATCTTATGGCCATCCTGAGATCGCCTGTTTAATCAAGAGGAAAGAGAAATGATTAAACAAGCCGGTATCAGAGACTGGGACCGACGCAGTCCACAGGGGACACCAGGACCAGAAATGGCCTAGCGTGAGCCCGAGCTGGAATGCCCAGGGAAGAAGGCAGGCAGAGCATAGTGGATTTAAGAAACATGATTGTTCAGGGAATAAGAGAGGCAGTTCCCCGAGGTCAAAACATTAGTAAAGTGTTCGGGGAATGCCAAGAGAGGGAGAAATCGCCCACGGAATGAGTAGAGAGGTTACGGCGAAGTTTTCAGATCTACTCTGGAACTGACCCGAACTCTCCCGTGGGGGAGGTCTTACTAAAAACACAATTTGTTGCCAAATCCTGAGAAGACATTAGGAGGAAATTAGAAAATATTGACAGGTAACAAGATAAAAGCCTCCAAGAGCTTCTGAGGGAAGCTCAAAAAGTATATATGAGAAAGGAGGATGAAAAACAGAGATTGTAAGCTAAGGTTTTGGTAGCTGCGGTCAAAGAAGTCCAAAAGCAAGAACAAACACAAGGTAAGTTTAAAACACTACCTAGAAAACAGAAAAGCACTCACAAGGCAGCCCCTACCCCACAGAGAGAGCTCCCCAAATGTTACTACTGTAAGAAAGTAAGACACATTCAGCAAGATTACAAGCAAAGAAAAAAAAAAAAAAAAAAAAAAAAAAAAAAATGAAAAGATTTTTCAAGAAGATTAGGGCTGTCAGAGGCTCTTTAATTTGGAGACAAGAACATCCAAGGAGCCCTTGATAAAATTAAAAGTGAGTCCCCAATGGCAGGAAGTAAGCTTTTTAGTGGACACTAGAACAGAGAGAGGTACTCTGCAGAAATTGCCAAAAGGGTGTGTGACAAGCAAAGAAAAAGTTTTTGTAATTAGAATCAAGGGGGATCCTTTCAAAGTATCTGTAATAGAGATGTAAGAATAGAATCGGAAAATAAAATTTGTTTAAGAAATTTATTGCTTGTAGAAAAAGCAGATTATAATTTATTAAGAAGAGACATGATTGTTGCATTAAGAATTAATATCGTTGTTAAAAACTCTGAATTAGTAGTAAAAATATTCAAACTGACTCCCAAAGACGAAGAAGAAATTAACCCTAGAGTGTGGCACTCAAAAAGAGAAATAGGGAAATTAGATATCAAGCCTATTAAAATAGAAAACGAGGACCCTGAAGACCCTATAAGGATCAAACAATATCCCATCCCGAGGGGAGGGAGAAGGGGATTAAAACAAGTAATTGACGACCTCCTTAAAGGGGTACCCTGAAACCCTGTATGTCTCAGCATAACACCCCCATCCTGGCTGTAAGAAAAACAGATAGCAGTTTATGATTGGTTCAGGACCTCAGAACTGTAAATGTTAGAACCCGAACCAGATTCCTAGTGGTGGCCAGTCCTTACACTTTACTGAACAGGCTCTCACCTAAAGATATATGGTATAGTGTAATCGATTTAAAAGATGCTTTTGAACTTGCCCTGTAGATGAAAAGAGTAGAAATTTCTTCGCCTTTCAGTGGGAGGACCCGGACACAAACCGAAAGCAACAGCTGAGGTGGACGGTCCTCCCACAGGGGTTTGTAGAATCCCCAAATCTGTTCGGACAGGCTCTGGAACAACTACTCACCCAATTCATTCCAGAGGAGGGGACAAAATTGTTACAATATGTAGATGACTTGTTAATTGCCGGAACAACGGAAGAAAAGGTGAAGAAAAGCACGATTTCTTTACTGAATTTCTTGAGACAGAAGGGGTTAAAAGTATCTAAATCCAAATTGCAATTCACAGAGCCCGAAGTAAAATACCTTGGTCATTGGATATCTCAAGGGAAAAAGAAATTAGACCCTGAGAGAGTAGCAGGGATTCTTGCACTCCCTGCCCCAAAAACAAAAAAGACAGATAAGACAATTTTTGGGGCTCCTGGGATATTGCAAACAATGAATTGAAGGATTTAGTGAAAAAGTAAAATTTCTGTATGAAAGGTTAAACACTGATAAGTTGAAATAGACTGAGCAAAATGAATTTAATTTTCAGAAATTAAAGGATGCACTCATAACTGCCCCCGTACTAACTTTACCGGATACCAATAAGAATTTCAATTATTCGTAGATGTGAATAGACAAGCAGCACAAAGAGTTCTGACCCAAGAGTGGGCAGAAAAAAGAAGCCCATAAGGTTTCTCTCAAAATTTTTAGACCCGGTTAGTTGGGGTTAGCCTACTTGTTTGCAAGCAATTGTGACAGTGGATTTATTAGTAAAAAAAAGAAAAAAAAAAAAAAAAAAAAAAAAAAAAAAAAAAAGGGTAACTTTCGGAGCTCCCTTGATAGTCTACATGATGTAAGAAATATCTTACAACAAAAAGCGGAAAAGTGGTTGACTGATTTGAGGCTTCTGAAATATAAAGCCATCTTAATCAGCTCGCCTGGTTTAGAATTAAGAACCACTACTGTGCAGAATCCTGCGCAGTTCCTGTTTGGAGAACCAACAGAGAAACTATTACACAATTGCATTGGAACTGTGGAATTGCAAACTAAAGTTAGACCAGATTTAGAAAATCAGGAGTTAGAAAGAAGAGAAAAGTAGTTTATAGATGGATCCTCAAAAGTTGTTGAGAGAAAAAGAAAGTCAGGATATGCTATAGTGAATGGCATATCAGGAAGCATTGTGAAATCAGGCCCCCTGAAAGCAAGCTGGTCTGCACAAGCTTGCGAGCTTTATGCTCTCCTGAGAGCCCTCCAGGGGTTGAAAAGAAAGAGGGGGATCATCTATACAAATTCGCGGTATGCTTTTAAAGTAGTACATACTTTTAAGAAAATTTGAGAAAAAGAAGTCTGATAAATACGAAAAGAAAAGAGTTAATCCATAAGGAAATCATTCGACAAATTCTACAGGCTGTCAGAGAACCAAAAGAAATATCAGTTGTCCATGTAAAAGGACACCAAACAGGATGGCAGTTCCACACCCGAGGTAACAACCTGGCAGACAAAAAGGCAAAACGAGCGGCTTTGTTAACCAGTCTGCAGAAAAGAGGACTGATTCCCCAAAGCACAACACTGGGATTTGCCATACACCAAATGCAGCCTGGGGATAAAGTCCTGATCAAAGCTTAGAAAGAGCTCCCCCTCAACCCTCACTGGGAAGAACCGTTTCTCGTCCTCCTGACCACAGACACAGCTGTCCAGACTGCAGAAAAGAGCTGGACACACTCACCTCGAGTGAAAAAAGTAATGGATTACAACTCCTCCGAGAGGAAAGTCACCACACCTCCGAGAGAGCTGAAAATCAAACGCCGGCGTCATCACAAATGACAAGTGACGACCAGATAAGTTGTATTAATCCTGATTGTAATTGTTTTCCATTTATCCACTTCGAGTGTGCTTATTGTAAACAGATTTGGGTAGCCCACTGTTTAAGAGGGTACAAACCTAAAGGATTGTGCACAAAGTGTCTAGAGAAAGAACAGGAGGAGACTAGCCGTTTCTTAACACTTGCCACCCGGGCGGGGTCCTTGGAACTAAACTCTCCTGAGTGGTTCCTATTGTTCCAAAAGGGGTTAAGAGGCCAGTTAGATTCCAAAGCCAAGGCTTTAGAAATCGAGGGCCGAAAAACAATTAAAGTTTAAAGTACTGTGTAAGACAGACCCAACTAAATCGTCTCGGTGAGCTACTTTCAAAAAAAAAAAAAAAAAAAAGGCACGCCTTAAGGACTACCAGGGCCCCTGAAGACAGTCCCTGCTGCCGAGAAGATGATAATCCCCGCCGTATGTTCCTATACGGGCGAAGGGCAAGGCAGAGGGATTCAATGGTGGGGAATCCTGATAGTCCTGAACCTAGCTGTGTGCTTGGCCGAGGGAATGAGTCCCAAGGTACCTCCAGGGGGAGAGTCCCCTAGAGAAGTGTGAGCAGTGTCAGACTGCCACAGAAACCGGACGAAAGATTGACTGTCCTCCAGAACTGCAAAAGGGGATGTGTTTTTCCAACGGCACTCAGTATAAGATCTGTAAATTAAAGGGGGAGGTCTGATGTTACCGCTCAGAGGCAAGTTTTAAAGACGGGCAGTTTCAAACTCCTGAAAGACAAAAGATCAAAACTACCCACTTCAGGTACAAGAGAGAAGTGGGAGGGATTCCTCCGATTTCAATTTATAGTCAATGTAATAAAACCATCTAGATCAGAAGAAAAAGACAATCCACCTTTGTAGCATATTACAAAATCAATCCTATGTTACAATAAAGCGAACTTGAAAACGTGTACTATAAGTGGAAAAATGTATTAAGAAAATAGAAATTTAAAACATGAAACAAAAGCTTCCTTCAATAATGAACCAATAATTTTAGAGTTGTTAAAAAGTGAAGTTAACCGGGTATGTTTACAATTTGACCAAGTATTCTGTTTCTCCAGAGATGAAGACGAGTTAAATCCTAAAAGCAAAATATCAGACTGAGAGAAAAGTGAATGTAGTTAATCTCACACTCATCCCTCTGTAAGATTGAATAAAATAATACGAATTTTTAATGTAGTCAAATTATTAGGTGGGGGACTGTAATAAAGAATTAGATAAATAAAAATTCGAAAGAAAAAGTTTAAATAAAGTATATGTGATTGTAAATGATGAAAATATGGAATGAGAAATCCTCCTCCAAGTCGAGGCAGGATTTCTCTTCCAAAGCAACAGATTGCAGCCAAGCACCCAGATAACAATCGCAAGCAGGCACATCAGCCCCGAAAGAATGAGCAGGACACGGGCCATCAAACGAACAAAAGAACGGGCCCGGACGAGATATCGCCGAGCCTGAGCATCTCCGCCCTGCCCACCTGTGCTGGAGAAATAGAGAAACTAGACAAAGGAAGAGGAGCCAGCCGAGATAGCCATCGGCTCCAGGATGGGTGCCACCACTCCACCCTAATGGCCCGGACCAAAATGATATCAAAAAGACATCCTGGACCTCTTTACATATGAGGAGCCTCTGCCCAACGTCTATTGACTCTATTCTCCAGTGCCAAGAAATCTATTCTTCGAACAATCAAGAACCTCTTAGCAAAGGGTGCCTGCTTGGAATTTGACCTCGGGACACAAACTTCCTATAAAAACCCAAGCCAAAGGACTCTCAGGCGTGGATTTGGGAGCATCTATACCTTGCGTATAGACCCTGTCCACCCAGCGCTGCGCTGCTTATTTTATTGTGGTTTTTTCTCTTTGTTCGAATTTATTATTGTTTGATAATAAATTTTCTCTTTTATATAACCCGAAATTGCCTTTGCATTTATAACAGCAAGCATTTCAGTATTGTGTGTAATTTAGAAAAGCTTGTTTGAAAGGGATGTGTTGTTCTTCCACTGCCTGTTTTTTTCCCCTCTAACTTCAGTAGTAGATGGGAGCATCTGGTGGTTTCTCTGCAAATACATTTAATATCTTCTCTGTGTGAATGTGATGGGAACTTATGGCACTTGGAATAAAACCCATGTATTTATTCTCTTCTGGAAAACATGGGACTATCTGTAAAATCCTTTTTCTTAGTTGCAAGTCAAACATATCCTTTCCTTTTGGTAATTTATAACATAATTTTCTTCTCATTATTCTCATTATTCTCTACAGCACTTTTACTTGTGGATGCTGTGGGTTCAGTCACAGTTTGGAGATGTTTCCTTCCCCGTTGGGCCTGGGTGACTCTGTCCAAGTTCTAGATTGAAGCACTGAACTTGTGAGTACCTAATTAGACCTGTCTGTCTCTCAGAGGTGCTCTGGGTCACACAGGGAGTCTGGGACAGAGAAGCAAACAAATTCCTGATCTGCAAACACTCACACCAGTGAGAAACTGTGATGGTTGGTAGGGCTGGAAGCTGATAACTTTACCAACAACTTTCATTCAAATTCACACATCACTGAAAAGTTTTTTAATTCTTTCTGTTTTTACTGAAATAACCTGAACTGAATAGCAGTTTAACACTTGTGGCCTCTGCAGATCTCTCCTAATGTAGATAATCCTCCCATTCACAGACATGGAAGGATCAGTGTCACACAGATTTGAATCCATCAACAGCTTGACAAAAGCCTGAAAATTATTTTATTTTAAAACCTAATTTAATGATATAAGAGGAATAAGGGTATTAGCCTGAGGTAATGAATAGCTGCATTTTGCATAAACTCTTATTCTTTAGCCAAATGAAAATAAGCTTATAAATCCTGTGTCAAATTCAAATTGGTGATGGTAGGAATTGATGGTTCTGCAGTCCTATGCTTTTGCAGCAAGAGGTTCTCAGTAATTTCCTGCTATTGTTATTATTATTGCATTTCTTATGGTTTTAACAAGAAAGTTTGCTTTAACAGAACAGTGAATTCAAAAGCCTTCTCTGGCATTGGTTTTTTTCCCATGGCTCCTTGATTTCTTTCCTCTCTGAAATCGCCTCCATCATTAATCCTCTGTCTCACAGGTTCACATTAAAGTGTCTTTTATGCTGTGCCTACACAGGGCAACGTGCACTGTGTAAAGACACTGCTGGTGCGAGGAGCTCTGAATGAGCTGACTCAAATGATGGGGCACAGCACTGCACTTACTGGGTGCCATCCATTGTGTTCTGCTTCTTGTCAGGGCTCTGGCAGAGCCAGCTCTGCTGCTTCTGATTGAGGCAGTACTGAAGCCAGCTAGAAATCCTCCCAGGAGCCTTGTGCGAGTAAGATGCAGCAATTTGAGGATGTACAAATATATAGGAAGACACATCCCTAAAAACCTCCAAACTTTTTTTTCTCCCACTTTAGAATTGTGTTACTTAGAGAGGAAATTAAAAAGGGGTAAGGGTACAAGTAACCTGATGGAGTTTGCAAAGTGGACAAAGCTATATTTAAAACCATATTGAAATGCTGTCATAGCCGTTAAATATCCAAGTCTGACTGAAGCTAGAAGAGATATTTAATGAGGAAAGGAATATAGCTTAAAAT
This sequence comes from Cyanistes caeruleus, assembly GCF_971803275.1. Taxonomy (NCBI): domain Eukaryota; kingdom Metazoa; phylum Chordata; class Aves; order Passeriformes; family Paridae; genus Cyanistes; species Cyanistes caeruleus. The sequence continues at coordinate 33,318,848 of NC_141707.1, forward strand.
AAATGTGAAGTGGATATAACCATGAGGTGGTATGACATAAATTGAAGCAGGTTGAACTGAGTGACAGAGCTGAGTTGCTAACAGCAGATGAACAGGATTTGCTGAGCTACACGTGAGAGTGTCATAATGAGGACAGGAGCTGGGAGAGGAAGGATAGTCCTTCCATTAGTCCTTTGAAAAATGTGGATCAACTGCAAAGATTGAAACTGGGATAAATTTTGAAAGAACAAGAGATCTTTTGGATTTAAGCTAGACTTTGCAGTACTGTGGTCTTAGCGTGGTGTAAACTCTGGCCTTCAGCTTTAGTTTATGAGTCTCTCTGAGCAGCATGTGGTTTTTCTCACTGAATGTGGAGTAGAGGAAGATGCTCCCTGTTTGGCTGTGCTATGCCAGTGCTAACTGATGTTTTCTGGTTCCTGGCTGTGGATGAGTTCAGTTATACACCCCCAAGCAGGACAGTGCTTGTTTAACCCCTGATGTGTCTGCAGTATCCCTCTCCTCATGAGCTCTGCACAATATCAATGTGTTGTCTCTATCCTATTAAATTAAATTACTAACCAAGGTAATACTTAACTGCACATTTCACATGGAAATAATGTTTTAATGTATTGAGAATGCCTATTAAACACAGCAGTCAGCTAGTATGATTTGAAATCTTTTCAGTGGAAGAAATACTAGAAGGAGAAAGAGTGGAGAAAAAAGTCATCTCGCCACTAGGGATATAATACAGCAAAATACTGTCCTGCCATAATGAAAGATGTTCTACTAAATCCCTGCTCAGTAATTATCAAAGATGGGTTGGATGGGTTATATTTGGATTTGGCACCTTCAGACACAAAGGGATTGGCAGATTTATAGATAACTGTCTCTCTGTTGAGCTTTGGGGAAAACTGAAAGGTAAACTCTGAACCTTATTTTTACTCCAAGTTCCCTGCAACTGTATTTATAAGAGGCAGGAAACAGTGAAACATGCTGGTTTACACCTATTCCAGAGAAATTTTAAGATTAGAGCATTCAGGTTGTTCCCCTGTGCGTTAAAGCCTAAAGATTTATCTTGCAGTCCCACGTTATGTTTGGCATAAGGAAACGAAAGCTCAGCCCTGCTGGCCAAAATTCAGCCAAATAATGGTGCAGAAGGGTTGCACAATCAGTACACCAGCCATGATCTTTGCCACCTTTATTGCCATGAAGGGTGAATTTCTGTGGCTGTGTTTATCTCCCCCAATGACAACATGCAAGGCAAATGGCAAAATTTGATCCCTCTCAAGCTGCAGGGAATAGAACATGTCAGGAGACAAAGGCAAGGATGGAAAAAATTATTTTTGACTGACAGAAGCTCACGTGTTATCATTTTCAGTTGTTTGGGAGAGGAAAGGCACCATGAGAAGGAGTTAATATGTGGAGATATGATGGAGAATTAGTTAGCTGAAGCAGGGGGATTGAATGTAGTATATATACTTTGTACACATGAAATGCATTTTTTAATTTATTTGTTTAATGTACAATTCAAAATATTATCTAGCCATAGAATTCCCAGTGTAAGCTCCATTTTTTGGTATTTTGTATTTAAGAGTATATGCAAATTTTTGAAATATGGGTAACTTCTGTTTTTACAGGAGACTATAATCTTATTCTCTAATTCTGATACTGCTATATAACTCTAATGACTGTGATTAGACTCTGAATATTACAGCTTGAGGTCGTCTTTATTTTATGAGGTATTTTATGGTAATTTTAAATTATGGCATAAAACATTTAGTGTTTTGTAAAGAAAAAGGAAGTGTCTATCTGAAAGACATTAATTATATGGAAGTTCAAGCCACCTATTGTTAGGACATATTTTACAATTTGTTTTGCCAATGCTGGTGATGCAGCTTTTTTTCCCAGCACCATCACCAGGCAAAGTCATGTTTATGGAGCAACTGTTCTTTGGGTAAGAACAGGGCAAAAATTCCTCCATAAAATAGCAAACACTGTAAGGTTTTGTTAAATGTGTTTAGTCTGCATAGTCAGGTAAAATTCTGACCCTAGCAAGGTATACAGGAATTTTGTGGTAATTTAAAAAAAAACAGACTAGCCATAAAAGCTTATCATAAGCTGATTTTATTCATTGTGCTGGTTCCAATAGAAATCAATTAATGCCTCTTTGTTGCTTTATTCTTGTGGTGAAGAATTCTTTGTTCAGCTCATGTGTTTGAGAGCCTTATTTCACATTTTCCTTCACTGCCACTTCAAAGATGATTGTATTTTTTCCACATTTTTCTGTCCTCCTGTTTGCCAGCTGCATTGATTTTCATAGTCAAGACATATTTCCTGCTTTATAATAGATTCCTGTCTACTTCTCCCACCTCTAAATCAATGTTTTTAATACTTCAAGAAGTCATCAGTAAGAATGGCTGTAAAATTTAGTCACTTCATTGACAGTTGATTTTTGCTTGATGCTGAAAGCTATTTGCACTCAAAGTTTCTGTCAGGTAATATAATTTTTTTTTTTTTACTGGAATTCAATGAGTTCAGTCTAAGGTAATTTAATTTCTGTAATTTCTCTTGAGATTGAACTTGTAAAACTGCTAATGTAAGGGCATTAAAAGACTTGTTTTGAAAGATGTGTACTTAGTTCATTGTTGCAAAATACATTCAAAATTTTGCTGATCATAGGGCAAGAGCCACATGATTTGAGAGTGGGCACCACTCCTGTATGTTGCCCATCTCTGTCAGCCACTGACACTGTGTTTCCAGCATTGTTTATTATGTTTTTAAAATACAGAAATGTGAAAGCTGTAGGTTTAGGTTGAAAACAATTATTTGGTTTTTTTTCAGGTAGAGCTCAGGAAATCAGACATTTAGATGTCCTTAAGCACAACCTTTATCTTGAAGGGATCATACCAGAGATGAGAAGTGGACTGTTGTCTGCCAAGTAGGTAACATTGGATTACAACTAAAAATACTGAGATCAGTTGAAAAGCTGAATTGAATGTTTACAGGATTTTATGGCAACTCTTTCCATGTAGCACTTGCATTACTTATAGGCAGAGATCAATTCAGTCTGGATGGTTGAAATTTTTTTAATGGGAGGAGTAAGACAGGAAGAATTTCAATCATATGTCACAGTTCATTCATGTGCAAGGTAAACCTTCACTGCCATGTCTGACATGTACAGCTTAATGTAATCATAATAAGAACAGCATGTAACATTGTGATATGCTTATGTTATAATTTAATATACTTCCATTATGTTGTAATTGCATATTACTATATGTAATTTAATTACGCCTGTTAAAATTTGTTATAATTCTTTGTCCTAATCTGTATACCTTGGGGAAGCTCTGAGAAGGTTGAAATGAGACTGGAAAACTGTTTCCTTGCTCAGCAATAGAAGAATGAGAGTAGTCCTGAATCTACATTTCTGACCAATGGAAGAGGCAAAGGGAGTCAAGTTTGTTGGCCTTTGCAATGAATTCTGAGATGTCAGGAAAACCTCCTTCTGTCTCCACAGGAATCAAAGCTGGGAAGCTCTCTGGCAGCTTTTGGAATGTAACTGGTGGAGGACCTCAGCTTTGGGCTGGTGGCTGTTTCCAGAACCCACCCTGAGGCCAGGGGGAGAGCTGTGTTGGTTTGCATGGCAAGCTGTGCCTGTTAATGGCAATCTTTCAGCCTGACCATCACTGGTTGTGCCCTTTTGGATGGGTCTGGCCTTGGGATCAATGTTTTTGTGAAGTAAAATATATTTATTTTAATCAGAAATTAAAGGGCCACCTCTGGTGACCTTGGGGCTGTTTGTTGATGAGAATGCCCATCATGGCTTGTTTTGGGAGTACAGAGGTGTCTGGAATGATTTCTAGGATATTGTCCCACCCTAAATGTATGGGGTACATTAATAATCCACAGGAGGAACAGCTTTTGCCTCCCTGGTGCAAATGGGCAGAATGTGGTGTCAACAGAAATTTCCCTTTCACAGACAGACAAAACAGACAATAAATGTCACCTTCCAGCCATACAGGAAATTTGTTTCAGAGACAGACACATCCAGCAAATGAGTTGATGTGGATTTTAAAAACAAACATAAGGTTTCATGGAAGGATGGTTGCAGGGGCCGTTTCTGGGGCTAAAGAAAAGCAGTGTGGTACACTGGAATGTTGGTCCTTTTGTTCAGCTCTGAATGAGGCTTTATCCCAACATGAAGTACAGTCTTTTCCGGGAACTGTTCTGTCTCGCTGACACATTGCACTTATAAATAGTGTTAGACTGGGTGTATGAACTAATCTTTGTTCTGGACTTCATTTACAGGCCATGGCTTCTATTATATTTAAGTACTTCTCCTTGAAGCTCTAAATCAAGGACAGCCTTGGAAGTGGGCAGCTTGTATTAAATGTAATTACTTTAATCTGAAGCTTATGCTAAAGGTGAGACTTCTAAACAAGGGTAGATAGTAAATTAGAGTGGCTGCAGTTAAGAGCATGAATAGTAAAAGTTCCTCTATTAAATAAGGCGTGGAAACTACTCCATGAGGGATTATAAATGAAGCTATGTGAGGGCTGTGTATTATGCTATTCCCAAAAGCAGAAATCACCTCTCCACATTTCCTCTGCTGTAGGTGACCAAAAAGATACATAACATCAGTATTTGGACCAAGGTTCAAAGCCTAGTGAAATTCTAATGCAGTACTGCTACCTCTTTCTGTGTCCTTATTTCTCACTGAGCATGAAAAACTTTTAAAAGAGAATGCTTAAGATTTTCAGTGCTCAGGTTGGACTCAGTAGCACAAAGCCAAGGTTTACTTTTGCAATTACATTTTGAAAAGTAGAACAATTTATTTTTCTTTCTAACCATTTTTTTTTACTCTGTCCATTTTTTGTGAGTTAAATTATCATGCCCTCCCAGCATTCAGGGCGCAGCTTATAGTTCTTCCAAGTTACTTTTTCCTCTGGAATTCTTTCTGTCATATCAGATTTCCTAACCTGCTCTATGCTGTGATGCTTACCAGAACTCTGATCATTCTCTGACTTTCATTCCCTCCAAATGCTTCTGAGAGTTTATTTTACTTATTAAATTCCAAACTTTCTACTCCTAATTTGGGAGAGGAGTGGGTGTACTACTTATTGACTCCTTTCTGTCAGATGACAGATGTTTTTAGCAAACATTGCAGACAATATTCAGGGAACAGTCTGCCCAAATTCCAGACAAGAGCTGCAGGAACTAGAGGATATTAATGTCTTATCTAGTGCATCACTGAAGAAAAAAAATATTTCCAAAAGGCTAGATAAATAAATTCTTTTAATGGAATGCTCACTCGTTAGTAGGCATGATGGGAAAATAGAATATGTTCTTCCTGGGATGGAATAGTACCAGAAAATAGAGAACCCAACCCTGTTTTCTGTGTTGACAGCTAAAACTAACATCAGGTGAAAAAACAGTCTGAGTTTTCTTTGTGTGGTTAAAGGAGGCAGATAAGAGTAGTTTTATGCAGGGAACAGATCAGGTAAACACCATCTTTACAGTATTTATGCTTTTTGAGTAACTGGAGCAATTTCTCTTTCAGTTTTTAAGACACCATCTTCAGATCTAATACTGACTCAATCACCTCTGTGGAATATTTTTCAGCATTCACAAGTCATCTAAAGGGGCTTATTTTCTTCACTGTTGTTTTCCTCATCTCACACATCAGCTCTTCTCTGTCACAGTTTTTCAGACAGTCTGTCAGCATGCAGATTTCTGTTTCAGAGCCTTGATTTCTCTAACTGTTGTGTGGGAGAGACTGAGCAAAGGGAAGAAAGCTCTTTGGACTCTTTCTCAGTTCATCTTGAGAATTTTGCTTCGAAGCCTAGCATACTGTAGACAGTTTTGGAGCAATTCCTTACTCTGATTTTCGTTATATATAAAACATCCTGTACAAAATAAGCATTGTAAAAGAAAACAAAAACCCTCTTAATAGGCACTTAAAATACAGTGAGATAACCCATAGTGGTGCTCACCCACATTATTAACTTCTAATGCATCAGAGTATGTGAGGACCATAAGCTCTGTGTGTCAATTCTAACCCCACTGTTATAACTGAAGACAACTTTTAAACCCAGAATAACAATTTTAATGTTACCATAAAATTACTACTTTACATTTTTCATGGAAGTATGTACCAAACTCTTCAATGATTTTTTTCCCAAATTTTTTTTTCTGTTGCATTGTTTCTCTTACAGGAAAACACATCTTACACATCAGCTAGGCAGCCAGCTGATCTGTTATTCTGTAAAATACTTACTTTCACCGTGGTTATTCAGAGGATGCTGTAGAGGCTGAGGCCAAGAATTTATTCTTGCATGTCAGTTTAGGGAGGCACAATTTGCACAAAATGCTGGAGTACACTGATTTGTCAACTGGTTCTTTTTCTTTGGCAGGAAGTTGGTGTCTTGTATTCCAGCAGTTCTTCCCAAGATTTATGAATCCTCCCTGGTTTTCAAAGAGTTTTGTTTTGCATTAAATAGCAAAGTAACTGCTACACCAGAAAAGGAGTGGCAGAAATAACAATAAGTAAATGAACAGCACTTACAAAAGCTAGAAAATGAAGAGTTAAAGTTGAACCTTGCTTAGCTAATTTGGAGGTGAGGGAAATATTCAGAAAGTCATAATTTAGATGGAATTATGGATCTTAGCATGAGAAGGGGCTCCAAGTAGTCTTTTTTCCAGCAGCTGTAAAAATTAGAAATTTATATTTTGAGTAATAGTTTTTCTTAGATGTTTATGCTTCACTGCTGTGCATGCTCACAAGCACTCTGATCTAGGCCACTGGGAATCTCACTGCCATCTCAGATCCATTCCAGCTGGACCAGAGACTAATTCCAGCCACTTGCTCAATCTGCACTAGGTATGGTTTGTGAATGCCAATGGATTCATTTTAGATACAATTTTTAATTCTTTCCTTCAGACAAAGTGAGAACCTCCAAATCAACACTTATTACGTGATGATGACAATAGACAGTAACTCTTTAAAACACTTATCGCAATTATTATTAGTAGGTTTAGTGCATTAAAGTTTTTCCTATCATTTTGACACCTAGTGCAGGGCTAATCTGACTGTGCAAGCTCAGGTTTGTGCACTCATTGCCCCTCCAGAGTGCACATGGAGGTCTGGAACCTGTGGTGGATGCACCTTTGGATGCACCATGCTGGCATGTCTGGGGTCTTGGTCCAAAGCAGAAGCATTTGTTTGTAATGTTGGTAATTCCATCTGCCTGAACTAATGGATGGTCTGCTTGAACTGGCCTAAGAACCTGAGCCACTGTCTTGTAAGTTCTGAAAAAAAGATTTTAGCTTGTTGTGGGTATATGTTATTAAGCCTTTTTTAGATTTTTAGTTAAAGGAAACATGAAAAAAGATAGTTCTCTCTGAAATGTACTTGGCCATCAGTTGAAATCTCACGTCTTCAGTGGGAAAACTTAGATATTAGCAAGCAGTGTGCAAGGTCAGGTTAAGAATTCTATTAAATGATTGGCTCCTTAATGTGGGGATGTAGTCTCAGCACAACAGGAGCCAGAATTCCCAAGGCAGCTCCTGGGGTCTTGTCCCCATCTGCTGTGACTGATGGCCACTTGCAGGATGTATCTGCACCTGTCTCTGCACTTACTTAAAAATTAACCTTGTCAGGAAACAAGATCCACCAAAATGGATGTGAGGAAGGATCCTGTCCTTGTTCTGCAGGTATTCTAGTTCAGAGCAGTAAAATAAATCCTTCAGACTGCAATCTCCCTTCAGCTCCTCCCAACAACAGACATGTCTTTAATTCAAATGTTGCTGGCAGTTACATGATCCACATTAGAGGTGAATTGTGAAACGTTCTCCAGGCATATCTCAGGGTGACATCCAAGAAAGAAAGCCTGGACCTGAATGCAAGCTTGCCTTCCTAGCTGTTCCACTGTTTTAACAGAAATCAGAAAAATTCTGGCCTTGGGAATAAGAGTCAATCTGAAATCCAGAGCTACCAATATAATCTATTAGAAGAATTTTTTTTTTTTTTTAATTTGAAGCTACACATCTGTGTCTCAGTCCTTTTATTTTTTTCATGAATTCCTGACTTCTCTGTGCCTTGGGTGCAGTGCTGGGACAGCCTGAGATCCCACAGTGGGATCTGCTCAATTTTCTGCAATTCTGTGTAATGCTAGATGATAGCCTCAGCACTGGGATCTGATGGAAAAGCAATCTCCAAACACTGCCTACTGAGCTGCCTTTTGCAGAAGAAAATAAAATCTCTCTTGAAATGAGTAAGAGGTTTTGCCTCTTTACTCTTGTGCTTCCTTACCCTACAAATTAAATTCCTTTGGCTTTTCCGAATTTTGGCTTACTAAAAGATAAAAAGACACTCTGCGTATTTTCCTGTGCCATTTCATGTTCTTTAAGGACAAATATAATTAGTATTAGAAAGAGGAATTCCTCAAGCTCAAGGCATTACCCAAAACAATTTCATTGAAGTTCTGTAGCTTAGCCTCATATAAGAAATACTTTGTAGGAATTTTTTGCTTCTGTCTAGTAAGATTAGAAAAATGGCAATAAAACAGCTAGTGCTAAAAAGAGGTGAGGAGAAAGATCCAGCTGATAACTGTCTGAATTAATTGAATTATTCCTCTGAGAACCATTTCAATGTAGGTCATTACAAGGGAGTGAGGCTGAAGCTTCCCTCTAAAGGCCTGATTCAAGGCCAGCTGACACCAGGGATAAGATTCCTGTTTATTTTAAACAGGAGTTAAAGGTGAGCTGCTGCTGCAGGCTGTAAAGGCTGACACCCACAAAGGCACTTTCACTCAGGAACTCCCAGCTCTAAAACACCCCAGCACTTGCAGGGGGCCCAGCAGAGCTGGACCCACAAGGCTGGGGGCAACCATTGTGTGTATTTCTAACAAAATCACTTTGGGACTGTTGGCCACAAAGCTGCACATCCAAAGACGCCTCAGGGGTTGTCTGGGTGCTCTGTGCTCTCCTGTTCATGCTCAGGCAATTGAAAAGTGTGCAGGTGCCTTTGAAGAGTTTAAGCCTCCAGCCTTACTTGCCAATGTTAATAGAATTAATATTTTAGCAGCCACTAAAACAAGACTGAGACCTGATGGTAGCATGGGCTGTGTTCTCCTGCTTGATCACTGGGATGAAAGAACACCCTCCAATTTCAGGCACATTAATGGACTTTGGAGCCTGAAATCATAAAACAACTTGTAGTGGGACATTTCCATGCCTGTGACTTAAAGGATGTTACTTGTGCCTTACCAGTAAAATTGAATAACCATGTATTTCAAGTCATGCTATTGCACCTTCTTCTCCCAGTCTGGAGGTGTGTAACAGTAGAATCCCCCATCCAAATTTTACAGAAATTTATGTTTGAGAGGCCTTGTAATCCCTGTAATGATTCACAGGTTAATATTTTATATTGTTAATATTTCAATGTTTGCATTCTTTGTAAATTTTTTGCATATTTTTAGGGCATGACTTTCTGAGGAAAGGCTGACGTTTGACTACTGAGAAATAATTAAAAGAAGCCCCTTGTGCTGAGTTCCAGAATTAGAAAACTTGATTAAAAAAACCCCACAATTACATTTCAAGGTAATTCTTACGATGGGAAAGATGTCTCTTATAAAGAAACTAGACCAAAGATTTGTTGGAAAATGGATTCTGCTTCCCTTCCTGGAATATCACAGTGCTGTTACCAAGATGTGTGCCTGCCCTTGTGTTTGTTGCCTCATACATCAGTGCCATCTCTTTAGAGTTCTTGCTTCATTGAAAATCTTGAATAATCACCAAAATCTGCAAAAGTATTTCAGATGAAAGCTTCAGGATTAATCACTCACTGTGAAGGAATGTCATAAAATGCTAGTTTCTGAAAGATGTGGCATCTCTGGAGATGAGGAGGCTTTGGGAAGCTTTATGGTGACCTTTGAATGTGTTTTAAGGGTTTATAAGAGAGACTGAAAAATACTTATTATTAGTAGTGGTAGGGCAAGGGGCAATGGTTTTAAACTCCAAAGTGGAGAGACTCAGATTAGATTTTAGGTAAAAAATTCTCTGCTGTGAATGTGGTGAGGCACTGGAACAGCTTTTCTAGAGAAGCTGTGGATGCTCCATCCCTGGAAATGTTTGAGGCCAGGTTGGATGGGGCTCTGGTCTAGTGGAAGATGTCCCTACCCAGAGCAGGTTGGACCAGTAGAACTTTAGAAGTCACTTCCAACTCAAGACATTTTATGATTCTGTGGTATGTGTCCATATCCTGGTAAAGCTCCCCAGCTGTGCCAGTGTCCCGGTTTCTGTCACACTTGGACACACCTGAGTTAGCAGTGCTCTCAGGGTGAATGGATCAAAAGCTGGAGCCAGAGATGTTTTCTCTTGTAGATCAATCTGTGGAAAAGGTCACTGAGAAAAGAGGAAAATGAGCTGTTTTTATAGCTGTATTATTTATACTTCTCATTGAAACAGGATGAACGTTAAGAAAGGTGAACAAAATCTTTTTCTTTCAAAACTTTAAAAAATAAAAAGACCTTTGGCTTTGAAAACAACTACTCATTAGCAGAAGGTTTAGCTGTGAATTTGCTTGCTTTAGGTTTGACTGGGATTTTTCCTGAAGTAAATGATTGCATCTTACAAGAAACTGCACTGGAATCAGGATTCCAATCAAAACTTCTCAATCAGGGAAAGACTCATTTCAGCACAGTGTGGTTTGTATCATGGCTCTCAGATATACCCAGGTTACTTAGGATTGTTTGGCATCACTGAAAATGGCATCTCTAACTTTGCAGATTCTTCTCATAAAACAATGGCAGCTTGAATTTTTCAAAGTTGTAACTGCTGAAAGAAAAAAAATAGTAGCATATAAACATCAACCATACATAATTTTATTTTTTCAGTAAGGAACTTCACTGGTACATTTACTGATTTTATTGTTTGTATATTCTTTTTAAAATACCTTTTTTTCTTAATTTCAAAAATTAAAACAAACTGGCTATTTTTGACATGTATTGCTCAATATTTTTTGTTATTATTAATTTAAAATTATGATTTTAGATGAGAGAGATGTTTAGTGCAACCAATTTGCCACAGTTTAAGTGGTCAAAATACCCATCAAATGTATATTATAATAAGATACATAAGGCAACCCAAAGAGTTCTCTCCTCTCTGCCTTTTTTTCCTCTTTTTGCTGCACCTCTTTAGTTTTGGCATCTCTCACTCTGGGACCCGAGTACTGCTGGCACAAAACAAATTTGGACTTGTATTGACAGGCTTATTTTGCCTTGCCAGTCAAAACTTGTTAAAATTGTGTGAGGCTTCATGTATTCACTTTTTTTGTTTCTCTTTTGGACACAGTTATGTATTCTGCAATAAATAGGAAGTAATGCATCATAAAAACCTGTCGGCATTTAATCTCTCTAGTGTTGTGATGCTAACTCCAGGTTGCTGGAAGAAACAGAACCCCCTTCTCTTGGCAAACAAGTTTTATAAATGAGGTTATGTTTCTTTGTCTCATTATTTCCTTACTGGAGCAAAAAAAAGGCATAAATTAGGGTATTGGGGAAATAGTCAATTTATTATGATTTATCTTGTGCCTTTGGTGCTCTTGTTTCTTTTGGCAGGTGGACAGAAATGGATTGAGTAGTAGAGCCAGTAAGAAAAATAGGTTTACTGGGGGGAAGGGCTGGAGTCATCTTGGTTCTCCCTCCCTCCCAGCAGAATTCTCAATCATGGAATGGTTGGGGTTGGAAGACAGAACTAGCCCAACCCTCCTGCTAATGTGGGTTGCATAGGATTTCATCCAGGTGGGTTTGGAATATCTCCAGAAAACGAGACTCCACAAAGTCTGGGTAACCCAGCGTCAGTCTGAAGATGTTTTGTAGATTATTCAGCTCAGAAGTGTTTTCTGCATTTGTTGAGTTCATTCCTTCATCTGATGGTTGCTGGGAAGTGGAAAATACCAGTTAGAGGCATCACTCCTTCTATTGCCTAATCTGCAGAGCGTGTCTGGCTTGGCTCACCCCAGACCTGCACAGGGAAATGCTGTGGTGCTCCCTTGGCTCTGCTCAGTGCTCTTTCTGGCAGTCCTGAGCCATCTCCACATTAAGTGGCCTGAATTTATTTTCCAAACCTCCCAGCCATGCACCCATATCATATTTGGGCCCTGCTGTGCATAGGGAAGCAAGATGCCAGGAAACCTGCCAGGACTGAGCCAGCTCCTTTGCTCCTGGGACACCCCACTTGGCATAAATCCCAATAAATCCCAATCTGCAAAGGAGCCCCAGCTTCGTGGAGATTCCTCTGCTGCTCTGGGCAACACCTGCCATAGCAGCTGGCTCATCTGGGGTGATGTCAGTGAGCTTCAGCCACCTTGTACCCCAGTGCTGAAGTTTAAAACAATCCCCTTCATCAAGGCAAAAAATTACTGGTTTGTGTAAAAAATAAATCTAATAAAAGCTACTTTAATATAAATCACTATAAATATGAACTCCAGATTGCTGTGAGTGTGTCCAGGCCCAGGAGGAAGTTTATCCATGTGTGTGTTTGCACACACAGAGGGCAGATTGCTGCACTCCTGCAGGATGCAGGGGCTTGTGAATGCCCTGGTCCTGGGGAGCTTGGGAGGACCTGGGTTTGCTCTGAGCACAGCAGGATTTCTCATTGCTGCTGATTCCTTCCCCTCTTTGTCAGAGTTAGATGTTCCCCCACATCATGGGAAAGAAATGTGTTCTTGTTTTTACTTTCTATTATTCACAGGAGATTTAACACAATACCAGACAAACAAAAAGAAGCTGAAAGGAAGAGTTGTTACTATTAGTGACTTATAGACATCTTGTTCTCTTCATTTTGTTTAGATTTATTTTGAAATGTGAGAATTTACTTTGTAGTTACATGAAACAAAAGGATGAAACCTGCCCTGATAATTCTGCTAAACTCCTGCCCCTCTGAAATCTGCTGTGTCTTTATTGGAAAGATGTAGGGAAGAATGAGATGGGTGGTGAAAATCTGATCTTTTTGCTGGGTGCATTTCTGCTTCCTGTGAAAATTACTCCTTCCACCTAATTTGACCAGAAAAAAAAGAAAAAAGAGGAAAAAAAAAAGAAAAAAAGAAGAAAGCTTTCTTGTTCTACAGTGCTTTGTTAAAACACTGATTTTCCAAATGACTTGAAAATCGTTTGAATGCTAGATGAAATTGTAGCCATTTTCCTACTTTAGTTGTATTTTGTGTCTTAGACACTAAAGCTGCACTTGCTTTGATTGTCTGCTGTCCCTTGGTGGCTGCTTTGGTCACCTGCAGTCCTGCACAGGCTTTGCATAATGCCAGAGGAACAGGCTAGTTCAAGAAAATATCACTGTTTCCCAAATCCCATTTGTTTCCCCACGTGCCCTAAAGCCCCAAAGGTGAAGCAGCTGATGCCATTCTCGTGGGCAACAGGAGAAGCTCTGGCTGTCGAGTCTGAATCCTTTATGTAATGTATGGAAATAGGAAAAGGGTGGTTTCTAAGAATAAAGGCACACCTTTATGTTTTAAGATTATTTGCATCCTTTCATGTCTGTTACTCCAATACAGTGCAGCAAGCATCTCATCATGTGGGGAATTTGGGTGCTATTTTAAGCATGTATTTCAGCTTCCTGGCTTCAGGGATTTGCAGGGGTGCATGTGGTCACTTTGTTTAGCAAAGTCATGAATCTGCTATTCAGATGAGACATCCCAGCTCCTGGGAGTTGGTCCTGGATGCTAATTCTGATGGGAGAGATGCTTTGGGTAGGAGATTGCCTCTTAAGCAATGCACTATCTATCATGTAAACATGTTTAATTCTAATTTAATCCCTTATTTGGGGTGCAATGAAGCCTTGTGGGTTAATAAAGGCAGAGGAGTAAGGGGAAAAAGGAGGAAAAAAGCTGATCATTAGCATAACTGTGGTGCTCATTTGGAAGTCCTTAGGCAGAGGAGTAGCCTTTGCAAGTGATTTTATCCTGAAATTCATTATCAGTCCTGTCCATCTTGGCCATGTGAGAGCAGAGGACTGCATGTGTGATTCAAGGAAAGAAAAATCTTTTTCTTTTGCAGTGAGTAGTAGTCTTTCATCAGGATCATGACTTTGCCCCAGTTTACTCAGATCACCTCTATCACTGCCAAAAGCAAAATGTGATGTGCCATGTTTAATATCTTCTCTCTTTGGAAGTCCTTTCCCCCTTTGCATAGTCAAATAAAATCTGGCTGAATTTTGAACTCATCTCTTCTTTTTGGACAGTTCCATCTTGATCAATACATCACCAAGGGCTTTCATCTGGATGGTGCATTGTCCAGCCTGTTCCGAGATACAATTCCTGCAGTGACAGACACCAAAGGCAGCGCTGCCAACTGCCAGGGAGGGCTTTTGTGTTTCTCATTAACAGTTACACCATTATTTAAGGGCAATGAATTATTTTTTGAAAGCCTGGGTACTGGGTTTAGAAAGGGAAAAATTGCATGCACAGCAAAGCTGCTGAGAGCAAACCCAGCCTGTATGTTTAGAGTTTCAAATGATTGATGGAAACTTTCTGTCTTTATTTTCACAAGTGAACAAGCATCTGCTGTTGCAACTGCTGGCTAACAGGCTCTTTTCTCCATATGAAGTGGATCCAATTATATGCTCCATGCCATCCCAAGAGAAGCACAGAAGTAGCTCAAAGCAGGACTATTTAATAAAGGAGAGGCATAGGATTATGGAGAGTGTAATCTTCACTGTACTTAAATAGGCTGCACTGAAAGGAAATTTGCCTTTCTTTCTCTCCTGAAAACAGCTGTTGTAAGGGCAGAGAAAAAGTAACCCAGAGAGTTTAATTTTCCCTTGTCTTTGTTCTTGTAATTCTCTGTTGAATTTTATTTATTCTATATTAAAATATGTACAGGGTTTATTTTTGTTTCATCCAAATCCCTATGAAGAAATTGCTGCTCTTCCCATTGACTTTGGTGACCTTTGGATCAAACTGCTAGTGCTGTTTCTATGACAGTTTTGGCAATAAATTCAAAGATGTTGCAGACAAAACAAAGTTTTCTTGACATTTATAAAAAGTGACAAATTATCTTTAGAAACTTCTGGAGGAAAAGATGCACAATATGAAGGCATTTCTCGGTGTTCCAATTTTTTAAATTACGTTTTGGTGTACTTTTCTCATCCTGGAAATCTGTGCTCCCTGTTTAAACTCAGTTTGCAGTATTAGATAAGGCTGTATTTTTCAGTGATCATTTCTCCCATGATCCCTCTCTCCCCTGTTATTTTCAGCCACCCCACTCTCTTCCATCCAATGCACTTTTTCCAGCTCGAGGACAGAATATCTGCCGGTGGCAACTGGGAAAATTCAGTGTAACAGTTGTTTATGACAGATTGTAATTTGGTCCCCTGTCATTTTCTAACTTTTCCATCAACAGCCCAACTAAATTTTCTTTCCCACCACCTGTGAAATTTGCCCTTTCTTTGCCTCCTTTATAACAAATGCTTCAAATGCAATCAAACAGGTTTAGGTTATGCTCTGTAGTTCCTTCTGTGTATGTGTATATGTTCCTTCCTTGTCGTTCCTTCCTAGTATGCTCTGCTGTTCCTTTTAGCTGCCTTAGTTGCATCCTGTTTGACCTAAAAGCTCACAAGGGAAGTATTTTCTTACTCTCCACTAGGTCAGCCACAGAGTTTCTTAATTGGCCTTAGCCTTTTGATCTTGTTTCTTGCCCATGAAGTGTTTTGCTGGACACTGAGCTTTGCAGAGGATGAGCAGCTTGGGTGGTTTCTGAGGGCTGGAGGCTCAGCACTGAGCTCTTTCACAGCCAGAGATCAGAGATCAGACAGCTCTCTTGCAGCTCTTTTGCTGCCTGCTAATTGGTAGGAAGGGATAGTGCTGGAAATATTTATGTTGATGAACACTTGCAGAAGTATTCCTGTTGGAAGTGTCAGAAACATTCTCTGTAGTACAGATGTGTGGTGGGTACTCACTTTTTCTTTCAAAACTTTCTATGTTGTACTGCTCTTTCTGGCTTGGGCACTTTGCTTGCTTTCTAACAGGCTTTCCTGAATTTTGTCTGCAAACTCCTGGTCACTCTCCAGGGCTGATTCTCTGGCTGGATCATTCCTGGTCCATGAATAAGGAGCTGCAATTTCACCTGGTCAGGAGCATGAGTTGTACAATATTCTTCTAGCCTGGAGATTCTGAAAAAGCATATTTGCATGAATGCTGTAGATGTTTACAGCATTTATGTAAATGCATTTCCATACAGAACTCAAGCATTTCTTGAGAATCTGAAATGTATGTTTGGTCTTATTTTTGTTCAACATGTTTCCTTTTCTATCTTAAATATTACAGAGAGTTAGCTGATGATCCTCTTTAGTTTTTCCCCAATTTTTTCTTTTTTTTCTCCTCGCTGAGGGGGCTTTCAGCTTTTCATTCAAGAAAATGATTCACTCTTCATTTATTCCAATGTGCTCTTGCTGAGATTTTGCAGGTCACTTTATAGCCTGCTGTGCAAGCAGTTAGCTGAAATTCTTAGGACTCTTTTCCTAAACCAACTATTTCCTCCAAATTGATGGTGTAATCTGGTGTAGTTTAAAGCCATTTTTTGCTAGTAACTGTTCACAGTTTACAGGTTTAACCTCACATGCTCAACAGCACTGTAGTTCCTTCATGGTACCCACCCATTTTTTGGCTTCCTCTTTTGCTCTCTCTCCCTCTATGGACTCAGATTTTGCTAAACCCCAATGTTCATCATAACTTTCTGTGTGAAAGTAGTGGAAACTGTGGGTCCTAGGTCTTCAGAGCATTCTTCTTGGTGGTTATATTTAGAACTTCCTCCTGCTCCCATTGGGGAGCGATTAAATATCAGTGTGGAAAGGGGGCACATTGATCCACGGGTGAAGAAGCTCCAGGGTGCCTTTTTGGAAGAACATTATCAAAAGGCCTTTAAAGGAGTTAAAATACATTGTCTCAGTGTGTTTTTTCTTTATCCTTCAGTCTGTATGGAGCACTTCACCTCCTCCTTTCTTCACCACAGGTGACAAATGGAAAATTTTAAAGGCTGCTGAATACTGTGCATTTTCACAGTAGGTCAGGTGTTTAGCACAGGTGTTTCTGAACTAGCATTGCATTGGTAAAGTGCACTGTGCTTGATGGCTTTACAATTTCAACTTCTGTCCATGTGAAGTAGGAGCCTTCCATACACACAGGCTGCAATTTAGCTTTGTGAAAATGATGGTTAGATCAGGAACAGAAAGGGTGGGTTTGGATCTTGCTCACAGAGCAGAGAGTCAGCTGGTGAAGCTGCCAGAGATCTGGCAGATTCAACAGAACTGTGGCTCTGAAAAGGCACCCTGGTGAATTTAGCCCTTTGAGGTTCTGGAAATCAGATACACTGGGTTTCTGATTTTTCTTAATTCTGATTGCTACTCCTAAACATTTTTCAAATTAATTCAGTCAAGAATTGATTAAAAAACTATTATATTTCTCTATTCACTATTTACTAAACACAATGTAATTGCATTACATTTTCCTTTATTTATATTCAGATTATTAATATTTTTAGAGAAGAAAAAAAAAATCCGTGTATAATAAGTATAGCAGTTCCAATTGTGCTAAAACTCATGAAACTTGTGAGTTAAATGAACTTTTTTTCATGGAATCCTCATAAGACTGGGCTTTAACTCAGCATAACACAGGAAAAAAAAGAATAATGCAGCTTCAGAAATAACAGCAAGCAGAATTCAATGCTTTAATTTATGAATGTATTTGCACATTAATTTTGTATTTGTGTAGTCAAGAATGCATGCTTTGTTTTTCTTCCATGTCTACTTTTCTGTTGGCAATATTCTGTTGTTATTTGCATTACTGTTATTATTAGGTTTTATTATTTTTTGGTTTGCATTATCCTAGAACTGCAGAGCCAGATAATAAACAAGGCTTTTTTGTGCAAACTTCTTTGTTATCATATAAAAAAGAAATAGTATCTATTCTAAGCATGTTATTGGATGCAAAGAAAGGAGCATAGAGAAAGGCCAGGAAAACATAGGACTTAAATAAATAAATCTTGCATAATGGTGGGTATGTATTATAGTGTCACTCTGTACCTTGTGTTTAGAGTCTAAAAGAAAATAGATATAAAGACAACCTCATTTTTGTGTTGCCAGTGATGTGATAGGACAGGATTTTTGATGTTTCACCCTTAGCCATATCTGCAAAGGAATTCAGGGTGGGCTAGTCTCACGTGCACCCCTGAACACAATGGAAAATGCAAGTCAAACACTCTTGGCTTCAGCATGGAACGATTTAACGAGATCTCATGGATGTAGGGTGCTCCAAGGGGGCTCAGTGCATCCTCAGTCAGGAGGTTCAGACATAAGGGCAGAAGCAGAAGACAAACATAAGTACAGGACTCCTAGCTGGCAGTCTCTTAGATGTTGTTTCTCCCAAATTACCCTGAATTGTCCTCCTGGCAGAGCACAGGACCCAATACATCAGTGGTGGCATTTACCATATCTACAGCAATCTGTTCAAGTAGGTGATGGTACAATTTGTGTGCAGATCCTACAAATATTTATACCATAGTCAAGAATTTCAAATCTCTTTGCTTGCTTTTTAGACAGAGAATCTAATGCAGAAGCTGCTGCTCTGGGGCTTTCAGATTTTTATTCTCCATGTGCCAGAGTGAATTTTAAAATGGTTCTTTTTCTCCATGTTCCATAGTACCTGCCATCACCTGTAGCCCCCTTTGGATAATTTTAGATTTTTCTCTGCTTTTAACATCCAGCCTAGCATTTGAGCCAAGACCTACTTTCTCTTTGTGGGATTGTCATGCCCCTGACCTTGTGCCCAGCTCTTTTGTGAAAAATAAGCAATAATGAAAGTCACATTCAGAGTCATATCCTGATAGAGGGATCCTCTGTTGAATGTTATCTCATATTTCAGCAGCTTTGCTGGCTCCACTGCTTGGAAACACTTAAATTCCCCTCTGGATGGGATGAATTATTTTTTTTTTTTTAATGTTCTTCTAGCTTGTCCTTAAATCTGTGCTTAACCAGATCATTCAGAGTCTCTTTCTGAGAATAAGCTTGGCAGACAGAGTGAGGCTCCCATGAGTGGATACAGCCTGTTAATTCCATTTTGAGGAGGTATCTACTTTTTCAAACACAGTAGAGATACCAAACATGTGGAACATTTTGAGGAACGCTGTATGACTTACAGAATCTTTTCATAAAACACAAAAAAAAACCCCTCAACCCATTTTCATGTTTTAATGTTAATTTGAAATCCATTTATTTTGCTTTCATCCTTCCTGCCTATTGATGAAAATGTTTCATCTCTCTTTTACTCAACAGTGCTCTGTCAGTGCAGTTAAGGTGAAAGAATACACTGAGGAAAGAAACACCTTATGAAATTAGTGAAAACAAGAAATCATATATTTTCATGGTCATGCAGCTTCAGAGAAAAACAGAACTGTGCTGTAGGTACAGATGTTAAGGTCACTTGCTAAGTAAGGCAAGAGAATAGGTCTGATTCTTACCCTGAGGTTATTAAGAGAGACTATTAATATTGATATTTTAATGTTTATACTGAACAGATACATTCCAATGGGAAGTTGAAGAAATATCTAATGCACTTATGGCTGATCTCCAGTGTATCATGATCCCTGTTCTAACCATGGAACTGCTTTGTTTGCATGGGAATATCCAATCTTACAGCAAGGCCCTCTGAGGGTTGATGTGCCTTTATTGACCATGCAGGGCTTTCCCAGAAGCTGTCAGAGCAGAGCCCATGGCAGGAACCAGCTGCAGTGGCAGGAATGTGGTTCTGCCAGCCCTGCTGAGCCCTCAAAAGGGATCATGTTTAGGTGGCACTGTACTGGAGAGGGAGAGTTCACAATTTTGTTTTTGCAGGCAGCAGTCTATACCTTAAAAATGATCTGAGGACTCTTTGAACACTCCTAAACTACACATAAATTCACTTCAAGTCTTGCTCATTGGCAGTGTGATGTAGAAGCTTCAAGGGGATTAAGATATGATCTAATATGGAATTTCACCTCTAATTTGGGAAAAGTATAGCCATTTCTTTAGAAATATGAAAGGGGTGTATGTAACCTATACCTTAAAAAATATGCTTACCTTATTGAGGGCATAATTCACCATAGAAATTAAAACTTCCAGTGAAAATGAAGTCTTCAAAGTATTACCTTCCATGAGCATGGACTGCCTTTGGTTTTTCCATTCCTATGAAATTTTCCACTCAATTTTATAAAATATTTACTCACAAAGTCACTTTTAATGAAACAAAATCAAGTGCTGTGAGAAAACCAAACTAATACACAATAGTTCAATGTTGTGTATTGATCCAATATTGATCTGTTTAAATTACTCTGCTGGCTTCTCATTGGAAAGGGGAATTTGGGATGACAGATATGCTGCCTCTGGCTGACTTGGCTTCCTGGACTGGTTGTGCCATACTAAGGACATGGCCAGAAGATGCTGCTCTGTGGGCTGGGTTTCTTTTCAGTGAAATCAGAGCAGGATGGCTGTTGCATACAAAAATCTCACTCCAGTAATGGAGCTGTGGTGTTCAAGGGCACAGACCTACATTTAATATCTAGGAGAGGTTTCTGCTCCACTTTAAACATAGCCACCATCCTCTTTCATCTTCAACTGAAATTTGTGAAAATGCTACAGCTTGTGACTGGGACTACAATGAATTTTAGGGGTTTTAACTGTCTCATGATGTCCCTGATAAAGCTTGATCACTCACTAGTTTTGCCTGGACCTCATCCAAAAGGTCCAAGCGAAACCAGTGAGCTTGATAATCATATCCCAAAGTGCCAGAGTTGTCATCCTCTATATTTCCATTTCTTCCCAGAAAAATTAAAATGAGGGATATCAGGCTTCTGACCACATCTTCTAATTATTTATCAAGAGTACTTTGGGTACTCCTTCAAGTACAACTCTTTAAGTTCTTCCCTTAATCTTAGACAAAATTAGCCCTAAAAAGATCGCTAATTCTAATATTAGTCCCTCATACTCCTCTAACAGCTGTTTTTTGAGTTTGTCACCTGTGATGTATCACTCAAACCTTTTCAGGAACAAGGATTTGAAAAGGGAAGCAAATGCACTCCTGGGCTCTTGGAAAGTACCACAACTATGGTGGTACAATTTCTGTTTCATTTTCACTTCCTGGTGACGCTCTGTCATAGTATAAAATGCTCAGGAACTGAAGCTCACTGCATTTATATTGCACTCAAATCTTGCACTGTCTTTTTGAAGTCTGAGAAACAACTTTTTGGAGGAGCATTCCCAGTGAGAGGTATAGTGAGCTCCACTTGGGAATTAAGAAACCCTAAAAAATCCTTGTTTATTCTTCTCTCCATGAGAATTAGAGAAAATATTTAGCTTTTTACAGTCTAGCAATGAAAATCAGTGCAGAAGCTGCTGTCAGCTAACATTTTCAGCTGCCTGGGACCCCCATTTGCAGCTGATCACATAACTTCAGATACTTGTTGCTCAGCAACTCAGGCACTGGGCAGCAATAAATGGTCTCAGCTACCTGAATTGTGAGAGCTTAGACTGGTACCAATCTGCTGTTTACATATTTAGATTCATATTTAAGTGCCTACAGTAAAATTCACCAGTTTGATTATTCAGCTGCTGGACCATAACTGTAATAATATTAGTCAATAACTGTAATAATATTAGTCAGTAACTTTAATAATATTAGTCAATTTGCTGTATGGTTTTGCCAGAGGGGATATTGCCTTTCTGTCCTATCTACTTCTTTTCTTTAAAAAGTGGTGATACAGAACAACCTACCCAATGACAGTGTTTGTGAGCCTGTCCAGAAATGGAGGGTTTATAAATCAAAGTATTACTTCATCAGGAATTTGGCCAGCCCCTCAGTTTGGTTTCAGAGGTTGGTGTAAATATTTCTTTGACTTTAGTGGCCTTTGGATCAAGTCCTGTAAGGCACCATGCAAAAAAAGGAGAGAAGTTACCTACTTTTTTTACCTAACAGTTCTTCTGGTTTTTTTCCCCTTCTAGATCCTCTTTTAAGGCTTCACCTGCTATAACTAAACCAGTCAGCTCCTGACAGCTGGATAATGGCTCAGCTGAAGAACACACATGGAGCAGGGTGAGTTTGTCCTGTGACTTCCAACTTCCCTTTCTGATGCAATGTGTGATATTTGGGTTGCCTCACAGAACAGCTTCTGGAGCTGAGAGCTTCCCTCTTGTGTGCCCTGTGAGATGCAGGGGTGATCACAGATCAGGTGCACTCTGTCCTGCTGGAAACTTGGCTCTCTTGTCAATTAAAGAGATGGAAAAGCTCTTTAAATACTTGCTGTCATCACCTTGTCTTCATCTTGTCTCCTGTATTTTATCAATTGACTCAGTGTGGGACCATCCTTTAGCTTCCATCTACCCAGGACTGTCTTTAAAAGGAACAAAGTATTTTGATACACAATGGTCTTTTCCCCAACTCTGTTCTCTCCAAAAGTAGTCAGATCACATGCTTTATTGACTTTTTTGCCATGTTTCCAGTTCAGATATTATCACCCACCACCATAACCTTGCCCTGATTACCTTGACAAGGCTTCATTGTGTTGCAGCAGCTGTCCCTGCTGCTGCTCAGAGTAAAGGTGGTGATAGCAGGATAGGGGCTGGCTGGAGAGTTTCTCCACCAATTATGAGCTTTAGGCTCATGAGAAGGAATTTAATGAGAATCTGAGCTGGTCTGCAACATGATGAGTGAAAAGAGAGTTGGATCAGTGCTCGAACTTCTGTTCACCCTTGTGCTTCTTATGGCAGAGAGGCTGGAACCAAAATGGTCTGTAAGGTCCTTCCAACCCATGCCTTTCTGTGATTGTCTGTTATGGCTAGTTTGTGGTGCTCTGAATGGAAAGAATACCTTGTTCACTGCCTGATCAGTCATTGATTAACCCTAATGCCTCCCCACAACACCTGTAGTGCCAGTTTGCTGTTTCAAATATTAATTCCTCCCTGTAGTTCCTTAGACATGAAGTGATCTCTCAGTGTAAAATCTTGCCAAGCCCTACCCACAAATAATCTTTAAAGTTAAAGAAAGAAGACTCAACCTTTTTATTTTTTTTCTGAAAGAATAATGAAATGATAATCAAATATACAATATGTTCTGATGTTTCAAATTATATGTCTATCAGGTATTTTCCCTTGTGCTTTTATATTCCATTTTGTTACTTTGTGAGTGTGTAGGGTGGTATATTGATGTTATTTGAATCTGATCCACTGAATTACTTCACTGCTTTCAATGATCATCCACTGAAACTTAGATATTCATGTTTCAAATTATGATGCTGCTAATTCAATTATATTTTCTTGCTAATCTACCCACATAAACATTAAATATTAAAAGGAGTGTAGGAGCTGTCAAATATCATCTCACTGTTTTGCATATTTATTTTGTCTGAGTTTTAAGTAAATTAATTATTCAGTGATAACTTTGAAACTAAATCATCTCTGATGTTTTGATCGGTGGCACTGCTGGTCTCTCAAAATAATGACCTTTAAATAGAAATCATCAAGGTTTTTCTTGCCTTCATTGTGACAAAGCTGACAAAACTGACAAAGAACCCTCACACTGTGTATGAGGTGTACAACTTCCCATGTTGTCTGAAGATAAGGTTCTATTTTCTTTTATCTTCTGAAATAATATACAGTTAAGAAGATGTTAAATAGCCAAATCATGCTGCATTTTTACATAATTAAGCAAAATCATGTCATTAAGAAAAATGGGTTGAGATTACAAAACAATCTTGGGATA
Organism: Cyanistes caeruleus; assembly: GCF_971803275.1. Taxonomy (NCBI): domain Eukaryota; kingdom Metazoa; phylum Chordata; class Aves; order Passeriformes; family Paridae; genus Cyanistes; species Cyanistes caeruleus. The sequence continues at coordinate 33,342,621 of NC_141707.1, forward strand.
TTGATGCACGATTTAGACACATACCTTCTATTAAAATTAATGAGGATAACAACAATTCCCCTACATAATTTTCAATATCTCAGCAAAAAGCTGGAACTTGAAACTTTTTAGTGGTAGATTATTATTGGTGTACATTATCCTTCATAGTGAAATTAATGGCCAAACAAATATGGTAACCAAGTGTATTCTATATAAAGTCTCATTTGCTTTAGACTACACAAGCAAACAATACAATTTAGGGAGAGAAACAAGCTAAAAATAACTCACAGCCATGGGACCATTAATCTTGTTTCCTACCTCTTCAATAACAAAACCTGAGCTCATTTTGACAAGAGAAAATGAAGGCTCTCTAGATTAAATGTTCAACCATGTGTAGTCTCAGAGCTATTATTCATAGGCTATTAAACATATATATGCATTATATTTAAGGGTATGAGTTTGTTAATTTTTAATGGCTTGCTTGTAACTGTGGGTATTGATACAACAAACCTTTATGCCATGGAAGAAACAGATTCCAAGATTCATGAGTATTTTAAGCAACAATTCCAGCTGTAAATTTCAGATTAAATACATGTTTTGCCCATTGCTGTTGCCACTTGTCTTGTGACTATGCTAAAGGACTGGGAAAGAGGGTCAGAGGTTAAACTGGGGAGTCCCAGTCTATATTACAGTGTGCTGTTGAGTTTGGACATAAAAATATTATTGTTTTCTGCCTGTTGGTATTATCAAGTTCCCTTTGAAGCCTGTGCTTGTATTTATGCTGTGAGTTCTTGCTTCTGATGGAGAAAGACATCATTCCAGTATGTTGTTTACAGCCCAAAGTGCTTTCAAAACCCCACAGAAATGACTAGTAGGCATTGAAGGTCACGTTGTCCTTCCATATCTTGAGGTCGAACCGGGGACAAAGGTCCCTGTATATTTTGTGTATACATACAGCAAGTCCAGAGCTCTGTGTAGCATAAAGCAAAGCTCATATTGCAGTGCTTTTTGATTTTTTGGAGGGTTTTTTTTCCCAGCACTGACAGTGACTAAGTTATTTGATAAAAAGATCTAAAAAGCCTGCTGAGGGTGAAGTGGCCAGCCCAGGTGTGAAGACCTGGATGTGTCAGAGTCTCCACAGTGTGCTGTGCCATGGAGTGGTCACTGATTGAATGCTTCTGGCTTGGGGTTTGCCCTCACATTCCTTGGAGTGGTTTGTGGCAGGAACTGAGATAATAATAAATAATAATAATTATAATAAATAATAATAAAATAATTATAATAAAATAATAAATATAATATATATTTATATAAATGTATTTATATGAATATAAATATATACATAAATAATGAATACCCTCAGATTGCAAAACCAATCCCAAAATTTTAGCACACATATGTTATGTTTCCTCATGTCTTTCTAGTTAGGCAGGAAAAGCTCTGCCAGTTAATGTCAGCAGAAAACAGAAGATTTTAGTTTCAGTTATGACAGAGACACTCAGGCATGAAGCAGACATGAAATAGGCCTTAATTTTTGATGGGTGGGTTTCTTGTTCCCCTCAGTGACAGCTGAATGAAAACTAGTATTGCACTATTCCTTAAATGTCTTGCTATTAACTGTGTGCAAATGTAATATTTAGGGTGCAAGAAGCACCAGAGAGCTGGATTTTCACATACCACTTTATAGAGAACCATTCCTACTTTTCTCACAGGTTTTAAATGATTAAAAAAGCAAGCAAAGGAGATATAAATGTATCACTGAGATCTAAATGAAAGAACACGGGGAATATATGTATTCCGTTTGTTGAAATAAAGACATTCAAACATCTATCCATGAGCTTCCCTGCAATGCACAGTGTAATTTGCTTGAGGCATTTTAGCAGTTATAAAAAAGCCATTTTATAGGAAACATTTCTACAGAAATTTGCTTCTATAGGCTTCCCTGTGAGTCCTGTGTGGAGAAATTAAGGATCACTCGGTGGGCTATGCACTGGAGTCTAGGAAAAATAATTTGAAGTAAATATTAAAATGTTAGGATTATTTTGTGTATCTGGATGGACAAAATATTTAATGTGTCATCTCAAAGGATTAACACAATGCCATCACAGATTACTTTCTCTCTAGCAAGTCACACACAGGAGCTGGACAGTAGTGCATATTCCCCTGGAGACTCAGATTTGTGATTTTATACAATTACAGTGGCATTGTAGGAAAAGGCAGAAGAGTTCATTTGGAGTTTCTATTTGAAATAAGTAGGTTTTCCGATTTTTTTTTTTCCCTATGGTCAGACAAAAAGTGGCAAAATCATAATTGTAACGGCACATTCAAATTCACTCAGAAAAAAAGCACATTCTCCTCACCCTGCACCACAGTTTGTTTTTCAGTTTCTTTGACTGATTTTCTTATTAAGAAAAGGAGCACACAGTCCTCTGGATGGATTTTTTTCCCTTCTGATATTGATTCTGGCTCAAGTTCTATAGATAATTGTTTATCCATTCAGTATTAAGCACACAAGAAAATATTTGACTAAGGAGAGAAAACAATGATATGTAAAAGACCCCTTGGAAGTGTGATTTAAATCAGGAATGAGGCATATTATTCTGATAAATGGCATCACTTTTATTGGCAATTGATAATTATAGAATTAAGATTTATTAATTTATCTGTAATAGTGTTCAGTAATAGCAAAACATCCCTGGGTTATCAACACTGTCACCAGCACAAATCCAAAACACAGACCCACAACTGACCCAAACCCAATTCTATTATAACCAAAGCAAGAACAGAGACAAGAAGTTTAAAATGCATATGTAATTTGGAAGATGAAATGCTTTGGTGAGAGCATAAAACTGAATTTCTGAACAGACTTCAAGCTACTCCACATAATATAATTTCATGTGGTTGTCATTTCTGCTTTTATTGCTCGGTGAGTGGTGAGACATTGTGTGACTAGACAAGTTTTATCTTACCAGAGGATTTCTTAAGGAGGCTGTTTTATACATTTTCTGAAATGGCAGTTATTTTCCAGTTAAATCAAGTTTCCAAGGAGCTTTTTTAGGAAACCTCCACCAGTCTCTTTCATCCCCTCAAAGCTTCAAAGTTAGGTTCAAATCTTACCTTGAATACTCACTCAGTACTTTATGTTTTCTGTGATGTTTATAGAAAAGTGAATTTGGAAATCCAAAGCCTGTAGTTAGAAGGACAGGAGGGCTGAGGTAAAAAGCACCATCAAAGGAGGCACCTGGTGGGACAGAACCTTGCCATATGCACTCAGATTCTCTAGCAGGCCACATTAAAAAAGGATTTAAGTAGGTATCCTGGTGTGCCTAAACCCTAGGAAAAAAAAAATTGTATAATATTTGCTTTTATGTGTTCCTTTTATCACTTACCTCAGTTTGTGCCACAACATCAGTGTTTTCTTAATGCTGTTTTAGAGGGTGATTTAGACTTTATTTTCTTTTCCTGGCAGTACATAGCTTGACAGAAGTCTGTAAACTGTGATTGCACCATGACTCCTGAGGAAACTAAATTTGCAGTCTCTGGCTAATTTGTCACTTTTAGGAGAAATATACTGTACTTTATTTTTTCTTGGCTATTAACAGCGTTTCCACAAAAGTTTTGGGTTCTTCCAGTGATGGAAAAATGCTGTATTTTCCAAATTATTTATTTCCAGATCCAGAGGAGGGTGTGGATTCAGCGAGGTGCTGAACTGCAGCATGATGGTGATAAAGGGCTGCATTTCTTTAATTCTGTCCCACGTGATCCTTTTAGGAGCACCCCCATGGGACTTGAAAAACTTGAAGGAGGAATCAAGATATCATCAGGAATTTAATTTCTTTTGGATCCATTCTGATTTGTTAGGGGTTTTGGAATCCATTAGGCTGGAAGTCACTATAAAGATGCCTGTTTCTGCTCTTATAAATTGTGTTTCCCCACAGCCTACTGAAATAAGCAGATGCCACTGAGGATAATCAAGCATAGCATCTTCCACTCATATTTTAATATAAACTAGCTTATCAGCTGAAAAGAAAAAAGATGCATGCCGTATAATCAAGAAAAATGAGATAAATATTAGCATATTAGATCACCTCTACCCATAAAAATTATTCTGAGAGTTCAGCATGCAAAGGTGAGAATGTCCTTTGTGAAGAGAACCAAAATTCTGAACATATGAAAGAAAATTAGCTCAACAAGTAATTTTCTATAGTCTTTTTGTAATTGCAATTGTAATTTGATACTGAGCAAGAATTCTCTGTTTCAGAATCTAACTTTTATCTACTCTGTACTTGGATTAAAACACTCTTTATGGCATCCCATTTGTTGCCATGGAAATGAATGTAATGACAGATTCAACATTGTGGATTCTCTGGGAGAAACAGTGTGGGGGAAAGAGTTGGGAGAAAAAAGAAAAGAGAAACATTGAATTTGAATAGGTTTATTTTGGAATTAACAATTGTGAGAAAAATGGATATTGGCTGAAAGAGCGGCTTACAATCTAATGTGTGCAGGAGGTTTTGAGTCTGCAAGGTTTTGTTTTGCTTTTTTATTTGGCATTTTTCTTTCTGTGATGAGCAATTGTTCATGCTACCGAGTCCACTGGAGTCAGTTCTTCATGTTTGTGCAAAAACTACTTCAGAAACACTATTTTCTTGCTTCTCTGGAGATGGTTAGTGCCTGACAGTCTAAGAAACTTCTGCATTTTCCTTCTCAGCTGAGGGAAAGTTTGGATCTGTTCATTTTTCCCCGTTTCTGGGGGAGAATACATGATGCAGCTGTAATTGTTTCATCAGGATGCTTTAGGATCATGTCATTCAGCATCAGGAAAGGAGATGGGCTTTCCTTTAACTGTAAAAGCTGTCACTTTTCCAATAACTGAAGGATCTCTCCCTTCAGTAGTAAATGTGTGATGGGTAAGTAATGAAGTAGGATGGACAGGTCAGTGTGTTTTCTCTGATGGTGCTCTCCAGCAATGTTAATAACTGGAGATGGCCGCGGCTCACTTTTCAGGAATGAAGTGGGATTATCTTTGTGGTGTCCATCACATGCCCTTGGGGAACAGAGTTATGATCCAGACCTGTGAGCTGCAGAGAATGGAGCTGTTCCCCTTGCTAACATAAGCATATTTTATCCAGAGAAAAACATATTTAGCATATTTAGCTTCTGATGCAAAAGTTCAGTTCCATCCAGCAGTGGGACAATTATTCTAATGAAGTGAGTAAATATTATAGCATAAGCAAATGGAAATGCATTGAATCAAAGCTTCATAAGAAACTTGCTCCTGGAGACACCCAACACAGAAACTGAACAACCCATTAATATTTCTGGAGAGTGGTTCTGATCATCTGGGAAATTAGGAACTCTTGTTTCAGCTGTAGCTTATATTTTTCGTAGCTCCATCGGCTTCCTTGTGGTTTGACATTGAAAGGCAATACCACATATCTGTTTACACAGAGGCAGAATATTGTAAAATATACCTGGGCTTTACTGAATATATCTGAATAAAATCTTCAAACCATGTCCCAGGATGCTCTGAGCTCAGATTAAAGCATAACAAAACCTGGGCTATGTTCTCCAGTGGCACAGATTGCCACATTTGCAAAAGCACTTCTCTAGTCAGGGCTCTGGAGGGGTTATCCCCAGGATACAGTAGGACCTGTTTCAAAACTTGACTGATACCTCTCATTGATTATTGATAAAAATGTTTCCTTCTCCTAAAGTGGAACCACACTGAAACCAGGTGTAAAACCTGAGGATAATGAATGAGGTAACAAAAAACAAAGAAATCCTGTGTATCTCTGATAATGTTTGGTTGATTTTCTCTGTGGTATCTGGAAAATGCAATACCATGGGTAGACTGTTGTAGCAGCCAGAAAGAAATGTCAAGGGTGTTCCAGCCATGAAGATTTACATTTGGGTTGAATAACTCTTACTTCCCTGCAACTAGAGATGCATAATTAGAAAAGGAATAATAGTACTTGTTTAGAATTCTTGTATATCTATAAAGGAGAAGAATGCTCTATATATTAACATTTATTTATAATATGAGTGAGTGAATGGAGTTTGATCGTGCTTCTTGATAATTTATCAGAAATAAATAATGCAAAATGATTCTTAAAAAAAAAATAATCAAGTAAATCACTGTGTAACAACAGCCCTGCACTAAAAACACTGCTGCTATGGGAGGAGACACATCCTGCAATTTTAAGTCCTTCTCTGCTTTAAGTGGAAAAATCTTATAGGCACAAAGATGTCAGAGCAGGCTCTGAAGACATCCTGTAAAGCAGAAGACAGAGAGGATTATCTGTAAAACTAGGGATAGAAAAGGAGAGAGAGCAATGGAGGATTCATATGCTTACAAAGTAGAAATGGGTCACGCTGGGTGGAAAAAAATTAACCTCAGGACAACAGAAGAGTGACCTGCTAAAATGCAATATACTGAAAAGGAGGGACCAGATCCCTGGGTGGGGGAGGGAGGGTGCTCTGTGTGCTGAGCAGTGAAGCTGACAGATGAAGGGCACAGTACAGCCAAACATGGGGACAAACTTGCAAATGATTAAATAGACAATTCAAAAGACATTAAGTTCCTGTGGAAGACAGATGGAGTTGACATTATGAGAAGAAAGCTGCAAATAGAAATGGGAGGAGCGTCTGAACTTTGGGTTTCTCTCTAGAGATGAATTTTATGTATTTTTTTTGGTTTGTTTGTTTGTTTTTTTTAACAGAATTGGCAAAGCAAATGACAGACTCAAAGAGGAGTGATGGCTCTTCTTTCATTCACTTCCAGCATATCTTGTTTGGGTACAGATCTGTTGCCCACCCTCCTATCAATCACAAGTGTCTGGTAACATTTATATGTGTGACAACTTGTGCTTAATACCACTAACTACTGTTTGGTGCAGGATTTACTGGGTTTACTGTGAAAAAAAAAGATCTGGGTGATTTTAATAGGTTATTGTACATCGTGGTTACATGTGCATGATGAGCATTTGAAAGAGGCCTCTGCTGCACAACTCAGATGTGAGTCCAGAGTTTGATACTCCCCTCTAATTTGGATGTATTCAGTTTTTACTTGGCTCATTATGAATGGAAAGACCAGCTGCAAAATTCAGATGCTGTTCTAAATTTGGAATCTGAGACTTGCCAGAGGTCAGGGACTTTCAGAGATAAAAGTGAGGTTTAGAGCTATCTCTAATAGGAAGATAATATATATTTTAGAGGAAATGGCTCCATATTTCCTCTCAGTGATTTACCAGGTACATCACACAGTGAAGGTTTTTGCAAAAACTCTGCTTGTGTGTTCCTCAGTGACAATTCTGTGTATTGCCTGGATCAGATTCTGATCTGTTACTGTCCCAAATCAGCTGTAAATCTGTCATATTCCTGTTAGGTGTGAGAATGGAGTAGCATAAGGGAATAGTATGTATGGCATACATGAGAGTGCACATCACTTGTAACATATAGCATTTGTCATTACACTTTACAAGTCCTAAGGGCTAGATTTGGAAAACAGTTCCATGCCTAAGGCAGGATTTAGGCAGAATCAGGATATTATATTCCAAAACTGTAAGCCAAAATAGCTGGTTCAGCTCTCTGCTGTTGCTGTTTCCTGAAACAGGTTGCCTGTGTTTTTGACTTGATATTTTTTGTAGGTTCCAGAGCACACAATGCCATTAATTCCCACAGGGGGCCCAGCTGATTGATGTACCCCAAACTTCTTTACAGCTGGGCAGAATTATACTCATCAGGAAATGCATTTTTGTGCCTTTTTATTACTGTAGTCCAGGTCTTTCAGTTTCAAACCTAAATGTCAAGCAATGTTGTTGACATCCCTTGGAAGCAAGAGTGGCAAACCAGGAAACAGCACCACAGCAATTGACAAATTCATCCTGCTGGTCTGAGCTGATGTTCTGATTCATAGCACTGAAATATTGCATTGTGCCACTGTTCTAGGAAGGAGAGATATGGGGAATGGTACCCTGAAGAGGTTTGCCAGGATGGACAGGGGTTCTGGGCCATGGGATGTGGCTGTCGTCAAGCACTGCTGAGCAGTTAAAATCCACACTAGGAAGGAAGCAAACCCCTGCCAGCATCCTCAGCTCTGAGAGGTGGCTGAAGAGCACAGCAGAGAGCTCACCCAGGCTTGCACTGACACTGCTAAACATCTGAAACCTGAATCACTCAGATGTCACCCTGCAGACATTTTTCAGGTGTTCCCAATGGGCATGCTGTCGATTTTTGTCTCCTACATCTTGCCCATGATCTATGGCTTACACCAAGGTTTCATGCATTTAAAGCACCTTGCCTAGTGCTTCTTCTGCTTTGTAATAACCCAGGATGTTTTGAATAGAGCCTATCTGGCTGTATTTTAACTAGAACACTTTTTCATGGAGTTCTATGGAAACACTGCTTTTTCTCCCTCTTTGGAAATGGGTCCTACTTCTATATCCCCTCCTTGCCTTAATTTTTGGAGCACTTATGACACTGCCTTATTCATACTGTTTAGCAGAGGGCCTACAAAAAACACTACCATAAAAAATTAAGCTGGTGATTCATGTTGTTCAGAAGTACCCCAGGGATATAGCTTTTATCTTCACCTGAGAATTCCTGCTTGCTGGCTCCATGTTGTGATCCGTGGAGCATTGAGCTACAATTAAGCCTGGGTTAAATTAGCTAGAACAGAAAAGGAACTTGGTTGCATTAATGAATTTTCTCTGATGTCTGTGTATAAATTACACAGTTTACCTGTAATTTTACTTATTTTAGAGCTAGGCCAAATATTGAATGGCTTCTTTTTTTGTGTAGGAGAAGGTGACAAGACTGTTACACCAATTAGTGCAGCACTAAATTGCTTGAAAACTTCAAGCTCAAGACAGCTGTAAATCTCAGAGCAGCTGTCATGGCCATTCACTGAGAAGTTCAGTGTCTGAAATGCTTGTCTAGAGACATGGCTGAGGAGATCAAGCCTTGTAGGCATTGCATGTAATCTGAAAAGAGGCCCTGGATGAAGTCTTTTGGAAGGGTTGATCCATTTATGTTAAATCAGGTGAGGTGAGATGCAATTAGCAGCTACTTGGCAGCTGAAACACTGTCCACTGCCCTTAGTGCATCTCCCAACAAACAGAATCCACTGGGAATAGGAACAGCATGGCTGCTGTTAGGCTGGATAAATATATCAGGAATATTTCACCTTCTCATCCAGCAGGATTTTTTTGCCTCCATCTCAATAGCAACCAGCTCAGCCAGGGGGGCAACATCTAAATAGCTGCTCACTGACTGGTTTGTGATGTCAGCAATACAAGCAGAAACCACAGAATGTTGTAATTTTAGTTGCATAGATCCAGACAAGGCTTCTCTAAGCCTTGAGAGAGGGTGGAGGCAAAGTCTCCCTGCTTTTCTTTAATTATAATGAGATTAACTATGCACTAGGAATGCCAGTACTCTTAATTTCCTCTAAAAAGAATGTAGAGGAGTAGTTCATGTACAGATGTGTAGTGCAGGATTGCCTATATTTTAATCCTATAGGAAAAAGGTTGAATAGCAGGATCATACCCATTCCTATGGATATCACTACTGACTGTACATTCCATTATGCAGCAGATGTGCACTTGGGAATAATCTGTTTCCAGTATTTCTGTTATTAATTGCCTACTCTGACAGTGTTTTTACCCACTGCATTTGTACAATGTGATATTGCAGTTTTACTCTGCTACATTTAGTCTTTAAAAAAAAAACAAAAAAAGGCACATGAAAAGCCCCAAACAAACCCAGAATTCTGTGAAATTTAAAAAAAAAACAAAAAAAACCCAACTAAATCCCCTTGAAGTATTCCTCACTATAATTTTTCTATCTAAAATTTCCCTGAAAGGAAGGTATTATTTCATAACACCTGAGCAGCATTGTTAGAATTGCCTTGAGCAAGAGCCTGTGCAAGCAGTGTTTGAGTTCTGCCTACTTAAGATCCTTTAGGTCACCAGACTGACTCCCAGTGACACACTGCTCACAGAGCATTTATGAAAGCAGCACCAGACAATTTCAATGTGCAGCTCATTAACTAATGAGTGCTTTCCCTCTTAGCATTTCCTTAACTTTCTGTTGGAGTCTCTCAGATGGACACACAGCACAGATTAGCTGTGTACAAAGCTGGCACTGTCCTGTGAGTTGCTGCAGGGCTGAGGCCAACTCATGTGCAATTTGAAATCTAATTTTTCTGAGGGGCTTTCTCCAATCCAGCTAATGCAAGGACAGCCTAAACATTTTTGCCTTAGCCTGTAGGGATAAGAGGGGAACTGTGGAGATGGAGGCTGAATATCCTCAAATTCATTGACAGGAGGCTCTTACACTGTAACAGTGTTTTGAATTACAATAATTTTTTTTTTTTAATTTTTAAAAAAACATCATCTTAAAACTAGAGTAATGTTTACAACAGGCTACACATTAACTTCTTTAACTCTGAAAACACACACACAAAGTAGAACCAAATTGCATAATAGCATTGGTTATTGTCAAATATTCAGACTGTGGGCTTTTGCTAAGCACACACTTTAAAAAGTAAAAATTCATTGTCTGAATGGGTACTTGAGCAGAGTTTGTCTACCCCTGTCAGCAAAAGAAGACATGCAGCAGCTATTTAATTAAAAGTTTCCCACATAGGTAAGCCTCCTCAGACCTCCTTCAGTTTAAAAAAAAAAAAATCTATCTCTGATGAAAACCTGCACTATATTTGTTCAGTTTAAGAGTTGTTTTAAATGTGCACGGTGAGATGGTTTGGAAGAGAATTGCAGTGACAGAGGCAGCACACTCTGTGCTGGTTGGATCCTGCACACTCTGAAGCCAGAAAAGCAAATTGACCTTGCTGAAATGAACCTGTTTTACTCTGGATGCTTCAAAGGAATTCAATCTCTCAGAATAGTTCTGCCAGAACAACCTTTCTATGAACAAAGCTTTTCTGTAAAAAGTAGCTTTCACAGAAAGGGCAAATACCCATAAAATCATGATATGCATAAATTGAAGTAATTGTTAAACCTTCAGAGCTAGTCTTTAATTGTGCTCTGAAAAAGGTATTTTTCTACTTGAAAATATTTTTAGTATTATGACCTCTCCCCAGTTAATTCATAGTTAATTAACATTTTGTCTTGGCTAACCTCAGCCTGCTGCTCAGCCCCATGCAGCCGCTTGCTCGCTTCCTCACGGTGGGATGGGAAAGAGAATTGGAAAGTCAAAAGTGAGGAAACTTGTGAGCTGAGATACAGATCACTTCCCAAGGGCAGGCAGGTATAGCCATACCCAGGGAATTTGGGGTTTATTACCTGTTATTGGTTAGCTGGGAAGAAAAACTCCATCATTCAGAAAGTCCCTCCTTCTTCCTTCTCCCCACAGCTCAGTGGGATGGGATTGGGATTGGGATGGGATGATGGGATGGGATGATGGGATGGGATGGGATGATGGGATGGGATGGGATGGGATGGGATGGGATGGGATGGGATGGGATGGGATGGGATGGGATGGGATGGGATGGGATGGGATGGGATGGGATGGGATGGGATGGGATGGGATATCCCCTTGGTCAGGTGTCCTGCCCTGAGCCCACTTGGCCTCCTCACTGCTGGGTGGGGTGATGGGTAGAAAAGGCCTTGGCTCTGTGAGAGCTCTGCTCAGCAGCAAGGAAATATCCCTGTGCTTTCAGCTCTGCTTCCAGCACAAATCCCAAACCCAGCCCCATCCCAGCTGCCATGAAGGACATTAATTCTACCCCAGGCAGGACACAGTCATGGATTTCAGGAGAATAACACAGTGGAAAAGATGATCTTAGTAATCAAGCCTTCATCAGTAGCTGAAGCTCACAGCATTCAAGACACGAGTCTGAGTCTTTGTGGGTCTTCCAACAGCAGTTCACTTTTCCAAACTTTGTTTTGTCATTCAGAACTTAAAAAGTCTCAGCTGTGAGCAGTGTCTGGAGAGGAACAGTGGGAGTTAAACTATCTGGCTTATTTTCTTTGCAGCAGTAATAACTCAGAATAATAACAATTGTGCCTCTCTTCAATGAAAAAGGAGTAGGTACACTCATGGCTCTTGAAAAGTGCTTGGAGACTTATGGATAGTAAGCAAAAAAAAAAAAGTAATTTAACATGGTTGTTTGTTAAGATAAAGCAGAGTATAATCAAAGTACATCCTCTAGAAGTGCCTGTGCATAATTATTTGGCACTGGTCAAGTGTAATACTTATATTGTTATATTAAATTAGGTTTTATAACGGCAAAAGTAAACCCTAATTTTACTTATGGTGCCTTTTGGTGACAAATCCCCTAAAATGGGATATTTTGAATTATACACAGCTCACATTTACATCTCTTTCTGCAGTATATTTTTCCAAAAGGCTATTGGAAACTGGAGATGAGATTTGTGAAAAAGTCCTGGAGGAGTATTATTTATGAAACTATCTTTCCTCTTCAGCTTTTCTAAAATATAGAGGAAATGTTGAAGACCTACTGGATTATACTGTTTCTATCACTGATGAGCAAATACTGGCTGGCTCCTCAAAGGACCTGCAGTCTTTATTCTCATTAATGTTTGCCTAGAGATGAATGAGCTGCATTTTCAGACAAATTCAGGGGATCATGTTGCTTTCTACCCTGTATAAGAATTTTAACAGAGAGCCATTTTTTTTCTCCTCCAGCTCCTTCATTTGCAGTTTTGAGAAAGGTTTTCAATAAAAGTTAAGAGCAGTTTCTGCTTCCTTAGCTGGGTGTTTCTTGTGTGCAAGTCATAAACAACAAATATATTCCCTTCTGCAAGTTAGATTGTGTAGGGTGTAATATTGTGGTGCTGTAGGAAACCTTTGGTGCAATATGTTATAGGAAAGGAAGATTATTTAATTTAAAGACAAATGTAACCTCACACTCATCCTCTCACATATTTTTAAGCTCAAAAAACGTGCTTATGTACCAGGATTTGTATCCAGGAGGTCTGAGCAAGGTTTTGCACTGAAAAAGAGGAGAAAGGATATTGCCCAGCAAAGAAAAAAAATTTAAATGGCATGAAGTGAAAATAAAACTTTGAAGTGGAAGTTTGGTAAAATTGACAAGTTTTCTGGAATAAACATTTTCTCTCTTGATGTTTTGCACTCTGTAATGAGCAGTACTGTTATGTGATTGGAAATAATGTAATTAGCTGCCAAAGATAATTAAAAATATATTTTATAAATCGATTAAAAAAACCCCAAACCCTTACTCCCTTGCTACTCTGCTAAACTGATAATAAAAGAAGTGATTCCTTTATTGAAGTGAGTTCTACAGTTTCACTGGTGTAAAAACCCTATTTTGAGTGAAGTATGCAGAGAAGCACCATTAAGCACCATTCCTGTGAAAAAGATATGGAGCTCTTCCCCAGCTGTGCATCTCCAGGCTCTGCACAGGGACAATCTGTGTCTGCTCCTTCATCTGGACCAAGTTTGTTGTGTCTCTGTTGGAGTGTGAGTTACCTCTGTGCTGAGCCTTGTGTGAGCAAAGCAAAGGCATTTCGTGTCCTCTCCTCCTTTACTGTCATTTGCATCTTAAGATAATTTATTCCCATCTCATAACTCTCCTTTCATTTAGATTTACTCTTACAATTTAAATGTATATTAAAAAAATATGAACACCATTCCCATCACCTTGTTGTTGAGGCACAAGGGCAGAATAATTCCCCTTCCCCCTGCAAACAGACAAGGGAAAAGGGATGAGGTTCATCAGTGAGGCTTTGGACTGCTCTTGTCTTCAAGAGGCATTTATTGCTTGTCTTAATTTATCTTTCTTGTCTGCTGGCCTTCAAAATAGCCAGTACAGGAATGTTTGTGTCTTGATTTGGTTTGCTTTTGTCTTGATTTGGTTACTCCTGCATGTAGTGACAGGATCTTAATCTACCTGATCAATTATCTTCGGGGCAAAGGAGAGCAAGTATTAGATTTTAAATCTCTACTTGTTTGAAGAAGGCAGCCTGGTCTTGGATAATTAAAGGACTATTTAATTAATTGAATCTGGGAAATTACTTGAGTACTTAATTCTGGTTTTAATATTCTTTTTTGAGATAAGGAGGAAATTAAAAAAAAAATTGAATTGAAAGTCATAGACAAAGATTTCTTCTCTAGAGAAGAATGTATTTATTCTCTTTTCCTATGAGCTTCTATCTGATTATCCTCCCATTCTTAACCTCAGGGAAGTGCCTGTTCTGAGTGCTAAATACTGACCAGCCATTATTGGTAAAAAGAACTCAGGGATATCAGCATGAGAAAGAGAGACATGAGCTGAATGGCCATTTGTCTCCTGAGAGACATGAACCACACAAGTAGTGGGCATTCTGGATTCAGAATTCAAGTTGTAGCTCTAGAGGTTTGGAGTTGGTTTTGTTTTACTTTTATTTCCTTGAGCTCAGTCCTCTTTGTTGCCAAAAACAAGCTTCTCTTTTTCAGCTCCTTTTAGATTTCAGCAGTGCTGTTTCAGAATTCAGTTAACCTGAACTTGAGACTAAAACAAATAAGTAAATACAAATGAAGGGGACTGAACTGACTATGCTGGGTCCTCACTGTACCTTTCCGCACTGCAAAGGATATTACCATGTTGCTAGGATTTATCATAAAAATAGTTGAAAATTTAACAGTTTAAATGAAGAACCATGGAAATTTTTGTACTTTCTTCTTCATGCCAGGATCCATTTGGATCATTTTAATGTTTGCTATTGCACTTTTCCACCTTTTTCTTTCTTCATTGATCTGCAGCCCTATGTCATTTCCAAATGGACTTACTGTACCTGGTCCTTTGTACAAATGTTGGCTACTTCTTTGTTTCCTGTTACCTCCATAATCTGTTTTTCCAGGTCTTTAATCACCAATGAGTTATTTATAGCCATGAGATCTCATGTACCCCATGCCCTGCATCATAATTTATTTTCTTCCCTGTTAAAGACAGAAATTTTTTTCCTCAATACTTGATTCATCTTTCTGACTTTCTGTCTTGATGGTTTGTCCAGATAATTTCTTGTCTTTCAGAAAGTTCAACTGTCAAGTTCCTGCTTCAGACAGTAAGAAAAATCAGCCCAAAACTTTTGAATTTTTAGTGTGAATAGCCTGAAAAGTTGCATCAATTCCATCCACTGTCCCAAATTTTCTTACTGATTTGGAGCATTTGAGTTCTCAGTGGCACAGAGACCATCTAGGGGGCATGAACAAAAACAAAAAGATATCTCAGGGCATTGAGGAAAACTGTGAGGTCCTGATGCAAAGTGCTTTTTCTTCACACCTACAGTGAAGGCTGTAGGTGCTTAAATGCATCCTCTGAATGCATCCTCTGCTTGTTTTATGCTGCTCTAAAGTACTTGAAGGTAGCAGCAGCTATTTTGAGTAACCCATAATCTGCAAAGGAAGCGTGGGGCTCAGGCACAGATGGCTGACTGCAAACAGCAGCGAGCAGGACCAGAGCAGAATGTCTCCTGTTTTCCAGCTCTGGTTTTCTGTTAGGTGGAAGAACTCAGAATGCTCCTGAAAGACATCTCAGGTGCACATGAGCTCTCCAACAGGTGATGGTTTTGAAACTTCTGGCAGATCTTTTCATCCAGCCCCCTCGATGAGAGTTCTTAGAAATGCCACAGGATGAATCCTGGTGGGATCAGATCCAGAATTTCTCTGACAGGAAAAAAAAAAAATATGGACTAGAGCTCATTTCACAAAATGGCACACTCTGTAATTAATGACTGTAAAAGATTTTGATAACTCCTAATAGAAAGGCCAGAGCTGAAAATTCAATAGCTAATACATCATTTTCTCACGAACTGAATAGTTGCCATAGGTTATCATGGGCATCTCTAATAGCTGTAGCCTAGAAACTGTGGGTAAATTAAGGGCAAACTTTTGTAATTTATTTTTTTTCTGTGATCTATTCACTCATCCCTCTGGTAGAGCAACAAAAATTCTTCAGAAGTCATTAGAAAACAAGATTGAGATTAGTGATGTGACAGTCATAACCTGTTACTTAACCCTGCTGTGGTCTGTTCTGGAAAGATGTCATTGAACAAGCATGTTTGCAAAAAGAAGATGTACTCTCCCTAAGTGGTTGTCCTGTAAGTAATGTGCAGCCTTTGTACTTGGTGTACAGAAAATTTTCCTGGAACATTGATGTTCCATGATGTTTATAAGCATTCTGCAAAGCTATTCTAGAAACTGAGTTTAACTCAGCTCTGGATAGTAATGACAAAGTACCTGGGATATATATTCTGGTCATCACAAATAGATTACAGAGGCTGAATAATTAACAATACAGTATGTCTTGTGAGGATCTGGAGGAGCCAGATCCTCCTCCTCCTTCTTGTCACTGGGAAATGACAAAAACTTCTCAGATGATGACAATCAGGCTAAAGCAGGGCTTGATCCAAAGATGTGGAGAAAGTTCAAGGCTGACCTGTCAAGAGGAGCCTTCTGAGAAGACTTTCACAACAAAATGACTGTCAGGAGGGAAAACTTAATTTCAGTGAGACTGATAGAGCACTGCTGTTTGGACTACAAGAGGAAAGCTTTTTCTTTCATCAAAATTTAAAGAGTCTCCTTTATCTCCTTAATCTGTACTTATTTATAAAATATCTTATGATATATTTTTCAGTCATAGTTTCCTAATACTACACTCTGCAGATACCTGCTGGGTATTTCATGTAAGTTTGAAAGGCTTTTTCCTGTAAAATATATAGTCACATTTTTATTTCTTTTACATTTATAATCTAGAGATGTAGAGACAGCTTGTCATGGGTCACATGCTCCTCTTTCTTCCTTTCTGCACAAAATCTGAGAGGATGAAACCTGGCAGAGCTGAATCCCTTCATAGAAAAATATCTGCTGAATTACCAGTTTAGACTTACAGTAGAGGCTTTTTCTTGGGATTGGTTATAACTTGTCATTGTAACAATGTCATAAAATCTTTTAAAAAGTAAGATATTCCAGTTTTGCTTTATTTCTACCAAAATGTGTTTAGTTACAAAGGGGTGATTTGAGGAGGAGCTGGGAAAGCAGAGCCTGATATCACAACACCTTTAAAGTAACTTTGCTTCAGAAAATGAGAGTTCAGTATTTTCTAAAGAATATTTTCAAGCTGGTCACTAGAAACACAGGTATCTAGAAAGATCACTAATTTTGTTGATAATCTAACCTTGTGCACTTTAATTCAAATTTAGTATTTCAGTATATTTATGTAAAATACTTTATTTTTCAGTCCATTGCAATATCTCAGTTTGCTATAGCTTGATGATTTTATTTGTCTGAAATATGTAAATGTGGTTTCAATTTTATTACAAATAGCAACAGGCAGGGAAATGGGGTTAGATTTGATAGCAAGAGTATTTGAGAGAAACCCTGAAGTTGCTGATGTGTGAGAATGGCCCTTGAATACATTTAAGCATGTAAAACATTGTACCAGACTTTTAGCAAATGTAGACATGATTATAAAAAAAATATATATAAATTTTATTCCATGGGAAACTTTTTGGGACAGATACAGAGTTTTTGTGAAGGGGTTTATCCTGTCCCACCTTCCCTGGCAGCACACTCACACGTTGGTGAGGGCAGAGGGAGAGTAACAACCGAGGGTCATTCAGGTGCAAGCTCTGCCTTGATGGGGCTCTGCAGCAAATTCCACATCAGTGCACATTGGCTCAGGAACAGCAGCAGGGAAATGACTCAGCCCCAGGAGTCTGTATCTGTCACTGAGGAAGATGGAAGAGCCAAACTCTCCTGACTGAAGAGATAACAAACTGCGAGTGGCTGGTGGCCAGCTGCCAGCAGCTGCCAGGATCACTGCCAGCCTGGGAGAGGCTGTAAGCAGCTACAGCTACCAGCTGGGCATCTTGGAAAGCTAAAAGCACATCCAGGGTGCTAAATTCTGCCTTCTGTTAAATGTTTTGCTGTTAAATGAATGTTCCTGGGGTTTTTTTAAGGATGTCTGGTCATTAGTCATCATTATCTCTAGTCCCAGGAGAGGAGAACTGCAGGCACAGAAGGAGTCAGGACACCTGAGCTAGCTGTGGCTGTCTGCAGCAGAGGTGGGGACTCAGAGCCCTGATGATGGAAAATTATGTCAATCAGCTTCAGGAAAGTTAGGTGTGAGGTTCAAGGTCTCTAAGAGATTATCTCAAAGGCAGCAGAGAGGAAGAGAAATGCCCTTAGCCTAGAGATGGTTGGTTGGCTTTTCTGGAGCACAGCTTTGCCCACACAAAACGTGGTGTGGAGGCTTTACAGTTGTTCTCCTCATCACCCCAAAAACCTGCAGCACTCCAGGGTGCCTAAACTGTCCACTCCACGTGTCTGTGTGGCTGCTGGTTTCGGTGATCCCCTCTAAGCCAGACTTCCCTGCCAGAGAGATGAATTGTGGCACACTGGTTCCTCTGTGCACCTGGAGAGGAGCTCCTGTGAGCCCCACTCCCCGTGCAGAGAAAATGCTGTGTTACATCTGCATGGGCAAACAAAACTACCTAGCAGAATGAATAACTTTTTTTTTTCACATATCCTGTCTTTACTATGCCTAAATAGCTTTATATTCTCTTGTGTAAGACTTCCTTGCTTCTGCAAACAAGATTATTCTGTAAATATCCATTTTACATGCACAGAGACAGTATAGATAGCTCCAATTTTCTAGCACGACTACTTCAAAGAAACCCCAGAAAACCAAAACATCTTTTAAAACACTGGATTATTTCACATCTGTCAGAAGATAATAATAAAGACAAGAGTCTGTAATTTACTGTTCAGTATGCACATTTTCAGATTTTACCTCTCTGGAGGAATGCAGTTTTAAAATGCCAGTATATTACCCCACATTTTATTTTCATTGTTTCTATAGAATATTTCTTAAGAGAGAACTAAACCAAACAATAAGGCTACTATTCAAATTCACCTTTAGTATTGCTTTTGGATTAAATATATTTTAATATGTCTCACAATTTTAATATTTGATAGTAATGGTTTTATGAAGATTAGTTTTTCGTTTTAGCATTCCGATCGCTCCGTCCAAACTTAATCTTTAAGCACAATCACAAAGAATTTGCATATCTACTGGCTTTAGGGGGTAATTTGTGCAATATTACAACAGGTTCTTTTTAAAAGTGATGCTTTGTGCTACAAGCTCTTGCATTCTCTAGGGGCAGGAAGATGTCAGCTCCCATTAGCAGGATCTTGACCTTGGATGCTCCCAAATGAGTCCAGCACGGCAGCTAATTGCCTGTGCCTTAAACACAGTAACCCTAAAACATAAACAAAAGGGACTAGCAATTTCATCAATTCCTGCACAGCTCACTGAAATTATTCTCTGCTGCAGCCAAGATACTTCATAGCTGAAGAAATTATTTTATTGAACAAGAAGCTGGACCAAATTTTATCTGCAATGACTAAAAATGAGTCATTTTCTTCAGCTTAGCTCAGTTGGCTGAGAGAGCAAAAGTTCAAGGATGTTGTAATGGTATATTTTGAATATGTGCCTTGTGATGCATTTTATTTTTTGTTTACTGGATCACATTTTCCCTCAAGAATTGATGTAATGAGGTGCTGGGGTCCAGAACTCATAAGCGTTAGGAGAGATTCTGCAAAGAGCTTTGAATAAGATATATTCTTAGCAAATAATAGATATATACAAATGACAAGTGTAATCTAAACAAATTTAGATCCATTACAGCAGCATCAAAGAAAATTCATTGAAAAATCACAATGTTTATGATATTAAAAGAGAAAGTGGCAGATTTTGGAACTTTTCAAAGAGGATTAAAAAGAAAGATCTTGCAAACATAATTTCATTTTCCCTGATGGTTGCAACAGAGGGTTTGGCCCAAGGTTAAGGCAATTAATGGGAATTATTTTCAGTGTTTTAATGAGGTTTCTCACAAAAGTCAAATTGGCAAGTTCTGAGCGTGGTACCCGAGTGATCAATAGGAATTTGGCTTATTAAAGGAAGAGGCATCAGTAGATGGTGCTCAAGAATATACAGAACCTGTGTATTATATACATCCTCTGGCTCTGCAGGACTAACCCAGCCCTGCACACAGATATGTGAGTAGCTTTCCTCCTCACGAGCTGAGTGCAATGGAAAAAAAGGCCAGATCTCAGGAGAAATCCTACACATCCTGTGCATCTTGCACATCCTAAATAATGCCTGGAACTCTCTGGGTCATGATCTCCCCAAAGGAAGGGTCAGTGCAATTCTTTCTTCTTTTGTCAGGTCTGAGATGAATCAGTAGCAAGTCATGACTGGTGTTGTAAAGAAATGCTGACAAATTTGACAGTGAGGGCACTGCTGATTGCCCTAAACCCCTATTTTTTATCAAAAATATTGTATTGCTTGGCTCACTCGTAGCATTCCTTTCCCAGAGAACTGTCAGTGTCAGTGAGGGGTCTCTAAGTTTTTTAGATGATCTAAAATCTAAGTTTTTTAGATGATGTTGCCTGTGCTGAAATGCAGCCACTTTTTCATTTCATTTCAGCTTTGGATTTGATATCAGTGATCTCCTAGTAAAACAATTCTCAGTGCTGTGTGTTTCCAGGCGTTATCTGTCCAAACATCTAATCTGAAAATTACTGCCTGTAATACTTGTAAAACTGGTTTTAGAAGAAAATGTATCCTAGCTCTTGCTGCTGCAGCATGTAGGAGATGTCTGAAACACATCCCTAGGCTGATCATCAAGATGTCTTTTCTCTCTTTCACCACGAAGAATTTTCTTTGTCTCTCTCTGTGAATTTGAAAATGGATTACAGAATGATCTTGTGATCTATGGATACTTTCTGAATGATAATAGGAAAACATAGATTTGGAAATAGAAATTATCCCTAGAAATAACTATTGAATCCAAGACTGAGAAAGAAAACTCCTTTGCTATCTCAGATAGTCCTGTGAAAGGGTATTAGAGACTGGGCACAGCACAGCTCCTCTTATTCCATGAAACCAGAACCATGTTTAGGCCATGAAACATGTCCTCATTTCTCTGTAATTGTGTTCTATTTGATGATTAAAATCTCACTATGTTAATTAGTAAAAGGGGGTTTTCTAGAAAACCTTTCTTCTGTTTTGTTTGTTCTCTCAAGGAAACAATGAGGAACGTGTTTCTTAATCATTTCTAATTCTTACTTAATGAAATTAATTCTATAGCACTTCTGGCTGAATACCTGTGAAAAATGAACAACCCACATGAAAAAGGCATAGCTTTGTAATACAGCTTGGCTGTATTATTATACCTTTTAAAATTTTTTACAGACTTCCAGAATAATCTGTATTTTTTGATATTTCACCACACATTTTCAAAATGCTCAATAAAAAAATGTTTTTGTGCTAAATGACAAGTAGAAGATACATTTCCTCGCATCATTTTAATTTTAGAGTCTTGTTAAATTTTGAATAGGCTGCACTTGTCATCTGTAAACAATAATTCTTATTAGATGTTTGCAGTGGTTTCACTACTAGGGAGGAAATTAACTCCATCCCAGCTGAAACCAGGATAATGATACACGTTTAATATTAAGAAGTAATATTATACAGGAGTATACATAATAGTATACAGGAGTATAAATGTATTTATTTTTAAAAGTACATATGTAGTAATGGCTCTGTTCCTGAAGGTTAACAAGGGTGGACAGAGGGACATCAGCTGGATATAAAGGCTGACCCTGCTTACCCCCCATTAAGTCTATGTTGTAATTTTGATTTGCACAGATGCTAATAAATACAAGTTCACTAAATCTCCCATGGAGCAGGGCAAGGCCTGGCAGAAGCCAAGCACACAGGAACATAAGTCTGTAAGCTGCTGGCCTGTCAGCCCAATACAGCTGTTTCCCAATGCCTGTGCTCCCTTTTCCCATCCAAGAGACATTTGTCTGTCTGAATCCTCTCACTGCTGGAACTCCTGTGTTTGACAGTCTCATTGTTCGTGTGAGAATCCAAGATCATGAAGAGGCAGTGACATAATGCAGGTGTTGGGGTTTTTCTATTTGAGATCAGCTTAAAATCCCTTAGTCATAGCCCCTGAGATGTTCTCTGAACTAGAGCATCTCAGTCTCAATCATTTTACTTTCTCTCTCTCTGTCATTGCCTAGATCTCTGTTTTCCTAATTTACCAGTGAGGCATCTCACAGCATTTCAGTGCTATGCCATCATATTTGCCCAGAGAACTTTTTCTTTCAAAAAGCAGAACAGGAGAATTACTGAAGTATGCATAAAACTAATATTGCTGTTTTGTCCATATTTTCACCACAGCATCCACTATATTCCATCAAATTAAGAAGTCTCTGGAAATTCATGTTCTGCCACTGGCAAGTCCTATCCTGAACTTGCCTCTCAGGTTTTATGGCTTTGGTTCAGATGGACATTTAATTAACACTGCTGTAGCCTTTTCAAGAAATATTTGCTTTTGGTTTTCCCCCTGTCATTTAAAGTAGTAAATACAGCAGGACTTTATGAGATTTTGGGTTTTGTTGATTTTTTCACTCTTGTAAAAGTTCAATTATATCCCCATCTGTAATGCTTTTTTAACATGGATCAGCATATAAACTATTCAAATTAATCCTTCAGTCTCACAAAAAGTGGAAGGAAAGAAAAAAAATTGTAATGAAAACAGAAAATAAGAAGAGTAAACTGGAAAAAAAATTCTCTTTATTTGAAGGAAAATCTGAAATTTTGGATAAAAGTTTAATCTTACTTCTTTTGATTATAACATCATCCTCTGCTAGGGTAAGGAGCTTTATTTTCCTTGTTTAAAATGTAAACTTGAGTCAGACTAAAAAACCAGATCAGAACCAGGCTGACCAGTGGGTGAGCTTGGGAGAACAGGCAACTTCAGAGAGTCTTTCCAGGGGAAGATTAATCACCTGTCCTTGTTCTGAAAGCAACAGCAGAGCCCAAAGGCTGTGATTGCTCACTACCATCCCAAAACTCCTCTTACTTACCATGGGGTACAAATACAGGTAAAGTAAAATTTTGGGTGCAGAGCTTCTTCTCTAAAGTGAAACCAGGTGCATTTTGATGTCATTGGAATAAAATATGCTGAACCTGAACCACTGAGAGCCTGGCCCAAGGCAGGTGGATGTTTGTAGGAGCCTTTCAGCTCCTGACATTGGATTTTGCACTGGGTGCTCGCAGCTACTCACTCTGCACTGGAAGGGAGCAAAGGCAACCCCATGAGAGCAACAAAGGGACCAATTCTTTTTCCTCTTTCCCATAGTAGGAAAATTGCCCAGTTCTAACTGTCAAAACCAAAGTTTGCTGAAATCAATAGTATTCTGTCTGGGTGGGAGCCAGTGAGCAGCACAACAGCGACAAATAGCAGCTGTGCAATGTACCTTGCTCCAGGTCCTTCTGGAATGAGAGCCACTAAAAATAGAAGCAGCACCGTGATAAAAGTTAGCCCAGTGAGCATACCCTGCTTTTATCATGGTAAAATTGCTTTCCTACCAGTGGGGGAATTTGATTCCTCATCTGTGCCAGGGGGATAAAAACAAGCAAACTCCTTTATAATTCTGGGACTCTCATAGTTTTGTACTTGAGCTGAGGAACAGTTAGAAGCAGAGTGAGTTTTGTGTTTCTTCTAAACAAGTCAGATGCAACAGAAAAATTACAATATCCAGCCAAACATGTGAAAAAAGGTTAAATGACAAGATAGCCATCCTCTTTTTTTCCTCTTTTCCCAGTATCAGCTGACACCTGAAAGACAGCACAAAGCTTCAACACCATGAAATAAACCTAAGCTGCGCAGGGGAAGTCAGGCATAATTTGACTTCATTAAGTTAGCTCCTCCAAGTTTGGCTCTACTAAACAAGGCTGGCAGAAGCAAACAAAAAAACCCCTTTGATACTGCAAAATATGCAGCAGAGATTTATCAAATATGTCTTTGACAATAGAGCCACTTTACAAACACTGCTGTTGATTCTTATGCAGATGAGGCAATTAAAAAAAAATGTGTTTCAGCAATTTATGGTTCTCAGAGTTAATAAAGTTATTTTATTAATGGAAAAAGTTCTCCCTGCTGGACTTCAGAACCTATTGATTTTATTTGAGTAGCGTAGTGGCAGACTGCTAAAGGTATGAGTTCAGGAGAGCTGAGGCAGCAAAAAGAAAGATAGTATCTCTTACAAAAATTTAATTATCTTGACACTAAAACTGCATCTTATTTTACAAATTAATCTCCATTAAAAAAATAGACAATGTCTAAAAGTAAAATGCCTGTCATGTGTTATTGGCAAATCTGAGCTGAAACTGCAGGCAAGAATGATTGATTATACTTAAGGCAAGGAGCCATGATATGCTAATAAAACTGGTTAGACAGAAAAATATTTGACCGAGAAAGGAAACTAAGCTGGGCCTGCAGAAATGTTCTCATAAAAATACACAAAAAACGTGTAAAGCTCACATAAAACCTGAAGGTGTTATGTTCCCTATCTTCTGCTAGGTAGTAAAATCAAAGATCAGCAGAATAAATGTTGGGAAACAAGACTGGATCATTAGTACAATGCTTTTTAACATTGTTTTTCCAACATGGAAAGAGAGGAGAGCCTTCAGCCAATAGACTCATCTCTCAGCCATGAGAAAATGCTTTCAGGTTTCTGAGGCAGGATTTTGGATTGAGTTATCCTGGAGTGTATTCTCTGCTCTTTACTACAGCTTGGTATTGATGTGTGTGGCAGGGCAGTGTTCTGGTGCTTAGTGTGGCTCTTCCTAAAATGTTTTGTAACATAGAGAGACTCTGTGGCTGCGTGTCCATGGCTTATATAGACGTGGGTGTGTAATTTGTATTGATTAATGTATCATTTAGAAACACAGGCTCACTGCTGTGTCCATAGAAACACACTTTGTAAAGTGTAAACCCCACATACTTGCAGTAAAATGTGCAGAGTGTATCTGTAATCCTCCTTTCCCCTGGGTAGCTGCAGGGTTTAAGGCTGGAGCAGTGGTTCCTGCCTTCTGCAGGAGCAGCAGACCTGTGTGCTGAAGGGATGATGTCCCTGGCATCAGACCCCTGCATTGCCAGTGTGTAGGAATCATGATTTCTCCTCAGGCATGGGTGTGTTTTGAGGAGCAGATAGACCTACAATGCCATTTACACACAACATCTGCAGAAGAGCAGCCTTGTCTTGGAGATTTTAGAATTGTGTTCTAAACATTGTGCTGTAGCTGAGAAGGTGACTGGGAGAAGTTGGATGAAAAAGGGGGAGATGTGCCCAAAATCATGTAACCGTCCTAAAATAACAGTCTTTTAAATAAAACATTAGCAACCCCCTTATTTTCTTCTAGAACTATTAAAATACAAAATCTACTCTCTTTGCTCTGTTATTGTTGCAGTCCAACCAAACAAAGTCAGAGCCTGGTAAATCTGTCTGGGAGGTGTTTAATCCTTTAGCTTTTTTCCAGTTCACATATGACTTTGAAAAGCTTCAAAAAATATCAAAGGATAAAGCAAAAACTGAATCTGATGAATTTTACAAATCAGTAAAGAAAGAATGACAAAAAACCCCAGCTAAATTAAATCTTCACAAATAGATCCTTGTAAGTGCAAGGACAGCAGTGCTTATCTACACAGAGCAGTAGCAAAAGTAAAGAAAGAACAGGGAATCCTATTGATAGAAGAAAAACAAAGTATTTATGCTGTGGCCAAGGAGGAGATGCAGAAGCTGGATGGTGTCTGAACAGTGATAATGAAAATATTTCCCTTATCAGCTTTAAGGTCACTGACATACTAACATTCTCTGGCAGTGATGAGAACACATTTTTTGTGCTTACTGAGTGTGAGCCCCCTTTTATTCCCAAATAATTTCCCTCAGGTGCTTCCTGGTCCATCCAGTGCTTGGGCTGGAGCAGCTCTGACAGGGAAAGGGCAAAGAACATCATCTTCACCTGACACTTGTGGTTAGGCAAACATGTAGACCAAGAGACAGTAAAAAATTTGGGATAAATAGGACAGACTCCAATAATGAAGAGGAAAGCAAAGCTTTCCCAGTATTGCCAGGTCCACATGTATGGAGTGCAGTAAAAAGCAGAGTAGGAAATAAGTCTTAGACACAGCAGACATAGACTCAGTTGAAGTCTGATCACTCTGTAGATCACATCCTGCTGTTGAATTTCTTCATCATGCACAGTTATAACATGAAAGCAGAATTTTCTGGGCTGTAATATGGCAATTAAAATTGATTTATGGACAGAGAGCCTTCAGAGTGATATCCCACTGAAATTTCAGAGCCAAAGGTCTTGCCACCAACAAACAGCCAAGTGCCTCTGGGATCTTAATGATAGAGAAATGTAAATCAGTCACCAAAAATGTGGTTTCTGGTTTGGCTGTTCAGTTTGAATGCTTCACATGGGTCCCTACCCTCCCCCCAGTATAAAGCCCTGTTGATGTCAAACACAGAATCCAGTTTATTTTATAGTTATTAGGGAAAAGGGTATTTACTAAGCATCTATGATTAAAATTTGTTATAATTTCTACTCTCTAAAAGGCTGAAAGAACCTTGCTTTTCACTGTGGAGGTCATTCAGGAAGTTCTGTGTGTCCTTAGTGTGCAATCAGGTAAGCATCATCACTCACACAAATACACATCCATTCATCAATTTTATAGCTCTGAGAATTTCTACAGGCTGGATCAAATTAATGCATCCTATTTGAAATGAGAGACATTACAGCTAAAATACTAAACCTCCTTTTTAAAAACACTCTTTCTAAAAATTATCCCTCTAAAGCTGCGTTGCAGAACTGAATAGTCAGGTCTGCTCATTTGATTTTTACTCTAGATGAATTCTTAATAGCTAAAATTTCCTCTGAGACTTGTAGGCACTCAGCATGTTTTAAAATTGGGTAAGAGTATTTACACACAATTTTTGAATTGAGAACTGTGGTACAGCAGGTTCAGCCTGCTGAAGGACACTGATTCCTGCTGTTTGTGTGCTGAGCCCTCACCACTCCCCCAGGTGTCTGGGGAATGTGTTCTCCATAGGACCTAAGCTATGCAGGATGAAGCACCTGGATGAGAGCTGAATTTGTCCCACATCTAGAAATGCCTTCTACATGTTATTTAGAATCAGATAATATACAAAAAATATACTGATTTTACATTCTACCTCTAGCAGTCATTCTGCCTATTTCTTTTATCCAAAGCTGTAATGAGCTACAGAAATATATCCAAAAGATTCTATTAGAGGTCCCTTCTCTTGGTTTTCACAAAAAAATATAAGTGTATGGTTGGTTTACCTGAGCCTGGGATTACTCAGTTACCTGTTCCAATCAGGAGGGATTGTAATATTCCTGGGGATCTGTTGAAAAAAAAAAGTATTGTTTAAGGCATCCTGCAGAAACAGAGGGAAGAAGGAAGGGAGAAAAAGTAACCTTTGTGTTTGTTATCTGAATGTTACATTTTGTACAAGGTGAAATAGCCTACAGTCTTGTAATTTAAGAGATGGGAAAAGCCTGAGGCATTTGATGTGCCTGAATACTTTTGTTGTATTGCCTTGATATTTAGAAAAAAGAGCACATGTATCTATATTATGTGTTTGTCTGCCTAGTGGCTTAGCACTTATCTTTTTGGTAAAGGTTTGGGCACCAGTTTTGTTAATTTGTGTTTGCTTGTTTCCCTGCAAATCACACAAGGTGAATGCTGCTGTATTCACAACTTGTATTTCATTGTAATTCCCTGACAAACTACTGACAGGTCGAAGGAAGAGCATACATTCTTCATCTCTGTATCTCTCACCTTTTTTCCTTGGTTTAGTTTTTCTTCTGCTTTCCCCTCTATGGAAGCATGCAGTGATGTCTAGAAGACAAGGAACAGGCAAAATAATTTTTGTCTTTTAAATATCTTTATTTGTTCTGCGATATAAATCATTTCATACTTACAAAATAACAAGAAGGAGGAGATATATTTAAAAATCTGACTCAAGATTTCTGTCCCAACACAGCCAGGAGCCACACTGAGCAATTTTCTAGCAAGAGTTTTGAGGAAATGTTCTCCATCGTGTAAAGGAAAGGAGGGAAGAGAAATGTCAGTAATATTGGTGCTTGCCTCAAGTAATTCTTGACTGTAGGGGGCAATTAACAAAATTAACCATGTGTTTTATGTATTTGTAGGTAAACACAGACTATTAGTTACACAGGAAACAGCTCTCCCATTGGTGAGTGTGTGCCAGGGGTTACACCAGGGACCTGTCTGGCTGAGTGCTCTCATTTCTCACTTGGCAGCAAGAGGGGCTAAGGAGAAATCAGAAACAGAGACTGCACAGAGCATGTTTTCCTCCAGCGTGCTGTCCTGGCTTTTAGAACAGCGTGTAAGCTCAGGGATGGAAAGCAAATGGGTCAGAAAATGTCCCATCCTTAGCATTTCCTGTTAATAGATTCAGGATCACCAGCTGTCAGACTCAGAATCAGATTCTAGGTTTCTAATTTTTGGTTTTTTTCCTCCCTTTTGGCTTCCAGCTCTCCTGAAGTCTTGTAAATGTGAGCACCTCAGTATGGGGTCATGTATCTGTTTTTAAGTTCTCTACTGGATATAGATCCTCTTTTGAATAATAGCTTGCAGTGTTTAGGGCTTTGATGGGTGTAGTACTTCTCTATTTTTCTCTATTTCTATTTTTCTGGTGTTTTTTTTATTAGAAAGAACCAGATTCTTCTCTGATGAATAATTTAATTCACACAAGTTGGCTTTATTATCCTGTATTATTTCATCAAGCCTTGGACAAAACAAAAGTTATATCCCCTTCCACCACCTCTTATTACCATGGTGTAGGAAGAAAATATTCCAACATAACATTGTGTGCAAATATGAGGAAATAACAGACATTTTGAAGTCTTGGTACCAAATATTTCTTACAGATGTTAGTCCATTTAGTATTGGAATTGTTTTAAAAAACATTAGAAACATTGTATGAGATGGTGGCTAGATGCTGCTGAGTGAATACTTAGGTTTTTTCCCCCTCCTCTCTCTGGCTCCTGGTGACAATTAGGTGGTGACACACCAGTCCCACCTTTCAGTCATCACCATCCCACTCTGCAGGTGCCACCCATCCTGCTCCAGTGCCTGCACTGAATTTGCTGTCCTTGTGTATGAAATTTGAGTTTGTTATTATTTCTGTCAGGGATTTATTTAGGGTCACATTCTACTTCATTTTCCAAGGATTGTATTGCAGGGATGTGGCACCTTTTTGGAGATCAGGAAGAACACACCTGTCTCCCTGGGGGCTGTGTCTGGCTCCAGTCAGGCTTTCACTCCCTGGGCTCACTAAGAGTCTAATAGCACCGACTGATTTTCCTGAGAAAGTAGTGCAGGAGCCTTCTCCATTCAGTGTGAGATGATGAATTCATCTAATTGAGCTGGTGCACTCAGTATCAGCCAGAAGGTAAAACCAAGAACATGTGTGGAATGGTTGCTTTTACACAATGCACTGTTGCTTTGGTGACACTATTGAGTTCTGGGCCAGCTGCTGAATTTTGTAAATGTGGTGTACTAATGGGATTTTGGTAGGCCAGGGAAACAACAAAGTAGAAATAGCCTTTCATACAAAGGTAGTGTGTTGCATTTGGGCTTGGTTTTCTATACAAGGCTGGTACAAATCAGGAAGGTTTTAAGCATTACAGAGCACTGTAGTTCTAATAATTTGCCTTCATTTGCTATAAATCCTGGAACCAAGTAACTTAGATCCAGATTTATTTTTTCTATCAAGACAAGTTGTCAGGATTTCAGAGGAAGAGAAATGAAAACTCTTAACTGCTGCTGATGGTTTTCAGATATTCAACCTCGTTGCTCCCTGATGCAGAAGCGGGATTGTTCCAGCCATCTCTTTCTGTGAAATGACAACTCCCTGCCAGTGCCTTTCTGCTCTGCATCACTGCAGAGCCCAAGTGGGTGGGGAGATGTAGACACCTTCACAATATTCTGATTTTTCTCTAATGGTAGGCAGCACGTAGAGAATTAGAGAGAGATCAGTTTTTAAACACAGCGTTTAAACACTTATTTAATGATACTGGTTGATAGTCTTGTCACTTGCCCTACAAAGGAAGTTTATTGTTTGAAGGCTGCAGCGTGTGAAGTGTGAGCCATCCTTTTCCATCTACACCTGGGTGAGAAGGACAGGACCTTACACAGCCTCACAGCTCTCCATAACCAGCAGCTCTGCTTGCACCACCCCTGATGTGAAAATGGAGAATGCAGCAGGTGAAATGCAGCTTCCTGGGAATGTGTCAGGAGCTGCTGCACAGAGCCAGCAGCTGCCTGAGTAGAGACACAGAGATAACTGAACAGCCTGGGCTGTTCCCAGAGCACAGCAGCTATTTCCCTCTGATTATTCTTATCACCTGCCTTTTCTGAGGGTTCATGGCAGAAGCAGCACAGGGGCATGGCAAGGCTGCAAGGTCAGATCCTCTTCTTCTCCTTCAGACAAGAGAGCTTCACAAAAGTCAGGGGTTCACAGATTGAGAGGTCTGAGATTTTCTACACATATCTGTGCATGTACACACACACTTGGGAGTGAGTGGGGAGCTGCAGCTGAAGCTGATAAAGCATCAAGTAAGGAATCAGGCAGGAGCTGTGTTGTGGCAATAGATGGAGTCCTGGAGCTCACCACAGGAGCCTCCCTGGTGGGCAGCTCTGCTGTCAGACAGAATTGCCTGCTCCACGCTCAGTGTGCTGGGAGATAAACCTGAAAACTTTGAAATAAAGAGGAGTCCATCAATTTGAGCGAGTTTTGAGCAAACCTCTATCAAATTTGGCTGTCATCCACAGCCCTGTGAAAATGTGCTGTACAGTAGAGACTGATGTGTGCAAAGGGTGAAGGTCCAGGCTCTCTCCTGCTACAGTTTTTGTCAGAGCCTTGACTTTTTTTCTTTAAATGCAGAAATCTGAATTTTTAAGTGCTCTGAAGAAAGTTGCTTTCATTTGGTTTACTCTAAAGGAAAGCAGAAATGCTTAGATCTTGTTTGAATGAGTAATTTTGGGGCTCAGAATCCGGAGGCAACTCAACATGAGGTCCTTATGTGATGTGTCTCCCTGAAAAATATATATATATACACAGATAAAAGAAATTAGTAATCTTTGGGGGTATTAGGAGTACAGTGCATGGATTCAAGGAATTGTTTTTTACCTGATTATCCAGGATTGCTCAGACAGATGAAGCAGTACTTTATATATTTTTACTATCAATATATTTTATAAACTGCTGAACCGCTTACATTGGTACAGAAAGAACCTTAGAAGAGAATTTAGGAACTAAAAAATATACTGCTGTGAAAGATTTAAAGAATTCAAATCAATTTAGCATCTCAGGAAGAGAAGATGATTTGATTGCAGAGTAAGTATTTTCATGTGGAGAAGACAGTGGAGAGAAAAAGAACCTTTAATCTCACTGAGACGAGCAGGCAAGAGTCGTGCCTGGAAGCTGATCTAGAGGAATTCAAATGACAACATATACACATAGTTTTAAGTGTGATGATGATTAGCCTTTGGTATATGAAGAAACAGCAGGGAAAACAGTAGATTGTCTATCTCTTGTTACCTGAAATAAAGACTGGTCCTTTAGGAAAAAGATGGTTATGCTTTATTGAGCTTAATAGAGGAGTAACTGGATGTAATAGCCTGTGGTATACTGGAGATTGAGTGTGATGAACTAATGGTTCTCCTGGCCTTAAACTTTATGAATCCCTTGAAAATCCTTGAAGACAGAATCACAAAATAGAAGGGTTTATGTAGCTCCTGAATGCTGCAACTGCCAAAATGTGCTCAGTTCTGTTCCCTGCACAGATGGAATGGCAAACATCAAGTCAGACTGGATAGCAGGAATATTCACATCCCAAAATTCTGGTCACCCTTCTCTGTGAAACCCACCCTGACTGACAGAAAACACATTTCAGGAGCATGGGCCTGCCAGGCTTATTTGTTAATGAAAAGGCTCATATGACATTGCTTTCCAAACAAATGTAGTCTGGTTATTGTGTGAGGTAAGGTATCCTGTCACTCTGAAGGCCCTTTTGCCCCACACTTCTGTATTTATATATGTTTTTTGTCATCATCATTACATTTGTAGGCCTGGGGCTGAGCATGGAGATGATGCCAAGTCTATGATCAGTCCATTTCAAATCCTTCCACACCAGAGTCTCCTGTAGTGTGACCCAGAGGGGGTCAATAGCTGCTGCTGTAAAATAAAACATGCTTCACTTCTTATAATTTCTTCTTTAATTTGGCAAGTGTAAAGGATTCCATACATTGTAAATGAGTGTGTAAAGAAAAACCCACCCAACTAGTTTTAAAAATTCAGGACATTATTTATAATAATTTTGGGGAAGGAAACAGCAAGACTCTGGCAATAGGGTAATATTTCAGCCTTCAGAGTGATCCCAGAGATGGGATAGAAGTTAGAAGATTTTATCCAGCCAAAATTTTAGGTATTCCACTCACTAAATAAAGGGGGTAGAGGGTAGTCCTTCTCATCCTTCATAGTTCATAGTTTCTTAAACTTTGCGATGCCTCTAGCATTTTAAGGGAATTCTGCTGAATTCCTTAAGCTCCAGCGCCAGCTCTTGAACTCCACATTGATTTTCCTTAAGTGTCCTCAAATAAAACATATAAAGTAGGCCCGTGTCTGAAATTCATGTTCCTGCCAGACACCGTTCCTATGATATATTGCAACAATACATCAGAGAAAAACAGCCCTGGTGAGCTATTGCAGTAATACTGCACATTCTTGTAGAAGGAATGAGCAGGAACTCTAAACTGAGAACTTGAACAGCTTTTTGAAGTTGTCTCCTGGCAAAGGTACAAACACCTATTGTGTTTGTCAAAAGATCAAAGACTGAACGTAACTTTTTGTGTGCTACTGGTGCACTGATTGGTGATAAATGAGATTCCAATTTCTAACTGCAGGAACGAATTACAAATATTCAAGATTTTTTACAGAGTTCTGTAATTAAGGGCTAAATACACAGTGATACTGAAAATATGCTTTACATTTAGAAAGAGAGAAATATTTTTTTTAAACTCATTTTCTCTGATGTCATTTGAATCAGAAAAGGGCAAATAAGTGTTACCCATCAAGAGTGTAATGAAAACTGGGCCATTAACATCTGAAATTTATAGTGGAATGAAGAACAGCTTCTGTGCCTTTTCCTATTTTTCTAGAGGAAAGGGAACTATTATTCACAGTTACAGACTCAACAGTACCAGAAATATTTCTCCTGTTGATGTTTTTACATGGATCTTTTTCACTGAGAAAGGAGTGTGTCTTCCATTGAAATCACCTTTTCTCAAGAATTTAATCTCCTTGATATCATTTTTCACTGACCTGAAAAATCTTGAGCCTTGCCTTAGAGTCCTGCCCGCCTCCCTCCTGTGCTCACAGTCTGGGTGGGTGGTTCCTGCAGTGATCCCTTGTGTTGTTACCATGGCTCCTTCAGCTTGCACTCTCAGATGCTGGTAACTCACCAATGGAACACTGAATTTTCACCAAATTCACACAGCCTGAAACTTGTGTCCTGAATCTGTGCTCCTGCTTTATCAGAACCTCAAATATTGCTGCTGTACTCTGAGCTGTCTCACAGCAAAGAAACATTTCTCATCATTCTGCAGTCGGTACTGATGGTTGTTCTGCCTGAACATTTGGGTCAGTATGGTACCAGCTGTGGCTTTATACCAGAAGGATGAAAGCTCACTTTTAGCCTCTGCCTCCACTCATTAAATAACTCACCACAAAAACCTTTCCTGTTGATATGGACGAGTTTTCTACAGTTTGCTTTCCCTCTGGAGCTCAGCTCCGCTTCCTTCAGGCCAACGAGGTGACTCTTGGTGTTCCCCATCCCAGGTACTTGCTCTGGCATACAGCTTCCAAAAAGAGATCTCTTTTAATTTTGGCAAGAAATTGTATGATGGAGCCGAGAAATCATTTTTGGATACAAGTTCCATCAAAACTTGTATGCTCTCATACAGTTCTGAGCTACTCAAACAGGCCATTTTCAGAGAAAGTGTGCTGCCAGTGATGTTTAAAGACATGTTAACATCTGTGCTTTGGATTATTTTATCTGCCAGCACAGCCATATTACACTGAAAACGTGTGAAATTAAGAATGAGACTGACGGAGAACTCTAGGTCTGGTCTCTTCTGTGTCTCCACAGCCAACTTTTCTGAGTCCTAATGGCATTTATTGTTTCTTACCCATCAGGTTTCCTCATAACCTTCGCCTCTCCTTCAAAGTATAAAGGAGAAAAATAAAAAAGAGGAAAGCCTAGTTTTAAAAAGAATATAATTTAGGAGGTATTCATCTTTTTTTTTGTTTGTTTTCTTAATTTTATTTTTCCTGGGCAGCCACCTTGCCTGGCTCTCTTCCAACTTCTCTATCCATGTTAGAATGAAATGTTCCACGGTCTCTTAAGGTTCAGACCAATTATTTCTATTGAGAGCAGGATGTGTACTTCTTTGTGTAGCATGTGTAATACAGTATGCAAACCACATGTACAAGGCAGCTGAAAAATAACTGAATAAAACAGCCACAAGAATACAGATATCTGAAGGTGTGGAAATGCCATAAGATGCTCACTTACTGTTATAGCTGGAGATTTTAAAACTCTTGACAGTTATTTTCTGTGAGACAGCCAATCTGGCAGCTTGAAATTAACTTCAAGATTTTAATGAGCCTACGGTAGTGAGGTCAGGCAGGTGCCACGACCTCAACTACAGCAGCTGCACATCCAGGAAGAGTCAGTTTGTCACCTCCTGAGGGCAAACTGGCTGGCATCAATCTTGGCTGCCATCCAGTGGAGGAAGATTTGACTTCTTCCAGTTGCCACCTGGCTTCCCACCCATTAGGTTCTCTGATGATAGATGATGTTTTGATATTCTCTGATGAACCACAGCAGGTTTATCAAGGGAAGAATTATCCATGTGTCATCTGTGCTGCCTTGGCCTCTGCTGGCTGATCTTGAAATAAGCTGAGATAAGCAAATATGTATCTGTTTGCAGGAGTTGTCTGTTCTGATTTGCAGTGTGCCTGCTCTTGAAAACAAGAAAAGTTTTAAATCCCATGCTCATTTTTGCATTACATGAAAAATCAGGTCTGCTGTCAGCAGCAGTGATCACTGGAGCCAGGCCAGCTCTCAGAACAAGCTCAGTCAGATAATGCCCATGAGCAGGACAGAAATGCAGCAAGAAATCTTGCAATGAGCCCTCTGCCTATAATCTATTTTCCCATCCCTTCTTCTGGCTTAATTCCTTGATGTGGCCCTGAGACCACCCTGCTGGGCCCAGTGAATGTGGGTCAACTTGGCTTACCTACACTTGCCTTCCTCTACTTACATGATTCTTGGTTAGAAGGGAGATTTTTTTTTGTATAATTCATTCTTTATTGCTCCTCTCTCTGCTGACAGGCTTCCTTTGTAAGGGTAAAAAGGACAGAGCAGGAAAACACACGTGCAGAAACTGTACCTTTGTAAAATACTAGATATTTCTTGCTTACAGCCTGCTCTGAACATGTTGTGTGCTTGTTGTGACCTTGCTGGAGCCACTGGTTGAGTGGGGAGTGCTCTGGGACAAAGCAATCAGTGTGTGAGCTCTTGCTCTGGCAGAGATGTCCTGGGTCAAAGGCTGACCTAGCCACAGAAATAAAGGGGGAACACCTGAGCTTCTTTTGGAAAAGCTTCAAAAGACATGGGGCTCGTGTGGCTGCACCCTGAGCACTGACTGCTCTCTACTGTCCTTAACAACACAGATGAAATGGGATTTATATTTCCTCATCAGCTCTTGGAGCACACACGCACTTCCTTTTTGTACAGTAGCTTCCATTGATTAGTGATTTTGCCTTTTCATTCATATTTATATTGTTTCATTCATATTTATATATATATCTGTATTGTTTGGAAGTACTTTCAGAGTTAATATATTTGGAAGAATGTTTCAGATCAGAAAGATTTGAGGCTAGAATCTATAGGCACAATCTTTGTTAATTTTTGCTTCAGGCTCTAGGTAAAAATGGAGCCTTACTATAATAGCAATTATGGGTGGTTATTACTCTTGATTAAAATTAAATTAAGCTGCAGTTGGCAACTAAAAAGATTAAATCATCACATAAAAACTGTCAGCCCTTCATTTTAAACATCTGTTAGTTAAGCATGACAGTAGCACTGATGGAGTATTTGCCAGATACCTCAGCAGCAGCCACCTTTGTATCATCAGATAATTGAGACAATATGGTCTGAAGTGAATCATATTTCAAATATGACTGCATCTCATACATTACACAGAGCTTAGAAGACTTCCTTCAGGTCAGATGTAAACAAATCCAGTATTTTAGGATTATTTAATTCTTCAGATATAGCGTTCTCTGATGATGAATTGAAAATATGTTTTTGTCATATCAGTATCCAATGTATTGATGGTTGGGATCTAAAGGATTTATCTGTCTGCTCTTTTCCTTTCCTGGCCCAGGTTTGTAATGTCTGTAAATCTCTACAATCCTGCTGATATCAGTACACCAGACTGATTTGGTGGGCTGGCTCTTTTCAAGGCTATTCAGATGTTTACACATTCCTGAGGACCTCAGACTAACACAAGCCACTATCTGAGCTTCTGCCTGTGCCTCCTCTGTAGCAGAGGAGGGTTTTATTCTGGTGCCAGGCATAAAAGGGCTGTGTCAGCATATCCAGATACCTGTCTGGAGGTAAAGAGACCTCCTCAGTGCCATGTGCTGTAAGAAAATGCAGTTCTGAAACTGAGTGCACTTGGGGGAACCCAGGGTTGTAAGAAGAAAAAATTCTAATTCCATGCTATTGTAATATTTAGATGTTGATTTTGATCTCTTGAAACTACTCATGAGGAAGGTCACACATTTTCACTGAGTGCAAAATTTAGAAAGTTTTTGATGGACATGTCCCAGTTTTAAGTGACAATTTAATAGTAATTTAAACTGAGAATTGGTCTTCAGCCCTACTGCAGAATCTGTTGTGAAAATGGGTTATGAAGACTAGAAATCTTTTAGGGCAAAAATGCAATGCAAAAATACTGTTTCAGTTTAAATTGGGAATGTTTAAACTCAGGCATGTCAATGGATAGAGGTGGGAGGGATCTCTGCAGCCAGAGCTCACCTCGCTGGGGATGTGCTGCTCCTATTGAACTGCTTCTACTGCTGATCTACACCAGGTTCTTCTTAAAATTAATTATTTATTCAGAAATATCTTGCCTGCCATCACTGGGCTTATAACTTGTGCTTAAACTGACAACTCAGCTGAGGCTTCTGGGTAATAAATATATTAATATCAGTACAACATCAGAAATCTAGTGCATTTAGCTGGAAAACAATCGGTGCTGTGGCTTTGGGAAAGGAAAGAAAGTTAATTAGCTTTTTGACAAAATGGTTTTTAAAACTCAGTACATCACTTATTACCAACAAACAACAAAAGCACAAAGGAAAATAATTAAAGGCACTGAGCAGTCATTAGGAGTTCCTGCACTTCAGCATCGAGCTCCATTGTCAGTGCTTAGTGAGAGCTGGCTGCTCTCCTCAGTCAGAAAGATGGAGGTCAAGTGGAAATAGCACTTTTGGATGCTTTCTGAGAGCAATTTGCCATTTCTACTGCTCCCAAAGTTTCACATTCTGGCTGCTAAGCTTCATTTAAGAGATCAAATCTATAACACAATATTTTATATTAAAATTGTGGGGAAAAAAAATCCACGGCAGCGGAAGGCATAATTTTATTTAATAATGTGATTTATTAAAATTTCATAGGAAAATCCTGGCCCACCTGTTGAAACTCTCTATTAGTGGAAATCTAGTTATCAATACTTATGTGGGAACCTGACACAGAGATGTTTGCTCACAGTGAAGAAATCTGCCAGCAAACAAATGTCATTATTTTATGCTTGACAGTCAAGTTAATGCCTTTTATTAATTTTCAAATGTTCAAATGAAATGTAATTATTTATTGATGTACAAGAGTGCCTATTCAAAATTCATGCAGTATTATTGTTATTGGTATTATCATCTTTTATTTGCTGACTGTCTTCAGTATGTCTGACATTTAAAGACTTACAAATCTCTTCATTAAATTATTTGACCTTCCACCTCTCAGAGGAGACAGAGCCTCTGCTATTCCAGCAGTGAGGTGACTCAGACATCCAGCTCAGCTAGAAAAAGTCATCTCTGTCTATGGTTTACTCTTTCTCAATCAACAGAAACTCCTTAGGGTGTTGGATTTTTAGGATTTTCTTCCATAATCTTGGAAAAAAATAGTTATAACTGACTTTTCTCTGCTCCTTTTTAAGCTGGAAAATAGCATGACTTAAAAGTCAGAGGGTGAGATGATTTTTGCTCTGAAACTGAACCCTCAGATGATGAGTTCTGAGCCCTCCATCATCTATCTGACAAGGGGTGATGGTTCTGTCTGATCTTGAGCTTCCCCTACAACTTTTAGAGCTGCTCTCATGCTTGATTTTCTTCTCTTGCCTAGGATTCTTGGTCTAGGATTCACCCACATTGTTATCTTACACTTTCTCTACAAAAAATCCAAAGCCCTCCAAATGGACCAGGAGTCCAGTGGATTTCCAGTGGCCTATTTTCTCCTTTTCCCTGCCAACACCTGCCCTCTGGACTGGTTTGTGTCTCATATCTTGTCTGCAGGCTGTGATGGGTAATTTGCACAGGAGGGAAGGTTCACCACTCCTGGTTTCACACACAGCTACATGAAACCAAAATGACTTCATCTTAAGAGCTCAGAATTGGGTATTAGAGGTTATTTTGCAGTTGAAATGCTCATCTCTCAGTTTTTGACCCAGGCAGACATTGCTTTATATTATTTATGCTTTATACCACCTTTCAGAAGAGAAAATTAAAATCATTAGTCTTTTCCCTTTAAATTAAAATGTAGGTTGAAGCACTGCCTTCTGCATTAACCCAAAGTGCACATAACTTCATCTTTATCCTGAGATTTTTTCCACTTCAGTTCAAAGGTTAATATTCATCCTAATCTCTCTTCCAATTGGCTCTGTGAGGTAACCTGTTGCAGATCTTTGCACACTGAGGGGAAAAATAAAATCCCCAAAAAAGAGCACAAGGATTGCTTCCATGTCTATAAATTCTCTCCAGTGGAAAATAATCCTTCTCCTAGAAAAGGATGATGTAGAACAGTCCATATATTTATCCTGGCTCTCAGTTCTTCCTGCCATGCATGTTGTATGAATGTTGTTGCTGCTTTCGAAGGAAAGAGAGAACCTTGCTCAGTTATTCCAGGTCTCTCCTCTCTGTCCTCATGGTGATATTAAATACTCCACTCAACAAAACTTATGGGCTTCAGCAGAGTAAGGCCAATGTGTCTATTAAATTGTTCTTTGCAATGTGAGAGCTAAAGAAATGCAGTTAGTTCCAATATGAAATTATGATTGCTGCTGGAGTGAAGTGCACTTTCAAAGCAGAGAGAAAATGGCCAGAAGTGATACAATCTCTTAAACTGTTTAAAATTAACATATTGTACTAAACCAAAATTAGGCATAATTGTAGCACTTAATATAACCTGTCAAGAGATGTTTTAATGAGCTCCGTTCCAATATTGCTGCCAAAGAACGATATTTTTTTTTTCCTATTTTATTTCAAAATGTAAATTCAAGCCTTGAAAAATTATTTTTGAATATTAGCAATATGAATAGTGATGTTTGCAAGGACAATAGTCATCCTAATTTGACCTGATATATAGTTACTCCACATTTTTTTCTTCATGGGAACAGATTCTAAACCCCAAAATAGTGGAAAAATGCTTTGCAGAACAGAAAAAGTGTTTTGAGTTTTCTTTTGTGGTAAAAAACCCAAAATAATTAATCATACTTGAGGTGGCAAACTCAATAGATCATTAAATATTAGTTAATAGATTCTTTTTTGACAGGGTAGTAAGC
Organism: Cyanistes caeruleus; assembly: GCF_971803275.1. NCBI lineage: Eukaryota > Metazoa > Chordata > Aves > Passeriformes > Paridae > Cyanistes > Cyanistes caeruleus. Next base: position 33,382,472 of record NC_141707.1, read on the forward strand.
ACATAAAGTTCTTTTAAAAACTGCATAAAAGTTCTCGAACAAGTAGTCTATAGATCTATTTTTATTATGGAAGCTTAATTAGTGCAAAAAGTAAGACAGCATCATAAATTACTTAAAACAGATTTTTCAGTTAGTAATTTAAATTAATTTGGTCAACACAGATCATGGTTTTCTTATTTACTGTGTCTGAGTTATTTTTCCCTCAGTATTTGCAGTGAGCTCCCTGCTGGATCTGTATGTACCACTAAACATCTTGTTCCTCTACTGGTCTGTGCATTAGTACTCCTGGTCTGTTCTGTTTAATTCTCTAAATGAACTTTTAAAATCATTTTACAGGGGCTTCTTTACTGCTGAGAAATTTGCACAGACAAATTTTATAGTCTATTTTCTCATCATGAGGATAACATAAGATAATTCTTTTTGAACAGCAACTTGTTGGGGAAAACAGGAAAGAATCACAGGGAGGTCGTTGTGAGGATTAAATCAAATTTCTGTCTGTTCCATTAGAAGTTGCATATCTGTACCAATAAATCTGCAATACAGTGGAAAGAAAACAGATGTTGTTGTGCAAATACCACCAGCACTGCTTAAAATGGCATTATAGCAGAATAGAACTATATTTTCTATAGAACTATATGGGATTCAAACTGAGTGGACCAGTGGTGGAATCCCTCACAAAAACTGAGCCTGTGAAACTGAGTAAAGTCAAACAGAAGAACCCATTTAGGATGTTATTTAATTAAAGTTTCATCACTGAGGCCCACAAGTTTCAAGAAATAATAAGGAAAGTTATGCACTCTCAGGAGTGCAGCGCACACCTTCAGCAGTAGGAATAATCTCCACACAAATTACTTTCTAGATATCATTAGGGGAATATTGGGCAGTACATTTGTTATTCTGTGGGAATCTGGGTATCTCCAAGGACAGGTTGCTAAACAGTGGATATTTATGTGGAAACAATCCAATATATCTGATAGTCAGGAGATTTTTGTGCCATAGTTACCCAAGACTTCTCTCTTAACAGCCAATCTAATGCAAAAACACTTTTGGTAAGTTTGTTTCTCAAATAAAGGTATTCCCAACAAACAATAGAGGTATTCCTAGGCTGCAATGTTTATATATTTATTACAAAGATAAAGTTGAGAAATTATTACAGGACTTTATTTCCAGTTAGAAAGCCTGCAGCTAAGTCATCTGTCCTGTATTCTATCAGAGATGAATCAAAGGCTTTTCAGCATCAAAAAGTGTGGCTGCAGTAATTCTTTTACCCTGTGTTCTTTGATGTGTTTTCTAGATTGTGATATTTTCTGTGGCTAACATTTTCCATCAAAAAACAGCCTGATACTTTCCATCAAAAAAGGACAGATGATGAATTTCCAAAGACCTTTAGCTTTCTTTATACCTTTGCAGATGGATTCTCCTGCAGAAATTTACTCAAAATACATTATGACCACAGTCCAGAATTTAATGTCGTGGTTAGGGATCCTCTGATCTTCAGCAGTTTGGATGCTTACAGTTACCATCTGCACAGTTACATAAAAACAAGGAGAAAGGTTTCTGGTATTTGTTGTGGTTTTTAATATTTAAAAATGGAATTTCATAGTTAGCAGTGTAATTCATTAGTTTTTTATGGTATCTCTTAATTTTGTTTTTTTGAAGTAGCAAAACAATTTAGAGACTTCTGTCCTTCATGAACTAGATCATTTTTTCTATCAAGCTACAGACAAACATACCAAAGGTTGGAATACTGAGTAATTAAATGAATCAGTGTTAACAGAAATTAATGAATACATATCAGACTAATTCCCAGTTCAGGGGGAAATGTCACCAGTTTTAGAGTTAACATTTAGAAAGGTGGATCAGAATAAAATGGGGGAAAGTAATGGCACATTCAGCATTGCATTTAGACATCAGACTCCTTAATAACCCTGAGAAGGGCTCAAATATTTAATAAAATAAAAGTTTAAAATAAGCTTCCAGAAAGTAAAAAGGTGTTAACTGGTGATGAGAAAAAAGGTAATCTGCTGGTTTTATGTCCTTATAGAAGAACTGGCACGAGATCTGAGAATGTAACTGTTAGCAAGGAACAGAACAGTGAACTTCAAAAATGGTCTAAAATTATCATTGTTTATTAGAATGCATGGAAAGTGATCATGAGCTTAAATTATCAAGAATGAAGGAAGAAAAAGAAGAAATGTCTGAAAGTCATGTGAGAAAGCATTACTGAGTTTCAGGTTGCTGTGCTTGATCTCGGCACCTAAAACTGCTCTGGTTTGGCTCTGTGTTTCTCTCCCAGCAGCTGACAGGAAGCATTGCCAGGCCAGGGAACCTGTGAGACAGTCTGAGCTGTTTGCTGTCTTGGGAAAGAGAAAACATTGGATAAAATCATGGAAGCATTTTGGTTGGGAAAGACTTTTAAGGTCACTGAGCCCAGCCATTAACTCAGCACTGCCCTCCACCAGACCATGTCCCCAAGTGCCACATCTACACAGCTTTCAAATACCTCCAGGAACTGTGACTCAGCCACTTCCCTGGCCAGCCTGCTCCAGGGCTTCAGAACCCTTTCAGCAGAGAAGATTTTTTCTAATATCCAGTCTAAACCTCCTCAGTTATAGCGTGAGGCCATTTCCTCCTGTCCTAGTGCTTGTAACTCGAGAGAAAAGGATGGCCCTGCACCTGGCTGCAACCTTCCTCCAGGGACTTTTAGAGCAGAGGTCTCTCCTGAGGCTCCTTTTCTCCAGGCTAAACACCCCCAGCCCCCTCAGCTACCCCCATCAGACCCTTCTCCAGCTCCATTTCCTTCTCTGGGTACTCTCAATGTCTTTACTGTCATGAGGGACCCAAAAGCGAACAGATGATGATGCCCATTTTCACAATCTTGATATATGTTTTAGTCATTTAGAAATAATCACAAAAAAGCTGCTTAGGAATTAATTTTTCATTTTTCAGCAGGATTCACTGTCTGCTCTGTCCCATTCTCAAGTTTAAAATTACTTTTGGCTGCATTGTTCCTAACTGCTTGCCTTATTACCTAAATTACTGTCATTTGTTAGACTAAAAGGTTTTTTTTAGTTCCCTTAATGAATACAAACCTCAACCCCCCTAAGGACTGACCCCAAATAATGACTTTCAGGTTCCTTCTGCCTACCTACCTTTTTTTAATTGCATATATTTCTCCTGAAAGCCTCACTATGACCTATGTTTTAGCTGTGTTTATAAAATGTGGATTAAATAGCAAATGTCTCTCAAGCCAGTGTTTTTAAGGAAGATGTGAATATAAACACTTCCTAAACTTAGGAGTTTCCTAAACTCCTGAATCAGTGACATATTGATACAGATGCACTATCCATATGTGTTCTATTGCCTGGATGTTGCTGTGAATTGTTTCCTTAGTGCTTTTTTACACTCCAGAGTGCAAAAGTGCCCTGAAAATATTAGCTGACATTCTGGGCTAAGTACAGAACAGGTATAGAATTCTCTCCTCCAAAACCTCTAATAAAAATCATTCTAATATACTTATATACAACTTTCCTTGCTCCTCTATGTAATCACAACATTAAACACTATCTCCCTAAATTTTATTACTCAGTGTTGGCATTGTAAGGAAGTGAAAATTCCTGTTAATGTAGGTTGAAAGAATACAACTTAATAAGATCTGAAGACTATGGTTTAAAGAGGAGGAACAAATCACAGGGAAAAGGGGACTGTCTGAAGCATTCAATTCCAAGATTTTTATGTCTTTATCTGAAATATTCTTTCTTTGATACAGAGTAAAATAGTGAAAGAAAGGGAAATAATATCAAGACCAATGTTCAGGCTGGAGCTTATTTCTTTAACTAGGACAAAATAGGAAAAACTATTTCCTTCTAAAGTAAAATGAATTTAACATTACATGCATCTGCTAAAATATAAGTTAACTTAAATGGATGATACCATTCTTTTTCATAAAAGTGCTGCCTGCACCCAACGTATAGTTATTTTTCTGGGACAGGGAATTACTCTGATCTGAGCTAGTTTTTTATCACAACTAATTCATTGCTGTTCCAAAGTTTGATCTCAGTGAGTCAAATATTTCTGTTCTACCTTCTGGCATGGAGAGGCTTTTTCCCTCCTACTTTAGTGAGACTGCAGCCCTAGCACAAAAACTCTAGCCTTCAGAGGGAGGTATTTCAGAAGGTATTTCTTCAGAGGAAGAATTGCTGCTACTGTTGTCCATAGGCAACAAAGACAGGATACAAATCCTCCTTAGGATTCATAGATTCCTGAAAGAGAAAGGGAAACTTGGAAGTGGATATTTTAAATAAACACCTTTGCCTTGACTTAGACTGAATACTTGTATTGCACCAGTGTTTTTCCACAGGAGAAACAGAGTGAGGCATCGTTTGGGGCGCAGGGCGCTGCTCTACCTTCTCTAGATGGCTGGTAAAAAGGAAAAGAATGGTTCATGGCTAATTCCCCCCTTGGTCCCAGCAGGATGGGCCTTTGAGGAAGGGCTGTGTAGGGCAGTCCCTCGGGGTGTGCCTGTCCCAGGGTGGGTCACCCACGGCTGCAGACACAGGAACACCTGGCACAGGTCGCTTTATCCCAACATAGCTGAATCTTCTACAAAATCCAAGCAGTGTCCATGGCAGAACTGCTGTTTCAGCCCTCCCCAGAGGCATTATTTGTTGAAAAGCAATTCATAAATGCAGTTCTGCTGCTTGATGTTCATTTTGTGATAAAGCTGCTGATAAAGATTGGATACCAGCATATCATGCTTCAGTCAAAATATAAAGGTTCTTAATTTGAACATCAGGTCTTCACAGTCCCTGCTGACCTTTCAGCCAGAATCTGCAACATTTTGTAGCTCTTAAATTGAATATTATAAAAATAAAACTGCTGATTGGAAGATGCTTTTCTTCCTCTTGATGCCCTCAAGATATGTTTCAAGTCTTCTTTGTAATCTTTGATTTTTTAAAAATCTTGTTGAAGAAGGAATCTGAGGAGCAGTGTGGTAGGGGAAAAGGGAAAACAACTAATCAATACTTTTAAACATAAAAAAGTCTCTTCCCTCGGGGTTCCCGAGATATTTTGCATTGGCCCTGCAGAAATTAATGAAAACATCTCCAGTACACTGAGCAGGATTAGGGTTCACTTCTGTGCTGAGTGCTTTTGAAACTCCTTTCCCATTTCTTCTTGGCAGTGACCTTAATTTTCCTTTCCCTGAGTGGGTAAACAGCTTTAAAAAGCCTTGTGAGAAGCAGAACACAGACCTGGCAGGCTATTTGCCCACTTCTGTAGGAAAGTGTAGAAAGAGGCAGCCAGACCACCTGCCATTGCTTAAATCACTCTGACTATTAGGTTAATTTTAATTCACTTAAGTTCATCCATGTCTGTCTTTCTTTTTCCACCCAGATAAGCAGAGGAAACAGGTGGAGGTTTTTATTACTGTAATTAGATGTATCTTAGCAGTGTGTGAGGCAGAGAAGACTGTGGAGGAGGATGGCATTTCATGCTGGGGTAGGTGAGTACAAGTTCACTACCCTTGCATAATGTGGTAATTTTAATGGTGTCAGCACTGATCAGACTCTGCAATATACAGAAATGGGGTAGTTTTTTTTGTTATGAATGATAAAAAAGCAAGCTCTATAGTAGTAAGTCCTCACACTGGCATATGAAAGACAACTTTTTTCTCCAGTAACCTTTGCAAAGCTTCAAAGCTGCCCTGAAACCTTCATCACTTTGAAGTCCAGCAGCATTTTGGCACAGTTTTCAATGTTCTGGGTTCCCCTTTTGGGCATCCCCTGCAGAGGTGCCAGAAAACACCTCCATTTCATTTTCCTCCTGGGAGCCTCACACAAAAATCTAATCAATGTGTCTGTTGTTCTAATGCATTAAATTACTGAGGTTAAAAAAAATGGAGTGTAACACATTTTTAAAGGCATTAATTATCCTTGACTTCTCATTTCTGTCACTGTGCTCTTATGGAGGAGGCCCTGTCTGTACAGTATTTGATTTCTTCTATCACTGTTGTCAATGCTTGAAAAACTACACAGAATATTAATAAATATTTTAGGATTTTAAACTGAAGATCATTTTCACAAGAATTTTTAAGACTATGATGGATACATTTAGTAATTTTATTTTTGAAGTTAGATTTTCTGTGTTTATTCACCCTTCTGGTTTTGTCTGTTTACACACAATAGAGAGGAGATTTCATTTTTAAATCCTGTTGAGATTAATCCTATTTAAAAGTCATAGACATTTATTCAGTAGCATTAACAAGTGTTTGTCAAATTAATATTTAGATGTAATAAAGTTTATGCTGCTTTACACTAATAAAAGATATGTGCACTCAAGTTAGTGATAGTAATATCAAATATGACACTAGAAAGAGTATGGGACTGAAAACTGAAGAGCTTAGTGTTTATTGGTTGAATAATGAGTTGATTTAAAGACTCATTTCCCCTGATATTTAAGTGCCTTTAATGCTCTGAAACTCTCAGTGAGAATGATGGCTGTTGTAGCAAAGTAAAACAGAAAACAACAGACTGCTACAGATCCTTTTAAGAAAATTAAAAAAATCTCTTCCCTTCTCATTGCCTATAGAAAATGAACTTTTAAAAATAGCTTCATTAGTCCCTTTTCATAGCAGGGAACCTTTGCTCAGAAAAACTGATCTATGGACAAAAAACAATTGTTAAAAAAGGCAAGCAGTATTTTATCTGACAGGCAAAATCATAGATGATATCTTTGTATTTTCTAAATAGGAATCAGTAAAGTATTTGGCATTTCATAGCTTTAAACTCAGGGTAAATGTTTTCAGCAGAAATCAGTCTTTTAAGAAACAGCAGTTATAAACCTCATTCTGCTTTCCCAGCAATCATGCTGATGTCGACTCTGAAATATCCCAGAGGAACCAAAATTCTCATTCTTCTCAGTAACAGGAACCTGGCCAGGAGAAGCACAGGTAGTGATCTTTGATTTTGGAGACCTGGGATGTGATCCCTTCCTTCCCAGAGGTTTATTTCAGTTTATAGGATGGTGAACCATCAGCATGAAGGTGCAACACCTCACAGGAGTATTTGAAGGCCTTGTATGCACTTACAAGTTCTTGGAGCTTTTCCTTGAAACCTTATGGACCTCATTTCTGTCATTTACCAGTTAAAGGAAATGTGTTTGTAAAACATTTGAAAAGCCATTCAGCCTAAGCCCTAAGCATATGAAGCAAAGGAAATATTATGGTGTTATTGGTTTAGAATCCCTCAGGTTTTCCCCACATATTTTCCATGGTCCTTGTAGCTGTTTTTAGTTTTCTATAATTATATTTTAGTTTTACATTTGTAGTTTTCTATGTTCCTACAGTTAGTCTTAATAATTTAATCTGTGAACTCTGTGACTTTTACCCACCCTTTACTTCTTCTTGCCTTTCCAAGCTATGTTGTAAAATTCATAAACCTAGTAAATTAAAAACAGATTCATATGCTTTGCACTTGAGCTGAAGACTTTAAGTATGACAATTCAATTAATATGAAACATGTTAAATATTTTATTTTACCTTAATGAGTGCCATGTTCCTCCCTCTCTCCCTTGCTCTCTTTCAGCCAAGTGAAACAAGAACATTGTTTTCCTCTTTCAGTTTAAATATGTGAAGCCATTATTCCTGCTCACACATGCATATTATATCACAAACACCCCTCTAGTGCATTGCCTTTTGTTTAAGAGGAAAGAAAATAATGTAAGACTCATAAATAAAACTCTGTTTCAAACTTTGTCTTGAGGTTTTGCTGGCAGTAGATTAATGCCCTGCCTACCCTACACTCTTCTCTCACTCCTTTAAGACCTGATCTTAATCCCAGTTTTGACAACAAGCAAAAGTATGAATGGTTCCAGATGAGTTCCCTCGTTTGTATCCTTTGTAAAGCTGCCAATCAATTAAAATAGCCAAATCTTCATCTTTCTGCAAATCCCTGCTCTGAGCTGCTCTGTGCTGGGAAATGGGAAATCAACTTGGGTTTCCCCTGGCATCTTCCCCATCCAGTTCACTCCTTTTCCAGGAGACTCCCACAGGGCTTTAACCAGAGCAATTCCCCTGTTTATGTGAATGGTAAATCCACTTGACCAGCGTTGAAACAACCATATCCAGAGCCTAGAAAGAGACATTTTGAGAGGGCTTTTGAGAAACAAGATTATTAATAAAAAGTTTTTCTTCTGTTTATACTGCTTTATTTTTCTGACTTCTGACTTAAGCTGGCACAGCACAGGTCCTGCTTACCTGAAGGGCTTTGCAGGGCCTGTCAGTGTGTCCTGGGGGACAGCAGCGTGCTTGAATTCACCTTTCCCTCGCTGTGATACGGATACAACTCCTTGGCCCTGGTGTTTATGATTGCAGCGATAAATTACCTATTTTTATAACCAAGTTGTTTCATGAATATTTCATTTTATGCAAAGCACTTGTCCTGCTGAAAGCAAAAGTAACTGCTCCATATTTTTAGCTTTGGTTGCTAAAAGATAGGTTCACTTGTTTCAAATACTTGACACAAGGATGCTAATTTATGCCAGTCTTTTAGCTGTAGGATTGATCTGCAAACTTATTTCTTTAGAAAACTTTGCCTTGCCTTTAGATGTCAGAAATGTTTCCCATGCTTCCCTTTCACATAGTTCTGCATTTCAATAAGTCACTTCAGCAATTTTTATGGGGTTTCTACATCACTTTTATACATAGAGAAGTTAGAAACTATAAAGGATGTAGAGGGCTAGATATATTGTGTCATTCTTTTTTGAATTTAATTAGCTAAAATATATTTGTAATATTTTTGTCTCTTTTTATATCTATTTTTAAAAAAAAATTGTGTGTTTCTGTGATATACTCATACATCTGTCAAAGGAATTAATTAGTGGATTAATGCAATAAGTTACAAGAAATCAAAATCAATTCAAAAACTAATAGTTATCACAAAGTATCATTGAAAGCTGTCATGATGTGGTGGTGAGTAATCTACTTTGATAGGCAAATGGAATGTGGATTATCAATAAAGACATGTAAGAGAGACTCATGCAGGGGCTCCCAAAAACCCCATCTGTGGAAGAAATTAGTTGGTGCTGAATCTCAAAAACAAATTTGGTCTCATGTGGCATAGAAATTTTACTGTAATTTCCCATTTTAATATTTCATAACACTTGGATTTGTAGTATTCACACGAGGAAAAAATTTTGGAAGGCGGAATTTGAACCATGTTACTAATTAGTTAATAACCAGCTGAGCCTGGTGCTACTCAGCTGGCCCATTCTTGCCAGGATTTTCAGTGCTCAAGAACACAAACTGAGTTGAGGGCAGGAATTCTATGAGTGCATGTACAGAATGATCTGATGGTTCTTGGCAGTGCCAGTAGCACCCCTCACCCAAAGTTATTGCCCCAAGTGTATTAATCCACGTATCAGGCGTCAAAGAGCCTTATTCTCATGAGTGAGACTCCTTGTCAGATTAAAGACATTGTTTCATAAATTCAGGAGGGCAGCCTGGTTTCCAGTTACCTGCCAAGACTTTATTTCAGCTATTTTCCTTCAAGCATCAGTCATCAGCTCTGTGATGCCCTGTGTCTGCAGAGCCCCCAGTCTGAGGGTGTCCATAAAGAGGAGCCAACTCTTTCTTGTGGTTCATTTGGGATCAGTATCCATTTCAGACTGCATTTTCTCTTCCATTTTCTAACTGAAGGATACATCCAGATATACAAAGGCAAGAGAAACAGGAAGCATAAATAAAGGACATGTACTGATTTGACCCTTAAAGGTGTTGGAGGGCTTTTCCATAGAGGTGCATTAAATAAAAATAGAATTCCTCATGTCCCATCCACACTTTTTGATCAAAGTCTGGAGTTTGGGTTGTCCATACATATCAAAAATGTGCCTTCCAAATTTCCTTATCTTATGGAGAGAGGGACTCCTATTACAAAGCTCTACTTTATGTTGGAAATTCCTGTGGCATCCCTCAGAATGATATTTTTCAGAGTTTAACACATCATAGTTTGATGATACTCTGTTTCCTTTATGTACCATGAATAATTTCAGAGCAAATATGCTCCAAAGTCAGATGAGACCTTGATGATAAAAGCCTTGAAAGACTTCTCTGAACTCTGCCAATCTGAACAGGTACTGATAGGAACAGGTAAAATGTTTATGAAGAACTCTCATTTTCAGTGCAGATTCTGAGTCTGGTACTGAATAAATCATTGCAGTTATTTTTTAATAGTACAAAGAGCAGAGTTCTTCATTCCTCCCAAAACCCAGTTGTCTCTTTGTCTCTTGTGGAAGTTAAAAACCAGAACTGCAAAGATACAAAGACATTAAATAGATAGTGCAAATGTGATGAGGAAGGTCAGTGCTCCATGTTATAGGGTTTATTTGGGGGGTAGGAGGATGGTTTGGAGGTGAATTTATTCCAGACTCCATATTAACAGAAATAAACCCAGATTCTTTTCCTCTGGGATTCAAAGTTTTTCAGTTGTTTTGCTGGTGTCAGTTTCTGATTCACATTCACTAAGGGAAAGAGAAGAAAGATAAGGGTACACTGAGAGTAAAGAATGTGACTTCTATTCCTGTTAAGTGCTGACAGTGGGGGTCTTTTTAATTCATTTGTTTAACAGTTCTATCTGCATATATTAGCTAGGATGTCTGAAGTGATGCACCTTTTTTCTTCTTATCTCACACTTTATATTCTCTCCTTGCACTTGTCAATGCTTGAATCGCAATTTAAGTTAATTATTGAGGGGGAAAAGAGGGATTCAAACACTTTTATTAAGTGCATTCTGTGATTTTTGCTACATTTACCAAAGACAGTCCTATAAACATTCCCATTTTGGCAGTGAACAGGTCCTTTTAAGTTTTCTTCTCCTGGAAGTATTTGTGTTGAATCCAGAACAGGATCAATAAATGTATTTTTAATGTACAGGAGGTTACTTTTTATTTAACAGCAGATTCTTAAAATATTTAACACCCATTCCATTCTCTGGTGAAATGCTCTTCTGTCTCTTAGCAGTACATTTTGACCTTGGTATTATTGCAGACAGTATTTCTGTTTTGTCTCATGGCAAGAACATTATGAAAAGAGATGACCGCTTATTAAACCTATCTGTTGTGGAAGCACGAAAAGATGATGCTAATATACAGCTGGTTCTGCAGGTCAGATCTTTACAGGGAAGACCATAGAGAATAGCTAATATCAACAATACTGCTTTGAATTGCATCAGTTGAGTGTCTGACCCATCCTCTTAAATGAAATTGCACAGCACTTGCAAAAAGCCTCTCTCTGAAGATTTCCCTGAAGGCTGCCAGTGAGCACCACATGGGTGGGCAGCTTAAGCTCTTGTTCTGCAAACCCTCACTTGTGCAAATAATCCCATTGAAGCAGCTTATTTTTATTATTGGGTTTAAGGCTGGATGTCTGATCACACAAATGAAGCAGCCAGGATTGTGTTCTCCAGTCTGAAGAATGGAGAATTATCACAGTATAAAGTCCATAGTAGGAGCTCCTCTAATCTTTCCTCCACCCTTTCAGTGAAGGTTTTATTTAGCAGGATGTGATGGATTTTACCCTGTTCAGCATCTGGCTCTTTGCAGATGAGCAGAAAGAATCTGATCTCATTTGTTGTTAGAGTTATGTGTAAGGAACCCTGCTGCTTCCTCCCTTCCTTTCCTGACATCTATTTGTTCATACTATCACTTGAGATTCACAAATTCAGTCGACTGAAATCTGTGGGTTGGTTTTGTTTTTGGGTTTTTTGGGGTTTTTTTTGAGATATCTAGAAAGACTAAGTAGAAGAGGAAGCAAATTTACTGCTCTTAAATTCAGCAAAACAGTTGCCAGTTTCCAAACTTTAAAGATGATCACCAGAAGTTTGTAATCAGAGGGTCTGATGAATTTCAGAAACTGCTTCTTCCCCGTGAATAAGTCTGCAAAAGTTTGGAAGAAAAAAACAAAAAGGTCTGAAATCTGAACATTTCTACTTTATCCATACAGTCTGACCTTCAAAAATTCACATTATACCAAAAATTATACTTCCAAAATTGACTTGTTAGGAGTTTCTCTGCAAAAAGCTACAATGGACTTCTTCCTAGTGTTACAACAAATGGAACTAACAAGACACCACAATTCTCCTGGGACTTGACCCAAGACATTCCTAACTGAATTTTTCAGAGGCTCCAGGAGGAAACATTGAATTGCCTAAACTGCCTGTGTAGACTGGTCAAAGGCCTTCACTCTTTTAATTCTCTCCTGGAGCTAGTGAGGTGCATTTGCAGTAAAACAGCTTTTGTAGGGAAGCTGCAGCTATTCCTCTCTTTGCCCCTTCCTCTGTGTTGTTTTAGTTTTCAGCTTCAGTATTCATGGCAGATGTGGTCTAGGTGATTTTGTACTGCTGCTTAGCACTTATCCAGAGCTAATCTACAGCAATCAACATGTACTCGAGTGAATTCCATATTGATCCCTGGAGTAAAGGGCAATATTAGCTCCAGTGACACCTCCAGACAGTGGGTGTCATCCTGCAGGGCCTTTTTAACCTCAGAACTGCAGTGATTTTTACACATCAGTATTCAGTCGGTCTTAGATAAGTATAATAACAGAGTTCCAATATTTCAAGTGCCACTTGAGAAAACACCATGAGAGGAGGGGTTTTCCCCTCTTTTTATTGTTACTGTTGCCTGCCATTCTTAAAGCTTAAGCAAAGCAATCTTAAATCTCTTTCATGCTCTGATATTTCTGTAAAGTAATCTGTGGATTTTTTTTTTAGCACTACAATAAGCTGTACATCACTTTTCCTGATGATAAGGATGACTATGACAGTGTGTTGTAGTAAAAAAGAAATTACACATGTCACAGGTGGATTTGCAGTGAGATGGATATTGTACTTTAGTCTGTTTGAGTGGATACTAAGTTATGAGCTTGAAGGTCGATTGATCCCAGAAAAGGATTGTGAAGTCTGAATGCTGGAATGATCTCTTCCAGTCTCAGATCCCTGCTGTACATCCCATGGTGTGAGGGGTAACAGGGGTTCTGAAATAACTTTAAGAAGTGCTTCTGGGCCTTTCCTGGTGTGTCATGTATTCACCAGCCCCAGTGCTGGCCTGCCTGACCGTGTTTTATTGCCAGAATCAGGGAAGAGGAGAAGTCCTTCTCCTCCAGAATGGATATACTGGATAGAGTGTCTTCCTTTTAGTACTCCTTTTAGTCTGTGACAGATCCAGACTGAGGAACTGTGTTGAGCAAAGTGAATTTTATTTAATCTGAACATTGAGATGCCTGAATCTGTACCAGGAAATCTCCTCTGCCTCTTGGTTCTTAGCCTGGTTTAAAAAAACATATTGGTTATGAGAAAATGGTGAGCTCCTTTTCAGCAGCTTCAGCTGTAATCTCAGACATCCCTGTCTCTGCCATGAGGGAAATGGCTCCCTTGGGCCCCTTGTTCCTGGTGTGATATGCAATGGGATTTGCCCATTCCAAGTTATTTAGGAGATGTAAAAAGGAAGAGTAAAGTTCATATATTCCTTAGTTGAATCTTAACTCCACACAAACACCTAAAATTTTCACATTTTGCTTTCTGTTATACCTTCTCATTAACTTTCTCTTATTTTAATTTTTACTTTCCCCATCTTACCATTTTTGAAAAGCAAAGTAATTCTTTAATCACAAATTAAGGAGGAAAATGCAGATTCTGTCTGATTTCTAAGGGTTACTTCACAATCTCTTACACTCAGTATTGTCATTTTATGTATCCTGATGGAGGGGACTTGGTCTCTCAAGATTTCAGAGCCTTTTCCAGGCCAAACTGAAGATGTAGGATCACATTTCTGCTGTATCCAACTTTTCTTCAACAGCCATTATTTCCCAATACTTTGTTTCTTAGGAAATTCAAATAACCTCGGGGTTTCAGCAATTAGTCAGTGTAACTAAGTGTCTAAAATTAGCTATATCTACTTATGTGGTTTTTTTGGCTCACAGTCTGATTTTCCCAAAGTTGCTAGAGAAAGCATACCAGAAGGAAAATGGAACAAAATCTCATCCTGAAAGGAGTTTTTCACTCTTCATCAAAGAAGAAACTCCAGAGATTGTGTCTACTTGTCTTTCCAGAGAACGTGGGTTTGCCTCAAAGTTCTCTGCTAATTGATAAATTAATAGCAATGCTCCTGGCCTTCAAGGTATTTTCATATACAAATGAAGGCAGGATGAAAGTTCTGTGGGCAGCTTTCAAGCAAGAAATTAAAAGTTTAAAAAACTTTTTTTTTTTTATTCAGGGTCATATACAGTATAATAGAGTCAGAAGGGAGGCAGTTCTATTGTCTGATGCTTCTTTCCCTGCAACACAATTAAATCTATTCCTTAAAAATAAATTTTCCCACATTAAAAACCTCAAATCTCTGCAGTTGGAATACCTAGACTCCTTTCAGATAGGCTGAACTATGTAATCTGACAAAGATAAGTTATTGCTATTTAGGAAATTTTAAAGCCCATTACTACAATTCAATTTAAACAAATTTCAAACTGAAATAGTCTTTTTTAAAGCCATTATTGAAACAGGTTCTGAAAATGGAATATATCCTTCTAAAATGTTTGAAATATCTATCCTATTCAGTGTCTGACAGATCTGACTTGAATTCATTAAAAATTTCAGTGATGTTAAAACAGTTTTCAAAGCAGTAAATGATTTTTTGCTGAAATGTTCTTACAGTTCTCTTGACCTGCTTAAATTGCCAAGGTCTGTAGTGTGAGAGGTGCTTGTGCTGAGTAAAGGCAGCAAATCTTGGCTGGTTCCTGAAGGAGTAACGTGATGTAAATAATAATGGGTGTATCTGCTTGGGGTTTATTACACAGAATTCCTGTCGAGGGTGTTGCATTCCAAGGAGCGCCGCTCATTCCGTGCCTGCAGCTCCTCACTGGCACAGGGAGCTGGCCCTACTGTCCCACTGTAATCTGAGATATAATGAATTATGCAACCAGGTTTGGAGAACCAGTTCCTGCAGGGATGCTGTGGATGTACCTGCTCCTCTGCCTGCAGCACCCAGAGATTGCCCTAATTGCTCTCTCCTTTAGAGGTAAAAGAATTCAGTGCTATAATGAGCCTTTCTACAGACTGACACCTCTAACAAAGCCATGCCTCTCTACTCCTGATTTACTGTTCATTACTGGTGCCCCATTTGAAGGACAGATGTGCTATTTAATTACTGGAAATGGCACAAGTAGGTTGGTCAGCCTTGCTGTTCACAGTGCCACTCTGAGACAGGGCTTCCTCCCCAGGCATGGCTCTGTCAGCTCTGTCCTGATGAAAACTTGAGATTTTTGTTCTCTTTTTCAAACTGTACAAGATATTTTAGAAGAACCTAATTCTGCGCTTGGTGGTGTTGCTGAGTGCTTTATAATTAAATTTATTTGCCTTTAAAATCTGATTAGCTAACTTAAATACAATTTGATACTGCCTCAGACCTTTAAGATGTCTTTTCCCTCTTTCCAGGCTCTCTCAGTAGATATGTTCTAAAGATAGTTTTTATATACATTTTTGCTAGGTGATACAGGCCAGAAACTGTACACACATCAGCTCTGTTCTGAAGTGTCTTTTAAAGGTTTCCAGGTATTGATGAACTGAGCTTCTGAGGCAATGAAGAACTATCCTTGTAATCTTACAAGAGCTCTTAGCCTACTCTCTCAGCATTTATCTGTGCTGCTGATGTTCAGTATTCAAGCCTGGTGTGCATTCACTGTGTCTGGATCTGCCTCAAAGCTTCAGCAGATTTAGTCCTGACATCCACCAGTGCCAAGGATAATGGAACTAAAACACAAGGACTCGTAGCTTGGTTTTGCTTTTCTCACAGAAGGTGCAGCCTCATGCTCACAGGCTGCACCCACGAGGCGGCTGCACTGATGTCCTGCTTCCCAGCATCCCTTTGCACACACACACACACCATCTCTCCATCCCTGGACATCCCCAAGGCCAGGCTGGATGGGGTTTTGAGCAACCTGGTCTAGTGCAATGTGTCCCTGCCCATGGCAGGGGCTTGGAACCAGATGACCTGGAGTCCCTTCCAACCCAAACCATTCCAACTCCGTGTCCTTATCAGACTGGATGTGTCATACTCATGTGCATGAGCACAGCATAAAAATTTAAGAGATTTTATAACTCTTGAGTTTTGATAACTGATTTTAAAAAATAAATTCATGCACTATTTAGAAAGCCAAACCCCCACCAATAAGATAAAGAAGCTGTAGTGCTTTGTGTTTCTTGCATTGTGTCTGAGTTTAAAAGAGTTTTCCAGAGCCAGATTCAAAGGGGCATTATGCTGTGGGCATATGCAATATTTTGTTTCTCCTATAGGAAAATAAATGTAAATCTTTGTCCATCAAAAGAAACCCCATGTTGAAAAAAGGGAGAAGTAAGAATTTGCAAAACAGCATTTATAACTTAGGGTGTTGTTTTATTAAATATTGTGTTCTGCAGCTGCTTTCTCACTGGGCAGTGCCAGCAGATGTCAGTGCCAGCCCCACTGGTGTCCATTGTGCCCAGACTACATTGAGGAAATTGGTTTCCCTTACAAAAGAAACTCTCTGTCAAGTTGATGTTCTGTTAAACAATGAATGTTGGTAAAGCTTTTGAGCCACCACTTTAAATTCTGCCTCAATGCCAAGAATACTGTCAAATGTTTGAATGAGACACTCCAAAAATAAGTAAAATCACCTTAAACATACACAGAATATCTTTCCAGGCAGCATTCTTAAGAACCATGGCAGGAGACTTCTCTTTCTTCAACTGATCATGAAAACATCTGCCAGAAATATGAATGTGCTTCTCCCACAGGTGATGGGGAAGGTGCCTCAGCCCATGCTGTGGGTGAAACTGGTTCCACTTCAACATCTTGTATTGGTGTCCAGCTCTGAGAGCTCAAATTCAAGGTCAAATTTCCCAAGTTCTCTCTAAAATGGGGACAACATTTCAGGCCTGAATAATTACATATTGTGAACGTGTGTTGCATAGGATTGTGGTCAAAATTTGGATTTGATAGTCTTGGAGGTCTTTTCAACCTTAATGGTTCCATGATTCTATATTACTCATCTTACACATCTGAAAATATGACTCAGTATTTGGATATTGGTCCTAATCATGGAAGGCTTAAAATCTGAATAGCCTGCTTTTAAAAATCCCACCAGGATTAGTTGATCTTCTATATTGTTTTGACATCAGTTTGTTAATGTGATCAGCTACTGCTCACTGCTGCAAAGCAAATAAACCTTTGAATAAATCTGCTCTACCCCTGCAACACCAGTGATTATTTCTTATTTATGTTCCTGCCAGCTGCTTTCTGTTAGTCTGGGCCTTATCTGATCAGGGCTGCAAAAATATGCTTTTAGTGTTGTCCTTATCCTGGTCTGTCTTCTTTCCAAATCCTTTCCTATCAGAGATATCTGATTTGCTGGATGTTATTCCTGCTGCCAAGATTTGTTCCCCTGCCAGATCCAGCTGGATTTCTATAGTTTCTACTCTGTTCATGCTTCCTCCTGAGTGTGGCAGCTTCCCACTGGTTAAAATTAATTTTATTTTCATTTGGATCATTAAACTGTCATTGTAGTTAGCCTTTCTGCCCTATTTTTATTTCATGTGCTCATAAATCACACAGATTATAACATTCTTGAAATCTTGCAGTGTCTCCTATTTCCCTTTGTTGAATGAAACAGAATATTTTCAAATGTTGAGTATTACCTGAATTCAGCTCCCACACTGTTCAACTTTCCTCTGAGCCCTTCCATTGTTTACCAGTGCCTTACAGAGATTTCTTTCCATGCCCAAACCAATGGACCTGCAAAAAGTAGAAAGGGTCTCCAGCACTCCTGCTCTCAGCTGTGTATGTGTCAAAAATCTGCCTTCAGGGGAGCTTGGCTCTTCCCAAAAAAACTTGTTTTAGCAAATTCAACTGTGCCATAACTTCCAGGCAGAGAAATGAGGCCTGTTCTTCATAAGTCTTTATTGTTTGTTTCTTGGTGTTTGTCTGAGTTATGCCAAACAATAACTGGTGATCTGCCATCTGAGTTCTTGGGTGCTCCAGTAGATAATCCAATATATTCTCATCACTGTTAGCAAATCCTCTCTGACTGTCAAGTTATCATTCATTTTTACTTATGAATAAAGTCTCAACATCTTCAAAATGTATATAAAGGACTTTATACATTTAAGAACTTACGTTATAATAGAAATGCTAAAAATAAGTTACCAAATTTAGATAGTTTAAACTGTTTGGAATTCCTGGAAAGGGAGTCATCAAAACTATGGAAATTGGGCTGGTAAAGGGAAACTTCTTGCATGGGGTTGCTTGCAACAAAAGGCTCATTTTGGATTCATCCCTCTAGCTTTGATTTACACACAAGATTTTCTTACCTCAGCTGTTGTGACTTTCACTTCTTCCACAGCCCAAGGCATCTGAGATGCTCAGTGAGGAGCCACTGCAGTTAACTGTGGTGTAGATGAAGGCAAAATAGTAATTACAATGGTAATGATAAAAATTTTACAAAAACCCCTTAAAGTCTCAAAGGATGGCCTTCAGCTTCAGGGTAGAGTGAATTTGGATTCATTCATTCAGGAGGGGTGTTTGCCCTGTAAATTTGATCTGGTGGCCAAGGAGTGACTTCACTCGTTGATACACTCATTTTCACAATAAATAAACTTATTGCACAGTGTGGTAATAAATGCAACAGAGCAAAGAAGTGGAAGAAATACCCATTGGTACTCTTGTGCTGTGCTGCATCGTACCTGTAGCACTGTTTTAGTCAAGCTTCCACCACAGAGGAGAGAAATGGTTTTAAATGCTGTCAGTGCATCAAAATGAATCCTCTGGATATCAGTGTTCCATTCCCATCTCTAGAATTCAGACACGTGGGGGTTTGTAATGACACATCTGCAGCTGCACAAGGTCTAACTTGGTTTGTAGTGGTTTGAGGGCAGCACCAGAGTAAATATTCCATGTGAACATATTACATTGCTTCAAAGCTAATGTACCAATAGCTTGGGTTTCTTTTATTATTCAGTATTGCAAGGTTGTTCAAAAGAACCAAACTAACCTTAGTACTGGGGAATTTTGTGTTGGCAGTCAAAACAGTCACAGCCCAAGAGTTCTCTGTAGAATGATGAAAAAAGAAATGAAACTTCAAGTGTCATGATGATATGTTCCCTCTGTGGAAATTCTCAGGTTTCTTCTAACACTTTAGGAAATCAAAAGGCACAAAAAGATATTTCCCATCACATGTTATTTTTAATTGGCTCCTATACTGGAGAGTCACTTTCTGGGCAGTGACATTTTGATGAAGAGCATTAAATATCTGTCTGGTGTTTGAAATACACTAGAATGAACGACATTTTACATTGCAAAAGGTCCCATTTTAATGACCCCCTTTGATCTTTTCTATGTTTTCCCAAAACTAGTGTGGTCAGAAGCAGAATAAAATCCATTAAAACCTACAATTTAGGGATGTAAGGTAATAACACACTGTGATGTTTCACTTTGTTAAATGACTCCTGCAAAGTAACAAATGTCAAACAAAAATGCTGGCTCTAGTGGCAGAGCAGTTCAAGTGCAGAGATGGAGAGAGCACCTCAGTAGTGCTCTTGGGGCAGAGTAGCTCAGCTCTGACTGCTGCTTTCAGCATCACAGCTCCTGAGTGCAGCAGGACACACGTGCTTTATTCAGGACAAATTTAACATCTAAGAGGAGGGGGATTTGTTTGTTTGTTCTCCTCCAGGAAAGATGTGTAAATTAAGATTCAGAGAACATACATTCCCTTTCACTGAAAGTGTGAGCACTAAAGCAGATTGTGTCTGCTCATGTTTCTCCCAAAGCTTTAACGTGAGGCTCCTCTTTTGGCATAGAGAAAAAATTAAGTCTCTCTTTTTTCTTTTATTTTTCCTATTTTTTTTTTCCTGTGTTCCAAAGTCAAGCTGGCATGAGGTTTAGGCAAAAATCTAGGCAAATTATTTTGGCAAATATGTCTTGCTCCTAATGCAGCCAACACATCCCTCTCTGTGCCAGAGTCTCTGTCATTGGATGCTGAGGATAACTCAGTGTGATGTGGTAGGGCACAGATTGTTTGAGAAAACATCCAGCAAAGGGACAGGGCAAGTCTGTAGGACCTGACTGAAATGTGAGTTATTTAAATGTGCAGCTGAAGATTTCTCAGCCAAAACCTTCTACTTTGATTTACTAAAGCCATTACTAGATCTATTTCCAAATACAGTATTAGTAATGCAGCTGGGAGATACTGGTATGACAAGGACTGGGAATGGATGAGCAAGGGAAAGGAATTAATCTCATAAGAGGTTTCTGCCTTTCAAAATATATTTTGCTGGGAAAAAAAAAAAAAAGAAAAAGAAAAATTTTAGGGATCTCTGCCTTGAAGCAGAGAATGGTAAGCATTAAAGAGGAATTCTAGCATGGGAGTATGTGATCTCATATGTTAGTTCAATTTATTCAGAAGGCTCTTAATAATTGCCAGCTGATTCTGTAGTAGCCTGCAAATTGACTGCCTGGAAGGAGGGCAGTCATAGTTGAGACTTTTTGAGGAAGAGATCTTATTTATTGTCCTATGGCCTTCTTGTTCTGGTTTGACTGGATGCTATTGTACTCAGGTAGACTCCTGACAAAGATAAATTGCAGGATTGAATTCTGCCCAAATCTGTCTACAGTGAAAAGTTCCCATTTCTAACACATTTGTTACTGGAACTGACTGGTCAGACATTGGCTTGAGGGTCATAATATAAGGCCCTTGTAGATCTTCATTTTTCCTCAGAAAAGCAAAATGTGCTTATTGTAATTATCACTGTTGTACACAATATTGGAATGATCACAAAAGAATTAGCATTTATTGATTTTAGATGACAACAGCAGCTGGATTTCAAATAAAGTACATCAAAATTCACACCCCTCAGATGATAAGAGACCTCAAGCTGGGACTTCCTTCCACTGTTCTTGGGTTCACTATGGTAATAAGTAATATAACAAATATATCTCTTTCACATTGCTTGTATAATCCTGACACAGCACACTCTTCTCTAGAGAATTTTGGCAAATATCATTAGAAAAAAACATGTTGAAAGTTTGTTCACTGACAACCCCTGACTGATTAGGAGGTTCTGGGTTCTTTTAATTAAGCCAGAGTAGTGTGGTCTCAATTTTTAAGAGTTTTGTTCCATTTGGAAAAAAAAACAATATCAAAAAACCAAAAACCACAGAATATCTGTTTTATCTTCCTAAAGCCATCAAAATCCTGTCTGGAAACCACTCAGGGGTGTTCCTATATATGTAGGTGGATGTTGGACAGCTGCTGGGCTCTGCCAGTAGCACGGACATTTGAAGCAGTGGAATGCAACAAGCTGAGACAGGGGACACCCTGAGATTCACATCACCTGTGCAATTTTAGTTTAAGATTTTTCAGGCCCATCATCTGACTGCTACAACAACTTCCAGCTGCACTGTGGCTCCTCCTCATCACTTTGATAAGGCAAGCTGGGTGGCAATGCCTGAGCTGTGGGTTTGGGGTTTATTATAACACCCTGGTGGCCAAATCTCAGATTTACTACACAAAACCTCAGCTCCCTCTGCTGCAAACACCATCCTTAACCCACCAGTGTCAGTTCAGGTGTCCCCAAAGAGACACAGTGTGGTACATACAGACCTAAAGCAGGCTATTCTGAAGGATTTTATTCTGCTTTAGAAGTATATTCTGTAAATATTAATTATAAATCTGCATTGATTTGATTGTGCTAATTCATGTGAGACTATTCTAAGTGTAAGGTAGGTGAACTCTGACTCCTCATCAGGATAATTTTTGACCTGTGACTTTGACTGTTGTCAAGTTTAACATAAATTTGCAACCAGAAGTTTAAGCCTCTTATGTTTCACTGAGATTTTGCAACCCTCATTCCCACCCCTGCGTTATTAACAACCTGCTAATGAACTGACAGCTACTGCGCTTATGTAAATGAGAAGGTTGTTGAACTGAGAGCTAGCCTGCCTCAAAAAAAATAAAAATAAAAATTAGCTTTTCCAGTCTGAAAATTTATTGTTTTCCTCATCTGCCAACCAGACAACATCTGTATCTACATGGTGGTGCATGTCATAATTATGACCTTTTAAGTGTGTTGCATTTCTCAAATGTAGAAAGAAGGCATAAACCCTATAAAGGTGCATGTTAATCCTTAGTTTTCCAGGTTTTATTCCTGCTTAGGATATGCTCTTTATCTATATAAATATATATGTACATGTGGTCATTTGTAGGTGAATCAGTTGTAAAGGTAAAATTAAGTTTTGGAAAAGTCTGTTGAAGCTTCTGTATCTATTTTTGGCACTTCATACCCAACAAAAAATGTGCACTGTGGTCTAGGGACCAAAAAAAAAAAAAAAAAGACTGACACATTACAAAACATGACCTTAAAAAGCATCATACAAAGATAAATATGAACTGTGGCTGGGGAGCTTAATGACGAGAAAATGTCAGGGATGTGATAATATCCTCCAAGGACTTACAGGGTGATCAGAAAAAGGAAGGAAAACACTCATCTG
Organism: Cyanistes caeruleus; assembly: GCF_971803275.1. Taxonomy (NCBI): domain Eukaryota; kingdom Metazoa; phylum Chordata; class Aves; order Passeriformes; family Paridae; genus Cyanistes; species Cyanistes caeruleus. Next base: position 33,405,035 of record NC_141707.1, read on the forward strand.
CAGCAGCAACAGACCCAAACTCATGCTTGAAAATTTTCTTAAGCATGGGGAAAAACTTGGATAATAAGAATTCTGAAGCACTGTAGTGTAGGAAGGTTCTGGAGTGCCCAGTGTTGGAGGACTCCTAGAGCTGTTTAGGCACCAGATATAAGATGTGACAAAGTTGTGCCTTAATTCACTGGTGCTCTGGAATAGACAAGATAGACTTAAACATTTTGTGTGATGCTCTGTTGTGAAGATTTCTTACTCAAAGAGGATTTCTGTTATATTAGGTAGTGATTTCTAAAGTTTATTAGGACTAGTGGATGGAAAATATTACTGCAACTTCCAAATAGGACTTGAACACTCAGGCTTTTGTCTTTCCCATCATTATTAGCTGATACACATATTTTTGTGCATTTTACTTTTTTGTTCTTATAGATTTCTATTCCATCAGTCTCTCTTGTCCCTAACAGTAAGTTATTTATTTCACTGTGGAACAGGACTGCCCACTGTTTTTTTACATTGTCCTTATTGCTGCAAGAATTTGTTAACCTTTGTGCAACAGTGGGAACTATCAATAGAAATGTAAGAAAAAATAAATAAATAGTCTTCTCAGCTCCTCAGAGGTAGGATCCTTTATTGTGGGTGTCTCTATTCCCCTCCTCTGTGAGCTGGAGATGCTGATGACTGTCTCAGCTGACCACAGAGATGGAGTGGCCCTGGGGGATGCCCAGGGCTCCTCTGGGGTTTGTTCCTCACCTGAACTCTAAGGAAACCTCTCAGACCCAGAACACCAGAGTCCCTAATTATGAGATCAAGTGGGATGAGCTGAAGAGAGCTTTCTCCTTTGTCACAATACTGCCTGATAATTCTGTCTCAACCCCCTGTACGACTCGAGTCTCTTACTGCTGCTGATCGTGTCCTAGTAAGGGAATAAGAACAATGACAGGGAATTAATGGTGACAAGCAGCAGCAGTGTGTTACTGAGAATGGAGCATTTGTCTCTAGTCTATCTCTACCACCAGGGCACACATTTGTATATTTGTAACATCTCATTGCCAGACAATTTCAACTATTTATATTCAGTCAGCGTATCTGTGACTTGAGTTTGTTATTAATCATTTCACTCAACTAGAATCTGCTGTTATTTGTCTTTTTTTGATATATAATGAGATCAGCATTTATTATTCATCACTCATCTCTATTTTATCTTAGATTATTTTTAGCTTGTTTTGTCATTTTCTATTCTTTTTATTGTATTTCTTGTTCTTATTTTTCTTTTCCATTTGTAGGTAACCCTTTTTCATTTCTCATTGTTAATGATATATAAGCTAAATCAAAACAGAACAATTTTTGATACATAGTATTTGGTCACTATTTCTGTTGTTCAGAGGACTGAGGTTTTGATTTCAATTACATTAATCGAAGTTTCTATTCATATTTTGTCCAAATAATGTTTTAATTTAATTTTACATAATAATTATCCATTTTATATAATGCTTTTTTTCCAATTTGTATATTCATTTTAATTTTGGTTCCCATGTAGCTTACTGATATTTACCGGTTCTGAATCAAAGCTCTTTTTTTTTTCCTATTTTTAACCTTTTTAGATTGGGCAAATGCTGTCTCACATGTCCAAATGTTAATTTCTCTTTTTGCCAGCATATAATAGCATTTTTTAACCAAAGCCTTTTGCACATGAGGTGAGATTCAGAACTCATTAATGTCTTACCTGACATCAGGGACTTTAAATTCAACTAGTAGCAGAAAGGATTATTTCAAGATCTTGTCATGATATCTCCTGTCAGCTACACCACTAAAAGCTGCTTCTTGTTCTTCAAAGAGCAGAGAAATGTTATTTTAATCTTCTCTGCTCAAAGCAAAGATTCAGAGCTGAGTTCAGCTGTGCTTATAAAATTTCTTTCAGAACTAACAAAGAATTTCCCGTTAAAAAACTGTAACAATATTGGCAGAAAATCAAGTAGTAGAATTCTACCCTGTGACTGACAGAGACATCACTGAAAAATTATTTCATGTCAAGTGATGGCTATCAGGTTTCTGAAGAGTTTCTGAGTTTTTTGTTTTGGTTTGTTTGTTTTTGTTTGGTTGGTTTAGTTTTTTGTGGTGAGTCTTAAAATGATTGTATATTTTGCTGGAGATTGGAATAACAAGGATTAAAGTTTGGCCTTTGGCATGTGCTGCTCATTCTGTATATTTTATCCTGGAAAGATCTGACCAAGTTCCAGCCAAGTGAGCAGTAGTTACAATATGAAAATTAAATTATGGGAGGGGATGAAGGAGAGGGACTGGGTGCAATGAGATATCTAGAAACACGCTCACTTAGATGTGCCACTTTTTATTATCATAACTTCTGACTGTATGCTCAGCACAGCACCAAGCAGTTCCTAAACTGCAAACTTCCTTTGCACAGGATATTAAATTATGCTTTTCTGTGGGAAGCTGTTTTAAATTGAAGAGAGAAAGAGAGCTAAGATGAGACTTGAAGATGTGAATCAGCTTTTATTATCTCAGAGGCTGTAAATAGATAAAGCTGCCTTATGTCTGTGGAGAGGTAACAAAAAAAGATAATAAGTGCAGGAGGAAATGGCAGGAAAAAGGTTGGAAATGTTTTAGACAATGCGTAGGAAAATAAATGGCAAAGACTGGGAGTGGTGAAATGCCATGAGAAGATGTAATTTGCTCCCAAGACTCTGCATCCAAACTTCCCAGTTTGTGTACTTAGTCCTGATCTCACCCCAAAAAAAACCTGAAAGGACTGAGGGGATGACTCCAGGCCCGGCCTGGCCACCTGACTCTTTCAGATTTTGAATGAGTCCATGAAGAAGTGCAATAACAGTGAGGGACACAAAACACTTACTAAGGAAAATTTTGTAACTTATTTATTCTCGTGTTCCTGTTCACATATCCCAGTGTAGATTCCCATTATTTATTCTGTAAAACAGAGTCCATAATGGCCAAGTTCTGCTTGTCTTTATTTTTGCTGAATTTTATGCAGGTCATTGACTTAGAGTCTTACCTCTACTCAGTCATAAATTTTCATGAAATCTGTATAAACTAGTTATCTTTGGCACCTTTATTTTTTTTCTGTATCTACTCTACAATTTACAAATAAACTCAGAATTATTTGGAAGGGCAAGGACTGGCAAACAGAGAAGTAGATGAGCACACAGAATAATATCATGATAACAGGAATTATACTTAGGAAATCAAGCTAGGTAAAAACTTGCTGGGAAAGTGGATATCTTGTTTTTGTGCATGCATGCACATGGGTTTATGCAAGTCAGTGTTTTAATGAATTTTTTCATAGTTTTAAAGACGCAGCTTCTAATTTCTATTTCTGTAGCTGATTTTCTGCATGACCCAGCCACATTTCCACAGTGTTTGGAAAGCTACACGGACGTTGGATCATTAAGAACAATATAAGTTTTCCATGGTTAATGTGTACCAATGACTGTTAAAAGAGACAAAACAAAAATTGCCGTTAAAAGAGCGTAAAGGTTACAAAGTCAAAGGCGTAAAAGTTGGGAAGCGTTGTGCTGATAGCTCTGTGCAAGTTTAATTTGGCTTCCTTGAGCGCACACATTATGATAGAGTCTTTAATTACCTGATCACACACTGCTTTCTCCGTGGGGCTCCTGCCTCATTCAGTGCACTGGATGAATGTGTCTCACTAAATGAGTAGCTCTTCGGTGTTTCCTTTTATTCTCATTATTCAATGTGCATCACCATGACTTATTTACTGATCTTTTAATTCTCTTTGTAAATTCAGACTTTTTTATTTCCTCGTGGCCTTTTTAGTGCTGTGCTTCGTTAAAGCACCCATGTGCTGCCCATATAGCAATGCCTTTATCTTCTCAAGGCAGCTGTAATGTGGCACAAAGTTTTTGAGGGGAAATGGAGGCTCCTAATTGTACCAGTATTCATTAATTTTTGAGAATCTGTTTAAAGACTTAAAATCTGTATTTCCCTTTTAAATTTTAAATCGATGAGATCTGTTCTTCCTTTTGGGTAATCCTCAATATTTCATTTAGTATGAGACCTCACAACAAGGAGTAAATAGAAACCCATTTTTAACTAAGGTTTTAATCACCAAAAATAAAGTATTAAAGAAAGTTTTGTTCTGAAAATTCAGGCTTGTCCTCTTCCCCTCTTAATATTGAAATCAATAGGCTCAATTTTTTTACATACCAGCACCCAGGTGTGATTTGGTGGGCACATCAGAAGTGCCAGTGGAGGGTCTCGTGCCTTTGGCTTGCCAAAAAGGAGAATTGAAGGGCAGAATTTGCCCTATTATCACTGTTTGCATCCTGATAGGCCCCTTATTCCAACAGAGAACTCTGGTCTGATGAACAGCACCTCTTGGCATGATCTTGGCAGACTTGCTCCCCTTTAAACGAGCATGCAGACTTGCCTTACCCTTCCTGAGATTCCAAAACTCTGCTGAACATTATCCCTTTCATAGCAACATGAGTTGGATTGGTTTTATATTGCAATTAATGTATTGTGTACAGACAGTGTCATAAGTATCATTCATCTCAATTTCTGCTGGCATGCATTCCTTTTACTTTATAAATGCCTACAGGAAATATGAGTCCAGTGGGTATTTATAGGAAAAGAATTCACAGCTGAGTTAAACTGGAACATATAAACTGTTTTTCACCTGGAGACAATTTAGAGAGTGGTCATTAGCACAATATGCATGTTATTGCATGTATTTAGCATTTTTAATATACTGTGTAATTCAAATTGTGATATATAATATAATGTGTATTATATATAATGTTCTATATATATTTAAATAATTTATATGTAATACAATGTGTAATTCACTGCAGAGTGAAGTGCACATGATTTAAAATGTCAGAAATAACAAAGTGCAGGATCCTTATTCATTGCAGGTGTGTGAGGAAATGGAGATATGCAAGTTTTGTCTCTGACAAAATCTCAGCGCTGAAATTATTCAGTGCAGCCCTCTCATCGAGCGAGTTGATTTAATGCACTTATTTAAACTACATTTATCACTGTCTCCATTTTTGTATAACTGTGAAATTGACTTATTTTGACGCATCCCATAATACCTGATTAACCCTCCTAAAGCACCGTGGATGGAGATGCTCAGGAGAAGTTTTCTGTGTGATTTGCCAAGCTGCTCTGTGCTCACTGCCCTACAGAAATGGGTTTTGTGCTGGATGCACCTGAAGTGAGGCAGCCCTGCTGCACAGACACCTCATTTTCCTTCTGTTCTCTCCTTCTCCTTGCCCAAATACCCTGGAACACAGCTGCAATTTTCTCTTTTTAAAGCAACCCCTGGTCTAGTGAAAGCTGCCCATGGAAAGGGAGTTGGAATGAGAGGATCTTCAAAGTCTCTTCCAAAGTCACAAACCATTCTGTGAGTCTGTGAGTTTTAAACCTTTATTTTGCAAAACAAAGCTGTGATCCTTGCACTCACAGCTGGTTTTAATTCACAAACCTCTCAAATCACTCAGATTCTGCAGTCTAGATTTAGTCTTAAACCTTAAAGAGTCCTTTACCTGGAGGGTATGTCACCAAATTTGTGTGGAAGTCATTTGACTGAAAAGTCATTTCATTATTATCTGTTCCCTATCTACAGAGTGAAATAATGTACTATTATTGTGAGGGAGATGTTTCCATTTTGACAGGAATTTATGATATTTTGAAATTCTTTCCAAAGTAGTTTATTTTTTGTTGGGTTTTTTTTGTTTGTTTTTTTCTGCTTGTTGTCTTTTGGTTTGGTTTGGTCTTTTCGTTTTTGTTTTTTGTTTTTTTATGAATTTAAATTCTCTAGAGCTACAGAAAACCTTCAGACATGGAAAAATTAAAGTGGATACATATACAAGTTATGTGCTGAGTAACTTTTTCATGTTTTATCTTTTTCTATTTTCTGTATATTTTTTTTTAAGAGTACAGCACCTAAAATACAAGCACTTGAAAACTAAAAATATTTTTAAAAAATCAAACTAAAATAAGACTGTCCATTGAGAATATGAATTAAAAGTGGGAATTTGAAGGACTTTTTGAAAGTGTACTTCAGATACACTTTTCTTAGAAATTTAAAGCAGTTTTAATTTTTAGTAGATCTGAATTTCTCTGGAAAAGGTTACCTGAAAATTTCTGTTAATCTCTCAAGTGCACTCCTGTCTCACAGAGATTGCAGTATGATTTATTTAACATTTCTTGGCCTTTTGGGAGATGCAGAATGTAGGAAAAATATAAAGCACTGGTGAAGAGGGGAACAACTACGATGCTTCTGAAACAGAAGTGAAGTGAACATTGCTGTTCTTCCTTCAGCTGAGTGTTTGTGCAGCAGCCCATCAGTGAGTGCCTGATTCCACTGTGGGGAATAAAGGTGAGGAAAGCTCCTGCTGAGAGATTCTCGCTGCCATAAATTATCAGCAGTGTCAACAGGACCAGGTTCTTTGTCAGGCAGTAAACAAGAAACCTTACAGAGGATAAATGACTTGTCCAGAGAGAACTCCAGGGACATTAAGCCTGAAGGATCAGCTTTGAAATTAGCTCCTATGCATTTGTGAAGTGCCCAGAATCACTGTGTAATATCACTGCTGCTACTGCTGTGAGGCAAAGAAGGAAAAGCCAAATTTTTCCGTAACCTATGCTTGAGCTACCACCTAGGTTGTACAAAAATTAAATGATAGAAAAGGACAGAAACCAAATTATCTTCTCTGGCTCTGCTATTTCACTTAGCAACTACAAAATTTGGGCAGTTACAGTGAATGATAAATGATCCTTGAGATTGACAGTGTTTAGCAGAGGGAGTCTGGCGTAGTCCTGTAGCTGAACTCATTCACAGACTGTACAATACAATACATCAAGTAAAAATACCTTTCTTTTTTTTTTTGCCAACAACATTCCAAATATTCAAATGACTTAAATTTATTTTTTTTTTGACCTTCTAGAATATTTTTCGGGATAATTTATATGTACTGCAGTAAATTTATCCTCTGAAATAATCTGAGTAGAAAAAGATCAACAGCAGATCAAAGTGGATTCTAATGGCCTCTTAGTTTGTTTGTGGGTTCATTACATCCCTGTATCTTCAAGTGTCTGACATGGTTACAGTGAACATGATCTTGCAAACACTGTCCCATCTAATCCCCATTATTAACAATAAATCTCATGATGTTTCTGAGCATCTCCTGGGAGGAATTCAGATTATCTCCCATCCCTGCTGGATGGGATCAGGAGATGGCAACTTCTTAGCTACACCTGACATCAAAGCTTCTAAATATTGGCTGCCAACTTCCAAGAGTTTTCCTCTGATCTGAATTTAGCTTTATTTATTTTGTTTAAAGGGCACATTTCAATACAAATTCCTTACTAAGAACAGAGCTTAAGCCTGTGTTTAATGTTTAGAAGTTGTGCTAGTTGGAGGATTGTCAATGAGGAAAGAAAATATTCAAGAAGGAGAGCAGGCACACTTCTCTCCAGAATGGAGAGGCTTGGCAAATGAAAGGGGAAATTTCCAGGAGGGAAAACGATGGGAACGACAAATTGCCTTGTTGAACTGGAGCAGAAAACCAGTATTGTGTATTTTGACTTTATGTTATTGTCACAGGGCAAGGTTGTGCTAAAAAACAAACAAACAAAAAGCAAACCCCTCCCTTATCTTCATGATTCTTAGGCAAGTCTACAAGCATGATCTCTACCAAACTGAGGGGATGCAGCTTGCCTGAATGCTGCACAATATTCTCTCTCTGAAAGTCATAACCAGCTCCAAACATAGTTCCTATTTCACACTGTCCTGTGGCTCTACCACCATTTACTTCCTCAAATGAAGAATCATGAGAAGAACACAGAATATTCAGAGATAGCCAAAGAAAAGCTTTAATATCCAATACAGTGGTATGGAGCAAAGATTATGGCAGGTCTTAGTGTTGGAGAATTTTCCTGTAGCTCTCTCCTTTTTTGGGAAGGGAGATTCAAAAGCCCATCAGTGCCACCCTGGAGAGGAGATGAGCTGTCCTCCTGATGCTCCAGGGACTTGGCTTTCCTGCATCAAGCTCAGTCTCACCTGTAAGGCTTGTGTTTCTGTGAGGAAATAGTCAGGAGAGCTCACAGGAAGGTGTACAGACAGAAATACAGCATCAGCTCATGGAATTGCAGGGACCAGGACTCAATTGTGCTAACACTCAAAAATCTGCTTGTGCTCAGTGAGCATGAATTGTTACACTAGGGATACATTGGTCACAGAAACTGATCTTCAGGGACAGTGAATGCTAAACATCTCTCCTCAGGCCATGGCTATTGCAAACACTGATTGTTATTTTTTTTTTTCCTTGTTGATTTCCTGTTTCTTGAATCTCTAGCTCTGTCTGCACAGACTACACAGTATAAATTTCAAAAATTCATTTTAATTTAGAGGACGGAACAAATGACAAAGTTTTCTCTCCTGGTAGGAAAGGGAACACAGGAAAAGAAAGGTTTCTTTTCCAGCCATTTTCCTAATTTTCTTTCTTTTCAAAGTGCTGGATGAAAAACAGGTGGTGGCCTTCTTTTACTAAAATTTACACCTCTCCAGATTGTGACTAACAGGTCAGAGTCCTGAGGAACTTGCTGCAGCTGCCCCAGCTCTGAGCAGAGCTCTGGACTGGACACCTCCTCAGCAGGGCTCTCATTTGGTGCTCTGCCTTTAGGAGTGGGTTATAACATTCCTGCAAAAGGAATTTAAAAAATTTAATTTAAAAAACCAGTTATTTCTTCTGAATTTCACAAATTTTTAATATGAAACTTTCGTTACTCAACTTCTTAAATCTTTCCTGATACCCTCAGAAATTACATGTCTGTCATGTTCTTTGATAATTAGTTACTAGCACAACAAAACATCTGGTGTCTTCTGCAGTTTTTTTTTGGTTGGTTAAATGATGTGGAGGATTTAATGCTGAAGCAGAAAAATGCATCTCAATAAATAAAGCAGTGCAAGCACCTTGCAGGCACCGTCAGCTATTCAGTGCTGCTGAACTCCCTGAGCAGACCTGGGTAGAATGAAGCTGGGATAATGGATTGGAGCAGCACAACAGCCACAGAGAATACAAGGGGATAGCTGAATATTGAAAGGAGACTGAAATTTATTGGCATCCCTGTACTTATGTGTCAAAGACAGAGGCCACTGCAAAACTGATTGAAAGAGCAGCCTCCTCTTGCGAGCATAAAATTTGAATTTTTGCAGTGCATTGCCACCTTTTGCCTCCTTCATGGTTTGTATTTGCTAAAGTTTGCCTGCTCTCAAGGAGTACAGCTCCTCTATAAGCAGGTCAGATTTCAGAGCTTTCTGTGGAAGAGAAAGCTCTGGGAAAATGAATTTCTGAGCTGGGTTCAGAGATTACACCAGTTGTGATATTGTAGCAAATAGACATAAATGATTATAAAGTGTTGGTACTTGTATGTCCAGGAGATTATGTTGCAAGTCTTTTCTGTGTGTAACAAATAACAGGAGAGCACAGGGTAGTTGAAACTCCCTACAAGATGATTTCTTTGACTGGAGATAACAGAAAATTTATGGTGAGGATGCACCTCATTATGAATGTGTTGTTATCATTGCTTCGTAAAGCAGCAGCAACACCTCTCTCTAAAGGCTGCCTTATCTCTCGCTGACCTCTGAAGCTATAAAGATGAGTGTTGTGTCATTTAGTGCAGGAGATCTTTTATCTCTACAGCCAGAATCTTAGAGAAAAATCAGCTTCTTGTTGCTTGTATTCCACTATGGAAATTTTGTGTAAATCAGAAAGGAAACCGATTTCTGCAGTGTCTGTTGCTCATTCCCCCTATTTAGTGTAATTATTTTAGACAGAATATACTTGGATATGGCAAAATTCACAGCTTTTATTCAGTCTTTATTGTCTACAACTTAAAAATATAATATTTTCCTTAAATGTAGCTTAAACTTATATTTACCAATGCAAAATATATGCTCTTGAGCTGACCTTACCTACAAACAAATGTCTGTGGGATGTGCAAGTCTTTGTGTTTGTTAAGTAAATTACAAATGAGCTGAACAGAATCTCCTGTATCAATTTGGGTGTACTCCTCTTTCCATATGGTCCATTAAGCTGAGTCCCTGGAGGTTCAGTCTTTAGGAGTGTCTGTTTTATCAGATACAATTTCCCCATGAGTGACTTTTGCTGAAGGAAACATCGCGTGCATAAACAAGATGTTTATAAACTACAGTGAGCCTTGAGCAAGGCAATGCGCTTCACAAAATCACAAATGTGGGAAAATTGAATCCTGAAGGGTGGTTTCTTAGATCTGTGTTGGGCTGCCAGATGTGATTTGGGGGTCCTTGGTCAGAGTAGAGCTGGAGAGTTTGGGATTAGTGCTGAGGCTCTCTCTAGCAATGGAGGCACCGAGGCCATAACTTAGAACAGAAAACTGTGACTGTTCTCTAGTGAGCCCAAACCTTACCCTGCCTTGCAAACTTATCAAAACACTGTGAGAGATCCATTCTTTTTATATAACCATTATTTTTACGTAACCGCCGTTTATTTATTTTATTTAATTACATTGAACCAAACCAAATGCAATTTCTTGCAAAATGTTTCTTTCTAGCCCAAATTCAGGAATTTAAAGAGCAGTTATCAGCTTCAGGTTCTTGTCTCTGGATTTTATTTTGAGGGTCTCCAAGTCTCTGCTGGTAAAATATGTCTTATGAAAATCAAATTCCTTTTATTTAATCTTTACCAAGGGGTCAGGTTTTAGCACTAAACACTAAAAGTGCTTGTTTAGATGGCCACTTGGAAAATGCAGGTTATGACAGTTTGTCACTCCAAAAAAGGATGCTGGGTAAGGGGTAAATGTTTGCCAATATGAAGAAGTTTCTTCTACAGGAGGTATCTTGTTTCAAAATCAGGAGAGACTACAACAGAGGAAAGCAACAATATCTGAGTATACAGTGAGCCTGTGACCACAACTCATCTTTCCAGACAGGAGTCTGGATACACAGTTTTAATATTTATAATTAAATGTGTGATGCAAATTAAAGAAATAGAAAATGTTGCTGGAGGATAGATCATAACCTGAGGAAAATTTTAGCAGAATCAACTTTTTCTCACAAGTTAGAGTTAAGTTTCCTGTTGCAAACACATGATTTTTGTTCAGCAGTAGAGGAACAGTAGACCAAAATTAACATAATTTGTCATAATTTTTCTACTGGGTGTCTTGATTGGTTTAATTTCATTTTGTAATATTACCAGGTTTTTCAATAAGCTTTATGGAACCATATTAAATAGTGCCTTTGAGGAAGTTAGAAGAGAAAATATTTTTGTGAGAGAAGATGTCTATGAAATATTCTCGAATAGAAATAATGATTTTTTTATTCCACTCTCTCAGTCTCTTTCCCTTGGTCTAACTGTTGCTTTACACTTCATATGATGAAACAAAATTATCTCTTCTTTTTTCTTTTTTATCCTTAATTCTTGAAAATAAGTATGTTTTGTGAAAAGAGAACTGAGGAACTTCATGCAGAGAAATTGACTTTGGAAATTCAACGTATTACAACTGAGTTTTTCTATTTCTCTGAACTGCGTTTGCATGCTTTAAATGATTTACTGTTCATTAGTTCAGGTCAGAAAAAACTTTTACTCTGTTACTGTGAACTGCAGAATTCAATAAAAGAAAAGAAAATGTTTCACTTGCAGAGATGCTGAAAGGACAATTATGGTTCTTCTGAGTTTACATTGGGATATGGCAGCAAGCTGCTTTCTTTTTAAATCCTTAGTACTTTAAGAGTGTGAGTCTCATAGAAACATAATGGACTTGCAGTCTGAAATCGCTCTAAATGGGAATTTCAAACATCCCACTGACTGTTTGTGCTAGGCAAAATTGTTCCTGTCTTTGTTGGACCAGACAGGGGATAATAGGAAATAGGCCTGACTGTTCCATTTCTGCTTGGCTTCTGCATCCTTTTCGTGGGGGCAAAAAGAGAATCCAAATTTCTTTCAGCTAATCCTGTAGTGATCCCTTTTAGACAAACAGTTGACTCCAGCAGGTCAATCCACGCCCAGAATAAAAGGAATTTATATCTATTCTTTCTTGAGCTCCTTTTAGCAAGTAAATACCACTGCTCTGTGGTAATGTGGGGCCTTTTTCAGCTGGGGTGGCAAAACCAACACAGAAACAGTGGGGAGAACAACACCACACCTCTCCTGCCATAACAGCAGGGGACAGGCACCAGTTGATAAGGTTTGGGAGCACAGCAGCTGTCATGTGTCTGTTTGGCAAAATCCCCAGCAAAGAAACCCATTCCACACTGATTATTAGTCATGACTGCTTTTCCAATCTCAGCTAACTCCTCTGCAGGCAGGAGCACTTTGAGGGCATCCTAATTTTTAATTAGGGCATTGGCTTCTCTTGCATTTTGTTATGACATAAGCACCTTGTTCCCTAAACCAGCAGCGCTTCTAGGCCAGCTCTCCAGCAGATAGAAGTGGACTCACGTTCTCCTTCTTCTCCTGAGTATTTGTGCTACTGTTTTTATGCAATATTTCAGGCAAGTGCTCATGCTCCCAGGACAGCAGCTGCCAGCTTTATTAAGTAATTGGAGTGCAGGAGTCATGCTTACAGCTCAGCCTCTGCTGACGGGAATTCAGCAGGGAGAGCTGAACTTTATTCCAAAGTACAGCACAGCCCTTCTCCAGAGGGGCCAATGAATGTGAGAGAAATATATGAACAGGCAAGTCCCCCTGCAGCAGCCATCACTTATTAATGTTTCAAAGATAAGAGCACTGCCTTAAGAGTCTGCCTCGAGTTTCTAAATGCAGATTTTGCAACTGCTTTGGTTATATCGGCTTCATTTTCTTACTTTACAATTTCCTCGATAATGTGAAGAAGAAAGTGGAGGGAATTCCTTTCATGCCAGTCACAATTATTTCCTCCAACTGTCTGTTATTTTTTTCCCTTCTTTCCTTCTTTTCTAGGCTTTTTTATTTGGTTGGGGTCTTTTTGTTTGTTTATTTTTTTAATGCTGGTGATTTTGAAATTAAATTGATATTTTAAAGCAAAATGTCATAGCACTACTTAAAATTGTTCTGTTTATTCTGCTGTTCTTCCTCCATAGTTCATCATTTTACTTTCTCTCCCCAAATATTCTGCTCATCAAATCTAGTACAGATTTATTGAAAATTTTGTTGCCCTGAAACCGTGGTTTTTTTTTTTTTTCTTTTAAAGACTGTTGCTGGAAACCAGCTTCTGTTGAGCTCTACCACTAATAATAGTCTAATAATAATAATTATTATTATCAATAATAATAGTCTGATCAGAGGTGTGTGTATTAGTGAGTAGCATCTTTAAACCTCCTCTATGTCACTTGATCTCTAAATGTGAACAATTTTTTCATTATTCCATGGTCACTTGCCATATTGTGATTAATCCTTTTTTGTCATCCACACATTTCATGCACTTTGAAGACATGAGAGATATACAGGGAAATGAAAATTCCTAGTACTGTAACTGGGATGAAACACCAGACAGAAGCACACAAACAACACTAAATCAGAAGTTTGCTCAAGTAATTGCCTGTTGTCCACGTTCTCCATCGTGCCAAGGTGACTGGTGAAGGAGGACATGGAACATCACAAAATGATTCTTTCTTGACTCACCCTGCCTGTCTGACAAGCAGACTCTCATTTTCAGAGCATAACAGCTGAGAACCACTCTGGGGCTGAAACTGCTTAGTGCTCTACAGCATCCTCATCCACTCCAGATCCTTTTTCCTCCTCAAGTTTGCAAAGTTCCAGAGAATTTTATCTGGTGCGTTGTCCTGGTGATGCTTCAGTGATCAGCGAGGCAGAGCTGTCACAGTGAGGGATTGCACAAACTTTGCAAACCGATTAATGTGCCTGGAACACTAAAAATATTAAACTATAGTCCTTGGTTAATCACAGAGCCAGGGCACAAAGGCAGAAACAAGACTAATGTGGTTCAAGCAGCCCCCACGGTGAGGGACGCTCCGATGTGCTCAGAGCGGTCCGTGACCAGGGTCACCACTCCCACCCACCCTTTATCCCCCAGCTGTTTGGGATACCAGCTTTCTCCTGACTCTAAAAGCTTTTACATTGTAATGTTAACATTAAAAAAAGCATCTCTGCAAGACAGATTTTCTCCTGTTGCTCACCTGACTTTGAAAATCATGTACTGACAATTGAATTTTTCGAAGCAAAAATGAATGATATACTTGTTCATGTTTGCATGACACATTTTTCCCTCGAGGAACTCATGTTCAACTCATCCATTATTTAAAATTCCTGCCAAAAATCAATGGATCCTCCAGTCTAGAAATACAGCTAGAGCATCTCTACATCTGCATAGTAATGGATGCTGATCATACCCTAAGCCTCGTGAGGAGCCTCTTTGCTCAGGTGATTTCTAGTAGAGCTGATCTAAGGAACATGTTGTCTTCCCATCAGTATTCTGGAATATCAACAAGTATTGACATGTTATGAAATACTCAGTGGTAAAAGTACTAATTCTAGCTCAGGCTGGTGTGGTTGAGGAGTGTGGACTGTTTTTAAGATGTGTCTTCACCTTTCTCCATCTCTGAACCCCCAGGCTGACAGAGGTTACACAGGTAAATTGGTTAAAGTTCCTGGGAACATCCACCTGAGTAAGAATTATCTTGCATGTGGAAAATCACTACAGCTGAGATATTAACTCTTGTTTATTAATGGTTCTTTTCCCATTCTGCTGAAGACTAAATGATCTTAGCTAAACTACCTCAGTTCAAGAAACTGTTTATGACAGTTTTTCACCATTTAACCAAAATATTAATTGACTTATTTTTTTAGTTAGGAAAAAATAGGCAGCAATGTAACCAAACTACTATTTTGTTTGATTCTCTGTGATTTCCTACCATTATATTGAATTTGGGCTAAATTATTTCCTAGATGTTCCACATCTTTACACTTTTTACAATTACTTTAAATGCCCTTTTAGTGTAAAAGAATGCTTGTACTGTAGATTGATACCTACCAGGATGTGAAGTCTACAACAAAAAGGTGGAGCAATAGCAACACAAACTCATGGCAACCAGATGCCAGCCAAGCATGGAGTCAGGAAAAGGTGATATGGGGCAGCTCACAGCAGCTCAGCAAGGAACAGAAAATAAAAAAACAGGAGTTTTTCTAGACACTTCTGAACTCTTACAAAACGTGTGTGATCCCTGTGTTAGCTCACTTATGCACATCCTGCAGTCTCCAAGGTCTGTCTGAAGTTTTTGATGAGAGTAAGGCAGGGGACTGTAATTGAATACATCTATTTCTCCTACACTGAGATTCTATCCCTGTAACACTCTCCTTAGCACCAAACAAATAAGACAATATTTCCCAAAGTCTGAGAAGAGTGTGAACTATGAAGTGTCAGAAATTCACAAAGGGCTGCTGAAGAAGGATTCAGAAGTATTCAGATATGATGAAGCTGGAGGTTTATGTGGAAAATGAAGGGGAAAGAGGATAATAAAGTGATGAGTCTTGAAATATTCTAGTTTTACAGTCAAGAAGGATGATGAACCCTCATTAAGATAGTGTTTGGAATTTGTAATGGTTAGCTAGAAACAAAAAGGAGTAAAATCCTAATTGTGTTTGTGCTGATGAATATTTTCTTCTATATCTTGGTGCAAAGAATATCAAAGGCTGCTATTTTCTTCCTGTATGTAAAATATAATTTTAGTAAAGAAATGGAATAAAATTTTAGGTTCTCTATTTAGTTTAAGATTACAAAATGTCAAAATATCAGATTATTAAGAATTCATTATTTTTATACCAGCTTTGTGAAGAAAGGACACAAAGAGGCGTGTTCTAGGTGAGATACTTCAGCCTTTCCTTGCAATTTAAACTTAAGAGTTCTGCCTTTAAATTAGCCAGACACATTTCCTCCAGTCCTCTAAATGAGAAGATGTTGCAGCTCTCATTATCCTAATGCTGAAATGATAGAAAATGGTAAATTCACAAGTAGTTGCAGTGAATTATTTTCATTAATTTTCAAATGAAATAATATTGAATAGTAAATCTATCAAACAAGAGAATATAGAAACATCCTGTTCTCCCTCCAGAAGCAGAGGCTGGGTTTGGAAGGGTGTAAGAAGTTTCCTCATGAGGGGAAGCAGAGGGGCAGGCACTGACTCCTTTCTCTGTGTGCCCAGGGACAGGACTTGAGGGAATGGTGTGAAGCTGCCCTTAGTTCAGTAGGATGGAAGGTTTGAATTCAATTCTCAGAGTTCCTGAGCAGTCACTTAAAAGCACATCTCTGTAGGCATTTCCAACATGAACACCTTGCAGTCTTCCAGATACACTTGTATTTCTCATTCTGCTGCTGATCAATATGTACAGTTACACATGTAAGTGTCAGCCACTTGCAATTTATGCTTTAAAAATAATTCATGATAATTTACTTAATGGAGCTGTATGTTGAGTCAGCACTTCAACCCTCTGTTTAATCTGAAACCTCCATTGTCAGTCCAAGCTCATATACACATATTTCACTGCCAATGAAAAGTATATTTGGAGCTGGATATTCCACTGATGTTAAGACCTACTGATTTAATGTCAGCTGAGAATCTAACTTGTGCTTCATATTCTTCATTATTAAACTTTTTGGACTCAAAGACAGTTCTGTGGGTGCATTTTAAAATGCATTTTTGGCAGGTGATTTGGAACCAACTGCAGTTGTTTTGCAGTTCACTGAATCACAGAATCCCAGAATAAGCTGGGTTGGAAGGCACCCACAAGGACCATGGAGCTTAACTCCCAGCCCTGCACAGGACACCCCAAGAGTCCCACCATGTGCCCAAGGGTATTGTCCAAATCCTTCTTGAGCTCTGTGAGGCTGTAACCCTTTGTTCCCAACCCTTTGTGCTCACCCATCCCATAATGTGTTTATCTTATGGACATTGAGACCAGAGGGGCACTATGAGAGACAACATTGAAAGATTTATTGAAATGCAAAAGGTTCCTCAAGTTTTGGCACCCTGTCCCAGCACTCATCACTGGTGAGCCTGAATTTACCCTTTTCCCCCTTCCAAACTCGTGTAAAGCTCTGTGACAAGTGATGTTTGTTGGGAGTAATTAAAGTTCTTGACATTAAGGACATTTAAATTCTCTCCAGAGCAAATCAAAGTGGGTTTTCCATTTCCCTGTGGTGACATTCAAGCAGGTTCTCCCACTGTGATAACTCACCACGAGCTGAACAGCATTGCTCAGCCATGTGTGTGACTTAGGGCACTGATACAAGGCATGGCACAAGGGCAGGGAGCTGTGTTTATTCACTGTATCCAGGGTCAGCAAAGGATGTGAACAAGCCTAAAAATTAAATCAGTGAACAGTACAGTGGTTATTCAGTAAAAATGAGGCTTTCATACGAACTGAGAATACTCTTTAAATTGGGATGGTTGACTAAAAGAATATTTAGGTTTTGATACCTTGGTCAGAAACTGCTCATAATGCCACTCCTTGCTAAGATGCTCTTGTTCTGTTGCAGAACATAAGTGTTTTAAAACAACAAAGAATAGGTATGCTACAACTTGGTATGAAGAAATTAATTTTGTTTTTCATTTGAATTCTCTGACAGCCATTGGAGTGGATGAAGACTGTCTGCGACTATTTATTAATTTTTTTACACATACAGAATATCAATTTTCTCAATTTTTATTTGTATAAATAGAGTTTAATTTCAGGGGAGCTCCTCCAGATGTGCTCCACGCTAATACATAAAGTTTGTGACATTTGCCTGTGCAAAATTGTGAGTCTTTCCCAATTAGCTCCTCCTGCTAAATGATGTGGCCAATCAGCAAACTGCAAGCAGCTGGAATATAATTTTGAAGGCTGCATTATCAAATTATCAGCACATTAAAGTCATTATCAGTTCAGTTTAAAGTAATCTGCCAAAAAGACGTGCAGTTCCTCGGAGGAATGAAGAAGCATATTAAAACTGGCAAGCAAACCCATCAGCAAAACGGGTGGTAATCAATCTTGAAGGAGTTTAACAAATGGCTACAACATTAAATGGATGCTGTCATGAGCTGTAAACTTCTTGGAGATGGCTGTAGAAAGATAAGAAAAAGAAAGTTTAAAGCACAATTATGATCTAAGAATATAAGAAAGAATCAGGTGACCAAGAAATAGCTTTCATACATTTTACATTGGCCAGTCCTTTTTTAAAGAATAACTCAACGGAAAAATATTATTCAAAAATACAAAATATGCTGACCAATCTCTAAGGTTTTTTGGGGAAAAGAAATAACTCTTCAGCTCTCTCAAGATAACCGTATTTTATATTTTCTATTCCAAATTAATAGTTTTCAGCATTTTTCACATATTGTAGTGTTCACCTTTGTAAATCTTTTGGGTGCTCCAAAACAGCACCGATCAGAGAAATGTGGTTTGATATTAAACTCCATAAAAACAAAAACAGCCATAAACATTTCAGGTCACTGTTCAAACACTGTTCAGTGAAACAAGAAAGATGAGGCCAAGCCAACCTGAAAATGGCATGCTGCAATTCTGGGTTCCTGATGGTAGCAGGGAACGCTTCAGGGTTAAAAAACGAAACTTGCCAAGCTGGCGATGTAGAAACTTTATTTTAAATTGAAAACAAACAAACAAACAACAACAACAACAAAAAAACAAACCAAAAAAAGCAAAAGAACCCAAACAACAAAACCCTCCATCTACACCAGCTGGATTTCTTGAGGATGCTCACTTTTGTGGTCATAGTCTTCATCTTGAGGTTTGGCAGGATGTCATAATTATTAATTGCCTTCTGACCTTAACATTTTGTATTTCTTAATTCCTTTTCATTCTGTGTGTTGAAACCTTCATTGCTTTAATTAAATTCAGCTTGGAAAGCCATTAATAAGAAAGACTGGGTAGATTCTAGCAATTTGTTTTTTGTAGATGGTCTCTAATTTATGCTTTTCTTACTATCATGCAACACCTCTGTTGTTCTAAATTCTTATTACTGTCATCTCACTATGGCTTTGTTATTATTTTAATTAGTATCAGGAGCAAGAAGTTAAAGATAAGAAAAAACTCCAGTCTAACTGATCAAGTGTTCCTCAAGCCCATGAGAAATACCCAACTCATGGGATGAAAAACAAGGTAAATAAATAATAAATAAAACATATAGCAATCAGAATTGAGCTGTTTTGAATCCTGTATCTCACCTTAGCTCCAGTGAAGCCATTGGAGTTACTGAGTTAAGACTGTTGCAAACTTAATGATTAATATATAATGATTTTTTTTAAAAATACAATGAGTTTTTTTGAGAAGTAGCAGTGTCTTTATCTTCCTTCATCTGTTATTTCTTTCACAAAAGAAATAGATGAGACTGTTAGACTTGAACATTTGTTTTAAAAAGATTTATCAGAAAAAAAACCCCAATAATTTTAATCACCTTTCTACCTGAGGTCAATATAGATAGATTTAAGTATTTAGTAAAAACCTTGTCCTTAATGAGAGTTTTGCATATAAAAAAAAATATAAAATTATTATGATATATAAATAAATATACATAAATTATTATGTGTATTCAAAGTTCTTAAAATTTTATTGCAAACAAGGAATGAAAACTGAATGCAAACTGAAATACTTCAAAATGAAACAATTCAGATAGTTTCTATTTTTCTTTTTTTAATGTTTTCACCAAAAAAAAATGTAGTATCCCTAAATAAATATTTTTCCCAGTATCATTGATTAAAGGAAGAATACAGTCACAAAGATTGCTTTACACTTGTGCACATAAGAGTACAGAGAAATCCAGTTAGACTGACATTTTCCCCACATTTTCAAACTTCTTTTAACATGTTTTATCTTCATGTAGTCAGGCGCTGTTGGGCTGAAGAAACCCAAGAAAAATGGAAAATAGTTAGGTAAGGACAGATAAATCAGGATTTTTTTTGGTTTTGTCCTAAATTTATTCATGTATACTTAAAAATAAACAAACAAACAAACAAAACCATAAAGAACAAGCGAGTCTGTGTTCTTTAAGCTGAAGAAAAGCTAAAGTTCTTCCCAGGTTTGTTTTGGACCAAAGCATGTTGCAACATAAAGATGCAGCAGGATCACAGCCTCGCTAAATATTTCACCTTTTCCATGGACAGGGAATGTCACAGCTTAGAGATATTCCAAAGACTGATTCTCACTCTATACTGGTGAAGGTAGAGATGAAATGAGTCACTGCAGCCGTGGGATTCCTATCAGAAACCAAACCTGACAGCAGGAGCAGGAGGAAAAATTTTGGGAGTGAGCCCAGTTTGGAAGTGGACCAGGCAGAAGCTGAGGCTTTGGGAGAAATAAAGAATTCAGCAGAGGCTCAGGGACACTTCCAGCAAAAGGAGAAGAGGCAGGGGCAGAGGGCAGCTGGACAGAAGGAAAATGCTGCAGTGGCAGCAATTAACACCAATGTGAGTTGTCCAGAGGGTGTGTAGTAAATAGATGCTGGTGTCCTACCCATGTGGGTAACATTCCCTGTGTCTGTCTTTAAGAGGTTTCTTTTTAAGGCACTGTCCCCTTGTATGGTGAATTACCAATGTTAATGAATATTGATCTTGTCTGAATTGCCCAGGGAGAGCAATGCTGCTCTGGAGTAGCTTCTGCTTTGCTTAGCAGTCTTAGGAAAAGATCTGTCATGGGCAATAATGAACATTGCAGGAGAAGCAAAAAGGAGCAGGTGCCTAAAAAGCACAGAATGCATGCTTGATCAGAAAAGGACAGTTTAAGTAGAAAACAAGCAGATAAACTCAAATTCACGGGATAGCTGATAAGCTATAAAGATAAAAGATAAGCAAGCCCTCTATGTTTTTTTAACAGAGGAATTTTCTTTTTTTTTCTGGGAGAACAGGTTGAATTTTGTTTTAAAGCAATGATCATTTTATTACAGACTTTCCAGAAAAGTTCTCTAAGATCCTATAAAGCAGCAGCCAACCGTGATGCACAATTGCACCGGTGTGAAATATTGAATTGCATCCGTCTCTCAGAAGCTGCAAACATTGACATTTTCTTGCCTTCCAGTTATAATTAAAGGACAAAGTGACATGTGGTATGGCACTGATCTAGTAGCTGGGAAGTCCTGCTCTGAGGAAAACTCCAAGGGTCTCTTTATTGCTTCAGATGAAGAGCACTCTGCTCAGAAGTAGGAACAACTTGATCTTTTCACTTAGCTATGATTCTTCCAATTGTCTTCCCACGATTTTCAGTTTGTGGATGATCACCCTAACACTCCTGATTTCCTGCAAGTTTCTTATCAGCACTTTCTGAAAATCAAGCATTTAACTGAAGTTTCAATTTTCATCACTTTCAGAAAATTCATCTCTTATTGCATCCATCAGATATGCTTGTGTGTGAATACAAATAGTTTGTGTACTACATACATATTACATTTTGTAATGCCATTTTGTACATTTGCTGAGGACTATGCAAATCTCTTAGCTCTTATTTTATATACATAACTTCCTCTAGCTCGACTCATAAAATCATGCCATGGATGAATTACTTTATTTCATCTGAGTAACTGAAGGGACTATTTATTACTGTATTAAGGCATATTACCCAGACCAAAACAGTGAAGAGGTATTCACTTTCTAACCTTCTAAATATTTTCACAATGTTACCTTTCCCATCCTAAGTAATTGAAATGACTTAGAGCAGAACATGTTTCTTTGTGAGTTCAGTATTTCTGAGCTAACCTTGAATTCTGCAGAATTCAAATATACCAGCAACGTCATACTGGGTCATAATATTCAATTGTTAGAGGGGAAAAAAAGGTGGAAAGGTAGTAAGTAAAATAAAATACTTTTAGACTGTCCAGAGATTTGCAAATGACCTCAGAACAAATGAATATTTGTCCAAAGGAGTGCTCATTCAGTATGGAACCATTGCACAGAAACCATTCTGCTTCTTAGCTCTGTCTTGCCATAAAACCAAAAATGTTCTACAGGCACAGAAAATCCCAGGTTTGTACAGACCTATCAAAATTCTTTGTAGACACATTCACTGTGTGCAGTTTGGAGTTGCCAGTAGCTGCTTACATTTCTCTAATGCACAGAAGCTCCCTAGGAAACTGGATTTCTGTGACTTGCTTTTGTAACCTCTTTGGCTGTACTTTGAGGTGATTTCTTTCACCATGTGGTGTCTCAAACCTGCATTCTCGAGAATTTCATGCAAAATTCCATTTTGCATAAATTGAACCATTTTAATAGTGTTCCTAGGAAGGTTTTCAGCAAAGACAGGAACAGCAGTACACGTGTTGGCACTCAAGAAATCACCAGAGGAAAAATCAAAAAAGGTAACAATGGCTGAAAACCTAAGGCTACAATCAGTTCTCCACACGTGCCCTACTGTTGATGGTGCCAGGGGGATTTTCCTGTGCATCATGTTGAGAATACACCTCATAGAGCTCCTGTCTAAAAGTCAAGGTTTATTGATATGGAATAATTAAATGAATGCAAAGGGGAAATAGCTGATTAGTGATATGAAACTAAAAATCACAGTCTGGCTCAGGAAAGAGTATGGATGGGTGCGAGCAGCTCCTGCTGAAGGCAGGGAGTTCAGAGCTTTCCATGGAATTTCACTGGGAGGAGAATAAATTAAAACTCCCAGTTCCTCTGTCTAAATAAGAGCTATTATGAGAATATTTGTCTTTGAGGAAATGCTACCTAAGTTGTTTTCTCTTGATAGAAAACTGTTCTATCAAAAGCATGGTTGTGTCTAGAAGGAAGTGCTTCTAAATCCAAGTATCCAAGGATTTAATTTACTTTATTTATATTTATATTTATTATAGTTCTATTTATTTCTATTATATCTATATTATATCAGTGTGCTCTCAGCTCAAGGACCAGCTGCCAATTTGATTCTCAGCCCTTGCACTCAGCATGTGTGGATGTGTGTACTTGGGTAGGTGTGTGTGGAAGGGATGTGCATGGTCTGAACAAGCCAGCTCCAGTCCTCACTGGTCCCAGCACTGCTGGAAGACAAAAACCACCTTGGTTCTGGTGTAGATCTTGTGAAGATCCTTGCAGGGTTCCCAGAGGTGCAGTGGCCCACTCGGCCCAGTGCCACAGAAGCACACATCTGTGTGCACACTGCCATGCACATACCCGCTGATGCCACCAGCAAAACTCTGCTCCCACACTTGTTTGCATTCCTCCCACCTCACAAGTACAATTTTTCAGGATGATCAGAATATTTGCTCCATCCTCTAGGGCCTGTTTTCCCTCCAGTTTTAATTCTAAATACAAGTGAGCCACCAGTGTGGCTGTCCTTGGCATTGAGTGAACAGCTGCAGTGGCAGGGCCCTGCAGTTCCCATGGGCAGGGCAGTGGCAGTGTAAGGTTCAAAAACCCCAGCCTGCAGCATCATTTGGTCTGGAAGAAATAAACCCAAGAGGTGTTAATGGGACCTGGAATGGGGCAGAACAAGAAATGCAAGGAATTCAGTCCCTAGTGAACAGAATGCTAGGTCAGCTCCCCTCACCTTCCAGGTGTGGATATAGAGACATGTCTGTGCACATAAATATGTGTGTATATGCTTCTGAAAGAACTTTGACAGGAAAGAAAGACAGAAGATATGGAAAGACCATAGAAACTACACTTTAAGCATATTTTTGGCCCAGGCTGCAGCAGTGGCCAGCCCTCCAACACTGTTAGCCTATGAACAATGCTGGCACACCTCTGCAAAGGTGGTGAACATTTTAGCTGGCCACTTGCTGCTATTAGCAGCAAAGTTAACCCTAAATTAGTCTTTGATTCCTCTTAAGCTATGAGCAGTGAAAGAGAAAAATTAATTAAAAACATTCATTTAAAAAAAAAAGTAACATTTTATTTTGGAGCTGTTGCTAGATTTCTATTTGTGCTGGCTGCAACAGATTGTAGTAATTTCTACTGATCATCTCTGGTGATTACACCAGAAGACAGAGACTTCTCTGGCATTATAAATTCAAATAGCATTTTTTTCATTTCCCTAATACCTATCCTCCTGTCTCGTCCCATTGACTTATACACAGAATCAGCTTTTTGTGCCAGATTGTCTTTCACAGGGTGACAGTGGTAACTAAAATTCAATTTAACATAACAATTTTGAAGAATCGATACTCCAATTAAATTAAAATGGAAACAGTTTATGACTTTTTCTGATTATAAACATGGGTAAAACACAGCTGAAATGAATGTATTGGCCTCATTTACATTAGGAGAGATTTTGGCCTTGATTTGCAATCCTGGAAGGAAATGTGGCTCTATATTGTTCTTCCTCCTTGCAGTGACAGAAGCTTTCACAATAAAAATCTGTTTTAATTTATGACTTGCCATAAAAGACAGTGCATGACAGGGTTCTCTGGTACCACAGTCACTTGCCAGGGACAGAGCAACTATTCATTATGCCTTCTGTTGTGCAGTCACTTATCATGTTTCTTACCCCACTGGTCTATCTCATTATTCTCCAGGAAAGCCATTTTAGGAACTGCCAGCAACTTACTTAAATTATAAATAGGTTTATGCCACTTTTGGTTTTGAGCAAGGAGACAGACTTTTGTGAATTAGGAACATGGGGTTGTGCTACTTGGTAATGTGATGTGACATCGTGCCTCATCCAAACAATAAAATATCCTTCTGAGTAGAAATTTGAAGTGGCATCTTTATATGTATTTGTTTCCTCAGATGAATTAATGCAGCCAGAAAGACAGAACCAAATAATCTGGATCTAAAAAGTGTTCCTTTCCCTTTCCCTTTCCCTTTCCCTTTCCCTTTCCCTTTCCCTTTCCCTTTCCCTTTCCCTTTCCCTTTCCCTTTCCCTTTCCCTTTCCCTTTCCCTTTCCGTTTCCCTTCCACAAGGGATGTGTTCAACCCATTTACAGCTGTGGGGATATAAAATTATTTTTAGTCTGCTGACAATTTAAAAAAATGTGACTAAATAAGTTTTGAGGCTAAGAGAATGTTTAGTCTAGCACTAGGTACATTTCTTATCTGGTGTCTTGAAAATCTTGAAAGATTTGAAAGGCAAATATAATCTCAAAATAATAAAAAAAAGAAAGTGTCTTTTAAATTGAGTTATTATATATCAATCAAAATAATTCACTCAAGTTAAGACATATTTATCAAAAACTTTGTCTTAGATCTGCATTTTCTGTTTTGGGAGAAAAATTTTCTCCTCTGTTCTCTTCCAAACTGAAAACAATCTCTGATTACAAACTGCTGTATTTATCGTTTCTGTATTTTGCATGTCAATTCTGACAACTTTTGGACATCAAAATGTTGTTCCAATAATTGGATGCCATCTTTTAAATCTAACATCAGTTTTGCTAACAAATTGATTTAATATATTACATTGACATCAGAATAATAAATTCACCTTCAAATGCTGCTTTATATTTTTAGCATGTGTTTTACTAAAAATAAGAAGCATATAATATTAGGAAATACAGAATATAATGATTCACCCTCTCAAACAGCAAAAAGCATTTGTGTTTGTTCACAGGGAGATACAAACAAAAAAATTCTGTTGCCATCTTTTTTGAGGTTGAACTGCTCTAGACTAGTTTCATATTAATTTCTTCCCAATGAAATTACAGTTACATTATTATTATTTTGGAAATCTCTGTTGCTATCCATAGTAGTAGGAACCTAATTTCACTGTGAATGTCTGGTTCTGGTTTCCCTTGTTCCTTAAAAGCAGAGTTCACTCCAGCAGCATCAGGTGAGTCTTCATCTTCTCCAGGAAAAGCTGTGATGTGAATTTGGATTGCATTTGTCCTTTATCTCTGTGTAGATCTCCTCCTCCTCAGGCTCCCCACCCTGGGATCTCTTGGCATGATTTCTTCCTCAGGGAAAAGAAACCTCGAGCAGCAATTGAGTAAAGGAGGGGTGACTGCCTATGATGCTCCATTCCCCAGTAATCAGTATTTCCAACCTGAAGAGGCTCTCACTGAAATAGATGAAAAGTTCTAGGAATGGCTCGTCTGAACAAGGGGGTGAAGTGTGCAAGCCCAATCTAACTGTGTTCTGCAAAGGGAAAGGCAAAATTGTGGGGTTTTCATAAGATTTGACCTGCTTCTAGTGTCCTTGAAAGATGCAAATTGAAAATATTCTTTCATTCTTGTGCTTCCTCTTTATGTATGTCCAGGTTTGGTGATGTACAAACACTTGGCTGAGAGCTCTGATTGCAGTCTCTGTGCTGTTGCTGTTTATTGAAAAGAAATTCACCTTAAATGTGAGCACTAAAACTATGCTGAATTCAGTGTAATATTGATAGGGTTAATATATTTCAATGAGGACAGGAATATTAGTATTATATAATACTAATACTAATAATAATAAATTTGAACTTACTAACCTTTTTCATATGAAATTTAGAAACATGAATTAATATCACAATTCCCCCACAAGTTAGAAGCTTTGCAGTAATGGTTATATTTACTTGCCCTCTCTACTGATGGAGTTATTCACTGTGATTTTAAGACAGCTTCACACCAGCTATTTAATAATTTGTGACATTACAAAGCAAGCTGGACTAGAAAGTGAAAGATACTGAAATAGAACTTATCCATGGGAGTGAACCCAACAAACTTGAACTGAATGAGCTCTAAAAGTCAATTAGTCAAACTTGGCTAAACTCCTCTGTGGAAGTTCTTATTCAAATGTGCCATGATAAGAACTGAAACAGAAGGGAATGAGCCTAGAAAATTTCCAGTGTAGCCTGTTCTGATTCACTTCCTGACTGATCACGCAGACAATGTGGTGATGGAAATGACTGCAAAGTATGAAACATTTTAAGAAAAATGAAAATATCTTGCATAGCTCAAAATTTTTCAAAATGAAAAATTTTAATATTTTTAAACAAAAGTAAAATTTACTTAAATATTCAGGGAAAAACTTTTGTGTCAAGTGAGAGAATATGATTTTGTTTCCCTGTTGCAATGAAACTTCTTGAAAATTCCAATGGCTTTTCTACTTTTTATTTAAAAAGGATGCATGTTCAAAAACTAAAATGTCACTGAAGTTCCCATTTTGGTAGGAATAAAATCTCTTTCTATAAGTTGATTTATTTTGTGGAAAAAATTTATGAGCAATTTTCAATCAAAAGAGCTCACTGCATTTGAATTCGAGAAATATAGATGGGAATAACACCTACAAAATTTTTAATTTCTTTTATTCTCGCAACTGAATAGGCTTAGTCTTGTACTGTTTCAAATCTGAAGCACTGATCAAACTGGTTTTTTATTACAAGTTAACAAACCATTGGCAGAAAATTGTTTCAGTAAAAAAACCCGCCCACAGGAAAAGTCTATTTACAAACCCATTAATTAGATTTTGGCCTTTTTCCTAATGTTTGCTTGTTTCAAAACTCTTTATAAACCTGCTATTATAAATATCATATACTGTTTCTATTTATGCACAAAGCCAATAACTGGGATAGAAATTTGTCCTCTTGAAAGAGTGACCCCAAATAATTGATAATTAGATGAAATAACTAGTGTTATAATTGAAAAATCTTAGCCCATTGGTCTCACTGGCACCTTTGCTGCACTGTGTCCTATAAGCTGGCTGTGTCAAGAAATATTTCTTTGGCCAGTTTGCTGTGCAAAGCCTTTTAGCCAAGCCCAGGCAATGCAGAAAAGAAAAAAAAAATCATTACTTTTAGCAGTCTTTAAAGGGTTTCCTTCAAGCAAGGTGATTCAGCTCAAAATTTGTGATTGGTTTGCTTAAAAATGTGTAGAATGCAAGAAATGGTTATCTTTACTGTACTTGGAAACAAACCCTGTGAGGTTTCCTTGTGTTTAGCAAATGAGGTACTATTCTAAAATAGGTAAAGGTATTTGTTGCAGTCAGTAAAATGGCACAAACAGAACAGCAATTCAGACAAAACCCCTCCCTCTCCATAGGGAAATGATGGGGAAGACAGCTGGGAAATTTTGCTTAAGATTTCTAAACACAGCATTTTTGCAATTAATTGCTTCCCCTTATTAATTTGGGTGCTTTCTGCACTTTTTTCCTGCTAGCTGTAGGCAGACACTGCTCCCAGGAGCAGCCCAGGTATGATTGTGTTCCCAAAGGAATGCCTACAAGCCAAGCCAATGTCACCGTGGCTTGAACAGAGCTGCTCGTGGTGCAAAGGGAAGGAAAGCAAGCTGGGCATGGAGACAGCAGCGCTGGGGACATGAAATAACCCTGCCATGGCCCAGGTGCCACACCTGGACAGTGTCCCCATGGACTGCAGTCCCTCTGGTGCTGCCATCCCCTCCTGCCCCTTTAGAAACATCCCCCAGTCCCTCCCTGCCCTGCCAGGATGAGAGGGGATGTGCTGGGGGGGAATGATCAGTGAGAGCAGCAGCAGCAATAAGGATGGCAGGGTTTGCTGTGAGACAGGCACTGACACCTGCAGACAGGCTGGGCTGCAGGCTGACATGGAAAAGAACACTTCAGGGAGCTGTGAAATGCTGTGTCTGCCAGGGCTGGGGGAGGGCAGGCTGCTCTGGTGTGAGAAAGACACATTTTTGTTGTGGGGTTGTCAAGAGGTGCCCAGAAGAATCCTTCTTTTGGGAGGGGAGATGGAACTCTCTGGGCAGGAGAGATGGCACCACGTTCTGGAAGGTACAGCAGGATCTCAATGTCCCTTTTTGTGTCTGACTGGGGAGATCTCAGAGTCTGGCTGCATGTCTACGGCAGCTTTCAAGATCTCAGCCTAGGAGAAAAAATCTCAATGTACTCATTCTTTTTAGCGCAAAAGCTGGAGCTGTTTGCTTCCTATTCCCTTAGGAATACAGTGAGCAGCAGGATTGCTCTGTGTGGGGCACTGGGATCTTCCTAAAGCTCCTGGAGCTCAGACCCACTGGGACAGCCCAGTGCTACCCCAGGGCAGCTCTCTGCAGGTCCCTTCCTATGCACCACAGGAATTCTCTGCTCTGGTGTTCCAAAGAAATTTGGGTGTAATCTGAGAGATTTCCTTCACTGGCTGTGTTCAGTGTGTTCTGTTCTCAGTGTGTTCTGTGTTCAGTGTGTTCTGTGTTCAGTGTGTTCCGTTTTCAGTGTGTTCTGTGTTCAGTGTGTTCTGTGTTCAGTGTGTTCTGTTCTCAGTGTGTTCTGTGTTCAGTGTGTTCTGTGTTCAGTGTGTTCTGTGTTCAGTGTGTTCTGTTCTCAGTGTGTTCTGTGTTCAGTGTGTTCTGTGTTCAGTGTGTTTTGTTTTCAGTGTGTTCTGTGTTCAGTGTGTTCTGTTTTCAGTGTGTTCTGTTCTCAGTGTGTTCTGTGTTCAGTGTGTTCTGTGTTCAGTGTGTTCTGTGTTCAGTGTGTTCTGTTCTCAGTGTGTTCTGTGTTCAGTGTGTTCTGTGTTCAGTGTGTTCTGTGTTCAGTGTGTTCTGTTCTCAGTGTGTTCTGTGTTCAGTGTGTTCTGTGTTCAGTGTGTTCTGTTTTCAGTGTGTTCTGTGTTCAGTGTGTTCTGTGTTCAGTGTGTTCTGTGTTCAGTGTGTTCTGTTCTCTGTGTTCTGTATTCAGTGTGTTCTGTGTTCAGTGTGTTCTGTTCTCAGTGTGTTCTGTGTTCAGTGTGTTCTGTGTTCAGTGTGTTCTGTGTTCAGTGTGTTCTGTTCTCAGTGTGTTCTGTGTTCAGTGTGTTCTGTTCTCAGTGTGTTCTGTTCTCAGTGTGTTCTGTGTTCAGTGTGTTCTGTGTTCAGTGTGTTCTGTGTTCAGTGTGTTCTGTTCTCAGTGTGTTCTGTGTTCAGTGTGTTCTGTGTTCAGTGTGTTCTGTTCTCAGTGTGTTCTGTGTTCAGTGTGTTCTGTGTTCAGTGTGTTCTGTTCTCAGTGTGTTCTGTGTTCAGTGTGTTCTGTTCTCAGTGTGTTCTGTTCTCAGTGTGTTCTGTTCTCAGTGTGTTCTGTGTTCAGTGTGTTCTGTTCTCAGTGTGTTCTGTGTTCAGTGTGTTCTGTGTTCAGTGTGTTCTGTGTTCAGTGTGTTCTGTGTTCAGTATGTTCTGTTCTCAGTGTGTTCTGTGTTCAGCGTGTTCTGTTTTCTCCCAGTAGATGTGGATACCAGCCATGAGGAAATGCCTAGAGCTCAAGGGGCAGTGCATGAGCTCACTTTCCTCGAGATGTCCAATATATAAAGCCCAGGCAGCCAATCTTCTAATTTCACAGGGTTCTGGTTGAAAAAGGGGACAGGTTTTGGACAGTATCTTTAATCAATGACTACAGCATGCCTGATAGACTGCACTAGGAAAGTATTGCTGTTGGCTTTCTTTTTTCCTCCCTGTCTTTCTGATTTTGGCTCCTGCTGGAGTCTACTGGACCAGGAGATCCACTGGTCTGTCCTCATACATCTGTTTTTATGGGCAGTCTGCACAAATTCACCTCTGTACTCCATCAGCAAACTATGCTACCAAATAGAGAAGCTGAAAATATTAAGAGGCTCATAGGTCCTCTTCTCTGCTTCCTTAAGTGCCTGTGCTAACACTGGCAGCTGGAAAACTGCCTGCCTGCAATGTCAAATATCCACATGGTGGTAGAGGACATGTTCTGAGGCAAGAGATTGGGTTATGGCTCTGAAATCTTAGCATGAAATGACCTTCCTTTCTCCTCAGATTTATAGATTACAGCCCCAGATAAGGCAGTGTGGTTGCAATGTTAAAGACTCTCAAAAATCTTTTAGCAGCTTGAATTCTGCAGCCAATTTATTCCTGAGCTGAGCCCTGACTTAGTAACAAAAAAAAAAAATATAAAATAATAATGGTTGATTGAGTGAGCATATTGGGCTGTACAAGTGACTTAATTTTCATCACACTTCACTAATGGCAAAATTACATGTTGGAGGTACAAACAGCCTGGGGAAAAAGGAGTGTCTTTTTCTAATGTTGCTGTTAAAAAGTTATTCTGGGACTCTCTGCACATTGAAAACTGATTACATTTCAGCATGGTACCACAAGCTGTCCTGATTGCAAATTCATACATTTCCCATGCACAAAATAAATAAAAGACTCCTACTTTCAGTAGTTGTTGAGAATCCAGGCATTTTGCCCATTCCTGCTCCACACTATGAAGCAAAATGCTTTGCCTCTTTCAGCAGTGAAAGTTGCCAGGCCAATCTGTGTGTTTCTGTGTTTTCTTTATCTGTTTTTCCTCCTGAGAAAGATTTGTTATGGAATCATTGGAAGAGAGTCCAGGAGACTGGATTTGAAATTTTAGTTATATCACAGACTTGTCAAGGAGATTTCAGAGAAACTGTGGTCTCTGTCTTCTGTCTCTTTGGTGGAGCTGCTGGAGACTTTAGAACTAATATTATTTTAAAATGCTTCCTTATCAGTATCAATTTTTCAATGACAGCTGTTAGTAAATTTGACATACTAACTAATTTCCTAGACTTTCAAGACTGGAAACAATGTGAATTTTCTAATTATTTGGGAAATTCTGACGACACTCCTATTTGAGTTCTGACATCACTCATAATACTTTTAGAATTTGCAAATCCTAAAGGATCAGGGAATGTCCCTGATCACTGGAAATCGATTGACTGTTAAAGTTTTGCAGTGTGTTTTTCCTGTGTTTTTGCAGTGTTAAAGAAGGCAGTGTTTGGTGGCTGGGACATGCTGGAATGCATTAACAGCAGGCAGTTTGTGTGGGGTTACTCTGGGTATGCATGTTAAAAGTGCTTAAGAGCATGGATGGAGTCCAGTCTGTGAGAACTGGCTTCAATGGCAAGGAATAACTCTGGACACATTTATTATTATTTACCAGTGAAAATGTAGTCCTGTCTTCTCTCCACTGAAATTTTTTTTTTTAAATTCCTGATATACAATCAAAAAGAGCAGAATAAAAAATGTAATTTCAGCTAAATTGAATAAAGAGTTTTTTCTGGTCCACATGGCATAATTTTAAATTTTCTGCTTTTAAAATTTGGAAGAATTTTTTCCTTAAGTTAAAAAACAAATAATCAAAACCTCCCAAAAGTATTGATGAAGTGATAGATTTTGGGTGACTTAGCCTGACAACTGAAATAACCCCACCACAATCTTGCTTACAGTGCCAGCAAGTCTTCCATTTCCCACCTTTCTTGTCTAAGCAATCATGTAACTCAAACTTTACATTCAGTTTAGAAATGATAAATTATTACATTTATTTTGATAGGTGCCATTTTAAAGTACAAGTTCTCTGAGCTCTTGAGCTGAGTTTTCTTGAATACTTCAGTGAAAACCCTTCAGGATGCTCACACTGTTTTAAAGCAAGCTGAGGGCATCTATATGAATATGAAAATATTCTGTTAAATTTATGGATAAGAAATTATTAAAAATTCCCAAGCATGAGCAATTGGACTGACAAACAGACATGTAATTACTAAATTTGAATTCAATATTAAAAACATGAAACAAATATTTGGAATTATATATTTTCTCAGTAAAAGGAAAAGAGAATCACATAGTATTAGACTAAACAATATATTTAACAGAGCATGATTTAATTAGAAAACTTACAAAGTCTTCTAAACATATTCTTGTCACATAATAATTTGCTTTTTCTTGTGTCAATTATATTCTGAGTAGCTCCTTTTCTCCACTGGTATTTGTCTCCCAAGACAAATGTAGGGAGCCTCTCCATACATTTGGTTACTGAATAAATTGATTTCTTTTCAGCTAAATACAGTCTCTTTTACAAGGCAAGCACAACATCATGTCATGTTTTCTAATTTTTAATTTCTGAAGTATCTTCAGGCCAAGATATGGGAT
The DNA here is from genome assembly GCF_971803275.1 of Cyanistes caeruleus. NCBI lineage: Eukaryota > Metazoa > Chordata > Aves > Passeriformes > Paridae > Cyanistes > Cyanistes caeruleus. The sequence continues at coordinate 33,437,747 of NC_141707.1, forward strand.
GCACAGCTTCTCTTTTCCAGGTCATCCTTCTGTGTAATAATTACTTAAAATTTTCCAGAGGTGTGCTCAATCTCCCTGGAAGAGTTTCAGACAAGCAGAAAAACTACAGGGCAGGAGAAGTCTCTTTCCCAGGAAGGTGTGTGGGGTGACAGTAGTAAAATGACCTATCCTACACAACAATAGGATCTTAACTTTAAAGTGCTACTTTGAAATAAAAACTTATACAATACATTAATACTGTAGTCCCTGAACCTTTAAATAATGGAATTTTTTTTTTTTATATCTGGCATCTGGGCAGTTGTCACAGAGGACAGTAATGAGCCCCTTATTTAACTTGAATGGTTGAATTGTCACTGCCCTCATTCTGCCTATTAGCCTCCAAGTGAAATATTTTTACTTAGGTTCATTTTCTGCTAAACTCCAATTTAAAGGGTTTTGGTTAAATGTAATTCTCTGAATGTCAAAATACATCAGGACTAGGAGGAAAAAGGAGACATAAAGTGATGAAATAATTTCACTTGAAATCAACTAGCAGAAATATACAGTAAATGTTTTAGCTACATTTCAGAAATTGCACAAACCCATGAGGGGCATCAGGGTTTGATGAAAATGTATACAATTAAAGTAAAAAGCCTGAGGCAGTGGCTGCCTAAGTACCACGAGGCTGCACATTGAGATAGTTCAGAGGTTTGAGACAAGATTTTCATCAGAAAAATGTCAGTTCACTGGGGCTGAAACTTTTCATGTGAATGTATTGGTCTTGAAATTTCCACTGGGAGAGGTGTCTAATCTCAAATACAGAATTTTTGTAGAAAGGAAAATACATGAACTACCTCAAACACCTGAATATTGGGGAATGTTTTGCAGATTCATATAATCTAAATGCAACTGTGAACACTCTTAGAGCTTGGACAAACACACATTTAAGTGTCTTGGTTCTGTAACCTGAGTGCCGAGGCATCTCAAGTAGACTGGAGGATTTTGCTCTTGGAGGCTTTGGCCAGTAGCTGAAAACAATGATTTGGAGGAGTGGAGTGGAGGTAAAAACAACTGGAAGCTGGGAGCAGGGAACAACAGCTGGATTTCAACTGAAAGAAAACAGGAGTGGAAGCAGAGCAGGGTCAGACCCACCCCAATAACAGAAGTGCCAAAAGTGGAAATCACTGAATGTTTGTCAGAGGAATGAAGGTGCAGTGTGATCTGTTTGAGTGATCTTGCAGGGGTTTCATCTTCATTTTGGATGCCTTCTGAAACGAATAAGAAACATATAAAAATATTATGAAATAATATTTTATTATATATTTATATATAATATGTATATTTATATATATATTATTTAAGATAAGAACTATTTTTCTACATATTTGATAACAGACTTTAGGGTCTTCTATTTTGAAATTTTTTTGTATAAGAATCAAGATAGTCTCTCTAGTGGAAAACTTTTAATATACATATAGAGTAAAGTGTTAGAGTGACAGGAAATTCTTTTGTTGAGTAGAAGATCATCCTTCTACTTCAACCTTGCTTATTTTCAGTGTTACTGTGTGTAAGAGACCAAGGCTTTAATCTATGATTTCAAGTAAGATTGACAATGTGGTGCTGAATATTAGATCTTTTGCAGGACACTTGATCCCCCAAGGACTCACAACTTCCTTGTAGCATTTGTTATTACATTTCTGTGTTCCTCCCACCTGACTCAATGGTCCATCCCCACATGAGATTTAATGTATTTTTACAGACTGTATTTGTTGAGAGTTGTCTGCTGTTGTTGCACACGGTGTATTTCTGGCCCCTTGGCTTTCCCAGCTCTGTGCTGTAGTGGCTCTGGGATCAAGTTGTGTTTGAGGAAAAACACCACACAGATAATCCAGTCTGCCTTCCATCATGTCGAGATAACAGTCACCTGGCAGGAGACATTCTTTAGGGTTAATTAACCCTAATTGTGACTCTCCCCTCCTCTTTTCAACCTCACCTCTCAATGGATGATATGTTTATAAGAGAACAAATATCATCTCTCTAATGATCTATGCCAATTGTGACCATGAAGAATCAAAGTTAATTAACTTTTAAAGGTGACATTTACCTCTTTGTAAGCTACAAACAGATTTTCAGCCTATACACACAGTTTATGTATTTCTATAAATAAGAAATGGCCTCTGCACTTATACTGTTCTATTTAGAAATCTGACAAGAGTTATCAGCTCTACCCTTCACCAGATTAACTTCACTAGATTCATTCCTCTGTTGAGGAAAACAGCCCACACCTTGAAATTAAATGAAAATATCCTGGTTAAACACTGATGGCAAGGACAGGATTGATAGCTGGCAGAAATAACCAGATGGATATTGCCAGTGATAGCTGGTACAATTGTAAAATACAAAACTTGCATGACTCTTCCACATGTGTTACTGAGGGAAATTTTAAACAGCACTTATTAAACTTCTCTTAAAAGTGCACAAGTATTTTTTTCCTCATTCATCCTCACATGTTGACACCCTGTTGAGGAGCCTGTAATGCACTTTTTACTTATCCTGTGGTTTGTAGCTGGCTGGGCAGCAGCTCTTTTTTCTGTTATGGATAATCTTTACTCAGAATTCCCAGATAATCAGTTCTCACTGCCTAGGTGATTGCATTGATCTTGCAATCAATCTTGTGGTTGTTCTGCTGCACAGCTATAATATGGGAGTGAAACATCCCTGGATTTTGGATCCGTGTGTATCCTTGGACAGATTTCCACGCATGCCTATCCTCTCCTTCTTCCTCCCACTCACATATGTGTGCACATGACCAAAAGCATCTTTTATGTTTGATTAGATCAGGCAGAGAACTAATAGATTTTCTTGTAGTGTTGCCTATCTGTTGATTGCCTTTGGATGAGGTGTGCTTCCTCCGAGCCTTGTGTAGCACTGGGCTTCGCATTTGCTGCTCACATCCAGAATGTTCTCCCAGGGCTCTGCATTGACAGGCAGGCTGCCTTCAGCTCTGAGCAAAGGGCAGCATATATTTGCTTTTCCCCAGCAGCAGAGCAGAGATCAAATTACAGCCACTTTTCAGTTTATTTGGTTGCTCCCTCGGGACACGCAGATGAGCTCCTGTTTCTGAGCAAACTCTGCCTTCTCCTGCCCCTCCAAACAGGAGGCAGCGCTTCAGAGTCATTTACTTCTCCTGAAGGCTTCTGTTCTTTTATTCCCCTATTATCTACATAGATTCACAACTGGCCCCCAGTTTTCATACTCACTGAGTTCTTTTCCAGACCTTGAAAATCCTGAGACACAGGAGGGTTTGAGAGGGTGGTTTCAGGACCTGTGGGAGTCGCTGCAATTCTGTAGCTCAGCTTCCTCCAGCATCGGTGGAGCAAATTCCTTGCCCACCCTCAGGAGTTAAGACACATTTCTGGCACTCAGACCTTACAGTTCCCCTGGGACACATCTGCAATGTGTGCTTTGAGAAAGACTTTTGCTTTAATATCCATTTAATAAATGAACATCCACTTAAAAGGAAGCTTCCTTTTCAGCCTGCTGCACAAACTTAATTGTGGCTGATGTCTTCCATTTGCTTAATTTGCTCTTAACTTGCCCAAATCTTTTGCAGTTTGTTGACATGAAAATGGTGGAATTTGTCCTCTTTGAAGAGCAAGGCTGCTTTGAGTTCCATGCAAATTCCTCTTTATTTAATTATTTAGTTAGTTATTATTTAATTTTTAGCATTGTGTCTGTGCTGCCAGTCATGTGTCTAATCTCCCTAATTTTCAAATTTGTTATTTAAAGAAAAGGAAACTGGAAAAAGAATTTTTGTCACTTTACTGGCTTTAAAACACATTTGTATCTGGAAACAGAGCATGAAAAAGCATATCCACACGCTATTCTTTAATACAATTTCTTTTCCTCTACTCTTGATGTGAATGGGTTTCTCATACTAAGGTCTCTGTACATGGCAGCTCAGCTGTTGCTTGTTACAAAATAAAACATTGAATCATTTCCTTTTGGAGGAAAAAATAGATGCTCAATGTTCCATGGACTTCAAAAAACCTGGACAAAGAATAGCCCAGGCTTTGTACTGGCAAAACTATAAAAGCTTTTAAACTAAGTCCTTTCTTAGCTGGGCATCTTCTAAGCTGACAGCATAAACTAGAACCATGGCATTAAAATTACTCCATTAAAATTTGGGTAGCAGAGTTTGTGTTTAAAACCATCAGGCTCTGAAGACCTGTCTCTGCTCAGCTTCTGTTTCCAAGGTGTGAAAACAAATCCATCTCATGGGCTTCTCTTTGGTCACATCCAGTGTGTTGGCAAAAGCCTGTGTGTAGGATGTAACTGTCACCAACAGATTGAAAAAAAAATAAAAATTATTCAGTATTTTTTTCCTCCAAGTTATGTAAGATTTAGCCAGTTCTATCAGAGAGAAATAGTTTACTGTAATTATTTAAGATCTGACAAGTACTGTAAGGAACAAAGGTGTCTTAATATAATTATGAGGCATGTACATGTTCATGTTCCCTGCCGATGGGATGCAGGCTGAGGTGCACTAATTAATCCCAGACAAAGGTTTGTCCTCTCAATTAGCAGCCCTTAGATAAGCTGTCTGGTTGATCTACAGCTGCCTGGTGGGAAATACCCAGGTTGTGCAAGTTTTCTGATTCTGACTCCCTAGGCCAGTAGCAAAGTTATTTCAAGGAGAGGAGCTGATCTGTTTTGCAGTGCAATAGCTGCGTGCAGCGCTCTAGGGCAAATCCCATCAGGTAACTGCAGCAGAAGGCTGGAGTCAGCATCCAAAGGATGAGGAGAGATGTGCCATCAGCTTGGCATGCTGCAAATTCCATCTGAACCACCAAAATCCCTCTCATAATGTTGGCATTTCTGGAAACCTGGCAGGGAGTGTTTGTACTTTCATGGCTGTCAGAGAAAGTGTTTCTCAAGCTGTCTTAAAATCCATTTTAAATTCCAGCTATAAAATATATGCCTGTGTATAAACATCACACAGTATAAGCCAGGCCTGAAGAACCTTAATAACCCTTTAGTTATTAAACCCTAATAACCCTGGTGTTTTTTCCTAATATGAAGGTACAACACACCTGCTCTGGCCAAGGGTGATCACAAGGTGCCAGCAGGGGAATCAGCAGGCACAGTTTGTGTGGGAGTGTAGAGGCCCAGGTGATGATACTGAACTTGAGTAGGGTTTAGGTGTGTCAGTCTGCCCATCTATTTTGTTCTCTGGAGTTTTCTCCTGTTTCTCCCAGGCATCGTTATTACCCTTCATTTCTGTCAGTGGCTTCACAGAAGAGTGCACTTAGCCTTGGGCTAGGACACTCACAGAGCAATCTATCTCCCCTGTTTACCCAGGCTGACACCAGAGGCCAGACCCTGTGCCTACTTAAACTCACCCTGCAGAAACTGAAGCCATAAACAAAAGGGAAATAGAAGCGGTGAATTGGAGAAGGTTGCTCTGAAATCTCAGTTGTGACTCTCTCCCTCCTCAGCACTCATGAATGGAGCCTGAGCTCATCACTTCTTTACTCAGAGCCCCAGCTGCCACCAAGAGACCGAGGCATGAGAGCACTGGGATTAGCCTGTATCCTTTAATACTTTAATACTATCCTATTAGCACAGTGCTTAAACATGCTGGGGAATTTAGAGATGATTCAAATTGCACACTTCAAGACTTTTGGCACTTGGGAAGAAAATAGAGTTTTTGACTGATGGAGCACAATTTTTGTCCCAGATGTACCTTTGTGACCTGCACATGCTGGTAATGTAATGGAGGGGTCTGCAGAGCCTCCAAGGGATTTTTAATTTCAAAATGGATGGCAGATATCCATTCACTAATAAATCATCTGCAGCAGCTCTGGAAGAAAGAAAAAAGTCTCAAGGCATCTAATTTTGGTCTTGTGTATTTTTTTCCACCCTCTGGGTCCATAGAGTTAACAGTTGTTTAAAGAAGGAGTGGGCAGATGATCAGCCACATTAATAGCTGAGACGTGTTATTTATACAAATTTCATTTCAATTCAGTTCATAGTGAGTGACATATCAGTCAATACATTTTGGTTTTTTTCTGAGGATCTTGTACATGTGCTTTTGTTTCATGACACTGCTTTCTTTTGGGCAAGAAAACTCATATAGATTATTGCCTTTCTCTTTTCTGTGCAACCTTGCCTAATAAGACCACTGCAGTGGCTGTCGCCTGTGAAATTAGCCCATGATCCCTTTGTATCCTTGTCTGTCTGTCCCAATATCCCTCAGATCACCCTGATAAGAAGAAGAACTGTGACCATGTCTGTCTTTTTAATTTTAGACAATAATAAATAGTTGGTGTTGGTGGCAGACTGATGAAATACAGTGGAGGTTTCCTCTTCACATTCAAATTTCTGTGCATTTCTTTCTTTCCCTTTTCATTTAGTGGGGTATCCACTAATATGTCTAAAATCAAGAGTTACAATAGAGACAGGCAGAACATAGCTATGGTTTTATGGATGGTACTGCCAGAGTCATTTCAATGTCTCATGGCAATAACACTCATTTGCATAAAAGCCAGTTTTATATTGACAGTCTGCTTACACCCAAAGAAATAAAAGAGAATTGATGGGTTTAGATCCAATGGAGTGATAAATATTGTCAGTAAAGTAATTTATTGTCTATCTACTGAGGATTTCAATTAATCTACAGGTGTTTTACAAGCTTGGAGCTTGTTCTTCAGCACAGACACTGGGAGTGAGTTCACGGCCTCACCCTGTTGTGGATCACTCTTTCAGCTCCTACATAGCAAATGAAATGAAGTGATACCCCTGCACTAATGACTGGGGCACCAGGGCTTTATTAAATTCAGATGTCTGGACTCTGTATATGCATATCTGTTTATGCTTTATTTACTTCAAAGCACCCCCAAGTGTCCTTCTGTCTGCATGTGAGTGCCATGAGAGCTCTGCCTCCTGGTTTGTGTGTGTGGTTTGTGCCAGTCAAGAGAGCAAACTCATGATCACGGGCAAGGAGAATGAATCCATTTTAAAATTATGTTGCTTATTATTTTTTTTTTAGTGAAAGAGTGAGTTCTGTAGGGTTTTTTACCCCTGACTACAGTATTTTGGACAGTTACTCTCAGGTTTTAACAGGATACATAATGCCTATGTGGGGAACTTGATTCTCTGATGATTGTTTGTGTCACTTAGTGACACCTGTGTTAACCAGAGCCCTGCTGAGTAAGAGGACATCCAGAATAACTTTTTGTGTCAGACTAATGGAGTGAGGATGGATGCTTTGTGCTGCAGGCACTGGCCTGGTGTTCAGAAATGTGGAGCTCAGCTCCTGGCATTGTCACAGAGTGTATGATGCTAGGTGAGAATTCTAGGGCCACTTTTTTCCCAGTGCCGAAAGTAGAAAGTGAATATCTACTGGCATGTTCAAAAGCAGCAGGGAATTGGCTTCCATGAGGCTTTTTAGCATTCCCATGGATCTGACTTGCACAATAGTCCTCCACCGTGGAGGGCTGCATTCCTAAAGTCACCCAGGTAATGGGGTCACTGTTCACAACAAAAGGCATCCAGCACAGTTTTCCTGTACAATCCCTGAGTTTCCTGCATGAGGTGGGAGTTATTAAAAATATTTTTGTTGCTCTAAGCTGATATGACATATGAAGATTATTTTAATTATTTTCCCGCTTTTGACACTCTCAGACTGCTAACAACAATAACGACAGAAATAATATCTTTTGCTTTTATGCTAAATAATCACAGTAGAAGCAATTTACCTATTACCTGAAGGAGTCTGCAAGAAACTGCCTGGAGACAAGAGGGAAGTTCCTCCCTGCACAGGGCAGGCAGAACTCCTGCCCTCCTTTCCTCGCTAATCCTGCAGTGATTGGGGATTCATCCCCCTGGGGGTGTCGGGGCCCGTGTTTAGGCAGTGTGTTCCACATCTGACGATGCTGTCAGCCACACTGAGGTGGTTGCTGAAATGAGATGCCTGAGAGCCCACTCAGCCAAGACATGCCATCTGCTTCCCGGTGACTGACAGCAGCGAAAGCTCCGCGCTCCTGCCAGCGGAATTCTCCCTTGCAAATCTCATTCTGCAGCGCCAGGATCATTCCCTGCCATGTCATTAAAGCTCAGAAGGACTCAGCCTCTCTGTTTCTCTAGCAATTTTACAATTTCAAATCTTGTTCTTTTGATCCAGAAAATTTTGAGCAACTCGAGTGGCTCCCATTTTCCATATCAAAGTTTTTGCAAAATTTCATTATTGTTCAAGGAAACAGTGTGATTTTGAAAAGTAATTTTAATTAAAAACAAAAGTTTCACATTGATGGCAGCACAGTGCTTATTCTTTCTTCTAAATGATGTGGGGAAAGGTTTTTTGTCAGTGTCTTCTTATGCAAAATATTTAAATGCAAATATTTTTTTAGTCCTGGCTGGTGTTGGTTTGTACTTTTCTGCTTTAATGGTGGTGCACACTGTGTGAATTGCTCACATAGTGAGTGTCATTTGGTCAAAAATAGTAAGTAATTTTTTACTAGTTTCTATGGATTTTTAACAGAAAATATATAGCACAGAATAACCTTCTGCTTGCAGAAATCACTTAACTTCTGTCAGTCTCCAGCACCCCAAGAGAGGGACTGACTGCCCAGCTGGAACTCAGCTCTTATCAGATTTCTGAAAACCAGAATATGTCAGCAGTCCTAAGCTGAGAGCCTACAAGTGGAATCACAGAAACATCTTGTTTCCTGAACCCAATACTTGTTTAACAAATTGATGACATGAATACCAAATGGAGCAGTTTTCAGCCATAGCTGAGGAAAATCAAATTGCAATCAGATGCCAGAGATGATGTCACTCCCTCCATGTCCCTCATGCTCTCCATGACTGTTTGATTGCTCCCACCTTTTCCCCTTGCTCCGGGACTGGGGTTTGCTTCTGCTGGTGAGCCACTTTCAATCTCTAACAAGCCAGAAATAGAATTGTGATATGTTTGTTGCGGGATTTTTCGTTTGTTTTTTTGGTTTTGGGGGGTGAGGATTTGCGAGGTTTTTTTTGTAAGCTTGATGTAAATTGCTATATTTATTTAGCTAGGTGAGAGGTTGATTTCTAATGCTGCCTGCCTGTTTCTGTTCCTATACCTCCCCCTCAGCTGTGCTAGCACAGGTATTTTTGCATCCATGCCTTGAACTACCTCAAGGGATTGGAACAGGTTTAAAATAACCTAGCAAAAATGGCTTTTATTATTCTGGATCAGTTCTTCCCACAGTGTCACAAACAATTGTACCAGGATGCCTAAAGGGAGATGCTGGAAGGAGCTGGGTGGTCAGGAGAGGGAGAGGAGAAGGGCACAGGCTGCCAAAACAAATGGATGTCAAATCTGCCCTTAGCACGGTCTTGAATACCCACACAGGGCAGTAAAGAGTTGATGTGACACAAATTCACATCCCAGCTCGGTGTGCAATTCCCTCTCAATGTAGATGCAGCCTTAACTGCTGTGATGGTAATAAAAAGATTCACTGGTGGAGCCACTGAGAAGCACTTGAAAGGATTTGCTGTTCTTTAGTGCATCTGGAGCAAGAAGCACAAAGGAATCTATGCTAATGTACTGTTATGAGCTCTGTTCTTTGGGATTTATTTATTCTCCTGTTTAAGACACAACTTGCAGCTGCAAGGAGCTGAAGTGTGGACTTAAAAATAGAAGGAGACTAAGTGTATTACACAAAATAACCTCTAAGCAAACTCACATCAGGCTGTGTCTTTGCAGTGTATTGTGTGTCTAAGAAAATATATATATTTTAAAATACGTGTATTTTGAAATCTACAGTGATTTCAGCCTGAAGCTTCTGTATATGTCTTATGATGAAGCCTAACAGGGAATCCTAGACAGGTTCTGAGTTTTATGATATGTAAAAGTGCATATGGAAAGTGACTGAGAGTAGTCTTGGTGTAGAGCTCTTAGGAATAAACATGTCACTGGGAGTCTCTAAGCATAGGCAACACCTCTTAGCTTGCTACTGAAATTCCTTGTATCATTTAAGTGTTGTTGCACTTAAATCTGTAATGGTTTTGATCTCTCAGGAAGCAGATGCAGGTAAGGCACTTTATTCAGTGCCAACAGCAAGACACAGGGAAGCTGATAAATTATCTCCTAAGGTTTCTCTTCCACCCTTTGCTAAGTGAGTGTATTATTTTCACATATTTAAAAAACATTTTTATGAATTTTATCAGTACATATTTGATCCTTGTGCTCCCCAGGACTTGCTCATGGTCAAGTGCTAATGGGGTTAAGTAGTTTTCCCACTGTCACCCTGCTCTTTGTTGTGCCTGTATGATTTCACAAGCATCTGTCCCTCCTACACGAACTGCTGGGAGCTGAAATTCAATTGTGTCAGCTGCATCATCTGCAAATCTGTCCTAATGAAATTTGGCAAAAGTGGTCAAAGTTGCTCCAGACTAAATGAAACTGCCACATGTTTTTGACAGCTGAGATGACAGTCCAGTGCATCTCTCATAGCTCAGGATGGCATGCATCATTAGATTTACAGAATGGGAAAGAGAAGCCTGCGCTAGAAGCTACTGTCCTTCAGGCTTTCACATTATTTTTTCAGTTTCCTTGAAATTCAAACAAATTAGAGGCCTTGAAAGATCAGCCATGAACAGATATATTTTGTCAGCTATTCTAAAAAAAAGGAAAAAGCAAAAAAAATTCCAAAATACTACTGGTGGTATGTTTCTATTTTTTTAAAAAAAAATAATTGGTTGTATTTAATTTGAGGTGAGAGGGACAAATTACAAATAGATAAAAATTCAGAATACAAGTGACTGGTGTTGATGTAACATCCAGAGCAGGGGACAAAAGGCTTTTAAGGACCTTCCTTTTTTGGCACATTTTCATACTCTTTTACAGTGTTTTCAGTGGCTGCCTGCACTGAAGTGAAATGTTTGTCTAGTTGGATATCCCAGGTTATATTTTATGGGTGAATTTCTTCTAATGAGATGGGTCATTTGGATAGCCAAAGCCATCCCACAGCATCCACTTCAGCCCAGAGTTGGAATTTGAAGACAAGGAGAGAGAACAGCACAACTGCAAGCCTTTAATATACCTCCTGTACCTGTAAGAGTCCTTGTAGGCTCCAGAGCTCACAGGTCTGTCCTCATGGCTGTCAGGGAGATTCAGCTAAAGAAAAAATATGCTCTCACATGGGAATTTTCCTCTCAAGGCAGTAGGGACATTTTACATTCATTAAAATACTCACATGTGACTCAGTTTAGAAATTCTCCTTAGCAGTCTCACTCTGCATATCTGTTATCACTCAGAATCCCTTAACATTTTTAAAGAAATATTTACAAATCTTAATCTCTCCTATTTTTCTTTGAGATGACAGGTGCATTAAAAAAGGAAATGTGGCAAAAATCTCTTGTGCTGTGCAAATTAATGTTCAAAGGACATACAAAAACTAGAGAAATGTATTTTGTGTGGCCTTGGTAAAAGGATGGTTGGAGAAACAAATAATAATATAATAATAAATCTCTCTCATCATGAGTTAATGAGGGCAGACTGCAGAGGTGGAGTAAAGAGCCTGTCTCCATTTCTGTCAAAGGAATTGGGCTGATTGACATCACCACAATTGTGAAGGACATGGGGATGTGTATCAAATGTATCCTAAAACAAGAACAAAAAAGGAAACTAAAATCAGTCTCTGAATACTTCCCTTCTGGTTAGAAATGTGCACTGGGGAAAGAAGGTATAAATAATAAATCCTTAGGTCGAAGAATGATGTTTTTCACTTCATTTTTCTCTAAAGTGTGATATTTCAACTTATTTCATTAAGACTTTAATTCCCTGTCCATTGTGCCCTTTTCCCTTGAGGAAAGCTCATAAATATTTCCTTGTTATTTCACTCTTTCTGAAGTTGCTTCTTGTGAAGAACTTGGAAAAATTTGTTTATTCAATGTGAATCCTTTCTCTCATCGGCTCTGCTCCTTTGGCCAAGACTGTGAGCTGTGGTTTAACCCCAGCTGGAAATAACACACAGCCTCTCATGGGATGGGAGAAGTGGAAAAGTGTAAAATGCATGGGTTGAGATAAAAACTGATCAATAAGTAAAGTAAAATACAACTTCTACTACTAATGATAATGATATGGAATATTTCTTTGGTCACTTTGTGTCTCCTGTCCCATCCATGCTTTGTTCCAGCATCCTGTGCTGCATCTCACTGACAGAGCATGGGAAACTGAAAAGTATTTAACTTTGGGGAAAAAACCTTCCTAGAAACAACTAAAATATCAGTGTGTTATCAACATTGTTCTCATAGTAAATCCAAAACACAGCATTGTATGAGTGTAGTAGGAAGAATGTTAGCCCCCAGCTGAAACCAAGACAATGTGAAACAGCAGCACAGAGCTTTTTCTGTTCTATTACCTCTTTAATTTCATTTAATTTCTAGTTCCTTTGTTATGTTCAGTATTTCAGCCTTGAGCTGTCTGTTCAAACTGCATCCTCAGCATGCTGGCCACTTACCTTCACCATCTCCCATGAAACCATCAAGTGTATTTGCATTTTGACACTAGTTTTATATGGCTGGGGTTTTTTTAATCCTGACAGTTATTATACAATAATTCTATTAACCTCTCAATTTATGTTTGGCATAAATAAATTGTTTGGCATGTTTTTTCTCCTCATTTAAGAAGAAAAACTTTCTTGTCTATTGTCCCTCTCCTATTTGGCTGGGAGAAGGACCCTTACTCAAAAGAGTTTTGTTTTTTTTAAATCCTGTAAAATTCTGCTTAGTTTGAGTCATAAACCAGTTTAAAATGTGAATTTCCTTTACTATCTCTTTACTGACTTTCTCAGAAACTTACAAAAAGTCCAGTTGATTGTGAATGCTCCACATCACCCTCAGAGTGTTGGGCCACGGCTGGGGCCAGAGACCAGCTGTCAGCTGCTGGTGGTTTTTCCTACTCAATATTTGACTCTGGCTTGAAGCTCAGGTTCCAGCCTGGAAAAAACCAACCAGCTCAGCACGGTTCTGTCCAAATTCAGCTGGGAGCAGCAGGGCTGGCCGAGAAGCAGCACTTCAGTTACCCTGCTCCAGCCAAAACCAGCTCTGGATTGCAAATCCCCCTGCTCTGTTCCAGAAGTGATGAGGGCTAAATGGTTTGCAGATAATAATAATAATAATAATATCACCCAGGATAATAATATCACCCAGCTGATCTTGGCACTGCCCTCAGCCTGCTCGTGGTCACCCCAGTGGGCTGAAGGAGCGTCCCTGGCAGCAGCACAAAGCAGTTCTAATTCCTGATTATTAATGTAACCCCTGTAGATGAAGGGAGGTGCCTTCCTCACAGAACCAGACCATCCAACATCATCCTTTTAAAATATTTTCCAGCAAATTGATTATTTGTTTTCTCTAAGTACAGGTGGTGGCCTGATCCAAACCTCATTGCAGCCTGAAGGAAGAGCCAGTCTCAGTGGATCTTGAAGAGTTTTGTAGCTTGAGTGCAGAAAAGCTCTATCTGGTTTTATTTTAGAAACTCTTAAAAATATTCTTCTATTTTCTATTGGATTTTTCCTGCTTTGCAGCCCACACATCCCATCTGTACATGTATTAGCATCCAGGTCATCTCTTTTTTCCCTCCAGCTGCACTGAGAGACTTTCTAGCTGCTAGTTGGAAGTTTTGCACCTGTTTTTACTTTAGCCTTGACATCACCACAGATTTTTTTCATCACCTTTTTTACTAGGCAGTAGCATTTGATGTTTAAAACAGTCCATATTCTCACTAAAGGGGGATGCAGCTAAAGGAAACAAGTATATGCTTTGGTTTGGAAAATAAGAAATACTGAATGGTGTAAAAATTCAAAGGACTTAAATTTATTATAAAACCTGAGACACTTGTTAGGAGAATTTTTTAGGATTACTTTTTTTTCCTCTTCCCAAATGATTTTGATAATATTGTGGGGCTTTATCATAACCTTGCTTCTCCTCCTAAATTAAAGCTGATGCCACACACAGGGCAAGTATCTCTGAAGACAGCAGCTGCATAGAAAACACAGTTTTCTGTGACACAGAGCTGCAAGATTATCTGCTTAAGGATATTGCTAAGGAACCAGATGGAGAACAGTTTTCCATAGTTAAGCATCTGGGCCCTGCAGTGATGCACTCTGCCCTGAGCATTACTATGGGAATTGACTTCATGGGGGAAAAAGCAGAGGAAAAGAGACAGGCAGAGAAAGAAGAGCATAATATTTTATACTGAAAAAATATGCAGCCAAAGAAACACCATTTTGTCACACATTGCAATTTGCTCATCTCTGTTTGTGTTTATAACCCGTGGGATAAAAGGAAGTGAGACACTAATGGTTACTATTGCATGAAAGCCAGCTGTGAAGGAATTCAGAAATGGTGTTTTGTTTTTTATGGCACTTTGATTGAGTTATTAGATGTCAAAGTGAAAGGCAGCACTTTCTGATAGAGCTTCTGTTTGTTTACATTGATATATAATTTTAGGACTGCTGAATTAATTTTTGGAATTTTGTACTTTGGGACTTCTAGCCAGTGCTGTGGTTCACATGCTGTGGTTTGCAGTGACCAGAGAAGAGTAAGAAATATGGGATATCCCAGCAGGTTTGTGGAAAACACCAAAAGCCTGGTAACCAGATGGAGTCAAAGAAAAAAATAGAACGAGTGGATTTTCTGAGCAGCGCTGTTGTATGGTCTCAGCACGAAATCTATAGGCAAAAAGTCTTTAGGTGTTAAATATAAAACTGTCCTGGAACCAGGAGACACAGCAAAGGTAATTTTTTTCTCAGGTGCTCATAAGAGTTTATAATTTTCCTTGCTGGTTGCAGTCTTTAGCTGAAGTTTTCCATGCTGTCCAGGCATTGCATTCTGGCTTTTTTCCTGCTGTGTTGATTCTCCAGCATTGAATATTATGTCATCTTATGCTGTGTGCTTTTCTCTGCCAGGGCAGTTGTAGGATATTTTCCCTCTAGCTATTCACCTGCCTTTGCAAGGCTTGTAGGAACCTATTGAAGATCTTTTTTCTTACTGTCACTTTTTTAGTGAAGCTTGACAATGGGTTTGCTTTTCTTAGTAAAATTGGCTAAAATGGAAGACTTCTTTTTTTTTCTAAAAAAAAAAGGATAGAAGGTAAAAAACCACAAAAAATCTGATTAATCTCATAGCTCTGCTGAGTTTTGAAGTACCCAGATAATGCAGGTGAGCTCTAGTGGGCTATTTAATGGTATGAAGCAGGATAATGAATTGCTGAAAGTCACTGAGCAAATATCATCAACCTCCATTGAATATTAGGTCCTAATATAGGGTTTCAGACTCTAGCTTGCTTTTTTATGTGTATGACTGGCTGAGAGAAATATTAAATAGTTATAAAAACACAAAGACCTGGCCATTCAGCACATTTCTAAGCTGGAAATAAAAAAGGTTAAAGTTTCTATGACCGTTTACCTGCACAGAACTGAAATTTTTTGTGATATATGTATGTAGCAGCTGTTCTGTGAAGGGAAATAAAATTCCCTGTAATGGTTTAATTCACTGTTTATCTTCCATTTTAACAAAGCCCTACACCACTCCAGCCTGGTGGCACTGTGTGTGTGCTCATGTGTGTTTGTTGCATCTGGATGTTCACAAGGAACTAACAGAACTGATTATCAGGTAATCATCATGTTATAGAAAGATTTTTATTTTTTTTTCTCTTCCCAAAAGAAAATCTGTGTGGGGAAACTGTAATGTTTGGGATTTATTTCTGTGTGTCACTGGTGTGGGACAGATCATGTGCATTGATGTGATTGGCCTCAGGTGTTAATGGCATGAAATATTTTATATGGGTGATACCACATATGTAGGTGCATATCTCACTCTTAAATTACTATTGTGTGAGAATTTTAAAAAAAATTAATAATAAATACCCCCCTCATCCATTAATCCTTTTTTTATCATCACTGTTGAACTGAAGAATTGGAAAATATGACCTTTATGAAAAGCCTGGCTGTAACCTATAGCTTGGAGAAGATGAGGAGGTCATGTAGGTAAATAGATCATAATTTAAAAAATATTTGCTCTTCTTTATTAGTAATATATTTCATTTTTCTGGAATTTCTGGATTCTTTGGGAGTTTGTCCAGTTAAGGGCTGTTGGACTGACCCTCTTCCCAGACAACTGGTAGCAGAGCCTTCCTTGTTGGCTGTTGGTCTGTCAGTGATCAAGCAGTGAGTTCTGCCACTTAATGCTCAAAAATATAAATAATTTATACCTTAGAGCACAGAATACCATGGAAAGCATGAGGAAAATTATTCAGCTATAAGGAGGAAAGTTGCTGGGCTGAAAAGAGAGAGAGAAATCTGCCCTAAACAAGGAGAAATGTCTGTTCTTGCTTTCTTATGTGCCAGCCTTGAGCTAAAAGGGATGCATCAGGGCAAACAGCTGCTTTGAGGCAGCTCAAAGGGATCTCTGAAAAGTTGCCTCTGTGTCTGAAAGGAATTCATTTCAGTAGTTTTGCCCTAGAGTTGGATTTGTCTAAAGGCCTCTTCCTTCCCCATAAATTTGTCTCTGCTGTATTCTGCCCACATTGTGCATAAGCCAGATCTCATAAAATGCATAACAGAGTTGCAAATGACATCTTTCAGGAATTAATGTTTTTAAACACAGCTTTAAACACTGTTTGTTTTGTGTACTCCAACTTGATGGCTCTTGGCCATCAGTCAGAATCTGCCAAAGGGATCTGTTCTGCAGGAACTGATCTGCAAATTTCCACCAGGGACTTGTGAACCTTGGCCAAATGTTTCTTAGTCCTGCACTCCTTGGCCTTTGAGAGCAAAGCTGGATAGCAGCTTCATTCAGCAAAAGGGAAAATGACATGTAAATTAAACTGACAGTAAAAAATCCAAATAAGACAGTGTCATCTATATATGTTTCTCTAAAAGAAGACCAAGCAAGGTGTCAAAGAATTTCTGTGAAATCATTCCCCGTGTTTCTTTGGTCTGCCTGTTCCTGAAAACTGATTTTTCTGGTACAAATAGCTCTGTGTGAGAGACAGTCCATGGTTTGAAGCTTTAAGTGATACTCACAGATGGCATCTTAAGAGGTGGCAATAGATTTTTGGTTTCTCTGGATGACCCTGCTGTATATTGAGTAAGAAGACAAAAGTATTCCTTCTCAAATTGCAGGAAGGTACTGAGGAAGGTGTTAGGAAGGTCCTAAAGGGCCAAACCCTGCAGTGGAGACATGAAGACATTGAAATGAGAAGGCAAGGCAAACTGCAAACTCTTCTTTTCTTTTATTTTTTATTTTAATGCAATTCTCCGGCTGCAATCAGGCACCAACTCCTTCAGTTAAAAATTAAAGCAAGAGTAACCACTCTGCACAGAGGAGAGGGACTTCCTCAAGAAGCACATTGTTTAAGTTGCAATAAGTTGCCTTTTGCTATTCATGAACCTTCAGAGTGGCTGCTGAGAGTGTGCCACTGCAGTGGAGTGAGGGCTGTTCTGGAACAGAGAGAAAAGTGCCACCCTGGGAGGGCAAGGGCCTGATGGCAGAAGCTGCCATTGCTCAGAGGGTCCCTTTCTGTTAATAGGAAGTGGCATGAAATACTCAATCATCATTAAGTGGTCAAAGATTTAAATCAGCTCATAAAATTGCATCTAGAGTAATTGAGTCGCTCAGTGTGAGTGTCTCTTATTGTCTAATCACAGTGTTCCTCTGGCTCTGGAAAATGAGAGAAGTAACATGTTTTATTAAAAGACAGAATTTATTGTAATTTGACTCCAGAAGCTCAAAGCTTGCACAGGCTCATACTGTGTTACAGGCACTTAGATTTATTCTTCCTGATGCTCCTTTAAATGTCCTGTGAACTGTGAACATTTGAAAAATGTGCCACTTTTAGAAGTTGTCCAGGCTCTGTTTTACAAGCAGTATAGGAAGCCAGGGGAATTATTTCCACACAGTGTTGTGTGTGTATAAAAAAAAGCCTATACATGTTTTAAAAAGTGTTAAGGAATGGGTTGGGTGTTGCGTTTGGAATATTTCTTGGCTGACTGTTAAACACAAATGACCTTGGCCTTGGTAACTACCCTCTGGAGCTGAGAGAGTGTCTGAGGGAGGCACAGCTGTGTGGTGGCATAGCTGTGACCCTTTCCCCTGAGCCTCCACCTCCAGCTGCTGTTTGGGGCATGAGACTGAGCTAAAAGTGTCCTGCTCTGACTGAACACTGCTGGTAGAACCTGTTGCTATTAAAGCAGGTAACAGCTTATTTATGCCTTGCAGAATTCACTAATGAAAGGTTTTAACTAGTTCAGTTCCCCTTAATGATGTCAAGAAAAACACAGTCCTGTGTGTTTTATTATCTCATTTTCCCCCCTGTTCCTACATATTGTCCTGTTTTGTTCTTTGTATGCTATTTTTTTCTTCTTCACATTCACCTGCTTTAACACAGTTTGCCTGGTAAGATCCCTCAAACAGGAATGATCATATAAAAAGTATAGTGTGAACACTTACCTTTTATTCTTGGACAAATTGCTCACTGCAAGGGAGAGTGTATCCAGAATTGCTATACATAAAACAATGGCATTTTTATTGTGCTGTGATGAGAAGAGTTCACCTTGCTGACGACCTCAGGAAGGCAGGCTGTTTCACACATGCAATTTCAGCTAACTGAGATTTCAAAGATCCCTTTCAAACATATATCACCCAAAGCCTTCTTTCAGCACATTGACTCTTTGTTCTTCCCCTCCACCGTGGGGTTTAACATGCTGGTGAAAGCCTGCGGAGAACGCAGCAATGCCGATAGATTGGACAGAGGCAGACTTTGAAGGAATGCAAAATGAGTAAAGAGAAACTCGGCTGAAATCCAGCAATACAGAGAGGAACTGGGAAAGGACTAAAATTTTAGAATAGCAACAGCAAGGCCACAACTAAATTTCAAAACACCAAACCCAAAGAAATTGAAAGCTCGGAGCCAAATTGCCGAGTATGTGCTTTTTTCATGCGATCCTATTGATCCTAGGGTGAGTTCCTCTGTGGGATTGCTCAGCCACAGACATACAGATTAAAGCTGGACTCTCAGTGTGGTGGTTCAGCAGGATCTTGTCCTGCAGACACCGGTGCAGTGGGTGCAGCAACACAAACAGAGCTTTGCCCGGGCTCTTGCAGAGCCCACGGAGGACGATTCCCGCGAGCGGGTCCTCGGCGACTGCAGGATGCTCAGGAGTGGGGCAAGCATGACTGAACCTATCCAAAACAGAAACATGGGATTTCTCAGGTCTCTCGGTGCTCCCAGTCACGGTTGGGGATCACCTGTGGGTTTGTCTAAACTGTTCTGCTATTCATTCCTTACAACATGGCTTTGGCCTGTAATTTTTCTAGCTTTGTTTTAAAAGTCACAGTCGAGGGAAAAAGTGGGTGGTAAAACACCCATCTGTGACCTGGTTTCTCAATTTTGATTTTCCTCCTTCTGTCCAAGAGAGAATAAACAGGAATCAAATTCACTCACAATGCCAAGGAAATGTACATCAACATTTCCTTCATTTAAATGGGAAAGAAATCTTGTTGAAGTGTAAGGATAAAGTGGATAAAAATTGACTTTTCCTTTAATTTTTTTACTCTGGAGACCCTTTAGAGGCCTCCATTCTTTTTTCAGGATCTGTTACAAAGAAAGAATTTCTAGGCTGTGTTCCCTCCCCACCACTGGAACAAAATTCCCAATATCCTTAGAAATCAATTCTGTTCTCACATGTTCAATTTATCGATTAAGGGAAAAGGGAAAGCCAGAAAGATATGTTGTTTATTTGTAGTGTCTCTTTATATTGTTAGGATGGTGCTTATAGTCTTTGTTCTGTTACATCTTAAACATTTGTCCTTGAAGGTACTGCTGCATGCAAATGCCATGGGAAAAACAGGAGACACAAGCACAGAAGGCAACCAGGAGGTTTTTAAGGACAAGTAAAAGGAGATGAAAACAAGAAAATGACTGAAATGGAAATCTCAAAGGTAAGGCATTTTCAAGTTTATATATAATCAGTAAACATAAGAGAAAAAAGAAATTCTTTTCAAATGTGCAAATTTTAAAGCAGTTAGCTGCTCAGTAAAATTTATTAGTTACTTTGTTCTGATGAACAAATGAATTAATCTTTGGAAGGCAGCAGAGGAAGGAAAGAAGGGTAAGTATGGGACAGTACTGGAGAGAAGTGTGGACAGAGGAGCTCCTGCAGAGTGGCAAAGCAGGGTTAGGTACAGCAACAGGCACACACACATTGGATTCAGGAAATGAGGAAAGGAATCAGCGAACCTTTTAGTGACATTTAGAAAAGTTCACCATTTCAGCAGCAATTCCTGAGAATTGCAAAGCAGAAAATAAATCTATTTCTAGAGAATAGACATTGGTTTCTGCTTTAGATTTATTGCTTTCAAGCAATAAAAGAATTTAGCTTGGAAAACTAATCTAGCCATGACCCTTCATGCAATTAGTTAGACTGAGTGACTGCAGAACCAGGTAACACGTCTCCCCTTCCCTGTTAATGATCTGTGTTAAATACTCAAGGATCAATTCATCCACTGAGCCCCACCAAAGCCAAGTGGAGCAAAACACAGGGCTGTGACCTGTTTGTCACCCCCCTGATGGTAAATTGGTCGAGGTGCCTTAGTCAGAAGCCAAGAAGCAAAGAGCTGCTCTACAAAAACACGTCTTGGCAGCTTTGCAGAGGAGGGACAGGAGTCAGGGCACGAGTCTTACCTGTGAGCTTCAGGCAGGGAGTGATGCCCTGTGGCCAGAGAGGCTGTGAGAGAGTCAAGGTGCCTCCAGGTCATGCACTGGAGATGTTCAAGGAAGAGGGACAAGTTAAACCTCAGCATATTTTATGAGAAATCCCAAAACCAGTGGAGTTTTCAGAGGTGTGGATGCACACACGCCAAAATCAGTGCTGCAACTGGCTTCTAGCTTTGGCTGCTGGGGCACTCAAAAATTGGGTATTCATTGAGGTGCTTCCTCTAGTTCCAAAATTATAAATGTGTTCCTAGATGGCTAATCCAGCACAGAGTACCTTCTGCTACCACAGTTTCTTTACAAATATTAATAATTTGCCACCAAGTAGAATCGTTGTGAAGCTAAATAAGCTACTGTGCTGTGCTCACACATTAATCTTACTGGAGGCTCAGGGGGAAAGTGGAAGCAAAATACTGCAATGAGAGATTAGTCTGTGTTATCCCCAATGGAAGATTAATCCAGAAATAGTCTCTACATTTTTCTACTCATTTACCCAGCAGAAAAAATTATTAAATAGTTCCTTAAACTGCAAGAATTGGGAAGTTTTCCTGTGACACTTGTGCCATATTTTATTATTTTTCTTTTCTGTTCCACTATTTTTCTGCTTTACGTGATAACTTCACTGAAAAACGTTGAATGTTAAAGACTTGGAAGGTGCATATTTTTCAGAAGACAAGAAAATAAAGGTTAAAGGAACTTTTTTTTGTTGTTGTTATTTTATTATTCTCACTTTAAGAATTACTTTTTTTCTTGGTTTTTTTTCAATGTGAAAATGGATTTTAGACCTGTAGAAAATTTGACTTAATGACCAGGAAGGAAATTTCAATAGAAACCCCAGACTTTTCTTCCCATGCTAAAATTCCTTTGGAGACTCATTTATGTAAACAACTAAACGTGACTTGTGCAAACTTCGGTCTCAAGACAGTTCCTGGTTTTAATATCTTTTTGTTTCCTTAATGGCAGCAATCAGAAAGATGCTCTGTTTTAGATGAGCAGTCCACATTGCATTATATATAATTAATAGCAAATGCCTAAAAAAGATAGCTGTTAAATGCATTCTAGGCTAAAACAGGCATGCATAAGCAAGTAAATTTGGAAAAAAGCAGGGAAATTCACTGCCTGGGGTGCTAACTGCTGAGAATTGTTTATTGAGTAACAGCAGTTTGATGATTTCCATCGTGTATTTATTTCAGGTTATAATTGGTGGGGATAATTTTCCATTAAATATCTCCCTAAATCTCTCCATTGATGGAGTCATGGTGGAACTTGTCAGCAAAATGACTCAACTGAAAGCTCATGCAGAGATTTAGAGATGGATATTTGAAGGGAGTTTAAAAAAAGATATTTGATGTAGATGCTACAATACCTGTATGCTGGTTTTTAATCACATATTGACACCCTTTTACCAATGATCGATCTCTTTTCTCAATATTCTTTGTTTCCTCACTGTCAGAAAGTTGTTTAGATGCTCCATGGTAGGAAGTGTTAGGGCACATACTGAAATGTGTGTTTTCCCATGAAACCTGTGTTTTACACAGAAGTAAAGGAATGTAAAGTATAAGAAGCCTCCCTCATGCAGTCAGTAAAAAAAATAAAAAATTTATTTTCTGTGTTCCTCAGAATATAATCCACGTTAATGTTCATCAGCATGAGTAGATTTTTGTCTCCTTCAACATCAAGTGTGACAGCCCCAGCCCACACATTAACAAAAACACAGCTGTAAACATCAATAAACAGGGAACGAGAATCATATCAGTGTTTTGCCTTTTAAATAACTGGGTTATCTTCTGACTTCTAATAGCAGATGCCAATATGATTTTTTTACTCCGTTCCTCAAGCAAATAAAAACTTATTAAAAATGCTGATACATTCATTAAATGGTACAGTGTCATTAGAATAATCTTTTGGGGATGTGTATAGTATAAACATTAACATAAAACTTTTGCCCACTAATGAGCACTGATCAAACATTTTAGTATTGGTCTCTTTGTTCCCTGTTGTACCATTTTATTGTGAAAGTTATTGCAGCATTTCAAAGAAGTGAGTGGAATTGAAATTTGAATAACTGGGGATGTAGCTTAATAATGTGATATTAAGTGAATTTTTCTGAAATTTCATTAAGATGGGTAAACTTTATGGGCAGAAAATTCCCTGGCACTTCATCCTTATTCTGGAAAGGAGTTTGAAATAAGGAAGGCACGTGACCAGGGTGTTGTAACCTTCAGGCCTATCTTGTGTAATAGCATTTGCCAGATCCCAGAGACTGAAAATGAAATTCTAGTTCGATGTAACTCTTTTGTCTTCCTACTTATAACAAGATTTGAGATCCCAGGGGGTTGTTTCAGCATGTCAGGTTAAGCCTCTTTAATCTCCTTATGATCAAACTTCATCCTCCAGAGCAGATAGTTAAGACTGAGTCTATCACAGATAGAATTTTTTTTATACTAAAGGTCAAAACTTCATATTCCAGTTTAAGTAGTACAGAATAAAGTCTGAGAACTTTACACTTGTCCTTACTGAACTTCCTCAGGCTCTCACAGGTGAACTTCCTTGCAGCACTTGCAGCCCACCTGTTTACCTTTAATGGGGGGAATATTTTAGTTTTTCCCTCTGAAATGCTGCCTTAGGGGACTTTTGGGAAGCACGTGATGTTTCCAGCTGCCATGGAGGAGCTTCTGGCTCACAGGTCACTTCCCTCTGGGAACTGGTACCAGCCACATCTTATTTTTCTTTTAATCTATCCCTGTACAGTCCTGCCTGGTGAAGGATTTCTCTGTAATTTTCTTCTGTGACATCAAAATTTTCTTGGGTAGAAAGCATTATTTGGCAAAGAAATGGATTTTGTGGGTGGTGAATTACTCCTGCTGGTGAAACAGCAACCTCTGTGTCTAGTACCTGTTGGCACAGGGCTTGACAATATGTGTGTTGTTAACAGCTAGAGGTGATCACCTGGCAGACAGCAGCAACCTTAGCTGATAAATATCACCTTTTGTTGGTTTGTTGGTTTTATTTTGGTGATCCAAGAGAACTTATGAATGACTTTTTTCTGACATACTTGACATTAAGCATTTTTGTTGATTTATAGCATACACTGCCCAGTAAAGTCAATTCTAATCCACACTGTTTAGTTATGATGTGTAGTTTGTACTGCAAGACACATTGTCCATTCTCTAAATCGGTAAATACAGAGCTGATAATATGCATTTTTGATAAATATGCATTTTTGATAAATTTCCACATGTCTCACCAACATGTTTTTCTGCACATTACTACGCAAGCTAAACTCCACAGCTCAAGGTTTATTCAGATCAAGAAAAAAGCAAGGTTCAGACTTCAACAAATGTTTTAATTTATATTGAAATAACTGCTGTGAAATTTCCCCTTCAACCTGAAAAGTCTTTGAAAAGTCTTTCAGGTATTCAATGTCAGAACATACCACTTCTACACCTTTCCAGTGATACTACTGCACCTTTTATTTTTTTCAATGCTACACATTAGGAGTAATTTGGAAAAAAACCATTATTTGCCCAGTTTGGGAAAGCGGATATTAGGATGCTCAGGAACAAATTTAAGATCTGAATTGAAGGTTTTTGTTAAACTACACAAAAATGTAATCAGATGCTTATAGTGAAAATCACATCATCAATCACATTTCACATAGGGAAATTCTTGCACAGTATAATCAGAGGGGTTTTGCAGTGAATGATAAAGAAGTCAGGATTTGCCAAGATAAAATCAAAAATTGCCAGATTTGTCATTTACTTCTCATTCTTATCCCTCACTATATATTATATATATTTTTTTTCAGAATTCAGATGAACATAAGCTACAATTTATGCACTGAAAGTAGATTTTGAGATGGTTGTGGCATTTAGTAAATAAAGTTCCATGTATATAACATTGAGGCTGTCATGACACCTTTCATATTCTAGATTTAGCATATTAAAATCAATATTAAAAATATAATAAATAGTTTTCTCTAGCCAAGCACACTTGCATTCAATTCTGAATACAAAGCAGAGGAAAACATATTGAAAACACATTAAGAATTAGAAACAGCAAGTAAATCAAAGAAATTTTAATTATTTCTTTTACATTAAATAGAGAATATGGACATTTTATAAGCTGAACAGGTTTCCAAAAACTACTGTGTGTCCCTATACACAATCATCCCCTTTATTATTTTATTATCATGCAAATAAATGAGCTACTCAAATCAAGCCCCCTGTGTGCACTAATTCCATTCCTCTGCTGGAGAGATCATTCATGTGTGCTTTATAGTTCTCTTGCACAAAATCTATAGGGGTTTTCTTGGGGGTTTTTTTGTTTATTCTTTGTTTGTTTGTTTTTTTAATTAAACTGAGTATAAGCTCCCTCACATTTTCACAGAGAAGGTGGCAGTGATATTTCACTTTGCATAATGTCAGCAGTGTATTCCTAACATGTTTCAATTCAAGTATGCTCAAGTATGTATTGAATACAATTCCTAGTGCTTCATAATTTTATTTGCCACAGGGTAGAAAAGTGCAAAGGAAAATTTGATGTTTGACACCCATTTTCCCTTTAGCTGACAAGGTCAGCTGACTCCACCTCTAACCAGATTTAATGTCAAGCTGTGTTAAGGATTCCTTGCTGAGCAGCAGGTGTTGTGTTCAGCAGGTCAGGACAGACCTGTGTTAGCAGCCTGGTTCAGATCTGCTCTCCTGAATTTCCAGAGAGCTCTGAGAACCCCATTTTGATTCCTGCTGGAGCCTCAGCAAGGACCCTGGGCTCTGTGTGCCCCACACCAAACTGAAAGCCACACTCCAGCTGTGCACACAAAGTGCTCCAGCTGTGCACCTGGTTTATCCCAGCCCCAGGCACATCCAGAGCAGCACCTTGCAGGCACATCCAGCTGCATCTTGAGTCAGCTTTTGCTCTGCAAATGATGCAGGCAGACCTGTGAAGCCATTGCCATGCAGGGAAGGGCTGCTAGGAAAACCAGAAAGAATTCTTGGAAGATCTGGCTTATAGGGCAGATTTAAAGAACTATCATATTAAAGTCTTTGGCACAAGAGAAGAATACCCTGTAAATAATTGAGTGCCTTGGCAAGTAAATACATCATTTTTAACACATTCTCTCCTACTGGGTTGATATATATGTGCTGAGACTTTTTATTGATGAAACACAGTTTAACACATAGGATAGCTCCTGGTTATCTGCTACAAGGATGAGTTTGGTATCACGAGGCTACTGCAATTTATAAAGCAACTTCAATTATCTGTGTATATGGATGTATAAACTATGTTCCTAAAGTCAGCTGATGCCCAGTATGTGCTTTCTGCAGGAAAAGAAAGACATTAAAATGTGTCTGGTAAAGCAATGAGAAGTGCAATATTCACTAAAAGAAGTAAAACAAGAAGATAACAAAAGCAGATCACAGAAAATGGGATAAACAAGCCTGCTGCCACAGTAGGCTCCCATCTACCATTACCCACACTCTTCATAAATATGCAGTGGGATATATAGCACAGATAACATTTTACTGTGAAGAATGAACTAGTGCCCACACACTTTTATATGTCCAAGTGTGTGGGGAATGGTTGCTTAGAATCTGGTCTGGTATTGTTCCTGAATTTTTCCTGGGCAAAATGAGCTATGAGTGAAATTCAGAAGCAGTTTAAGCTCATACATCACCTCTGTACATCCCATTTGGACATGCTCACAGTAGCCACTGACAAGAAAAAAGGATGAGGTTTAGCAGAAACCAACAAGGGAAGAGAGAGGAACGTAAAAGCAATACATTTTTCAGCTTAGTAATTCACTGGCAAAACATGTGCAGTGGACATTGAACTGAAAAGTAAAGATTTCTAGGATAGTATTAAAGCAGAGAAAAGGCCACAAAAGTAATCATTTGAATCACCACAAAATGCTTCTTTTTTCCAAAAAAATCTGCCTCCTTTTCACTGGCTTAGTGCCCTCTTTTAACCTTCTTCCCTTCCCTTCCCTTCCCTTCCCTTCCCTTCCCTTCCCTTCCCTTCCCTTCCCTTCCCTTCCCTTCCCTTCCCTTCCCTTCCCTTCCCTTCCCTTCCCTTCCCTTCCCTTCCCTTCCCTTCCCTTCCCTTCCCTTCCCTTCCCTTCCCTTCCCTTCCCTTCCCTTCCCTTCCCTTCCCTTCCCTTCCCTTCCCTTCCCTTCCCTTCCCTTCCCTTCCCTTCCCTTCCCTTCCCTTCCCTTCCCTTCCCTTCCCTTCCCTTCCCTTCCCCATGGAAATGCAACAAGCTTCAACTTGGAAGTATTTTTCAACAAGTATTTAAATCCCTTTTTTGTGTCCTTACTCCTGTCTCTGTTTTTCCAACCAGACTGCCAATCAAGGAACAATTTGATTATTCATCACAAGCACTCTAGTTTCAAGAGTAAAAAGTCTTAAGTAAGAAGAGATTATGATTACCTTTGTGGAAGCAGTTCAGCTGCCCAAGGAGCTGTGATAATGCCATCAGAGCTGCACAGAAAAGCCTTCCTGACTGGCCCAGCTACTATGGACATATATCCTGATGAAGCAAAAAATGACATTAGAAGTTTATTTTTGGGCAGCTTTTTCCCTCAGTCAGGTGAAAATAATTGCTTTTTACTCAGACTTCATCTGCAAGACTGGTGTTTCAATTTTGTTTTTTCTTCTAAATGCTATCGGGGAAAAAAATGTTTTCTCCTTATTCTGATCATTTTTGCCTATACACTCTGTTCCTTCTACCTTATAGAACCAGAGGATGTTTTGGGTTGGAAGGACCTCAAAGATGATCTCATTCCAACACCCCTGCCTTGGGCAGGACATCTTCCACTAAAACAGGTAACTCAAAATTATTCCAATCTACTCAGGGGAGAGAAGAGCCAATGACAGGGAAATTACTGATTTAATGGTGGATGTTATACCTTGAGCTCTGAAAGGGATTTGTGAATTATGTAGGTAATAATGTCACACAGCAACATTTCTGCATTAGGTAGGAATCAAAAATAGGAAGAAAGAGGTAAAAAACAGGAAGAAAGAAGTGCACAAGAAAATGTGTACCTAAGAGAAAGCCTGAGTCATTCCATTGACTCAGACAACTTTCAGCAGGGCAAAAACAATTGATAAACAGAGTTCTGTTTCTAAAAGTCAATTTCTATTGATTAATCTACTGTTTTTTCAAGCCATTAAATACCAAAATCACTCTAGTGCTACTTAGTAATAGAGGAGAACTCTTTATTGGATCACATTTTACAGTAATTTGGAAATCATCATCTGTTTAAATTCTGGGTCCTTTTCAAAGTATGCACTTCCTTGCAGGATTCAGGGAAAAGGATGTAAAGACTTGAGAAAGAAGAAATGGAGATAAATCTTGAGGCTTTGCATAGGCAGGAGATGTGTCAAGGTAAACAAAGTTTTATACTCCTGTTTGTGTGTTGAGATAGCTGATGCAGAATATTAACTGTAGGCAATCTGATCAAATTCCTAATTTTTAGGGTAAAATTCCTCAAACGAATTGTTCATTTTCAACGAATTAGAGGTTCTACACTCCTATGCCTCTTGAGAAAGAGGTCAAATCACCCAGAAGTGAGCAGTGGCAGTGGGGCTGTAAGTCAGACCCTCCTTTTTGAGAGAGGCAAAAGTCATTTGGGTCAGGTGGATGCAGTGACGTGCTTGAGTCCACATATCCTGAAATAATACCAACATTTGCTTTCCCTTGATTTACCTGACAATGCCAGGGATTTATGTAACTTTTTCCTCTCATTGTTAGGAAAGAAAACCCAGAATGTCCAAATGGAAAGCTTTTTGGGCTCTACACCTTTCTAGTTTTACTCTTCCCCTGTTTGATGTACTGTTGCAGTCCAATCTGAGAGCAGCCTTGCATTTCTGATGAGGAGCCAGAGCGCTCAGCTGTTTTTCAAATTGGCAGGCACTGGGTAACTTGTAGAGAAATTGAAGTGCTTGTTCTTGCTTACATGATTCATTGTTATTTTTCCCAGTCATTATGAATTGAAATAAACCATCTGTTATAATAACAGTGCACCGTGCACCAAGAAGCATGGCTTTACCTAGGAACAGAAATAAATGTCACATAAAAATGAATTTGGGGATCCACGTATACATCCAAATTAGATAGCTCAATAATAGCAGCAATGGATGTGTACATAAAACTCATTTTGTGGCAATATTTACTGTTGTTTTCAAAGTGAGACACAGTAGGCTGATACCATTTGAAATGGATAAAAACAATCTATTTGCTTGAAAAGAATAGATTTCATTCACTGTCCCTCAGTGTTAAATCCATGACTGACGAGGCAAGCAAATCTGACCTGGAGAGCAGGTAGGTTTTTCTTTATCATTTTTGGTCAGTTTTAAAGTAAATTCCCAATCAGTTTAACAAAAACTGAAAAGTACTAAAAATATCTAAAGCCTTATGAACTGCAAAGGGGGATTTTTTTAAAAATTAAAAGTAATCTACAAACCAAATTGCTGTGTCTGTGGCGACAGATCTTAACTCTCCTGCAGAGCTCAGTTGATGGTTTAGTCTTTGGGGTTTTTTTCTTGCTTCCTTGTCTGTTCTTTGAAAAGTCTCTACTTGACACTAAAATAGGCCTAAAACTTTTATCACTGTTGTATCTTTCCTCACTTTTTATAAATATTTACATAATCATAATTCGTAAGGAGGAATTAAAAAGTGTTCCAAAGACGCAGTTTGCACAAGTACCATCAGCTGTTGCAGTGCTTTATCTTATATTCCCAATGCCATTTTTCCATTGTTTCTTCATATCTATCCTGGCCTTTATTCTTTAAAGTTAAGCACAATTTTTTTCAGTCAGAATCAACATTTGTTCTGTGTTCATGAGGTGAACCAACAGTTTAAAGGTCTATCTCCACACAATAGTAGAGAACACCTGCCATGGTTGGAAGTTCCCTTCCATCAAAACTCTTTGGGTACCTGGTGTCCCAGGACGTGTATTTTAGGTCTGTGTGAGGAATTCACATCCCAGCAGATGCTGTGGTACAGCTGGGTAAAAACACAACACAACTGGCAGGCAGTCCAGCTCAGCTCTGAAATGTGAAAAAAGGGCCAAAAGGGTAAAACTGGAATTCAAAGTCTTTAGGGAATTGTAGTCAGGTTCAAGAACACTGAGTCCTATGGTCCTGTTGAAGATCTTTAGAAACACTTCCTCCCCACCCCTGCTTTTAAGCGTGGTCTGTAGAGCATTACAGAATGTGGTATGGGGTTAATTCTTTCCTCTGGCTAAGCGAATATTAATCCATGCCTTTTCCACTTCTTAATTAGATAAAGCCTGAAACTAAATTTCCAGCTGCAAGTACATTATGAAATGTTCCCTAAATTATGTATGAAAGATTACTAGAAAATTCTGCTACAGAGCCAGGAAGCTGAGGATGTTAAACATTAAACTTATATTTCCTCTCATGTTTGGATTTGCCATTAATGAAAATGGGAATTTTTTACCTTGAACTCATTGGAAAAGAGCCCCAGTTGTACTCTTCCCTGGCACCTCTAGGTTTTGTGTATTTTTTTGAATATTGGAATTAACTATCCTATTTTCATTCTTGCCAAAAAGCAGATGACAACATGATTTCAGTAGCAGAAGATAGTCCTTATCACAAGCTACATCTGGAACTTGAATGCTGCTCCCTGGGAGAGATTATGCTGCAAACTAAAGGACAGCTCCAGATTGTTATCAAGTTATTCCAGATCTTTCTGTAAACTTGTGAGAAAGTACCACAATTTATTACATAATATCTGCAAAGATTCACTTCACTGTCCTCATCTGCAGATATTTCTTTACTACTAAATATTTGATAAATCACCTAACAGCCTCTTCCTCAGTGTCCTACTTGCAAATGGCAAATAGTGGTTGACTGGAGCATTGGAAGGATGATATACAAAGTGTTTGAATATCTGTTGAAAAGAGCTTATGATTACAAAGATAGGTGACATTTTCTCTTGAAATCTATTATTAACCATATATTGTGCTACCAACAGGTTAATTCAGGCACACATAGGCACATACCAATCCTTAAGGGAAAGAATGAGAGCCATTTACACAGGGCATGCACAAAACCAAAACAGGGTGACTCTAGTAAATAACAATTCAGCCTTCAGGGCTGAATTGTAACCAAATTCTGCTCCTGAGACTGAGCTCAGTCCATGGGGTTGATGTCAGTTGTAAGGTTTCTCTTCAGGTGCTGCTAATTCTGGGTAACCTCAAAATATGTGTCAGTCATCCCTCAAATGTGCACAGCTCTCTGCACACACAGGTACTCCCCATCCTCCAGACCCCCAGAAATGAACAGGAATCCTTGGAATGGAAAGGGTCCCTTAGCAGGGCATTGCTGCTGTACCTCATTGTTAGATATCACACCATTATCCTAGACATTCATCTCCTGTCCTCATTCAGCTCCAGTAATAATGTGTCATCTAAGACTCCTGATTCTTAATTAGAAATCATCTGCTGTTCTTCACCCTGCTCTGTTGTGTCCTGCTGTGACTCTTCTGTCAGTCTGCTCTTCCCTGTGATATGATACAAGGTGGGAGAGCACAGGGGTTAATGCAATTATTTACATATGGTAATACAGTGTATAGTAGGGAATTAATGAAACAGTTTGGAGAATTTCAGAGCTAAAAAGAAATTAGACACCATATCTTCACCAACTTTCCAAGTGAAGTGTGCTACATTTATCATTGAGCTTCTGAACTTTATGATCCTTGCACAATTCCAATGTCACCTTCTGGGTTTTTTGTTTTTTCAGAGCAAGGTGCAATTGAGATGGATTTGGAGGAACTCAAAGATGGTAGACATAAAAAATTATTCATTTAGAGTTTTTGTCAATGTTTATGGAAACAGGCATACAGAATTATCTCCCCCTATAGTTTCATTCCTCTTTATAATTTGCATTTCTCCAAAGTGGTCACAAACCCAAAGCAAGAACAGAACATGGTTGCCCTTTTGAAAATAACTGCAAGTATTAAATGATAAGTTTTGTCTCAGTGGAGAATCCAGATATACTGAAGTAGGAGGGGAGAATTGCCCTGACTTGCAGGAGGCTGGGATGCCACCCACAGAGGTGCCTGATTGCCAGAGAGCACTGGGTATCTGCTGTCTGAAAATCACCATAGGCTCTGGTGAAAGTAAGACCCAGAAATAATCAGTGCAGGCTGAAAAAGCTGTGCAGAATGGTGTCCCTGTGAGAGCAGTTCCAGCAGGATGATTCACACCAGCTGAGCAGCTGCACACAGGATTCTGCATGTACAACACACATGTGGTTTTCTGTATATTTACAGCTATACCTTTGAGGAATCATTGATTAGGAATATAAATATTTTTGCACAATAATCATTTTAATAGGCAATTACATTAGTTATTTAAATATTTTCGTAATTGCTCAGCTCACAAACATGAGTGCTGAAAAAGAGCATCTGATAATATAATGCCATTATTCCTAATGATCCACAGGCTAATTAATGTTCTTTGTGATACTGGTAATTTAAAATCTATCAGATTGCAACTGCAAACATAGAGACATAGCATGTCAATGAAAGTTGTAATGGAACTTACATTCATCCCAGAGCTTGAGCACGTTCTTATCAGTTACAAGCACAGGCAATATAGGAAAAACAGATAGCAGAGGCACACAGAAATTTTTAAGGCTGTTTTCCAAATACAGGGGCATATGAAGATAGAAACACATTCTATGGCAGACTTTGTATGAAGGGTGATGTTTTACCAAGTATTTGAGACTTTGAGAGTCTATATGACAGTATCTCATTGTGGCAAACCTGATTGAGGTGAGGATGAAATTTACGCTGACTTAGATGTCATCAGAAAACTTTGGGAGCAAATTGATCCCCTGCTGTCTCCCAGCTGTCTATTCTACTTCCAGCTGAGTGAGAATCCCAGACAACACCTCAAAGCAGTGAAATATCAGTATTATAGTCTCAAGCCATCCTGGGGATGTTCCTGTCCCAGATGTTAGACAAAATCTGCCTCATTGGTTTGTTCAAGCTTAAGTTGGTGTAGAAACACAGAACAATTTGGAAGAATCTTTAAAGATCATCTGCTCCAATCCCCCTGCAATGAGCAGGGAATCTTCTGCTAGAGAAGATCTCCCAGAGCCATGCCCAACCTGACCTTAAATGGTTTCAGTAATGTGGAATCCACCAACTCTCTGGAAGCCCTGTGCCAGTGTTTCACCACCCTTGCTGTAAAAAGTTTCATCCTTATACCTAGTTCATTCTCTTTTAATTTAAAACCACTGCCCCTTGACCTATCACAACAGGCCCTACTGAATATTTGTACTTCTAAGCCCACTGTGAGCACTAAGAGGCTGCAATAAGATCTCCCTGGAGCCTCGTCTTGTACCTTGGGAATGGGTGAGTGGTGGCAAAGAAGAGTCCTTTAACAAAACCTTTTTTGTTAGATCAGGTCACTAGATGCTTCCACACACTGGAACTTGAGCATATATTAATGGTAACAAATTCCCCTGGAAATATAATTTCATCTTCTTAAGCCTTGATTGTGTCTTTTCTTGGATTAATAAATATCAAAGCTGTCATAATGACAGAATTAGCATTGCCAGTTCAGGTCAGAATGAATATTTCCCTGAAAAGGGCCCAAAGGAAACAATTTATGCTGTGTTCAGAAACCTGTCAGGAAGGGGTTGGAATGTGCATTACTCCTTAACAGAAGTGACTGCAGACTTTATCCATCATAGTCTATTCCAGGGATGCTGAAGTCACAAGAATTTATGGAGAGGGAAGAGGGGACCTATAGGCATACATGAGCAGAGGCAGGGATCCATTTTTCAGTGGAGGCAATACAGTCACTTAAACTAAGAAAACAAGCAATAAACAAAACGAGGCAGTGACAGCTATTAAAGGTCTGAGTCATTACCATTCTGAATCATTACCATTCTGAATGCAGAATAAATAAGTAATATGATTTAGTATGCAGAATAAGCAATAGGTAGGTGTTTGTGAGTTTAATCAGTGATGGTGAAGCTGAAGAGCACTATCTTGGTTCTGTGCCATGCAAGATGTCACAAGAGACACTAGGCAAAATCCCAGCACAAAATGAAATTAATGAGACTCCTAACAGTGATTCCAGTTGGATTAGGATTTATTGCTTTTTTTTTCCCCACCAATAATCTTGCACTGTAATTTACTTTCTTAGCACTAATACTCTCATTTGGAGTACATCTTGTCACGTTTGTATAGGATGGCGATTCTATACTCACAGTAAAGCCAAATGGCATGAGTGTTGAAAAATGTGAGGAATTCTTTATATCTCACATTTTATATATATAAATATATATATTTATATATTTATATATGAAATGTCTCCTTAGGAATACAAAACTAAAATTAGAACCAGGGAATTTATCTGCAGTCTGGATTCACTGAGAAGTTCCAATCATCTGTTCTAAATATTGGCATAACCATACATCTCCTCCTCCCTTTAGTTCAGATTTGTAAATGCAATGAAATCTTCCATGGTTTATTCTGAGAATGGAGAATGACTGTACTTTCATGGTGATGTAATTGCTCTATAATAGCTAATAATTATGCATCTGCAATATCATAAGCACAGTGTTGTGAACTCCAGTGCAAGCAATTAGGTCCTCTGTTATATCTCAGGAAATTATTTTAGAAATGTGATGAGGCTCAGTCAGCCATGCAGACAGATGCTATTTTGCATTTGGCAATGTGGTGAAGATGGGTTAGCTAGCCCTTTTGAGTCACCATCCCTTGTTCTAGGAGGTCTGTCAAAAACGCTGCAAAAGCTACCTACAACTTTGGCATGAAAAGCAAAGAAACACAGTGAGAAGAAAACTGAGCAGGGGGAAAGCAGATTTCCTTGAAAAACAGATGGCACTTACGTATTTGCTTGTGTCTTTTGTGCTTTCAGTTTTGTTGCTTTAAAGCACAGTGCTGGAATTTGGTTCCCGCTGCCTTTTGGAGGCTCTGGCATCAAGCAGCTCCCAGGGAGTGTGCTGTGTGCTCACATCCTGCACTCCCCTGGTTTGATTAAGGAACAGCACTACAAAAGGTTTTTTATTAGAAAACTGAATTTAAATGTAGTTTTAATACATTGACACGCTTTCCTTTTCCACATAGACAGAATTCACAGCCAGCTGTTGCAGATCTGTGTTTCCTGGGACCTGTAGTGTTGTGTTGCTTTACCTAAACCATAGAATTTTAGACTAATTAAGGTTAGAATGAACTTTTAAAGGTCATCTAGTCCAACCCCCTCTAATGAGCAGGGACATCTTTAACCAGATCAAGTTTCTCAGAGCCCCAGAGTCTCCAGAAGCTCAAGGTTCAAATCTTTCATAAGGAATTGGTTCATCCTCATTGCCCTTTTTCTGTTGTGCTTTTTCCTTGCATTTAGAGGGGCAGAGGAGCAAACAGTCACAAAAGTAAGGAAGATTTTATGTGAAAAAATTATTCTACATTTTGCATTGTTCGGTTTGAACATAATTTTGATCTGGCATCTCCTGCAATTGTTAAAGGCTCACTAGAGTATGAGAAAAGGGTGTGAAAGAAAAAGCCTGCCAATGGAAAAAGAGACAGATTCCTTTCAGCTCCTCTCCTGTTGATGTTGTGCAGATTGTTAGGTAAAATGTTAGTTCTCGTTTTTTCTTCATTTATTATTCTTTGCTGGCAGCCAAAAATAATTGTCAGACCGGAAACACAATGGGAGCTTAGAAAAAACAACAAAACGTGACAACAAAGGGAAGAAGGACTGCAGAAAAAGGATTGAGGAGATTGTATTGTGTGAGTGAACTTGAAAAGGGTGGATACAATCTGGATCTGGATAAGCTGCCCTGTGAGAAGGACTGAAATGGTAAATATTGTGTACACTATCTCTATCAGCCTCTATCATGCTGACAGTGGGACTGCAAACACAGGGATTGTAATTGTAGTCTCAGGTCTATGGGAATGGCATTAGGAAAATGTCAAATACTGTTGAAATTATGCCCTGCTTGCAAAATTCCTTATTATTTGAAGACTTCTACAAAAAACCAGGATATAGCCTTTACAGTTCTCGGAGGACAGCTGTAGGTTTAGGCTTTATTTTCTCCTTTGCCCTGGGGAAATTTCCTGTTGACTGTGGTTGACAGCTACACTAGAGACCAAAATTCCTCATAAATCATGCTGTGAGTCAAGTGCATGGCTCTTCTAAAATGTGCCATCCTTGGAGGGCACTGCTCCTGCCACAGACACTGCAAGTGCTGAGCAAAACCAAAAGATGCCAAGTGGGGCAAAGATGACCGTGCTGCCTCTGGGGATGGGTGGGGAGCAGAGACATCTTTCACTGGAGAGGATTCTTCCCTCAGCTAGAAAAGGCAGATATTGCAAGGCCTGTCCCACTTCCTGAGCAGGTGTCATGCTGTCTCTACAAAGCATTTTTCTGATTTTGATTGAAAGATGAGCACTTAAAAATATTTCTTCTCTTCACAGTGTGGGAGGTTTCCCCTGGCACATGCAAGCTCATTTTAGATAGACTATCTATTCACTGGCTCAAAATATATTTTTGGGGTAACTGCTTTATAAATTGCTCTCTAGAAACTTTTTCTATAATGCTATGTCTATTAGCTTGGAAAGAAAAATTCTATCCTCCTACAAAGTTTTCCATTGTGGGCCTTTTTGGCTCCCACATGTAAAGATACCTTTAAAAAAAAAAAATAAAAAAAATCCTTCCTTTTAAAAAAATCTTTTTGCTACACAACTTATTCTGAGTTGATTGTCCAGTGCTGGGAGCCCTATAAATGCAGTTGGAACACCAGCATTGGACATTATACCTTAATTTCTTTTAAGCAGGCTGATACTAATATTTCTTGCAATAGAACCTGTCAGTAAGGCCCACCTTGTCCACAGACCTGTCCCACCACGTAGGAGGATTGATGTGGGATTTGCCAGGTGGGTTTCTTTTCCTCAGGGCAGTGTGAGCACCAGGCTGCTGCCAAGTTTAGCATTTTGGGTACTGTGCAGTGAAGGGAAAGGTTTAGTGTTGGGAAAGAGGCCATTGTGGGTTTCCAGGGTGTCCTGTCTGCCCTTCACATTTGGTTCAAGGAGGACACAGAGCTCCTGTGTGTCCCATGGCACTACAGATGATAGGATTTTCCAGCAGCCACTGAATCCAGCCCTGTCTGTGCATCACCCCAAATCAATGGAGGCAAACAACATTTGCCCTTACAGAGGTAAAAAATTTCTATTTCCTTTACAAAGCTTGGCAGACTCCTTTATACCGAACATAATCAATCATCTTTTGGTAACTACATTCTGTTCATGTCTCTCCCACTCGATTTGGCTCAAGGCTTTATTTCATACCCTCAGAGCACCCCCAAACATTGGCAGATAAGAATCTTCAGCTTCATACTTCTAAATTTAATATCTCTAATATTTATTTGTTTCCTCAGGTTGAACCACAACAGCAAAGATATCTCGCTGGGGCTTTAACACAGAGAGCTGTGCTAATCAGTCAGACTCAAGTTCTCATTAAGGCAGCCACTGACAATAATCACAGCTGACATTCTTAAGGCTTTTTATGGCCTTGTTTAAGCCTGAAGCTGGTATTCCTGTCTTCTCTCCCTACTGCTTTTTTGGAGAGGCAGCTGTAGCTCACGTTCAAAAGCCTTTGCTCTCTTAGCCTTCTTCATTTAAAAGGACTTCATAAGCTTCAGGTCAGATATAAAGTTACTTGTTTTCTACATCTGCATTCCTGAGTCAGAAAAAATCCTATGGTGAGAAAAATTAAATAAAACTCAGAAACAGCAAGAAATAGCTATATTGTGTTCTCCAGCAGTATCTTCAATTAACAAATTCACTTTTAATTCTTTTTCATCTTCA
This sequence comes from Cyanistes caeruleus, assembly GCF_971803275.1. Lineage (NCBI taxonomy): Eukaryota > Metazoa > Chordata > Aves > Passeriformes > Paridae > Cyanistes > Cyanistes caeruleus. The sequence goes on from NC_141707.1 coordinate 33,475,354, forward strand.
TCTTTCTTGATAACTTGTGAAATTAATTTCTTCAGATACTGCATCTTTTACTTTTGCACTTCTATTTTCTCTGTTTTTAAAAATTATGTTTTGCAGAACAGACTATATGCTACTTAACAAGAATAATAATTTATCTTACTGCAATTGGACGTCATCACCCATTAGTCAGTAACAATGACTGGCAATGTAATTTTCTTTGCAAAAAAACTAATTAATATTCACATCATTATCTGCTGTTCAGATATTTCTAAAAGCAAAATTTGATTTTTTTAGCAAGCAAGTCATGAAAAGGAAAAAGAAATCATATGGAATGCTCAAAATGGTATTTGAATACATAAAAAATATGAGTAGAAGTTGGCTTAGAATGACCATTTCCATTAGGAAATAAATAAAAAACCCCAGTCTCCTCTTTTAGTTAGCTCTGATGGATTTCTTCTGGAGAAGCAGCAGAGTAGTTTTAGCCAATCATAACAGCATAATACATCAGGAAAAGAAGGAGATAGGTTTATGATTCCTCAACAAGTGCACCTGACTTCACCTTTGAAATGGAGCACATTTTTTAGCGATGTTTCTCAGAGCTCTCTCTATTGCATCATCCTAATTAATCGTGTGCTGAGCTGAGGAAGTTCCTAAAGGTTTTGTGACTAATTCCATCTCACTTCTCAAATAGAAACATAAATATAAGTGGTAGCAGGCAACTGGGTGCCAAGACATCTGAAAAACTGCAGTTATTTTTCACTTTCTTAAAACAGAATTAAGGGAATTATATCATGGTTCTAAATTTAAGGCCCCATATAAAAGGGTCCATGCAATATTTGGCACTTGTCACTAATATTTTACTAACTTCCCATTAGATAATTTGGCTAATGAAGGTTGTGCACAAATGAGGAAAAATACTGCATTCTGCCAAAGCCAAATAGTTTTTGAATTAATTGCAGTAACACATTAGCAGCTCACAGCAATTCAAATTTCTTCAACTCTTAAATGCATCCCTATGTAAGGCTATGAATATCTGATACAACATTATCCTATGAAATATTTAGACACATTAGAAAAGAAGATCAGAGAAAAAATAAACCATTCTGGCATTTAGTCCACAGAAATTCACCTCTCAGATTTTTTTTTAAACAGACCATATGCACTCCTATTCTGAACTTCTGTTAAGGAAAATCAGTAGAAGCTGAAGTTACTGAAGAAACAATATATTGTCAATTTTCCTTCCTTTCAGTCAGTGAATTAGTTTATTGTTGTCATGAAAATGATGAACCATAAGGATTTCCCTGTCCAAATCAGAGTTTTCAGTGTTAGTATTTTGATTATATAATTTCTTTATGTCTGCATATTCTGTTATTACTCAGAGGGATTACAGCAATAAGTACTTTCTTCATCATCCAGAGGAATATATTCTTTTGCTAAATTAATGAATGCTCCTCAGTCTCAGAGCACCATCCTAGCCAGGGACAGAGAGTGCCCTGCCAGAGCCCACTTTGAACAAAGAGGCACCCAGAAACTCATCCACAGAAAGGAAATTCCATCTATAAAATACCCAGTAAGATTTATGCTTTTCATAAAGAAATTAGGTGGCGTGTGGGTCTTCTTTCTGGGAATGGACTAACTCGTGTCATAGTGACCCAATGCAAATTGCAAACATTTTTTGGACACTTGGAGCTCAAAATTTCTGTTGAAAAATCTGCCTGAATTTTGTTCACTTGAAATGTTCACAAGGTATTATTCAGAGGAATGTGACAGCTATAACACTGAGTAAGTTCTTCTTTTACCTTGGCACATTTGAAACTCAAATAAATGAACAAAAGATAACAGAAGTAAACAGAGAGAAAAATAACATAAGAAAACACATTATTTTTTATTTGCTGCACAGCTATTCAAATATTTCTGTTAACAAACCCTCCCCAAACCACAAACACCCATAAGAAGGTTAATGTATAGAGAGTAAAAAGGGGAGAAATTAGGGTGAAACCAAACACCTACTCAAAATTCATGTACACATTGCAAACCTTGCTTTTCAGAATTCAGCCAGCACATCTCTTTTGCCACATCATAACCAAAGAACTCTGAAGCCCTCCTTGTGTCATGTGTTTGTAGGAGAGCTGACCCATGATACTCTGGATGGGTAGCCAAGGATTTTAGAGAAATGCCAACAACAGGCTGATATTTCTATTAAAGCCTTCCTTAGCACTTGATAAAGGGAAAAAATGTGAACAAGTTCCCTGTGGTTGAGGAGTCTGCCATTTTAATAAGTTTGTGTAGAAAATACAGTTTATTAAATAATAGTATCTCTTTTTCATCTATTATTGTCTGACAAGGTTGATATTAATCAATGGTAGTCAAGAATTTAGAGTAATTTAGCAACAAGGGTGTTGTCATCTGTCCAGTTGCCTACTGACAGAAGTCATCAGATCTTTGTGCACAGCAGCCATCCCTCCAAACAGGCTCTTGCTCTCCAAGGCGAGTTTACATATAGTGAATTTATCTCTAGTTACAATTACTGCGGTTTATAATTTAGAAGCAAATGTAGCTCCCTCCTCACCTTCAGTTTCCCTGCCTCATGAATTTTAGTTTGATATATTAGGAAGCAAAATTTCCCCAGCATAGCCCTGGAGTCTTAGAAAACCTACCACGACCTGGTCTGTAACTCCCAATTAAAAATGTTATTTATATTTTGTGTTGTTTTTTTTCCTAAGAGTAAACGCAAGAAATCTGTTTCGCTACAGATTCACTACACAAGTAATTGCTGTGTTGCTTTCTATTTAAGCTCAATTAAAAAGCACCCCTATGAATATTTATAAATTTCAGCAGGCAGAGACACACATAAACAGAGTGTGCAGCGATGTCACTCCTCTGCCAAGCTGCGCTGCCCTGGGTGGGTCACTTGCCAGAGCGGGGTTCTGGAAGGAATGAGCAGATGGCACAGTAGACAAAGCAGAATGAAAGCTTTTGATCATGGCTGTTGGGTGTGTTACCCAGCAGAACTGTGATTATGTTTTCTTGATAGCAAAGGAAGACATGAAATAATTTGCTGAGCTTGTAGGTTATTGAAGCTGCAGCAGCCTTTGGGCTCTTGGCTGCTTGGAGTGCTTTGTTCACGAGAATTGGAGAAGGGCTTTCATTCTTTGTGTGCTTTGTGCACCAAACCTGTTCAGCAACACTTTGTAGGTTTTACATAAACATTGATGGTCCTGGCTTTAGGGTTTTCACTGCTCCAGGAAAGCTGGAAACAATCCCCACTGTCACTCATGTTAAATTATCAGATTTCCAGAATGATGATGGATGAAGTTCCTGAGGTGTCTAGGAACCTTAATGCTTTCTTCTGAATGATGCCAGTGAAAGGAAACATCTCTTATTGGATGGTAATGTTTGATGAAAGCTTTCCAGCCCTCTAAGAAACTCATTCAAAAGAAATAATTTTGTAATAAGAGAAGATAAATTTAATTACTTAGCTATTGTGAAAGAAACAGCAGACTCTGGAATATGCTGGATGCTCTTGAAACACTTGAAGACAGTTTGTTCTGAAACTTGCAAAACTTACTAGAATGGGTCAGATTTGATTTGTATTTCAACTGATGAAAAAGAATTTATCAAATTCTCATCATGGGCTATTTCAGTTTCATTGAAAGTATTTTTATGTGAAAGTGGTCAACCATATCTTCATTTTAAAGTATTATCTTAATATTTTATTTTAAACAATGACATAATGGTTTGCCTTGCTATCTTTTTGAAATCATAATACTATATTTTAAAAATTACTTCTTATATTGCTTACACTTTTCTCTCCTCTCAATAAACATATTTGAATAACTCGTCTTGTAAAGCAGGCAGCCAAAATTTTTATTCACTGTCTCTGAAATAGATAAAAATATTGATTTGTAATTGTCTTAAACATTTGGAAGTAAGGATGCAAATTGAAAGATAAAGAGAAATGTGATATGTCACACCAAAGGCATGTCAAAACCTCTTTTTACCCTAACACAGCAAGAAGTCTAAAACTTAGGAAAGATCTCATTTAAGGATGTTTTTTCTCCCAAGATACCCTCCAAAACCTTTAGTATCAGGTACCTCCTGAGCTGGAGGTCATACTGTGCATTTTTTCTGATGAATTTTTTTCCTTTGGTTTCTATCATTTTAGCACCCATAATTGCTGCAGCAAGGAACTCTGCAGCTGGAACATGAGATGTAGGAAAAGCTGCTTTTCCGTGGTTTATTTTTTTTATTCTGCTCACAGCTAATTGCACTTGATGTCTCCTCGCTCCTGCACTGGAAGAGACGCTGGATAATCAATTCCTTTTTGCCTTTGCCAAGCCTGATTTACCAGACCTTTATCAAATCCTCTTTCAGCCGTCTTTTCTCCAGCAGGACAAGTCCTTGTCTACTCAGTCAAAGTAAGAACAGTATTCAATATTCCTTTTCATCATTGTTGCCCTTCTTTGAGCCTTTTTTAGAGGAGGATGAGAGCTGTGTCGCATGGATTTATGCAGGAGCATAAATGTTTCCTATTTGTTCTCTCTTTTTTCTCTAAAAGGTCTTAGCATGCTATTTTCTTTTTTCAGTCTTTCTGAGCTATGGAAAGTACCTGAACTACACATCATAACCCCACTCTCAGCAACTTTGCTGAGCACAGATCTCTTCCTTTAATATGCAAAATAATTTTATATACAAAATAACCTTTTTTCCCCCCACCCATGTACATTACATAACATTTACCCAGATTGAATTCTATTTGTCCATTTTGTTTCCCAGATCCAGTTTTCAGTATCCTTAGGCCAACGTTTGCAGACACAATCTCTTGATCTTACAACCTCAGAACTGTATTTTCAGCAAAATTTTTCATATATATTAAGGAATTTTTTAAAAAATCAGATAAACTCCTAATTTCATGGTTTTTTGTTGCATTTAATGGCTTGTAGCTCCCTTGATCATTCATAGTATATTTCTTGAAAATTTTTCATCCTTCCTGTATCTGCCCCTTTCTCCTTCTCAGATATGGAAGTGAGTTTAAAGGACGCTTTATGCACCACTAACAGTTGTTCACTTTCTGGTCCTTGAACTTCTTTTGGAATCCTAGGTAAGTTCTTATTGATGCAATTTGTCCCTGTCCAATTTTGTTGTTTGCCCTGTAAAATGTATTGACACCTCAATTTGATTCAGCTCTTCAGTGAATGCCCCATAATGAAGGGCTACAGTGCAGAAACCTCCCCAAGCTCTTCCACAACAAATATAAAGGCAGAAAATTAATTTTGTTTTCTGGTTTGCCCCTTTTTTTTCCCTGAGTGATCCTTTTGTACCTTTATTATCTATTGACTCTAGAGACCTTCTGGAAGGCTTTTTACTGCTAATGTGTTTGAAGGACAATGTATTAAGTGTATAAACACAGCTGGTAAAGACTTTTCAATTACAAGCTATTTTTGCTCTATCTTTCTGTGTCTCTTACATTCAACTTGCCAATACCTATATTCTGTGTTTTTCTCATTTAAAGAGAACCTTAGATTTTCTGAAAGCTACTACTCAACTTGAACAACCTCCCTTCCCCAAGGTGTAGCCAGACCTTCATTTTTCCCTTTCTCAGAAGATTTCTGAAACGTGATATGCATTGGCTTTATGCCTGAAAATGCCATTACAGTGCCTACCTGAAGGCTGCAAAGATTTTACTCAACATCTTCCTCTTAGAAGAAATCTAAGACCAAGATTATGTAAATATTTAACACTTTAAAAAAGTGGTTTGGCCATCATGTCCACATACTTTTATGGAAAACTAATTAGGTATGTGCTTTTCTGGCTGTCTGGAATTCAATAATCAACATTAGTTTAGTTTGAAGGGTGAGTTTAGAAGAGCTGTGGTCTTAAAATTGTGCTTATATCAGTGGTACCTCAATGTGCACACATTAGAGAAGAACTTTTTCGTCCTCAGTTGAATTTTACATTGACCATTGTTCAATTATTTCAAAAAGTGAGGATTACAGCACAAAGTGTAGCAAGCTATTAACTTAAAGCTTGTTCCTCCCTATTTTATTTCTTAAGAGTGCTGAGCCAGTTAATTCAGGAATGGGGAACAATCATACATTCAGAGTCTAGAGAACTTTGCACTCGATGAAAATTTGATTTATAATGTTTCCTTGAAAAAATGAAAATGGATAAAAAGAACTAGTGTTGAGGTGGGGTTGGTTGGATGGGGTTTTTTTTCCTTTTTCTGAGATCTTTCTTCTGGGAAAAGACATATTTTTGCAGTGTTGTGCAGAAAATACCATGCTGAAGGCTTTGGTAAATTGAAAAGTTTAAATGACGGAAGGAAAAGCAGGAGATATGGAGCTGAGTAATGTGGCAACTTCCATCTTGTACAGCCAAAGCCTGATGTGAATTACCTTTGAAGTACTTTTAGAAGTTAGCATACTGAAAAGTGAGAGTGGTTTAAGGTTTGGGATATGGCCATTCATTGTATCTCACACTGGGACAAGGAGACAGACATTGAAGGTCCTGGTTCAAAGCACTCAGGAAAAGGATTTTGGTAAATCCCCACCCAGTGAGATCAGCACTTGGGTTACTCAGTGGGGCTCAAGTGGCTCACCACAGACTCCCAAGACTGGTGTGCTCTCAGGAGTTTTATTAGTTGGATTAGCTGAGCTGGAAAGTTATCTTAGTTTACAGCAGGTTATTTGCTGCAGACACTTCATTTCAATTTTGTTTAAAAAGTCTTGTGAGCTTTTCCATTGCTGTTTTTCCCCCATTAATCTTGATGCATTTCACATAAGAAAGTTTAGACAAAGAAGATCTTGTGCATCTGCTTCTTGTGCAGAAGGTAAGTGCATAACTGAATGGATCACAAAGAGCTGTAACATTGTTGAGGCTGGAAACAATGCAGATCCACACAATCACACCTCTTGTAATGGAAGTTTCAACACTAAAAACAAGAGTGCCAAAATCAGCCTCAGAGCTTCCTCAATCAAACAGAAAGAGTGCAAATATATTCCTGCCAGTGGAGAAAACATGTTTCTAAGAAGGGAAGGAGATGATTCAAAACCTCCAGAGAGCTTTGTGGCGAAATCCCAACATTTTTCTTGGAAAATACATTCCATAGCAGAACAGTCATTTGTCTTAACACCCCATGGCTGCCTCCAAACAAAGCGTTCTGCCAGTGACTGGCACAAACTTCAAGCTGCAGCCAAAATCAAGCTGGTTCTTTTTATTCTTTCCTGTTTTTTTTATTTTTTCAGTCTCTCAAGGGCACATCTCATAGCCTGGATGAGAACACAGAGAAAAGCAGATGGCAACACCATTTGCATCCTGAGTGACAGCTGAGGTTGCCAAAATGCTGATTAATGGCCTCGTCACCTCACAAACCTTTGTTAACTCGGCTCTGCTCGGCTGTGTAGTGTTATCTGAGGACCCAGAACAGGGCAGGCACCTCCCTAAAGGCACCATCCCAAAAGGATCTGCAGGCTTTGTTCAACACTTTGCACCCTAAAAACATCACTACAACAGGAAAATGCTGGGGCAGGTCACTGACTATGCTGCAGCTTGGGAATTTAGGGAAGGGACTGTAACACCTTCATGCACCTCTGCTCTAGAATATGGCTTGTAAGGAGAGGATTTTAAGAGGCCATTCATCTGTTTTGCTGTTCTAGCATTGCCTTTTTTCCCCAGAATGTGGCAAATCTCCAGAGCAGGACCATCTGACCACGTTCTAATTACTCCAGAGCAGCCTGGGTGGGATTGGCTGCACTCGGGGGCACAGGCAGAGGCAGAGCTGCTGTCACAGGGGTCTGGATGGGAAGAAATGCAACCCAGGGAGGAGTGATTTCACTCAAAATCTGTTATCAGCAAAATATTGGATGGAATGTTGGAAATCTAATGGTTGCCATGAGTTTGGCCCACAGAGGAGGGATCCTTTGCCTGTTTTGTGGGACAGAGACTTCTACTGCAAAATCTACCTTCCAGCTTCAATTAGTAATGCAGATCTTCTCAATAAATATAGATCTCTTCAACTGATGTCCTCTTCATCTAGTGCCTATTTTTACATGTTATCCAGAAGGAATGTAAATAATGAATATCCTCTGAGGCACTGGTTCAGCCCTGGTGCAGCAGGACAGCCAAAGGGAATGAGAACATGGCACAAGGTTAGATGAGATTTTCACACAATGTCTGATCCCAGAGTAAGGTCAGATCTCTCAGGAGATAAAGGACATGGGATTTGCCAGGCTAAATTGGCCAATAACAGCTGCTTCAGAGGGAGGGGAGGAATATAATAAAAAATGAGCAAGAAAACATTTTTACTACTTCAGGCAGTGAATAGCAGACTGCTGGGCATGAGGAGGATCCCCAGAGGGAAAGATGGTTACATTAATAACACATTCTAGTTAGCTTTTGGATCTCATTTCCTTATGCACTGACAGGGCAGAGTTTCCAGAAGCACCACACTGTGATGGGCAATACAGAAATGTCTGCTCTTGGATCCAGCTGATAAAATGTCCCAGTCCAGGAGGTTCTGCACTGCTACAATCCAAGGTTAGTGATGTGCTCTGGGAAGGCACTTTTTGGCAGTGTTAGAGTGCCTGTCAGGAGCTGCTGGTCCCCATCTTCCAAAGCAATATTGCTGTTCTTCCAGAGACAACAGTGTGGGCTCAATATTATATTGAAAATTTTGTACTGATTGGTTTTGTAATATCTTTCTCTCTGAAGATGATCTGGCCTGCTTGGGATAACACTTTCTCATGAGTTTGCCTATCAAAACTTTCTCTGTAAGGTACTTAATATGGAATAAAAGCAGGACTAAATACCTTAGAATCTTATCTTATTGAATGCATGTATTTCTGCATTCAATGTTTTTTTCTCTTGCTCATTACAAATCTACGTGCAGTGATTTTAATGATAATTTTCTTGAATACTTAATAAGAATTGTGTGGTTGGAAAATTAGAACAAATTGCCATTTAAAGTAATCCATAATTGACAGAAACTGCACTTTTGTGTCTGGTAACCCAGAGGCCAAATGAAATTCTAGTCATGAGATGACCCAGTTGTTTTGAGCTTGTTTACATTTGTCCCTACCTTTTCTCGGTGCTGTACAAGTGTCAGATGATGATTTCTCCTGCTAGATGAAGGAAAAGAGATCAGAATAGCCAGAGTAGCTACATCATTTCTGTCTGAGTGAAATTCATGTCTGAGGAGATGACTGTCACACAAAGAAGGCATTCAGACATTGGAACATGATCACTGGGGACCTGCTGTGATCTTTGAGCTTGTCTAAACCATTGACCCCAAAATTCTTTCTGGTTTATACAGGCGCTATGGTCATGGACATTCTGGAAACACTTGCAGGGGAGTTTCCCTCAAGCCTGCTAGTGGACAGTCTGTCTAGATTTCCATGCTGTTTTTCTCTTCTTGCAGAGAGAATTTAATCAATTTATCTTCACCATGTCCTACTCTCCCAGAGCATTTTGTTTCCACTCTTTAGTCATTCAGACCCTGTCACTTGAGCTTTCTTATATCAACAATCTACTAGCACCATGAATTCTAGACTGTTCCCATCCCTCTCATAGCTGACTTTTATTCATAGCTGATTTTTATGTTTTTACCTCTCATACATGATTTTTATAATGTTTCCATCAGAAGGCATTCTTAAATCTCCATCATTCTTCTGCATCCTCTCTGCTGTCTTCTCACATTCTTAACAGCTGATGTGAAGATAAAATTATCAAACTGTAACATGACCTTATTCCCTCTTTTTGCCTATTTTTCATTTCTCCTTTCTTTCCTCTTGACTCCAGTTAAAAAACACCATCCAGCCTCTGCACTGTGTTGCATTTCATCACATCTGCTGACCATTCCTTCCTTCACTGTCATGGTATTGCTGCCTTAAGTTTCTCATTTACCACAGTATTATTTTTCCTGTCTTCATTACACAATCCTGCACTGGTATTTTCTACTAAAAACAAACACTCTCGCACTTTAGCCCATTTGCTTCTGTAGAGACCAATCTACCTTCCCATCCTCATTTATCTTTATTCTTATTTACCCTGCTGTTTCCAATCCCCTCAATTCCATGCTCAGGCCTGTTAGTTCTGCCTTGTATCCTTTGCACTCGATCAATTCAAAGCACTCATGCCAAAATTTTTAATGGCCTGTTGTTACCCAAGTCCTGGAACCTGTACTCTGTCTTCATCTCTGTGACCTGACAGCTGCCTTCAATACTGCCACCATTCTCCTTTTCCTGAAATATTGCCTTTCTTGGATGATTCAATTTCTTCCTAGCTCTCCTCCAAGCTATTTGCTCACTCATTCTTTTTCCACAGGATTCCCTTTTTAAACAAAACCATTTTTTTACTCTGTGATAACATGATCTACATCTCAATTCCGTCTGCCTCTCCTGTTATAAAAGTAAAATTTCTACCAGTTAGTTTTGTGGTGTAAGGATGTGTAGTCCCCTGGTCTCCTTCTGCACCCCTCCAGTGGTTCCCTGTCACCTCATTTCACACACACTGAGGGTTTTGTGTGTGGACCCTCCTTTTTCTCTGCAGGTAAGGGACCCTGAGCCCTGTGGAGGTTTTTATTCTGGAAGATGGAACAAAAGCAAAGGCTGCTAACCACAAAACCTCAAATTGTAGATTTTGTGCAGCCTGGTGACCAGACTCTTGAGGGAAACTTCCAGTTAAGCCTCTTTTAGGGAACAATGTTTGCAAATTTTTGTTTATTTCCATCTTCTATAACGGTTTTACAAAGGATGGAGCATCTTTGGCATCTCAGTACTATTGTGTATCTACAGCTCTTCTGAGAGGCATTTCTGTCATGGGCATTTCTTGCATTAGACTGTTATCAGTTTGAAAAGTGAGCTCAGATGGGGTTATTTATAAAATTTACAGGGTTTTTTTTCCCTCCTTCTACTTTCTGTTTTTATCAGAAAAAAACTGTACTTACATCATAGCAGAAATATCAGCTAAGACATACAATTACCCTGAGAGATGTAATTACAGCCTAAACCCACGAGAGGCATGTGATTTTATTTGTTCCTTTGTTTGAATGACCTCTTGCTGACAAACTCAAGGGTCATTATTGTGGAAACTTTCAGGCAAAAGTGATGTCACCAGAAATCATTTTAATGGAGCCTCATCTTCACATCCTATTGATTTATCTGCTACATATGAAGGGAAATCGATAAGCAGAATAATTTTCACATCTTTTAAACTTCTACAGTAGCCAAAAAATATTGTCTGGTGCAGACATGAATCATTGGAAAGAAAAATCTTAGCTGTTGATAGGGATGGAAACATTTCTTTATATTAAGAAGCTCATTTTTATGTCTTGCTTACCAGCCTTTGTTTGATGTATTTGTACTAAGGGGGAATTTCACATAGTGACAGCAGAAATAAAAACCTTGAGATTTTCCATATTACAAAGAGAGATCTGCAGAGAGCAGAAGTCAGGCCCAGCAGCCCAGGAGGAACACAGAGAATTTGTCCAAATATCCATGGATAAGGTTAGGAAAGTTATAGCTCTTATAGAATTGAATATGGCCAGAGATGTCAAGGGAAGAAGAACTTTTATAGGTACACCCGTGATCAAAGGAAGAATAGGGGAAATGTGGGCCCTGCCCAGAAGCAAACCAGAAAACTTGGTCACCTGGGATATAGAGAAGGCTGAAGGAGGCTGGAGCTATATGATCTTTAAGGTCTCTTGCAACCCAAATCACTCTGTGATTCTATAATTTCAGCTAAATCCATGTAGATTAGATAATCATAGAGTCAGAATAATTTAGGTTGGAAAAGACCTTAAGATTGCTGAGTCCAAATGTGTTTGCTTACTGAAACAGAAGACCTCAGCTGCCTTCTTTTTTGCAATAAATTAAATGTTGCTTTATGGGTGTATTTTTCTGATTATCAGGGGTTCTTTAATAATAATCCCAAATAAGTTTCTGAAAAATATTTCTTTCACCAAACAAAAACCATGTTTTTCAATGTTTTCAGATCATTCACTTGGCTCTGTACCTCATGACACCTCATAGAGGCTGAGCTTAGTTGCTTGTTATTTGATAAGGTCAAATCTGAGTTTTCTTAAGTAAGTCACAGTTGTTTTAATTATAAATATATTATTATATATTTATTATAAATACATAATATTTATTATAAATATGCAAAAAAACATCTTAAGTGTGTGGTTTAGCTGCAACACTTGAATGCAGTCATTGACAAAATAATCTAGTCATGCCAGAATATGATGAAAAGTAATTTTGGCCAGCTGGCTCCCTTGGGTGCCCATTGCTTTTCATCACTCAGTTCACAGAAACTGGTCTTCACCTCATCCATCACAGTTTGAATGAAAAGCAATAAAACCAAGGAAGTTTGATTTGCAGGTAATCACAGATTGAAGCTTTGAAGGGAAACTTTGGTGGTTTCATCCTGTGACCGAGCTGTCAGTTTCTCATCTCAAGCAGCCAAGGCCTCGCACAGCCCTCCTTGGGGCTGTGCAGGGAGCAATCTTCCAAATCTTTGGGCCAAAATATCCTAAAGACATCTGGAGTTTGAAAAGAAGCAGCAAATAATGTCGTGTTAAACTCTGTTCCATCATAGTTCGATAAAATTATTTTTCTAATTATGGCTATTTTGTGTGCTGTTGGAGCCATGGATGCATGAATGCTTTAAAAGGATTTCTTATTATAGTGCTATATATTCTTATTATATTGTATGAGAAAAGTGATGGTTTCAATAAGTTCAACTGGGAGCTCTTCTCCAAGACCCTTTCTGCTGATGAAAGAGTGAGTGTGATGTCTGCTTGCCAGACTCTTCCATTTTTTGCATCTTTTTCCATTCCCTAAGCTCAGAGGATACAGGCTCCAAATTCACCACCAACTTTTACCAGTGGGCTCAGCTCCAAGTAGTCTCTTTCCCCTCAGCCACTTGCCAGATTAAAAGCATTGCATGTTTCCTCACAAACACTGACCTCACCAGCCTCCAGCTGTGACTGCTATGCAGAGGATAAAAACAAGGCTTGCTCCTTCTCTGTCTGCATAAACTCTTTACTTCAATTATGCTTATCTAGCAGATGAAACACCTTGCTAATTCAAAAAAAGACTTTTTACATGAAGGGTACGGCTTCCTCAAGGCTTTCCAAACTAAATTAGTATTCAATTTAAATCTTTCTTCACCTCCTAATCTTTGAAAATCTAATCATGCATTTTTCCTTTCATTGCGTTACCACATCAAAACAAAACTTGTAGATACTTATTCTAAATTCCCTATCTTTCCTTCAACGTTTTCTTGAACAGCCATAGTTTCTAGAAACCTCATCTGCAGTCTTTTTTTCCCTTTGAATTTATATATCTATGTTTTGTTGGGTTTTGTTTTTATTTTTTGTTTGGGTTTTTTTGGGGGATGTTTTTGGTTTTGTTTTTTGTGTTTTTGGGGTTTTTTTGCAGTTTGTTTTTTTGTTGTTGTTGAAAAAAATGAAACCTTTTTCATATAAAATACTTACCAAGGGCGATGCAAATTGGCCTAAGCAGGCTGATTTCATCAGGCAATTGTAAAATGCTCTCTGAGTATATTAACAACTGTTACCTGTATCAGCTTCATGCAATCTTAATTGTATATTGACTTCTGAAGAAAATTCAGCAAGGTCAAACTCCAGTCAAAACTTTGAAGAGTATTTAAAATATTAATTATTATATTTATCAATTTTATAAGTATTTGGTAATTATGTCTAACAGATGGAGTCAAAAGGCTCAATCTTACAGGTGCTTTCAGCAGATATGCAGCAAGTCAACAATGTTTTAATAATTGTTCTTACTGTTAGTACAGAAATTAGCAATAGTTTGTTGCATCTGAACTGACCTCAAAATATTTATCCTGGGATAGTGGAGTAGCCCTTGAACTGAGCAATCTTGAATAGAGAAGATATTCAACCTGGATTTGAGTGAGGAGAACCAAGGACAGGAGGCTGGGGACAACTCAGCTCCAAAAGCTGCCTCAGATCTCCTGTCTTGTCGAAGTGCTGGGCAAAAGGTGAGACCTCAGCAGGTGCTCCTTTCTGTCCTCCTGTTCTTCAGCCAGCTGTGCTGCTCTGGACATGGAATTAACAACCCGGTCTGAGAGAATGTGCCATTGATCACTGCATTTCCCAAAAGCTTCAATACCCCTCAGAAGTAACAAAGCTACCTGTAAAATCACAGAAAAATACTAGGAAAAAGGGAAAAAAATGGTCCTGTAGTTAATGATTGGCCATTTGCAGAAGAATGTGGGTTCTTCCCTGAAATAAATGCTTTCACAGGCTTCAAAAGTCCTGCTAATATGGTAAAGAGAAGGAGATGTTTGCAAAAACTTGTATCATGTCCATTTTATTCCTTGCTGACAAAAGCCCATTAACATTCTTGACAATTCACAGTTTTTGTATGTTCTAGATAAACCTCCTTTCAGCCTTGGTTGATTTTTAATTTGCTCAGCTTCAGAGAATGGCCCTTTCTAATGTTAGGGCCGAAGTCAGGGTCAGGGAAAGCAGAACTGCCATGATCATTTGACATCTCCTGAGATGAAACCCAAAAAATTACAGTGGAGACCTTTTTTCCATCCCTACTGCATTTGAGCTGCCAGAGTTTCTCCTTCCATGTGCAACAGAGTGTTTCTGGCAATGGATTAAAGGATTTTTTCTTCCAGCAGTGCCCATACTGGGCTGGTGGCAAGGCAGATCAAGGGGATTGGACATTTCTGGAAAAGCCAGACCATAATTTTATAACTCTGTTAGAGTTTTTAGGGTTTTAACAGTGAATCCATCAGGAAGTCTTTCAAGAAATATTTTTTAGGCGGTAGGTCATGAGGAAACTCATGATCATACAGGAAAGGAAAAAGAGATTTTGCAGCTCAGATCTTTGTTTGAAAGTATCTGAAGAAATAAACACATTTTCCCCTGGCAGCTGTTTAAAATGTATTGGAGTATCTGCTTGCATTATTTATCTCATTCTGGGTGTCTGATTGTGCTGGCTAACTCTTCCGAGCAGGAGAGGAAGTTCTGATTAAATGATGTGTGCCTAACTGCCTTTTTTAACTCACTACCAACTGTACAGAGAAGTTGGCATGTGCAATCATGTCTTCATCATTTACGAGCCATGGTTCACTTCCATTTCCATTTCTATTTCAGTCAGTCCGTCTTAAACAAACACAGCCTATTTTTCATTTTGTATTTGGACACCTGAACTATTTTATGATATTTTAGTCTAGATTTATATCCTGATAGGCATTGGAAAATGCTACAAAGAAATTTCAAATCTTATCTTTAATTACAACTGACAAATTATGGGGCAGATTACCATTTATTCCTATGTAACATTGATTATGCCTAATTCTGTCTTTTCTTGCACTGTTTTGTGTAACTAAAAAAAAAAAAAAATCTAGTAAATTAGTAAAATTCATTAATTCATTCATGTACTAAATAGTGCTTCTCAAGAAATATTTCTTGTACCATCATTGACTGAAAATAGGTAGCTTCATGAGATCCCCCAGGAACTTCTCATATTTACATACTTATTTCTCCAAATAGCTGTGAACGATGCAAGTTCCCTGTCCAGTAAGGGACAGGAAAGGTTCCTCTCTGTATTGGACAAAATTTTCTATATTTTACCAAATAGCTCTCAAACACAGCTCTCAAATAGTGTGAGAACATCCCCAAATGCTGCCTCCTATCTGGCAGAGAAAATTACATGGACAGGCTTAAAGAAGCTCTGTGCTCTGGTTTGCAACAAAACTATTTGTCTGAAATATTGACATCAGTAAGAAGCCCTGCACTAGAAATTAGAGGTATTTCATAAAGTTAAAGGAAAGCTAGTCAGGAAATCAGAAACATTAGAAAAAAAAAAGCCTTATGTAAAGATACCAACACCTCAAGGATTTCTCTGTTCATGCTCAAGAGATGCTCCAGCTAAAAGAATGGATTCACAGAGCTGGCACTTATGATCTTTAAAGGATCCTAGTCAATTTGTGAAGCCTTTAGTCCATGACAAAGCCAAATTTAAACCTGAATGCAATTAGAAATGGTTAGAGATCTCCTAGTGATAGCCCTGAAAAAAATATATCATAAAAATCAGTATTTTGAATGTGAAATTGCTATAATATTGTGGCTCAGAATTGTTTTGAGATGGATTAAATGGTTTCTAATAAATCTGTGCACTGGAATCCAGATAAATAGATTTTATATCCAGATCCACAGGAGGACCTCATAGAAGGTAAAACTTGCCACATTCCATTAGCAATGAAAACAAAGTTGAAAAATTAATGTGTGAGACAATTGCTGAGGTTTTGTGTGAGAGACCACCACCAAGGTAATCACCCCTCAGATGCAAGATGTGATCAAACCTCTTTAAATCAGTGAAACCCTGCTGATTTACTGTGGTCAGGAATTTGCTGGCAGACTTTTAAAATTTGATTAATAGATGCAGAGAAAAAAAATTGTGTAGTTTATGCAATCTGCTGCTAACAGGAAGGTTTAAAAGTGATTTAGAGCAAGTGTCCAAAAGAGAGAGGCACATGCCTTTTTCTCCTGTATTTGGTTAAATGGCTACTAACAGACATCTGGAGAGAAAGTCAGAGGAGCAGTTGTTTTTGGAAGGGCAAATTCTAAATTCTAGGTAAGGAAATACACCAAGGTATAAAGAGGGCCACAGTGGAGATGAAACACTGCAGAGTGTGGTGGTTTGGTTCAGCTGAAATGGAAAGTAAAGTCTTTCCACACTTGTCTGAGGAATTATTAACAGATACAGAATTGTCTGCGATGGTTTTAGAGAACAGGATGGATATATATTTGGAATAATATATAATATATGGATAATAATATATAATGAATATATATCGAGAGAAAGAGAGCGAGACCATCACTTTTGCTTATCTCCTGGGGTTCTGCCCTGTCTACTCATGCCAGCCATAGAAATGATGAGGCTGTCTCCCTGTCCTAGCTGGGGCAGATGTGGGGAGTGTGACTGGCACAGCTTCCAGGTCTCCTCACAAACAGATCCCTATCAGAGAGTCCATCTCTTCCCAGCCCTGCAGCATCCCCAGGCCCTGGAGGCACAGACATCAGGCTTATTTTAAGCTGCCTGTAGATTCCAGAATGAACGAGAGATTTAATATGGGGAAATGTTCACTGATAAAAGGGACTTATTTACCATGCCTGCTCTGTGTGCTGCATTCCAACAGAAGCTGATAAAAAGCGAGAAATAATAATTTTAAAAATGTATAGGTGGATTTATTCCTATGTGATGTTGTCCATCACCAGCAAAATATTTTCCTCACTGCAGGACAGGAAACTAGGAGAAGGGGGTGAAAATAGCACATGTCCTGCTAAGCAGAATTTGGAGCAAGAAGAAATAATTTACAGAGAGAGCACTAATGTTTATGAAGACCACCTGTAACCCAACCTGTACCAAGGCTTACCAAAGAACACAGGAGCCCTATCAGATATGGGAGGGGAAAGGTTTGATGCCAGCTGATAGGGGAAGGTTAGCTATTTTATGTCTTGGGATGTGTTATTAAAAACCTTTGCTGCTATCACAAATAAGCTGAATTTATGTCTGTAAGCATAGTACCAAAAATGCAACACAGATCACATAATCTTGTTTTCCAGCCAGACCACTTAGCAATGCACATAAAAATATCACATAAAAAGGAGTCTAATGCCTCAGATCTTTACAAATGTCTAACAAATAACAGTTTGAGAGAGAGGAAAAACATTATGCATAAAACATCATCAATATATGTTGCCTTATTCAAGGAACATATTTATGTATTTTGAACATTTGCATTTTACAGTTTGCCATGAAATATTCTCTTTCCTTGGTTTCAGAGAGGAGGCAGACAGCTGGTGGAGCCACAGATATAAGAATGTTTTCCCTTATAAATGCCTTTGACTGTTGCCTTCCACAGGGACAGAAATCAGCTGGAAGAGGGAGCAAAGTTTATCTGTGCTTTGTCAGACTGTGGCAAAAGGGTGTGTAAGCACTACTCTACAGAGGTACAGCATTAAACATATCCCAGAGATATGCTATGGACTAGGAAAAGTGTTTAAAAATCTCTTTTCAGCATGATCTCCCCATTGTTGTGCTTTGGGGGGGTTTTTTGTGAGCCTCAGCTGAATCCTTAATGTTGCCTTAACCCTTTCATTGTGGGAATGGGAGGAAAGACTTGATTAAAAAATGGTTGTAAGTATTGTTTCCACTTTTAATTCCAAATGAAGAAATTATGTTTTATCATAATTTAAAATTTAATATTTTGCTGAAGAGAAGCGGTGGAATCACCATCCCTGTAAGTGTTCAAGAAACATAAGCTGTGGTGCTTATGGACATGGTTTTGGTAGTGGTAGGTTAATTGTTGGACTCAATGAGCTTGGAGGTATTTTCCAACCTTAATAATTCTATCTAAAGAATTATTTAAATATATAATTATACAGAATATATATAACTGTATTGGTTATTAAAATATTTATGTTTTATAAATTAAAAAGTGGTAAAAGGAAGGTCACATTGCATAGTGCCCTTTTTCATGCATTAAAAAGAAAACTTAGACAAGTTAAAGTAAGATTTTTTTGGGAAGAGAGGGGTGAACATTATTATGAGGAAGGAGACCATAACTGTCTGCTTTTAGATTAAATCAAAGAATAGGTTCATCATTTTTCCCTGTGGCAATTTAATTCACATTTTGCACTGTTCAGGTAGAAGCATATTAATGTCAAATTACAGAAAGCTAGTCATTGTACTGCAGTGAATAACTAATTCCATTGTTAAAATGTATCAGTGGTTCTCAGCCAAGGATAAATGACGTTGCCTTTTCTATGCATAAGGAAAAATCCTCAGTGCAGTCAGGAGACTGATGAATGTTACAGATACTCTGTCTTCTTACAACTCAAACCCTCATCTGAATTGCTCATGCCCACTACTCCTGCCAGCCAGGCCTGTTAAAAAGATAATTTAAAAAATTCACAAAGGAAAAGCGCTGTTTCTCCGTGTCATGCTGCCTGTTTTGTTCATTTGTCAGGTCTCTGCATATTGCTTTCACCAATCTCCCTGTGCATTCATCAAAATGGTCCCACACCCCAGTGACTGTGGGATCCAAACCCAGCCAGCTCCTGGGCCCACACAGGAGGAGGAGAGCATTTCAAAGGACTAACAGAAGTGAAATACAAAATTTCATGATCACTGGAAGCAAGGAAAAGTCCTCAAATCAGCTCCTTGGATGGAGTTTCCTGCTCTTCTCCAGCCCAGGAGATCAGTGCCCTGTGCTGAGTGACAGTGAGGCTCACAGAGACAGCAAAACCAAAAAGCTTTCCTCTCCTTCCTCCACAAGGTAATGGTGTTTGACTCTGAAGGAGGGGAGGACAGTGGCAAAAAGAAGCCAGAAAATTGATTTTACCTCTGGCAGGCCATTCAAGTGCTATTTAGCATTAAATAACACTTGAATTACCTGTGTTATTTGGCCCTTCAGAGGGCCAAAGCAGCTGTTCCAGTCACCAAAGATATCCTTCCAAGCAGATATTAATCTTAAAAAGTTACTGCCCTCGGGACCCATAAATATTTTTGTTCTTGCTCTCATACCTGCAATTATAAGGATCTATATGCATGTATATTTTTAATCCCTGTGAGCTAATGGATGCTTTTACTCCTTGTTCTGAATCCCAATAGCCAGAAGGACTCTGTTCCTTCACCTCACTGTCCTCTGACAGCTCCCCAGAAGTTCTGACTGGACACACTTAGAGGAACTGGAGAGTTGTTGAACAGGGTGCTTTGGTTGTACAGAACTGTACATCAGATTTTCTGGGCTACCATAAAACCATGGCATCTGGGCCAGCTCAGTATCTTGAGGTATGTTATTAACATTGAAATGAAATCCAGAGCTAATGGCAAATTTTCTGTTTCTCATCAGTCCACTTTCCCCATATTTCTGTTCCCTTTATTCCATTCTCTCACTTTCTGAAGATGTTTTGAAGGACATTTAGGCTTGGTAGATCTTCATTATTGCCCAGCTGGATTTGCAGGTACATAAAAAATGTAGGAGCAACGTAAAATTTCCTTAGGAAAATTTCCTTTGCCATGGAAAATTAAAATAATGAACTTGTCAATTACTAAAAATGAATTACTATTTTTCCTTAACAATTAGGCTTTAAGAGAAAAGATGTTGAAGCATTATCATATTGCTGGAAATGGAGACAAAACCCTTAAACAGTACAGCTAGAGGTGGGATTTCCATCTGTTCTGCTATGGAAAAGAAACTTGTTCAGGAGTGGAGGATTTGCTGCTTTTCAGAAAAAGATCAGGTAAGGTCACAAAAATGTCTCGGAGGTTAATCTCATGGGTGGCTTTATTTATTCCTCCATAGCAGTGGCAGGTCAAATCTGCTTAGTTTAAAAGTCAGAAATATAAGGGAAGGTTTCTGTCTTTGTTTTGACTTCCACCTCCACAAATTAAGCTGGGGTTTGAAAATCAGTCTGCTCCCTTTCTCCATTAGAAATTCTTCCACATGAGTCTGGCTGACTTTTTTGTTCTCCAGGCAGAAATTCAAGTAAAATATTGCAGATCTAAGAGCTAACAGCAATTCCTTCTCCTGCTGAGAGGACTCTCAGGACCCATCCCTCATGCAGGCTCCCTGATATCTGTCAGACTCCAACAGCTAAAGCAGCTCTCCATTACTTTTGTCTTTATTCACTCAAACTGTAAAAACCTCACAAAAACAGTTTTTCTTACCCTGTTTGGAGTTGTATGTGCTTCAGTTTTTAATTACCATTGTAAGCACTTCCTGAGGATGCCTTCACACACCTTGGGCACTGTACAGAGATTTCCAGGTCTAATGCACTCTGCTTTACTATATGGTAGTCACAATTCTCTATTAAATCTCTCATCAGTGTTCCTGTCATATTATTCTGCAGAAGTTCCTGTTTAAATTCAGCATGACTATTCACAGAAAGTGGTACTGCTCAGCATAAGACTAACAAACTTTGACAATAGAAATTAGAGTATTCCATTTACAAGTGCAATTTCCAGAAGCCTGTCTGCATTTCGTGGCACTGCTGTGCTGTGCTGGGCCATTTCAGACATCCTGCTTTCAGCAGGCTTCACTAACTCCAAGGCAGACTTCATTTCTCTGCCTAGAAATAAAAGCTGAGTTGCCTGCCACAGGAAAATCAAGGCACTCCTTCTCATGGGAGTAAAGATGGGATATCCACCCATTGTGGGTGGAAGAGGGACTGGACATTTCGAAGTATGCAAGAGAAAGTAGGTAACATTGTGACAATTGTCTTTCTATTTTATCTGACTTGCAATGCCACCCTGAAAGTCCAATGAATTCAGCAGACATGGCCAGACCATGGACATTCATATCCTTTTTCTTGCTCAGTTGGTGAAAGCATTTCTGTCAAAAGAATTTTTCTGTTAAAAAATATAATTGCTACCCCAAGGAAATGACTTTTTCATTTTTACTTTTTTATTTTTTTTTAACATTACCTCTTAGTCCCAGTCTCTAGATTGTAGTCTGCATCTTACTCACCATCCATCTCCAATGTCACACAGCAATGACTGACAACAGGAGCAGTAATAATAATAATACTGAAAACATTTTACTTTTATCTGATGGGATTAAGTTTTTCCCACAGAAATTTTGTTGTTCCATGTCAAATGTATCTTTATTTTGGTTGCTAATGGAAGTATATTGAATAAATATAATGTTGGCAATTGATGCTTCTGCTTAAATTGATTTGTTAAAAGAACCAATATTATTTTACTGTATTTTACCTTCTGGTACAATGTCTCATGATATCCTGTTAAACATAACAGTCTTAACTATGCATCATTTAATGCAGATATTGCTACTTAGGGTGATGGGCACATTTTTAAGAACAATATATCAAAATGAAACTTTTATTTCTAGGGCTATTACATTGCATTATGTCAAGAAATAGAACACAATGAAATTGATATTTTTCCATAGCTTTCAAATGTGTTTTCTTACAAGTTCTAACAACTCTACAGGAAGTGAAGAGTTTTTTCTTTATAAGAAAAGTCAGACTTTACACACACATACCCGGGTTCCCAAGCAGTCAGAAGCCTTGTCCTGAACAGAAATGTTTTGCCATACTCCTGTTGCACTCAGCAGAATTGCACCCCTGTCCCTGCGTGCTGGAATCAGTGTGAATAGTGTCAGTGCCTGCTCAGGGCTGTCTGATCCTTGGGAAAATCTTCACTCTTGACCCAGCTTGTCCAACTCTCAGCAAATCCTGCCCTGGATGGAAAGGGCCATGTTTTGGGGAAAGAGAGGGGAGTTAATACAGGAGCTGTGTCTTGCTTTACAAGGTGACCTTGCCACCTGCAGTGGGAAACACCACGGCTAAAAACAGAGATACTCTGCAAGTTTGTTATTTATATTTCAAAGGGGCATATTCTTTTAAAATTCTGGGCCAAGACTCTCAGAGATCACCAAACTTTTGAATCCCTGCACACACATAAAACCTTACATTCACTCCTCTACAAAATAACCAACATTCAGTCAGCACCTTCAGCACTTCTCTTAGGGTCTGCAAACTGAAACACAACTATTTTATACCTGAAAGTTTGGTCAAAAATAAAGCAAAGCACTAAATCTACAAGCACCAGTTCAGGCACATTCCCCAGTCTATTCTGGATTTAAAAAGAATAAAACAAAATAAAAGTTCTGGTGCAGGGAGTTCAGTCTACCACGAAATCAGAAGTTCAAAGTGCTGCTGTCCAGCAACCACTGACAGGTGTGAAGTCTCAGTGTGAGGGCTTTGAAGAGAGACAAAATATTTCATAGGTTAGAATTGCAAAGCAGGTTCCTTTAAATCAAGTCAAACTGATAAATGGCTTGCCTGTCCTTCATGTAACAGATAATGTCCAGTCTTATTCCATAATTTCTCTTTTTCAATTGCGTTTTTCACCTTCTGTGCAAAAATAGTAACCTTTTAAAAAGCAGAATTGCAGTTGCTCAATTTAAATTTAGAGACTTATTAAAAATGGAGAACCATTTCAACATTTTTCTCAGAATGTGCTTTAAAATGTCTGGGAAAATTTCAGGGCAGACCACTTTTTGTAAACAAAGTTACTAAAAGCTAAATAAAAGCTCTAAAATGAAACTTGACTGTATTGGGGAGTATTTATGTCTGTAATTTTTTATGAAGACTACAACTATAGCTCTATAGGGGGGAAAAAAACCAAAAAGAAATAAAGAAAAAGCAAGAGAAGACCAACCCAAAAGCTTGTCTAATAAGCTGAATAACAGCTTTGCCACCAGGTTAGGCAAGTAAGAAAGTTAAATATCACAACAGGAAAAAGATGTCTAAACTACCAGACCATTTTAGCTGAGAGTACTTAGGGAATATTTCTAAAGGGTATGTCAAGTCAAAATAACATCTTCACAGTGGAGGAGTTTGTACAGAGAAAACAATGGAGGGAGGAGAAAAGAGAAGAGAGAAGAGAAAAAAGAGTGAAGAGAGAAGAGAGAAGAGAGAAAAGAGAGGAAGGAAAAAAGAGTTAAGAGAGAAGAGACAAAAAAGAGAGGAGAAAAGACAAAAAAGAGTTAAGAGAGAAAGGAGAGAAAAGAGGAGCCCTCATTAGGTCCCTCCAGGAAATAAGAGGTGTTAGGGAGAGAGGAGAAATAGCTTTGATTCATAGACAGAAAAATCAAATATGCTTTCTCTCCTCATTGCAGATTACTAACATATCATTATTTCATCATATCTTTTTCAGACAAGATCCTCTAGCCTGATGACAACCTAACGAGAAGCACCATCCAAACAATGAAGAAGACATGGATTGGAAAAGATCCTTGGGCATGTGACAGAAATAAATGATCCAGGGGGATGGGCTAAGGATGGATTGCATTGTTCAGCTTCTGAACTTAACCAAAATTATATTAATGAAAGAAAAGAAAATATAAATGGGAAAAAATTTAATTATATTAGTCCTCTGAAAGTAACACTTTGGAAGAGACAGTTTTGTTGGAAAAGCTGCTTCCATATAATGGACTATATGGATAATATAATTACCCATATTACAGCAAAAAGAGAGAGTTTTAATTTTAAATAGAGGTGGATAACACATGTACATCTTTCATTAGTGGGTGGCTGCCAGATGAAAACCAATGCCAGGGGATTTTTCAGACTTCAATTTTATGATAGGGAATTTTTTTAAAACAATAGTTTCTGTTCTGAGGAGTCTGAAGTATACAGCAAACGTTATTAAAGCTTCACTGGCCTGGGAGAAGCCCCATGATTGTCAGAAATGCTGACATGAGTGATGTAGAGCCTTAGTGTCTAAATGCTGAAGTATCACCATATTGAAGCTGACACATCAAAACTGAATCAATGATAAAATGCCAGAGAAAAGGTTTCCAGTGAAGATGCTTGAATATTTCAGTGTGACTGCAGTGAAGTCAGCTGGCACAAACTCAGGAAATCCTTTTCTAAAATGACATACTGACCAAAAACACTTACAGGGTCCTTAATGTGCATATTTCATGATAGAGAGCATTTAAAAAACCTGAATAAATTACCATGGATAATCTTTTAAAATATATTATAATTATATATATATCTATATAATATATATATCTATATATCATCTATATATATCTATATATCTATATATCTATATATCTATATATCTATAGATAGATAGATAGATAGATAGATAATAAATATATATAAAATAATAGAGAATCTTTCTCTTTATAGCCAGTGAGAATGATGGTTCATTCTATGTAATTTTTGAAATCCACTGACATCATGCAATGTTTACAATTTCTGGTATTCAAGGGCAGAAAATTCAACATCTTTGGCTACTGACATAAGAACAATTCAATACCATGCAAGCAGCCATGTTCAGCTCAGTGAAGGGGAAGCTGCATGACAAGAAAATCATTACAATCTCTTATAATCAGGCAGATGGATACAGGTTTGTTGGCATCTGGTGAAAGGCTCTTCAGGAGCAGGCTGTACATCCCTTCTTCAGGGCATTTATTAAACAGTTTGTCAGGTGAGATGGCGCTGAAGCAGAATCCCAGACTGGTCCATTTTGGATTTCCAACTGCAAGTCACAGATGGAATAAAGAGGAGAAAACATTCTGCAGTGAAGCAGCCAGAGACCCTAATGAAATGTGGCACATTAATTTCTGAGCTATGAAATTATATAATCCCAGTGGATTTACATTTTGAATTCAAGGATCACAAGGAGGATGAGATAGTCTCTTCTGTGAAAAGTCTGTTTACTTCACACATTGCTTGTGGCTGGGCTTTGCCTCGTGTAATCATCTCTGGCAGAAACCTCTCATTGAAAAATGAAGTAATGAATTATTGCTCCTGAATCATTGCTTGCATTTTTCCAAAGATGTCCAGGAAATGTCAGCCTTGTTGCTTTATCAGACAGACCAAAGAGCTGATATAGACAGACAGACAGATGGATAAACAGACAGGCAGACAGCAAGATATGCAGAGCCCAAGTCTGATCTGACAAAAAGCCCTAGAATAAAATACCACTAATTCATGCCTTGTCTTGTTCTTAAACTGATCAGTGGTGGTGGGGAATTAATTTAATATCATTTTCTAGAGAACTGAATTCAGATGCCTGTGATTAAAAACCCCCAGCAGTTTAAGCTGGGTGTATCCACAGCCCTGTTTGGGTTGCTGTCATCAGGCTGTCAGCTGCCTCACTTCACACCACTTTATTCCAATGCCTGACAAACACTCATGAGAGAAGTTGTTAATTCCCACTTGAGGCTATAGGTACAGAGAGAATGATATTAACAGGAATCAGATCAGTTTTCAGTCTCCCAAAGACCCCAGCAGCAAGCCAGCAGCCTTGGAGCATTTAGATGGGCCAGGGCTCAGTTTTCAGCACTAAAAAGTGCAGGCAGTTCTTTCATCTCTACAACATGAGCCACACAACTGTCCCAGAACTTCTTACCTGCAAGTAATCCAATTTCTTCTGCCATGTGGCCAAGCCCAGTGCCCTTCTGAAGCAGAGGAACAGAACCAAATGCCTCTTGCCTGAGCTGGTTCTCACTGTACTGAGAGTGGCAGGTTCTCCTCAGGCAGTATAATTTCCATATTTTCTTGTCTTTTGTTACTGGTTTGCAGTGGATTACTGTGATAGAAACATAAATATTCCACGAAAGCAGCAGCTTCATGAAGGATGTGACAGCTGGGCAATGTTTCAGGCTGACATAATAAATTACTCAGATTACATATTTACCATAGTTTTGACTTATTGTTTTTCCAATACCAACATGAAGCAGGATGTAAAATTGTGTACAAGAATTTGGGCAGCTATAAACACCATTCAGGTGTGTCATTCACCAACACATGCTTTGCAGTTTGATTTGGTTACAAGACTTCAAATTCTTCTGAAAGCTTCTCAAAGCAGGTGAGTTTTTTTCTAGGTATTAGACTGGAAACATAATCTAGGCATTAAAAGCAGTCTGCAATGAAGCAGAATTATTTTGTTGAGATAATGAGGTTCATTTATCAGAAATTACAGCATAGGGAAAAGGGAAGACAGATTTGGGTATCCTTGGACAGTAGTCTATGCAGAAATAAATACAAAATTCCATGCAAGTTTCCAGAAAAGATGATTAATGTAGAAATTTAGGTTCCTGAATATATCCATTTGAAGTTTGGCTGTTCGATTTTACTCTTCCTTCTCTCTGGAAACATGAGGTCTTTGATGCTCAGTTAAGACACTGGGGGAAGTCCCTATTGTTTAGCAAGAATTAATCACCCTTTGTCCCCATTTTTTCCTCATTTCAAATTTCTAGTCAACTTTAAATTTTTCTTTATATTTGTTTTGGCTTATATTCTTAGAAAGCAAAGATTTTTTTAAAAAATCAACCCCATAATAAGGGCTCACTTTACACAGATTAATGAGGAGTTGACATTTTTTCTATAATACATCTCAGGGAGCATTGACAGTTTTTCAATACAGAGGAAAGCTTGGGAAAAGGTAGTATATATCAAGTGATTCTCAGTCAAAAGTGAAAATAAGAATTAATAAATACTAAAAGACATACATTAAAAATCTGGCATCTCCATGCATTCTTTTTTTTGCCAAGCCTTGGTTTATAATGCAGAACATGACATATGATAAAGGCAAGTGTATATATATATGTACATATATATAGTTGTCTCTTGATCTATTGATAGATATGACATATGAGATCAGAGGTTGTTTCTTGGCTGTTATCTAAAAAAGTCCAGCTAAAGCTGGACCAAAAGTACATTAATGATTCATGTTCAGGTACAGATAGACATGCTGTGAAACACTTTTATCTTTGCCCTAAGAATAGTGTTCTCATATCTCCCAGTCTGTGTGACATATGCAAAATCTACTAAGATTAGTCTTTGTCTATTTTTGATTTAAATTCATGATGTACAATATTATAAGATTACCCACTGACAACACTGTATGAAATATTTGCTTATTAACTATGGATGGAAACATGAGACCCATGAAGTCACTGGTAAAATGCCAAAAACCCAAGATTAAAGTGCAGGAACAAGTGCTAATGCTTGGGATGGAGACTAGCTCTTGATCCATGTCTGTAACTCAGGTGAAGAATTTGAAAATGGTAATATGGATAAAAGATAAGGGGAAAAAATCCCATTGAAATTTTAAAATTAAAATTATCTTTTTCTTCTACAGATAGAAACCTGGGGGAAAAAACCAAGATCTCTGTGTTCAGTTTTCATTGTCCACTGGTTCCATTAAAGCCACTCTGGCACCAGAGCTATTAAAACCAAATCCACAGTACTGCTCATTTTCTAACTATTTAGCAGAACCACCCACTGCCTCTTAACATAAATAATAATTATTTTCTCTGTCATTTAAAAGGTATAAAAGTTGAAATATAATGAAGACCAGATCCTGAGATGAATCTTTTTAAGTGACAATAAAAGAAAAAGGCATAACCCAGTTATTCTCTCCTTCTAGAATATGTAACTCTATGAAAATTTGCAGCCTCCTGCAATGAGAGCATTGCTGCATCCACCTGATTTCTGCAGCATCACAGCTTGCCTTGATTCTTTGCTGGGAATCAAGGGGTTAACCTTGGGCTGCTGCAAGAGCTGGCCAGCTGATTGATAACACAGAACGTTTTAAAGCTGTGGTGCCACTCCTGGCTCTGAACAGCACCAAGCAGCCCTGGCACCCAGGGCATGCCTCAGGACTCCAAATGCTCCAGTAATAAAAATACCAAGGATTATTTAGAGTGAACTTCACCCAGCAAAAAATAAGTGTGCTGAAGGGGCCAGGTGGAAGGAAGAAGGTAAGAAACCATGAGATTTGCAGCTCTCTGCACATCACTCCAAAATGTCTCACTTCAGAGCTTTACCCTGTGTGATGCACTACCCATTAGAGGAGAACCTTAGCCAGGATGAAAGGGTTTCATCACCATTTTACACTGAAGTATTAAGAAATATCTTTTTAATCAAAAAAATTGTGCTGTAAATATCTCAAGATGAGCAAATCCTGATGACAGTTCCCTCTAAATTCTTCAGATTTTTACAGCTGTGCAGTCAGAAACGACCTCTGTTGGTAACTTATTGATTTCAAAGCTCCATTTAAAAGAAGGTGAATCCAGAACTATGCCAAAAAGCACCATATTTTCTAGAGATAATGGAGAATGTTCTTTGACTAAAATAAGTTTTTTTGCTGCTCTGTCACTACTTTGTTATATATATGCCTCATGGCACCTATTGTCAAGTTAAAATGTTCATTCAACATTTCACTGTTTAATGTAAATTTTTTAATAAGATCGTTTATTTTTATTACTGATCACTCAAGTAGAATTTATAAGTTGTATTCCCCTCACCATCCCCAAATACAGTTATCCCCCAAAGGTAAAAAATCTTGGAATGGGTATAAAAATTGAATTACACCAGTATGTTTTTATTCTGCTCCAGCTCTTTTCCCACTGCTCTACAATTAAAATTCTATATGGAATATAACACTGAAGAAATAAATCTTACAGTGTTTAATCAGAGAAGATTCAGGGAAATAAATCACTAAGGAAACAGTGAAACATATTCTTACAATGAATGCATAAAGGAAAAGGTAAATCCTCAGAAGAATGGATAGTTCTGTGGAAATGTTTTTCTTATTTTAACACACAAAAATTAATTTTCATGTCGCAGATTCTGTTTGTGAGTGCATGGGCTGGGGCTGCTGAAGGAAGCTGAAAAACTGAGGGCAAAATAAATATTTGTGGCCATGGGGTGGTCAAGTGCAGCACTTGAGAGCCACATTCAGGACTGGGACAGTGGCACTGGCAATGGGGACACACAAAGATGATGTGTGACTCCCTTAGGGACCTGTCCAGAAAAGCTCTGAAGCATCACTGAGCTCTGGACTCCCAAGTGATGTTGGATTTTCCTTCAGGTTTGTAAGAACTGCTGAAGGTTTGTACTGAAACTCTCTTATCTTTGAGATTTTCCTTGTGCAAATGGCAAAGCAGGTGATGAGTAAAGGCAGGAAAAGGAATGGTGGAACAGCTGGAGACAGAGGATAACATTCCTGTTCCCTGGAGACAGAGGATAACATTCCTGTTCCCTGGAGACAGAGGATAACATTCCTGTTCCTGCCTTCCTGCAGGACTGGGGGGCAATGTGCATTTCTGCTGCATTTCTATAATGGATGCACAACCATTTGAGCAGCACTGTAAAAGGAAAACCAGCAAATAAAGTACCTGCCTTTTAGAAGAGGAATAAGTGAGGAAAGAGGTTCAGGAAATCACTTCTGACCTCAGTTTATTAGTCTGACTTTGATTCATTTTTCTGAAAGAGTAATTAAAAGCATGACTGTAAAAGACAAATACAAGAACAAGCAGCAGACTGTACAGAAAGAGGTACACAGCCAGTGAACCAAAATCTTCTTCATGATTCTAGCTGAATTACATGACAGTGTAAATTTGGGGAGTGGTGTGCAGGTCCAAGCACATGGGGTTCAACTGTGCACATTTCTGTTCTAAAATCAGCTGGAAATTACAAAGGTGATAAAGAACTGGGAGCAGTACTTTGAGGGAAGTCTGCAGTACTGGCAGATTACAGGATATGAACCTCAACCCCATCATCCATGAAAGTGTCACCATCCAGGTGGTGAAGGAACAGAGAAACTTGGGTGTTATGTCCTCTGCAACACAGGCTGAGAGCAAAGGTGAGTTTTCATAAGAAATTTCACAGAAAAAGACATTAGAGTGATCTGAGGGATGAAGAATCTGAAAACAGGAGACCAAAATGCCTTCTTCCACTTCTTTAGCTTAGGAAAACTCATATGGAAAGAGGATGTGATTATTGTCTACAGGAAAAAAAACCCTAACATAAGCATTAGTGTGGGGGAAACACCCAACTCTATTAATCTAAAGAAATCATAAAGGAAAATTAAAAAAAAAACAACCTTCTAATGATATTTAATCTGGCAATGAGTAAAAAAAAATGCTTGACTATCAAATCAGCAAGACTGTCAGAGTCCTCCCATTTGAGTAAACAAGCTCTACCTCTAAAAGATTTCTTGAGCTGTATGTAAAAAGGATTGTATCACATCTGGATTTAGGAATTTAAGAATTCAGTGTTAGTCCTGTGTGTCTCAAGGAAGTGCTGTGAGATAGGCTGACATGCTACAATCCACCTGCTAATCAGACCAATACTTAAAGGCTGTTTTTTCCTAAGGATGTCACTGCTGGAGGACCATCCCAGGAAAATGCAAAACAAACCAGTAGCTGGAAAAAGCCAAGAATTGTTAAATTTTTCAAAAGTGACTGCAGGAAAGAAAGACATTTTGCCTATGTATTACACATTATACAGTTCTCTAAAGAAAACCTGAAGGGTTTTTCATTAGACAGAAATTTGCTACTGCAATAAATGAAAAATTTGCATCGGGATCTTTTGTTTGTTTTAGTTTGGTGGTTTTTTGTTAGTTTGGTTTTCTTCATTGGGTTTTTGTGGTGTTTTAGGTACTTTCTGTTGTGTATAGCAGCTCAAAGAACAGGTATTATCTATAATAAAATGTTTCAGGGATAAGACTGAAACATTTCACAACTTTTATTTCAGTAACAATGTAATCATGATTTACATTGCATATTTTCAATTCTAAGCATAATTAATTTTAAATATGAATTGAAGACCCATGTAGACATAAGAACCTACTCTACACACTGAAGATGTAGACATGAGCAGCAACTGGGATGTTCATAGGCTTGATTTTTGCTTCTTTTGATTTTTTTTTATTAATTACAGGTTGACACAATTTATGCATCCAACATGATATTGCCAAGCAATTCAGAGTTGAGAGGTGGCTGTCTAGGCCATGATTAGCTGGGGGGTGCTTTGGAAATTCATGGCTGGATTTCTAGGAGATTCATTCAAATAAATGATATGAATAATTATTATGTATCAAACATTTTAATGTCTTTGAGCAGAGCAGGCTCTACAAAATGTAGCAGATATATCAGCTCAGAGGAATCAGGTCGTTCTCATGGATGATTCAAGGCCAAACATCAGAACCTCCAGAGCCCAACCAGAACAGGCTTTTTTAGGACAGTGATTATTTCACTTTATTAGGTGATAAAAAGAAAAACTGCTCTCAATCCCTGCCTCTTGATGTACCCTGAGTAAAGAGATTACTTAATTTCTTCCCTAGTTTGGTTCTTTGTATAAAAATTGGTGATAATCATGTAGCTATAAAGGAAATTAAGGAAGTGTTGTTTACTGTCTTAGCTGACCCAAGGAAGAATGGAGCAAAATAACCTGTATTGATATTTTGGACAGAGTTATTCCAGATGTTCTACTTCTGTTTGTTTTTCTTCCTAAGCATCTGCAAAACCTCTCAGTCTGACAGACCTGATCTCTCAGTATTTTGTGGTCGTGTTACCTGGGGAACTGGGCCAGAAAGAGACTTAAAGTATTTTTTTGTCCAATAAAACAACTCACCCTCATGCTATAA
This sequence comes from Cyanistes caeruleus, assembly GCF_971803275.1. Classification (NCBI taxonomy): domain Eukaryota; kingdom Metazoa; phylum Chordata; class Aves; order Passeriformes; family Paridae; genus Cyanistes; species Cyanistes caeruleus. Next base: position 33,507,318 of record NC_141707.1, read on the forward strand.
ATTTCACTGTTGCAAAATCTAATATCTAGATTTTTGAGGGCTGAAATTTATTGTCCCAGCAAGAAACACTCCCACACTGCAAGCTGTGTAATCACAAATATCATTACTAACTATAATCAGAAAATAAGTAAGCAAATACCACTACATGAATAAAGGAAGAATCCAAATTAAATGCTGCACATAGGAGATAAATCCACAAATTTAAAACAAGTAGTTTCACAGCAATTTTCATCTGATATAAAAAGTCAGAATGAGTAGTATTTAGGAATAAAAAGAATACAGTCTTTGACATTTTAGCATTATAGATAATTGCAGAACAAAGTTCAGATGAATTCTGAATCTGACAGCTGTGGTATACTCTCAACATTTTTCCCTTTATATTGAGACACTAAGTTAAAGTTTATAGAAAGAGATGGAATGAAAAATAAGAAAGAAAATGTATAAAAACCTTAAATAACTGCCCTTAAAGATTTTTCATGATTTCAGTATTAAATTTCCTTTTCACTGGCTTTGAAAACCTGGAAAATTAAAAAGATGTTTCTGAGGGATTTGTAATGCCTTCTGACATTTAGACTGATAGAAGGCATGAAACAATGTTTTAGAAGTAGGTAATCAACTGTTGACTTCCAGTAAGATTCTAACCTCAGACTTGTCTTTATTCACAGATTTTGTAGGCTATAGAAGCAGTATTTTCATCAAAGGACAGTTTTTGTAGGCTTTGTGCAATATTGCTGTTCCTTTTGCTCCAGTTCCTTGCTGATCTTTGGGCTGAATCTTACTGCAGAATAAGTAAAGGCTTCACTGGAACATTTCCTGCAGGATTTGTTGGTACCTACATCTTTGGTTGGAGCAGCATCCCTGTGAATTACAGCAGACATCCTGCCTTGCCTTGGCAACTCCAAACCTTTAATGCTTTACTGTGCACAGAATTCTCTATTTTAACAGCTGACACTAATCTTGGATCAATAAAAGGGATGGTTTACCTCAATGGTTTTCTCCTAATCGTTGTTCTTTTGTTCATAAACACACAACATTTGCTGTTGCAGGAACCACGAAGTGCAATTGCTCAGATTGCCATTGAGAACTGAGGCTATTTGGTCCCTGAGTTAAGAAAACAATTAAATATGTACTCAAGCTTAATTGACTGAGTGAAAATAAAGTGACTGTTGGATTCCATTGAATAGTGAAGCTTGAACATGCTGATGTTCTCTTGGGTTACAGCTTTGGTTACCCTCTTTATATCACAGCATTGATGGAAAAAAAGTTTTCATGCACACATTTTTGACAGAAGTGATTAGGATTAAAAACACTGTGGGGAAACTCACCAACCCCCACATCCAGGCTGTGTCTCAATCATCAGTAAAATTTGAATTAAATTGGAATTTCCCTTATTTTTTTTCCCTGCAGACTCTACACCTGCCTTGCACTCGGCGACAGAGAGAGCTAACAGCAGAATTTCACAGTCTGGAATAAGCAAAGGACAAGGTGATGATGGAAAAAATTAGCTCTTTGTTTAGTAAATCATTATCACTAATGAATATGCAAGTACAGCTTTTCTGATTTTAAAAAAGACTTTTTGCAACACCTGAGATGAAAGGGTCAAATCTCACGTAAGAGATCCTACTCCAATTCTGCTGCTAATAATGGAAAAAGCGACTGAATATCTAGATTCAGCAAAACCACAAAAACAGTCAGTTAATGAGTAATTTCTTTTAACTGGGTGTTTATACTAAATAGCTTGGAATTGTGATAATTATAATTTGCACTTGTATTTTATTTTTCAGCATTTTTTTCAATGTCCTTTGTAAACAATATAATAAATCTTTCCAAAGAGAAGCTCAGCTTCCACCTGAGTGGTGATTTTGGATTTTTTTCTTTCCCAGCATATATTTAGCAGGAGAAGTAAAAATATGAATGCACAAGTGGAATTTGAACACACATTGATTTGTTGATATGCGGATACCTGATTGCCTTTGAACCCTAGAAAATTGAACCCTAGAACCTCAAAATCAAAATAATTCAGCAGACATCTGCTTCAGCAATGTCAGTCAGGACATTTCACTTTAAAAGAAGAACTTGATCAGCAGTAATTCTGATTTCTAAACCTTTCCCAGCTGGAATTCTGTGAAGATTGAAGTTTAAAAAAAAAAGTCTCTCTTAAAGTGTGTTAAATAGCATCTGACAAAAATAGAAACTTACTAATTCAAAGTAACTGATTCATTAATGAAGGATCACTAATTGCTCTCATTTCACATTAATTATGGTAAGATATATAGTCTAATGACCTTTGATTACTAGGTCTTTGTGGAGAAAACTGAAACCTTATTAACTTTCCTCCTCCTTCCCACATAAATTAAAAGAAATTATCATAGTTCTGAGTCCACCTAATTTTTACAAAGGATATTTTAGGGAAACACCTTCCTGTTGGCTCTCTTCAGCTAAGAATCAACATTCTTGAGGGACACACTCATTCTTTTTTTTTAGCCTCTCAAATCTTCCTGGGAAGGTAATTTTTTCTTCTTGTGTTTTCTGTCTGTCAGCAGAATGTGTCCAAAGTCAATAATGAAAACATTTGTGAATGTTTCTTTTCATAACTAGTTTTTTTTATACTATTTTCATTGTAGTGTGCCTCAACAAATCCATCACACTTTCAGCATCATTTTTTTTCCTTGCCAGTGCCTGTCTCTATTCCCTCATCAGTCAAAACTGCCTTGAATTTATATACCAAGGTCCTCTTTTTAAGCTTTACCTTCTCCTACATGAAGATCTTGTATTTGTTGCTGATTTTTCCATTGTTGACAGCCAAAAAAAGGCTATAGATGAGTTCAGTTATTAATTCAGTACAGATCTGAAAGTGAATCACTAAATATTGCATTTTTAATGGTATAAAGCCTGACATCTTCAGGCTGATTAGGTCTTAAATCTTTTTGCTTCTTACTGCCTCTTCACTGCTGTGTCTTGACCAACAATTGAGATCAATCAGCTTCAAAATAACTTTCACCTTCCCTGCTTGGTCTGGCACATCTGCACAACCCATGCAGCTCCCTGATATGTTTGGGTTGTTGCAAATAGATGATTGATTTATTCACTCATCTTCTCTGACAGCAAGAAGCTCAGCTATGCCAAACTCCAGGCATGAGTTGCAATTCCAGCCTTGCTTCTTAAGGGAAGGGGTCTTAAAACAGCACCCACAGCCACCATGGGAGCAGGGTTCAGTGGAGAATGTCTGAGCAGGCAGAGCTATTTGTGGCACAATTTCCAAACCCCTGTTGAGAGCTGCTGATCCTTGGTGGGACCTGCTCTTGGTGCAGGAGCAGTGGAAGCCTTTGGTGAGCAGTCTTGGACCCTCAGCAGGTGTTTAATGGCAGCAGGGGTTTATGTTCTTCCTGTGGCATCTCGCACCTCAGCCTGCATTAAAAACCTCAGCCAGTTCTTGTTTTATAGGTGGATATACTTGTACAACAATAACATAAAGCTGCAGTGCTGAAGATCACAGAAATGTGACACCTAACGCTGTAGAAAGGAAAAAGAAATCAATGCATTTATCCACGTATGCAGAGTACTTTCATGTTTTTAAGGGATTAAAAAAAACCTTCCCTCAATTCCATCTGTGACCTCTCAACATTTGTTTAGCATCCATTTTACTGGTGTAGTAAAGTAAAAGGCAACTCACTCTTTCAGCAGAAATTAAATTTAACAGTTGCTTTATTATGGCTGGTTTAGGTGGAGAAGGTCTCTCCTGAAAGTTTTAAGACATTCTGCAAATAGTCCCAGTACAGAGCTCAGATAAACAAAGCATTCCTGAAAGGAAAAGCAAATGCAAGGGTTGTTTCTGGCAGCATTACCCCGTGTTCTGCATTACCCCATGTGCTGCAAAGGCTGCTCCACCCAAGGTTACAGCTGAGGATGTTACAGAGGAAGCACGGAGGGGAGGTGTGAGAGAGGGAGTATGCTTCTATTGTTAGCACACAGCATTTCCAGGCACTATTAAATATAATTTATATTTTTTTTTCCCTTTTGTTCTCAGCAATTTCCAGATGAGATGAACATCTCTTCTTTATGAGGGCTCACTAGGAGTGCTGCCTTACAGTCTTGCCCACGGCTGCTTCAGTGCTATATAAATAACCATGTAACACAAGGTATTCAACCCAGAACTGCAAGTCATTGAGAGCTTTATAAATCCAGTTCATTTTACATCTAAAAGGCTTGGTGAAAGAAATTAAGTTTCTTAAAAAGCAGGCACTGGCCCAGCAGTTTGGCTGAGCAGGACAAACTGCAGGGAGCCACATTTCAGCTGTTTAATTGGAGGCTCAGACATGGAGTCTGGTACCAAGGATAATTCCTGTGATTCACCAAGCACTATTGGTGCTGCTACACCTCAGGAAATGCAGTGGGTAACCTTGAAACACTACCAAAACCAAGCCTCTGAAATGAAGGAATTTGCCAAAATCACTTTTTACATGATGGTGCCCCATCCCCTCAAAGTGTTCCAGGCCAGGCTGGGTGGGGCTTAGAGCAACCTGGTCCAGTGCAAGGTGTCCCTGCCCACGGTAAAACAAAAAAAAAGGATAATTCATAAATAACTCATTACAAAACGCACTGGTGGGAGTGATTGATGCTGATTTCTGTTCATCCCTCTAGACTGAAGCAGCTTTGTCAGGTTTCTCCAGGTGGCTGTGGAACTGACACTGTTTTAAATCTGTAAAAGTCCTGAGATGGCTTTTGGGTGGATTTCTGAAGCAGAAAAACGAATCCTCAATCTTATGCACGTACACATCTCAAGTGTCCCTTGGACAGCTCTCTGAGGACACCCTGCATCTGCTTCAGCTCACTAGAAATGCAAACTAAACTCCGTTTAAGTGAATTTGTTAGTTAGTAAAGATGAAAAAAGGCATTTGCAGAGACAGCCAGGCAATAACCCTGTCCCAGTTGTTAATGCAGCTCCCACCCAGCACTCAATCTTTCTGCAGCCCCATTCGACTCCAGGAATGAGAAGAATGGGACCATAAAAGGGAGAAAAGCTGGAAGAGAGAACAGTGAGAAAAGAGCTACCAGGAAATAGTCCCTCCAGAAAACCACAGGGATGAGTGTAAGATGATGCTTGTACACTATATAAACCGAGGATTTTTTGCTCTGAACTTGACCCTCTCAACAAAGAGCTCTGTCGAGTTCCACAATGAGCTCACTGAGCTCTCACACCTGGCCATGATGAAGCAGAAATTGAGTATTTCTCTAGAGCAACTACACACAGATTTCAAGGGCTATAAATGCTGTGGAAGCTCCAGCTCTGTATTCCCACCAAATAAAATCTCATCCAACAAAACTCTGTGAGAGTTGGAGTAAAGTGTCTATTTTTATGTCATAGCATAGAAATTGAAAATACAGCTCCACATATGCCCCAGAAGGCAGTTAGTTGAACCAGAGCTGGAAAAATATATATATATATATATATATATATATATATATATATATATTCTGCAAAGATCATAATGGAAATTCAGATTCTATTTAGTTATTTCCAAGCTGATTTTATAGACACTTGTCACTAATTTTCCTACCTATTTTTATAGGTATTCATATTATATATGTATATATATTATATTTATATATATATATTTTTATATATATATATATATTTATATATATATTATATTATTGATAAAACAACATTTTCTTTGGTCTAAATTTAACTGTTTCAGTTGTGCTCTTTAGAATTATAGGTGTTTGTTCTACTTTTTAAATTATTCTGGATAACTGCTTTGGAGAAAGATGTAGGCAACAACGTATTACACCCCCTTACAGTTTTCTCAGATAATTACAATATCCATATTTTGATTTAAAAGCAAATAATCCTGTCTAACAGTCAAAGCCAGACAAACCTGTGGATTCATTTCAGTCAGCCACTGTGAGTCTTAGACAGGAGGGACATTTTGTAGTTCTCTGAAAGTATCAAATTTTAAAAAGCATTTCAATAAGGTAATAAGTGTGTGACTTCTTTTTATATCATTTATAAAGAAAATAAGCCAAAGAAAAATGCGTTTTATTATCTCACTTTGCTTTGGCAGTGACATTATGAGAGGAGGGCACAGCTGCCATTTATGAAAAAAACAACCTCCAATAACACATTTTATGGGTTTTGATTTTAGACCCTCATCCATGAGCATACATAATGTTTTGAGGTATCATATTTTTTACACCAATAAAAAACCTGATGTAAGATTTTATGTACGGCATTTTGTCACATGAATGGTGAAATGTTAAAATAAGATCAGCTGAAACATTTACCACATACTTCATTATCTCATGTGAAATGAATATCTGGATAATTGGCAAAGCAAAATCTCTGTGACAAGGATTTATGAATTGAATAAAATTACCTTCTGCAACAGGAATTTCTGTGAGACTGAGATTTTCTTTTCTGCTGAAAAACATCAGGAGTTATGAAGTGTATCCTAAGACTTTCCTTTCAAGAATAAACCTTATTTTCTATTCTGTGTTTAACACAGAAACTCTCTTCCCCTCCTCTCTTGATTTCCAGGTGTCATGGGGTAGCTTTACCTTTAAGACAGCTTGGAGGGAGAGGAAGTTGAAGCTGCTGGTGGCTGATGGGAGTTTTTCCCTCCTGACCAATTATCGGTCATTTTCAAGAATTGACAGCAGATCTGACCATTAAAAAGTGAATTCAACTTGTAAACACCCCCTTAAGAAGTACAGACAGAATTCTCTTGCTCTCTTTGGTTTCCGGCTTCGGACAAGGTAGCAGGCTCTGTCTTGGCCTCCTCCCCCCCTCTCCAGGCCTACAAGGCCGCGGGGTGGAGGTGGGGGGGAGGGAGAAGAGAAGCAGCGCTGGCCAGCCGAGCTTGGTTTTCAGTTTTTGCTGCTAGACTGAAACTTAACACCATGAACTCTTGCAGTTTTCCTAAAGCTTTTAATTCTTTTACTACCTGGATAAACATACAGATTACTCCTTTTCTTAGAAAGACAGAGAGAGAGAGACAATCAACATAGAGGAGACATCATAGAACCACCAAAAACAGTGAAGAAAAGAGTTAAGTTTAAATAAGAAAGAGAGAATAAGGAGATGCTTTACAGCTGAAATATCTTTCTGTTAAAGCTATGGAGATAGACAATAATAGTATAAAAAGACTCCTTTAATTCATGATAAGAGTATTAAGAGGAGTGAGATATTCGAAGTGTAACTTTTGAGCAGAAGAGACAGAGAGAGTGCTTGTGATACTGTGAGTTGCTAGAATTGAGTTGAGTGAAGATTTTGAAGCTTTGAGGGCAAAGAGAAAACTGTTTTCCAGGAAGGCTCACAGAGACAAATGAAGAAGACTTCTGCCTTTGAATAACTTATCTTTAAAATAAGATTCCTAAACTCTGTGACCCATACACACCTTGGAGATGTGAAATGGGAGGAGAAGATCTAATGACAGATTTCCGGGCAGCTGGCATTAGAGAAATAGAAAACTATGATGAAAAATAGTTTTCTCGTGAGAAACTCCGTAAGCTAACAGAAAGAGACTTCTGTTTCTCTACAAAGACTGATGAAAGACTGTAGCAAGAATTAAGACTGTTTTTAACCACCAAAGTCCTAAAGTTATTTGTCTCTATGTTGTCATGTGTACAGAGAAATAGTTAAGATGTAGAAGATAAGGAGGTTTTCTGAAAGTTTATTCTGGTATTCTCATTCTTGTAGTTTGTTAATAAACTGTCTTTATTCCTTTAAGTCTTAAGCCTGTTTTGCTCTTGTTTTAATCCATATCTCACAACAAAAAAATAAGTAGTTTTTTAGTTACTGGTTTAAAACCACGACACCAGGTTATTAATATCTAATTTAAAATAACCTTAAAATGTCAAATCCAACTTCTCTGTCAGTTCTTGAATCAGCCTCTTTTGCATATCAAATAATTAGTGCCCCTGTTTGATAGAACTTCTACCCTTTGTTAGCAAATGCAAAATAGTCAAAGGGGACTGCACCTACTGGAGTCTGTTCCCATAATTCCAACATCAATGTTCTGATTATCTCTTTCTGTTATGTGTCTTTTGACTGGAGAGAAGGGGCTTTAAAGGGTAAAGAAAAGTATAAAAATTAGGCTTACTCCACAGAAACAAAGGGAAGGTTGGCATGGATAGTTCAGAGAAAATACACATCTAGCACAGTCTTCCCATGGGACCTCAAAAAAGCCAATTTATCACTCCATTTTCAGCTTTAAAATAAAATAATAACGTTTTCTTCCTCTTGACATTTATTGGGAAGCTTAGTACTAGATGTACTAATCTATGAATTATGAATGTTGAATACAGTTTTACACATAATCTAATCATCTGACATTTTCCGTCTGATCTTAAAATATTGAAATATTTTAGCTCTGGCCACTACAATGGCACGGCTTTCAATGAGAGGCAAACACGAGGAGAGCAGCCTGTTATTTCAGGTGTGGAGCTGCCACTCTGCTGCTGCTTCTGCTCCTCCTGTGGTCTCCAGCTCATGATGAGGGACTTGACACTGATCTCATGGCTGTCCTTATGCAGTTCATTTTCCTGCTCACAGACAATCCACCTGGCTGTGAGTGACAATGAACTCCTCATCCCAAGGACAAGGCAGCATTTACACTTCCCAAGTTTATGCCACATTTACTCTCCAGCTGGTCCTTATAGGCATTTTTCTCTGAATGTCACCAGGGCAAGTCTTGCAGTTGCTTTTTTTCCTCACTGCATTTACACAAATGTTACCCTTGTCTCACACTATAGCATGAGCAAGAGTCCTTCAGCTTAGCATGAATTAAATTTAGGTACAGGACACAATTGTGGCACTGTAGAAATAATCATAGAGAGAAAGGGAAGGGTATTATTTACTCCTTGCAAGTTTTTCCTAACATAATGCATCTCTGAAACCCAGAGGTCATTTATTGTGAGCGTAACAAATACATTTGTATCCACCAAGGGCAATAAATATTGCAAATTAAGTTGAATAATGACTGTACTGTCGATTTCATTTCTACATGAGAGGCACGCATGGGACTTAAGTCAGTATTTATAAGGCAATATATGGTATGAGCCTCATTCAAAGTTAGAATTGCAGAAATGTCACAAGCACCCAAATTTACTGCTACTGCCTGAGGAACAAGTGGAAAAACAAAATCATTGCAAACAGCCAATGTGTATGGAATTTATAATGAATATCTTTATCACAAACGTGCTTTTTTCAAGTTATGTTTTTTTTTTCCTTGTGAGAAGATCTTGGCACCGAAAGGGCTGAAGGAGAAAGGTGATGCAGAGCAGCAATTACAGGAGAAGTGCTGCTTGCCACGTGTTTAACTGGATTGATTGTTTCAAATGTTCTCTGGCATGCACAAACCTTCCAAACATTTCCAGAAGTAACAACCAGGGAGTCAAAAATAGAATCACAACTTGTGGTGAAGAATGGATGACAGGAGGGGAAAACAGGCACTTGATGCTATGCATAAGCATAAATAACTGCAATTTAAAATGAGTTCTGTGCTGCTGGCATGTGTACAACTGAGCAAACAATGTGTACAACTGAGTTTCCAAGACTTTTGGTGATGCAAATGGAGCACATAAAATATATAGCTCTGCTGTTCTGACCAGCTACTCTGTGAAGTGGAACTGTGACAGGAGTTTGACTCTAGGTTCTTGTGGGATACAGAGGGAGATGAAAGAGAATGAACAAACAACCACTGCAGGTGGTATAATAGCAAATTAAATTAACTGTGGAGATAAGAGTGTGACAAGAAAATATTAACAAAAAAATAGAGGAAGTCAGACTTTTAAAAAATATCTAGTGATCTTATCTACCACATCAGACAAAGCTGGGAGTCACTGCATATTCTTCAGTTTGCGTTTCTGTGGGCTACCAAGTCCACAAATAAATACTTAGATTTTTAGATTCTCAACAAATTATGCAAGGATACTAAACAGGGACTAAGGTTCCTTAATTGGGTAGTTCTTGGTTTAGGAAGTTAAAAGCTATTTTCTGCTCACCTGATTTCCACACCCAGAGCTTTAGCAGTTCTTTGAAGACCACAGATGTCCAGCATAAGCTGTGATTATCTCCTGCTGGAGCCCAGCACTCTTCCAAAAGCAGATCAGTCTGTGCTTGGATAGCAGCACTGAGGCAGCAGGAACCTGAAAATAGCCTTTAAATTTTCTTTTTTTTTAATTTGATAGTATTTACCCTTTACTAAATTTTTGTTCTGATGATGTCCTTCAAAAAAGAAAGAAATCTTCAGGTCCCTGACAGCAGATTACTTACAGTGTTAGAAACACAGTTTTCAATAACAACCCATACTGTGAAGTTGGCATAAATGTTCTCCTTCCTAAAGCCTGAATTATTTTTATACTTGGCCCAAGGTATCTTGTTCTGGCTTTGTGAATCTTTGCCTACCTGAAAAGTACACTTTTAAACTCAAGACTATTTTTAGCATGTTTTTAACTCATCCCTCTCACTCTTTCTGTGCCCTAAAGCAGGGACACCAGAACTTTTTTTTCTCCACAAAGCAATGGGTGTTGTGGGTCCATTCCCCTGGCAAGTTATAGGAGACTTCCCTTTCAGGGGGACTTTATTTAGTTTGGATTAGATTGGATTAAAGTAAAATGGAATGGATGTTTTAGAATGTATAAATACAGACCTGTGTTTATGTACCTACATGTGTACATATATAATATATCTATATAATCTATCTAGAGAGTGACAACTCTCCATATATGCCTATACCCAAATATATATTAATTTTATATATATGAATATTTATATCTCTGGATAATAGCCTTTGCTTGAAGTAGTCTGGGTCATACAGAAAAGTGAGAGAACATTTATTAAAGACATTCTCTTGAGCAGCTCTGGTTATCAAGGCTTGTCAGAATTTCAGTGCTTTCCCAGCCATACAGGCATGTGCAGTCAATCTTCTTGGAAGCCAAAGTGTGAGAGTTAATGAAATTTGACAACTGATTGATGTCAGATGCAGCATTGAATTTGGAAACCCAATTACCTCCTTCCCTTTCAAAGCAGAGGTCATTCCAGTCAACATGACTCTACTGACATGCTCTGCAATTCAATCTGAGAGGTTGCACGAGATTCTGCTCTTCAGAAAATTCAGACATAAAAGGGAGCAGAATTTCCAGCTGAGGCTGGCACACTTTGACTAATGGCTGGTCACACGAGCCAGGTGGAAAGATGGAGACACCCTTCCTGCACACAGACAGAGATTATTTCTCTTTGTTACCTGGATATCTGTAGTTGAAGGTGCAAACACAGGACTTTGCCAGTGCCTCGGTTTCTTTACTCCATGCCTTTTTTCCCAGTGGTAAATCATTTTTGTCCAAAATTTTATTGGTTCAAGCAGGTTTTTGCACTAAAGGTTTAGGGAATTACAGCTCTACACTTCATTTAATGCACTGAAGATGATACAACTTTGGTAGGGCAGGGACAAATTGCACCAGAAGAAAAATCCAGCCAATTCCTTATGAGCTTTAACAACCAGATTCCCAATCTCCTACTTGGTTCATTAGGCTCTTGTGGTCTAAAATTGGAACTGCTGGGACTTGTGCAAGCAGAAATCTGTTGAGATCAGGTGGGCAGAAGTGATCACCTCTGTCCTTTCTCCATTCTTTAACCTATCAGCAAGGAAAAAATGAATGTGGATCTTGGCATCTGTTCTGGATTTAGTTTTTAGCAATCAGGTGTTGTTTAAAGACATTTTAATGTTAATATTTACTAAAGAATTTTTTGGGGGGACTGCAGAATAGTTCCCATATTTCCTTAAAGGGAGATAAGAAGAAATGGGAGGTTGACCAGGCTGGTGGCAGAGAAGGACCACAACCATCACAGTCATCATCCCAGGTTTCTGCAGGATGCTTGAGGCAGTAAATCAGAGCACTGGGGGTTTATTGCAAGCACTTTGAAGCACTGTCTGTATGAAGAAAGTGGAAGCAATGCAGGTCAGCAGTTCACTGTCAGGCCTGACTCTCCTCACCCACCAATATAAATCAGGATCACTCTGGGGAAGGATTTACTGATGTTTGATGTTTCTTATGTATGGAAGACCTGATTAGGCAGTGTACACCCTCTTTTGAATTGACATTGCTATAATTAATTATCAAGTGAAACCAATAAACTGGGAGAAAGTGATAGAGCCCTTTTATCTCATTATTTGTTAATGGTGTTAAATAATTGGCAAAGAGTATCTACCTGCTCTTTGATAAATATGTACTATAGCTAATTAACAAGGTAGAACAGAGAGTGTCTCACACACACCTGGCCTTCAACCTCACATGTCCAATGCAATAATCCTTTTATTCATTAAAAAAAACCTCTGAAAAATCCCAAGGTCCAGGTCATCTCTCTGAATTCTGGAGGTCCTCTCCAAATAAGTACTGAAGTAGATCTACAGTTTCAGGGGAATTAATTTTGAACTAGTCATGTTATTTACAAAAACATAATTTCTGCAATTTTCTCTAAGCTTTTAGATCAGCATTAAAAGTTTAGGATTAGTAAAGTCTCTTCTTTGAAAAAACATATATAAAAAAATAAAAAGGAACCATCAACTACTTACCTCTGGGTTTGCAGCAGTATCAGCAGCTTTTGCAGGGCAAAATACAATTTTAAGAACTCAGAATCTTCTTTTTGCTGGGATTTTAAAATTTCACCCCATTCCAAAATGTCATTTTTCATTTAAACCACTACCTTGAGGGCCTGAAAAAGGACAAATTTATTCCTTTTTAAGCAGAGTTTAAAATTTGAATATACTGCTTCTCTTAGAATATGTAAAGGTTTAACTAGATGGCATAATCTACCCTTCCCTTCTATGGAAAAAAAATAAAAATTTGAACAGAATTACATTACTCCAAGCCTCCTTTGCGTTCTACACATATTACTGATATAATTTTCTGCCAGAGATACTAATCATTCTGAGAAATTTATCTCTTGGAAAGCTCCAGTTACAGCAGCCCAAATTGCATTTTCCAAGATTAAATGAGGAACTAGCTTTCTCCCTGGTTAGGCTGCACAATTTGCATGTCAAGTGAGATTATCTTCAAGATTTCACAGTTACCCAGCTCATCTCAACTTGTTGCAGGTGATGTCAAAGTTTTACTTTTTCACACTATGCAGCATCTGAAGCAAGACAGCAAACACTAAAAGCCCATCCAATACAACTGTGACAAATCTTTTTGTTGTCTGGCTTACTCTTAGAAAAGACAAAACTTGCCAGGGATGACTTCTCATAAAAAATGAACGTCCCTAGAAATAATTTTCATTAATGCTGCAGAAATTATGTAAAGCTGGAACCATACTGATTGGTTTGTATTTTCCTCCTTTATTTGCACCAGCTAGGGATGCTTTGCCCTCCAATGATACACAGCTGCTAAAATGGTCTCAGCGGGGTTTCTTTTGCCTTTGTTAGATTTTTCTCTGCTAGCAAAAAAATAAACAACAAAGATAACTTTGTTGCTTTCTCTTCTCCTCCCCCAGCTTGCTCAGGCAAAGGCCTGGAAGGGTGATTGGAGCTTGAAAACAAAATATAAAGGTGGTATCTACAGCTGGGTGAAGATTTTACAGTGAAGTATTTCCTGAGCAGCAAGTGTCAGCTCATAAACAGAAACACTGCAGCAGTTTGCCAGATTTAGTGAAGCTTCATTTGGGGAAAGAGCAGCTCTTGCAGGGCTTCAGCAAGGAGGAACCAGCAGAACAGAGCTGTGCTGATGGGAACTGAGCACGACAGACTGGCAAGGAGAAGATGACAAGAAGGGAAAAAAGAGATAAACTATCTTTGGGAAAGGGGCAAAGGTGGGAGCACTGTTAAAAGTCTGCAAGAAACTGGCAAGGCAATGTCTGTGTGGGAAGTATAAATGCTGGGACACACTGGGACGGAGCTGTGCTCTGCTTCTGAGCCCCACTCATGAAGTCTCAGAATCACAGAACAGTTTGGGTTGGAGGGGAACTTCAAAAGTCATCCAGTTCCAACCCCCCTGCTGTGGGCAGAGACATCTTGCACTGGATCACATTGCTCAAAGCCCCATCCAGCCTGACCTTGAACACCAGCTCATCCACAGCATTTTTCTTACTCTGAGCTGAACACAAATACATTTCTGCCAGCTGTGATTGTACAAGATTCAGAAAGATGTCTCAGCAGCATCCATTTCTTTTCTTTATTTCCATTAATTTATTTTCACTTCCCAATGTGAAATGATCAAGAAACAGGGGCAGGGCTGATCTGGAAGCAGCAGGGTTTGGCAGGAGAGTGCCAGGATGTCACACTCTGCTCGAGGACTGTACTCCCACCAGCAGAGTGGCTCTGGCTGCTCACAGTCCCCTGCGCCTTCCCAAGTGGCTCCACTCTTAGTATGGAAAATCAAAATAATGGTGCTATTTTCCTGGCTTCTCATGCTCTTTCTTGTGCACTCAGAATGGAAAAAACAAACCCAACATAATGCAATATATGGGCAGATTAGCCATGGGATCTGTTTCCCCTAATGTAATCTTTATTACTTTGAAAAGTCTTCTTTCATATCACTCAAGCAATGTAATTACACCCATTTCCTTATGCACATGGATGTTCCTTAACAACATTATTTTGTTTTCTTTGTAGCTGAGGCTCTTTCAAGATCAAAAAGAATTTAAGTGCAATTAGGTCAAACAAGAATTGGAGCACTGAAACCCAGCAAAGCCTCTCCAAAAAGCAAAGAAATACAAGGCAAATGATGCAGTGGGCCAGATCTCCATGTGCTTTTCTGCACTGAATCCAAAACTTGTACAAGATGCTGATGTCACTGAAAATGTGTGTGAAAATGTGTGGCTCAGAGCCTGTGTGGTCTCAAAGAGGAGATTTATTCAGCCTAACTTAGGTGGGATTTTTTTAAGCATTCTATTTGTCCATGAGCTACATCAAGGAGTAAATTTACTTCTCAGCCTGCCCTCACTCATAAAAATGAGAGACCAGTTTGAGAGAGTCCTACATACACTGAAAACATTTCTTATGGTACATATCAGATAAGGAAAAATATTCTTCTTGGGTGTTTGCTTAAACACTCTCCTTGTAGGGTTTGCTTTTTTTTACCTTGCATTCAAATTATTATTATTTTAAAATATCCAGTTGTATTATATTTGAATATTATATTTTTTAATATATTATATTATTTTAATATATTATATTATTTTAATATATTATATTATGTTATGTTATATACATTACATTACATGATCTTACATAATATTGCATTTATTATATTATATATAAATATATACTAAAATGTATCTAAAATGTATAAATAAATAGTTTCTAAAATATTATATTATAATATATATATTATTATAATCATAATTACAAAATATTTCTTATTACCCTTGTAGTTTTCCAGGAACAGGAAAACATGTCACTACCAACCTTTGAATGTTTCTGTGCACACAAAGCCATCTTGATTAACCTGGTACAGCAGAAGTCCTGGAAGATTCTGCACTTGATCATAAATACTTTATTTATAGCTAAAGTATTTTGAGACCCTCGTTTATCTATTTGTTTATTTAGAAAGAACACCAGGTTTTTTGAAGCCTACTTTACTTCCTGCACTAGATGCAGCATAATCCTTCACTCACAGGTTTCCAGGAGTCTGTGAGCTGTTTCCAAAGTCATTTGGTGTTTTGAGTCCACCTCATAAAGGATTTGCATATCTTTTAAGTATCTGAGTTTCTTCTGCCTTAAACAAAAAAAGTGTCTCTAGAGGCACAAATCTCAGAAAGACTATAATGAATAAATGAAAAGCATTTGCATACTAATACAATCCTATTTTTACATTCTGTCTTATAAGAAGGCAGCTATTTATTGCAACCAGTTTTGGCACCTGTTGGTAAGTGCAGGAAATAGATGCACTGTCAGCAGCACACAAAAGAAAGCTTATCAAATCCTGGTTTTATCTCAATTACTTGCATAATGCAAAACTTGAAAATCTTTCAGAAAGCTGCCAAAGGATCACAATTTACCTAAATGGAAAATCATCTTTCTTTCCTTCCCTGTTCCTTCTGGTCTGTAGTTGCATCCTTAACACGGGAAGGGGAAGGGGAAGGGGAAGGGGAAGGGGAAGGGGAAGGGGAAGGGGAAGGGGAAGGGGAAGGGGAAGGGGAAGGGGAAGGGGAAGGGGAGGGGAGAGGAGAGGAGAGGAGAGGAGAGGAGAGGAGAGGAGAGGAGAGGAGAGGAGAGGAGAGGAGAGGAGAGGAGAGGAGAGGAGAGGAGAGGAGAGGAGAGGAGAGGAGAGGAGAGGAGAGGAGAGGAGAGGAGAGGAGAGGAGAGGAGAGGAGAGGAGAGGAGAGGAGAGGAGAGGAGAGGAGAGGAGAGGAGAGGAGAGGAGAGGAGAGGAGAGGAGAGGAGAGGAGAGGAGAGGAGAGGAGAGGAGAGGAGAGGAGAGGAGAGGAGAGGAGAGGAGAGGAGAGGAGAGGAGAGGAGAGGAGAGGAGAGGAGAGGAGAGGAGAGGAGAGGAGAGGAGAGGAGAGGAGAGGAGAGGAGAGGAGAGGAGAGGAGAGGAGAGGAGAGGAGAGGAGAGGAGAGGAGAGGAGAGGAGAGAAGAGAAGAGAAGAGAAGAGAAGAGAAGAGAAGAGAAGAGAAGAGAAGAGAAGAGAAGAGAAGAGAAGAGAAGAGAAGAGAAGAGAAGAGAAGAGAAGAGAAGAGAAGAGAAGAGAAGAGGATATTTCTTGTGAAAAATACTGTCTGGATAAAACAAACAACCTGAAAAGTGATGCTCTGAACATTTGAGTGTCTTTAATAATAATGAGTATATAATTTGGTCACTGACTGACTCTTTAAGTGGTCTCACTCTGAATGAAGCTCTCAGTAAGACTGTCCTGAGTAAACACAATGTCAGCTATATCTAGGGTAAAAGTTCTCCATATTTTTTTCCCCACCCCTGAAGTAAAAATGTTAAAAGGTCAGGCAAAACTCCCCATTAAAATAGCATTTCTAGAAAACAACTTTCACTAAGCAGGAGCACCATTGAAAATTTCCATTCTCAATATATCCACATAAAAGAACACCAAACATCACCTATCCTGTTCTCAAGAGTGTGGTGCTATTCATAAACACATCTTCAGAAAATGCTTAACAAAGAAAATGCACAATGAACCTTCCTAAAAAAAAAAATAAAATTAAAGCAGCTGTAAAAAAAGGCAAAAACTGTACTGAAAATTCAAAGTAAAAATAGAAAAGCCTTGGGGGTGAGAGGAATTCCTAGAGGTGCAAGGTGCACCCCTTAAGAGAGGCTGTGCTGCCCCTCATCTGCTAAGGACAGATGCTTGTCTCATCTGCCATCTCCAGTAATAGAAAGTAAAGAGTTTGTTGGGTTTTTTGACTGCTCATCATGCTCAGGATTAAAAAAATCTATTTAAAGCCACATCTTGCTTGCTGAAAATTAATCCTATTATTACTTATACTGTTCTAAGTAGACATGGAAGATAATTTATTGCCTTGTTCTAAGTAGACATGGAAGATAATTTATTGCCTTGTCTTTGCAATAACGCTAAAATGGCTCTAATTATGCTACGTATGCTTTTTGATGGTTATAATTTTAACTAAATCAGGTAATTGGAAGGTTAACTACTGTGTGAAAATTAACACAGCTTAAATAAAATATAGATAATGAATCCCACTCCTTAAAATTATACAAATAAAATATGAAACTATGTTAATAATTTTTTTAGTTTAATTCATTATCAATAAATAATTATCATTATTTATTATGAGGGTAATCACAGCAGATTTACCTGCAATTGCAGTATTATTCCCATATATTTACAGTTGAGTGATTCAAAATTAGTGGGACACAGGACAACAAGTGATTGAAGATAAAATAAACATGGTTAGGAAAAAAGACTGATAACAATTCCTGAAGTTTTAAGTACTCTGTGGAAATGTAAGTAATGCTTAGTTTTAGTATGTGCATGGTTATGATGATTTTGAGTAAGAAAGCTGCTTAAGCACATTGATTAAAATAAGGCTGGTGCTTGGTTACTTCCCTGGGCTGTGCATATCTGTAACATTTTCTTTTCCCATTTCTGAGTGGAAAGCTGTAGTGGATTCATAAATGAATGCTGAGGATCTTTGGGGAGCAGCAGGTAATGAAATATCTGCCTACAGCTCCCTGCCTGGCTTCAGGAGGCATTCCCAGCCTCAGCACCTGGCAGCTCCAGCTCAGGCTCACACCTCCTTCTCAGCTGCTTGCTCAGCTCTTTTTTGGTGCATGACCATAACACCAAAATCTAGCTATTTATTCTAAAATTTGTGCAGATAGCTGCAGCAACCACACGGATGTTTACCCACCCTGTTTAAAATTCGGGTATCCCTGTCTCTCCCTGCTCCTGGGAGGGGAGGAACCACTCCAGGGCTAGGTCTGGCTGTGCACAGGACCCACAGCCTCTGCAGGAGAGAGCTCTGTGCTCTGGGGTCACTGCACTCTGCAATAGGATCAAGCCTTGCCTTTTCTCCTTCAGCCCCTGTGTTTCCCACAGATCCAAAATCCCTAGAGAAATCTGTGGTTTTTGGAGAGCGACTGTTTAAATCTGCTCCTGCAAGTGCTGTGCATCCTCGTGTACCACCAACCCAAATCAGGATGTAAAACTCAGACTATTCCACTTACATTTTGTTTTTTGAAAAAGCCATTAACTTATTACTTCCCCATTAGGGCATTGGGAAAATAAATTACATTCACTTTTGCAATTACCTTAGATTTTTTAAGTATGACGAAGCAAATTGCATGAGGCCAAAGAGTGACTTTTCCATCTGAGCATCAAAAATAGAAAGGGACAATGGAGACAATATTTGCTCAAATTTCTCACTAGCTGGAAGCAAGTGGCACAGCTTTTTTGGGTAGATAAAAGAGAAATATGTAATGAGAAATGGAAGAACGTGTGCTAGACTCCAGCAAAGAGCTCTGACTCCCACAGACTGACAATACACGTTTTGTGTAGCTCTGCCAAAATCAAGGACACATCAAAGGGAAATTCTTCAGATTGCTATTCTGATGATAAAGGTCTGTAATTGGCCTTTAGCAGCACTGTCTATTATTTATGCCTACTTATCTACTTCTATTGTTATAGCACATTAGGCAAATGCCCAGAGCAGATTTTTAGGGCATTAGTCTAAAGAGTTTTTTGTACAAATACAAATAGATATACAGGTATGTATGTACACACCTCTATAGCTGAATAAAGACTGCTTCACAGGAAGTTGGCTTTATTTTCCAAGCAGAGACTGGGAGTATGAGAAGGATCCCAGAATGAGAGAAGAAATGTACCCCAGGAATTTAGCTGCTTTAAAGTGCATCTACTGCTGAGAAGGAAAAGGAAAAAAAAAGCAGAGGAATAGCTTTCACCAAAAGCCTTAACCTTTCTGTCCTTGATTCTCAAATGCATTGGTTTCAGCAGTCCAGGATAATGAGAATTAAAAAATTTGAATGAACAGCACTGAGATGAGATAACCACATTCGGAGAAAGAGTTTCTGTGCATTTCTAAACTGCAAAGCAAATAATTTCACAAGCACAATGCCTGGCTTCATCCTATGCCCTGAAGAACTGAATCTCACTATTGATTTGCTGCCCAGCCTGCATTTCCTCCTTGGCCTGTTAACCCATCCCCTACGTATATTGTCATATTCTTTATGCAAAAAGTCAATATTTAGCTTAAGGGTTTGCAGAGACCCTCACTCAAACAGAGACAATAAAGGCTGACAGATTCTAATGCATAAAATACTTTCTATAGAAATGCCAAGTGATAGATTTGACATATATATAATATTTATTCTGCTTAAGGCTTGTGTTACATCTTTGATACCACTTCATTCGTGTTCTGCCTGGTGCACAGGAGAGAATCTGACCTTACTGGAAGACTGAATGGTCTCCTAGCCCTGAGACACAACAGGAATATTTCTTCTGACCTCCCTGGCCATAGATCAGGCTCAGAGGTTTCTGTACTGCAGCATAATAAAAGGTGACTCTCTCTAGGTTTGCTTTGTGATTAAGGTTTGATGGTACTGGGCTGGCTGGCACCAGTTCTTCCATATTTAATATTGCTGTGAAGCACAGGAAAAATTACTGATTGCTTCATGGTTGTGGTAAAAAGACAAAACCCTGGAGCTCTTGGAAAGCTATGGAGGGTAAATATCATTTATACATCTTAAAAATAAGAGGGAGAA
Source organism: Cyanistes caeruleus (assembly GCF_971803275.1). Lineage (NCBI taxonomy): Eukaryota > Metazoa > Chordata > Aves > Passeriformes > Paridae > Cyanistes > Cyanistes caeruleus. The sequence continues at coordinate 33,527,511 of NC_141707.1, forward strand.
AGCTGGAAATCTCTGAGTTCCCTTCCCATTGTCTTCCTATCTTCAGACCTGAGTGGAGCCTCATTGTAGCTGCAGAAGTTTACCTGCTGGAGAGATTTCTGTTGCCAGAACAAGAGCTACATTCCTCATGGACATTTGGAAGCAGCGCAACCTCTTTAATTTCAAGATCTGTACTCAGATGCTCCTGCACCTAGTACTGATATTTAGTGAAAACTCTTTAATACATGATTAGTTAATTTACTGCTTCTTTTCTCTGCACAGCCTCAGATAAATTTGGCTTTGTTCTGTGCTTGTTTTCACTGGAAGAAATCCTGGCCCAGAGCCTTCATGGCAGAAACTCCACCATGAGAGGAGTCTGTACTGGCAGAAGGAAGGGGCTGCTTCTGCCAAGGAAGGATTGGGAGGGCAGAGCTTCTCGTGGGATTAACTAAGGAATTCAAGGCTTGATAGAACCATAAAATTACCAAAGATGACCTTCTCTGTGAGACTGACTACTACATAGCAGCTGGGTATTGAGCACAACTTGCTTTTGGTCAAAATGTAACCCTTTCTTGGTTAATTTACATCTTCCTGGGAGTTATCCAGCTGACATCTGAGGGGATGGGAGGCTCTGGTACCCACCATCACCTGGCAGCAGCTGTTCTGCTGGTAATTCTCTCCACACACTTTCATTTCTTTTCATCCTCTCACTCTCCACCTCTACAAACACCCAACCCCACCCCTCAAATCTGCCCTTTTTGTCTCATTTAGAGGTTTTCACCCTTGCAAAATGAATAATTTATGTTTCCCCAATATATGTAGGTTCTTTCTTCTACCTTCCTCTACCAAGTTAAGGGCAGTTAGTATAACAGATTGGGTTCCTGTCTCTTGCTGACAGACTTTGCAAATAATATCTTTGTGGCTCTTCTGTGCCACCTCCCCATTTTTCAGCAGTGTTTATAAAATGTGTGGCATATTCAGAGTGTGTAGTTTACCCTGAAAATGGAAATGCTTTAGGCAGAAAGTCTCTGACCAGGCCAGATGTCAGATGCTCTGATTCACTGCAGTCTCCTGGCTGCCTTTAAAAATGTGGGCACTCACCTTCCCCTGTGCAAAGCCAGCAGGTTCTGCAGGAGCAGGAGGGCAGCTTGGAGACACACTCTTACATGGCATGGTGTTTCAGAGATATAAAAAACCATTACTGTGTCTCCCCAGAGTTCTGGAAATCAGGCCACAAATCCTGGATGTGCTACTTTGGTTTTTTTAGCTCATGGTTGCCATGTTCATCATCCAAATAATCTGGAATTGAATTCCCATTTTCCCAAAGGAGCTGATCCATCAGACCCTCCCTCTGCATACCCAGCACGAATGGCCCTGGAACAGCTCTGGCCACAGCATCCTGAAAAGCCACAGCTTAGGAGAGGATCAATGTCTAGAGAAGCCATCCAGGGCAAGGGACACCAAGTTTCACCATTCATAAGACACAGAAGGCCAGGAGAGAGGCAAGGACCTTCTCTCATCCTGCCTGGTTTGTTATGGCTCATTCCCTCTGGTGGCTCTGGATCCCACAGCAGAGAGTTTAGTTCCTCCTGTGCACTATCCAGATTATGCAGCTACTTAAAACTGGTTTCTGTGCTCAGCTCTGAGATAAATAACTAAACAGTGGATGCTGCAGCAGTCACTGCACCAGTGAGTAAATCTGCTGGGGAGGGAGAGCTAAATGTAATAACAGAAAGTAATCTGTCATTTAGCAAAAGCAGAAAACAAACTTTAAATCCTGATATATATCAAATTTTTCTGCATATAAAATTAGTGAGTATTGCTTGGCTCACCAAATGACAAAAAAAGCATACCAGCTTCTTAAACTAAAAAGTCTGCCAGCACAAGAACAGGCTCTTCTGAGACAAAACAAGCTCTGCTACCAACAGAGTCTGTGAAGCCCTTGCTCACATTCAAGGCACCAAAACTCATCTTTGAAGATGGTGCTGAGTCCCTGCAACCACAGGGAGTGAATGATTGAACACTGTCACTGAACACCTGACTCCAGAAGTGGCACAGGCTGCTTGTGGAGGGCTTTTGCCCAGAATTCCTCAACTCATCCCTACCTGCACGTGGCCAACCTCATGCACAGCCCAGGCCTAGTCTAAACCAGCCATCATTAGTGCACACACACCTCATACTGCCTTTAATCCAGATTTAAGAACAGTCAGAAAACAGATCAGCCTTTCTGCTTTTTGAAGGATTGTGCTGTCAATTCCCCTCTGATTTCTTCATCTACCTGAACGTCATTTTTAGTGTGTGAGAAGTTCTTTCAATTACAGCTTTAGAAAGAAGATGTGCTGCATTTTAATGATAATCTCCTGGAGTTTAAGGGCTAGGAGCAAAGGGCTTTTTTGACTTCAGTTGTACCTTAAGGGAATGAAGCACTGTCAAAATTGTGATTGTGCAATCACAGTGATGAAGCACTGTGAAATTATGATTTCACTTTTATTACAGTTGTTCCTAGGGGGATGCATTCTGCTCTCAAGGTAACTGAATTGATCTACAAAGAAATGCTCTGCATTCGTGGTGGTGCTACTGGAAGCAAGTCCATGAGCTGTGCAATGAGATATTTTAATTCTAGAAGTACCATAAGGGAGCCACGAGTTCTGGAGTTTTGGTTTTAATGGCATTTTGTCCTCTGACACACAACTGACTTTTTTCTGATTTATATCTCGTTCCATCTTTGCATGTCTGAGCAGGTGAAAATGTCTCTAACCTCCTCTATCTTTATTTGTTTCCAGAAAGAAGGCAGGTATAATAATATAAAACATACCCCAAGGTCACAGTCTGAGATAGGTACAATGGTAAGGAGACAAAACCTGGTTATTTCCTCAAGAAATTACTTTTGTCCCCACAAAAGGAGAGACAACCCTTGAAAACCTCTATTTTCTTGCATCTTTCTTAAATGTAGGCTACAGTATCACGATTTTAGCTGTGCCTCAGGCCTTTCATCCTTCAGTGGAACCTGTTTAAATTTAGAATTAAGCACTGAGAAGAGCTTAAGTTATCATTTGCTTTTTTGACTGACATTTAAGAGGCTTTCTCCATAACAGCAGTCCAAGGAAGGTGTTCACCTCAAAAAACAGTTTCATGATTGAGATTCTGAGCACTTTCAAGCTGAATTCTGGGGCTCAGGCTGTAATCATGGCAGTATTTTCATTCCTGAGGAATTTCACCTTGATCCCTGGGGACCATGGAGCTCCTCCTGGTCCTCAGGGGAAGCAAAAGGAGCTCCACCTTCTCCATACTGAGCACTTCTGCCTCCTGCTGCCATCCATAAACCCATGATCACTTATTTGGGGTTACTGGGGTTTTATATAGACAAAATACTTTTCCCTGTCTTCATTTGATGCTCCAAGCTATTAGGCATTTATTGCATCCCTTGTCACCCAGGGTGATTCCCCAACCCAGGGTGATACCAAACCATCCAGTCATGCTGCTGTAAGTTTAGAAAAGTATATGAGGCTTCATATAGTTATTGGGTCCAGTTACTCTCCAAAACTCCCTTGGGGTCTGAGTAAGGAAATAACACAAATTAGAAAGGCAAATTCTAAATTGTTATCTCTCAGGCTTTGAAATAATTTTTAATTTTTAATTATTTTTTTTTAAAGGCAATTGCTCTTACTGGCTGTAGAACAGAATTTCCATCTTGGAGGTGTCTGGTTCCTTGCCAAGACTTTTTCCTGTTAACATAATAAAATGAATAAGTTAAAAAAAAAAAGAAGAAGAAAAGGCATTACACATAATATAGTTTTCTCAATAGAGGCAAAAGCATCAAATGCCTGTAAAAAATGCAGGTAAATAAAGCTAAATGGTGGCTTGGGACTTCTCCAAGTGGATGATTCATCATCTGTCTGCTTCTCTGAGATATGTTTGATGCTAACAATATTTATGCAATGTACCCAGGCTTGGGCATAGCACCACCTGCCACAAAAGAATAAACACCCTCCTGCTCCACTTGAGAACTCTAAGATGTATTATTATCTGTTCTTACTACATTAAATTGGCAACAAATGAGTCTTTTCCTATATGATTATACATCAGCCTCAATTACTTATTTTTGCCAATATAAAATTCTAGCACTTCCTAATCTTTTAACTGCACCTGTCCTAGGAATTTTTTATTATTCATTCAATGCCTCACACAAAAAAAAATAGTGATGCCAGGTCATTGGGGAAGGGACCATGAGAAAGAATGAGGACAGAAGGAAGTAGTGGCTATACAATCTGAGCTAACATTTTCTCAGTTATGACACTGATGAGTCAAGTGTAAACTGCAGATGAAAAAAAATCTGAAAAGGTGCACTGACATACTCCACCAGCTGCAAACACAGATTTCAGTGTCTTTCTTGACTGACATAAAATTATGTGCAAGGAATGTTCAGGCAATTCATACCATATTGATCAGACTAAATAACTACAATGAGATTTTCATGAATGCAAGTTAGGGCTGGGTACCTGTGTCCCTTTTCAAGCTGCTGATACATAAGGATTCTCCTGGGCCAGAGCAGAAAGTTCAGTATCCTGTTGCTAAGAAATGCCTTTTCACAAGTACTCTGTTAGTGCAGACAAAAGAATTTGAATTAATTTTATCATCTACTTAAAGCTTCTGGATATTCACTTTGTGTTTGAGAGTTATAAAAGGTGTCAGAAAATGACTATTGCTGTGTAAGGCTGCAGTAGGGGGAAAACTGAGAGGCAGAAAAGGGTTTAAAGACTAAACCCTGATGTATTACAGCAGACCATGACGCCGATGCAGGGCTGTAGGAGCAGAGGTGTTGTACGGGGAGGGACACACAGACTGCCAAGGACACAAACAGCGTGTTTGGGTGAGTGAACCCAGCTCCTGGATGAAAACATGTTTACTTGCCTGGGCTGCTGTGGGACCTGGCTCCACACCTTTGCTCAGCCCCCCTCCTGCTCAGAGCAGGTACCTCACACCACAGAAACCGGGATGTACAACCTGGACGTGGCTTGGGATGTGCACTCGTGGTTCTCCAGACCACAAAGAGCTCAGAGACTTGCCAAGGAAATTCCCCTCTCTTCCACAGCAGAGATAAGCCAGAGCTATCACAGGAAAGAAAGAGAATATCCAGGTCATCATGGCTTTGAGGCAAGCAGAAGCAATTCCTTTAGGAGCAGAGCCCTGTTTCAGTCATCCTCCATCCCGGCTTGGCGGCTCCTCGCAGCACTCCCAGCCCCATGGCAGATCTCACTGAACCTGGAGAAAAGATCACATTTTCTGTACAACACCCTGGCTTTCTGCTGCTTCAAGGAGTATTTTGTAGTCACTCTCAGACTTCATGCAGAACAGTTTTTCAACACTGCAAAGAATGCAACTTTTGCTGGTTTAGAGATAGGACACTCAGCAGGTGTGGATGGGATCAGACCCATTGATTGATATCCACTTCAAAATTTGCTCAGAGGGCATCATTTTAATTACAATTGTAGATAGAATATGTAATTTCATTCCAAATTGTAGCATTTCCTAAAATATTTTACTTTTAACAATTTGATGAAGTCCACAACATAGGACCTGAAGCACTCACTGGTCAAATATGATCATATATTTGATTACTTTGTGATTTCTCTCACCAGCTTTTCTATAATCTATCCGTAATTTTCACAGCAAAATGATTTTTGTTTTTAATTTAAACTCATTAATTCCAAGCAAATCTTCTTTTGGGGCTTGTAAACAACCTTTCCTTTAACTTTGAAAAAATATTTTTTGAGCCACATCTCTCATTGTTTCTAAAGATACTTTTGGATCAATTTCTTGTCAGTTACCACCTCTTCATTTGGCTCTCTCACCAGAGACCTGGTGAGGTCTTAGTTCTAATGAGCATCCTTCCACCCCAATTTCTTGGGTGTCAGCACCTTCAAATCAAGCTCCTTTTGAACAGCTCGGTGATGATTCCTGTCTCAGCTGGCATCAGCCTCTGAGCCCATTCAAATGCACCAGTGGATGGTTCCTCTCCCATATCTACCTCTCCCTGCTCTGAAATTGAAGCATTTTGTTCAGTGGAGCTTGAAGAGTGGGGTTTCATCGCAGCAGACAGATCTGTGTTTCCATATTAACACTGCAATATTCCCCAGTGCCTCTCTAAGGACACGAGCCCTCCAACAGGAGCTGGCTGTGAAAGCACCCTGCTGCCATCAGCCAGCAGTCATTGAATTTCATGAGTGTTGATGCAGGCCCCAAGCCTTCCCATGTTTCATCATTACAGCTGTATCAAGTTTCTTAGCCCTAAACAAGCAGTTGGGAAAAGCAATCGCTCCCGATTTATCTTCTCTAACCTTGGGAATGAGAACATTTCTGCTTTTTCTTAAATCATTAATTTTTGTCTGCAGGATCATTACTGTACTCCCTGTGTAAAATCTATGACTCTTCCTAGGTATCCCTTAATGTTTCCTGAACCTAGCCTTGATGTGCATTAGGCTCTTGGGATTCATTACTGGTGTTAATCTGCAGCCATTAAAATGCAAGGTCGTTTTGAAGATTGGGGAAAAAAAAAAAATCAGGAAAGCGTCTTTCAAACCTGTACCTCTTTTCACTCCTCATTAAATTTCAATTGGTGAAACCTACAGGTCTTCCTCAGTCTTTTGTCAGGGGGGACTGTACCACACACAGACCATCTGGTGGTGAGCAGAGGGTCAGCCACACTGGGCTTTCAGGGTTCAGAACAAACTGGCCTAATATCACCCAGCAGCTGGCAGTTCTGGTAAGGAAATTCAGGCTTACATTCCTGTGATCTCATTCCTCAGACTGAGCCTTTCAAACAGGCTGTATGGCAGCCCAAATGCACTGATTTTGTAAAGATTTTCCACAGGAATCTGTAAGCTCTGTGAACTAACTGGGTTGTTTGTGTGGTAAATTATAATATATTTCCCTTGGAGAACTCTGCTTTTCATTGTGGGAATCTGTTGCCTAATGCAGAATCTCTGGGGGGATAAAGCCTTTGGGGCAGATTCACCACAGCATCACAAGGCAAGTAGCTCAACCAGAGATGCTCAGTGCGAGCATCTTTAATGTTCACAAGCCAACATTTGAAAATATCACTCATCACATCTATCAACAAAAAACACCAAAACATTTCAGGAATCCCTGATAATTAAACTGATTACATCTGATTGATTAAATTAACAATCACAAAAGTGGTAAATTTAACGTCATAGTTTCAGCATACAGGGGGTATATATCATACAGCATCATTTCAAGTGCTCTTCCATTTTCCATTTGTACGGTATTATGTGACCAACCCTTATTTTTGTCATTGTGTTTAATGGTTTGGAGAGATGAAAGCTTCACTACTACTTTACTTACTGTCTCCTAAGGACATGCATCTTTATATGGGGTTTGTGAGGCAGAAAGACCTCTATATTCAGAGATGGAGCTATGTTGTCTTTAAAAATATTTATAGCATCCTTTCTTCTTTTAAATTACACCTGTCAGTCACACACAGCACTCACTGAAGAAGCCTCAATCCAAAACCTGTGCAATTTGTGCTATTTTCTGTATTTCTGCAAAAGAACATAGATTGCTTATTTTTCCTGCAGAGCAAATGATGACCTTGTATTGATCACAAACATTTTCTTTATTTGAGTGGGTTTGTTTTGGTTTTTTTTGTCTTCCATACATCAGCATGTCTACAGAGGGATATAGGGTGTTATCCATCCCATCTCACACAGTGAGCCAGGTCACACCCATGCCAACAGAGCCATCTGATAAGGCCACTGCCAGAGTCTAGGGGACACAAGAACCCCTCCCCAGGATGTGTCAGAGTTTCCTGAATCCCTCCCTGCCACTCAGGGAGATTCAATCATTCAATCATCTCAACCACTTATCCCACAGAAAGTTTTTCAGGGAGTACTGAGTGAGAAAGGTGATTCTTATCAGTCATTGTGTGCAGTAAACCAGTTCTGCATGCAAAAGCTTTCAGATTGTGGGCTTATCAGAAGGCTAAGTTATGCCATCTCAACAGATTTTAATATTTACACCACACCTGCAGTGCCTATCAGTGCTTATCAGCCCTCAGCTAATCAGCCTTGAGAACAGCAGAAGCCAGGATGTGCTTTGTAACACCCCAGAGAATCACTGAGGTCTCACATCTGACAGCACAGCACTATTAAAGATACAAAACACTTCTAAAATCCCCAGAGACAGGCAAATACTAATGATCATGTCATGCTAACACTGCTGTTTGGACTTTTTTACCTATTCTTTGACACACCTAAGAGCTGCCCTGCTTCTTCCTGCATCCCCAAAGTGGCCACAGGATTTGTTGCTCCATCTGGCTTGACTGGCTGTGTCACCTTTTCCCTGTGCCCCCCAAAAAGGCTGTGTTGGTGCACACTGCCCCTGTTTCCACCACAGGGACAGTGACATGCATGGCCCAGGCACTGCAGCTCCAGCTTTTTCAGAGAGCAGCATCTCATCATCTCTATAAAGAACCTCTTTTGCTGCCCTTGGGTTGCTAATTCCGTGTTCTGCAAGTCCCAAACACGACAATGTTTTGTTTCCTTCCTCCTCAAGGTGAAACTGGAAATAAGAAATAGGCTCCACTAGTGTTTGACATCTCCCTTTCCAAACATGTCTTAGGGCTGAGGGTTGTCTGAGGCATTTAGGGCCTTTAGGGAGGCTGGTTAAGAAAGGCTGCTGCAACTGACCTTTAAAATTTTCTTTTTAAAAATAGATATTAGGTGGGAAGGGCCAAAAGTATGAATGGTATCTTTGGAAGTATAGTCCTCGACTTATCAGAGGAAAAAAAATTGTGTTTACATGTGTGGTTTCTGCATGTAGACTAATTAAATCAGATTCTGAGTGGGGCTGCTTCTGTAAACCAATACAAAAAAGCCAAGCAAAGTCATAAATTAGCCATGATTATTTTTTGTTTCTCTTCAGAAAAAAATTGAAAGAGAAAAAGTAGATGTAGGGCTAATACTCTTCCCCTTTTGCTAAAAGAAGTTCCTTGGGTCAGTTTTATAGCAGAAAGTAATTTTCTGGGATCCTGTGCTGTTGTCATAAATGACAGTGCCAGACAGTGATTTGTTTTGAACCATCAAAGATGAGGCAAAAAATAAAGATTAAAAAATAGTAAAAAAAATGCCGAAGTTCAACACCTGCCATGCCTTTATATTTGAGAAGGACTCCCAGCAAACCAAGCCAGTGGCACTCCCACTCCTCCACTCCCAGGCACAGTGTGATGCAGGCAGCAGCAGAGGAAAAATCAGATTGTTAACTTAGAAATACTTTCATCATTGCATAAATTATTTGCCTTTGGGGGGATGGGAATAACCATGACTTTTTTGTTATATTTTTGAGAGTGAGAATTTTGGTGCGAGCACAGAAAGCAGAGGTGGAATTGAGGGAAGAAAGGGGAGGAGTTGTCCAAGAGCAAAGGCAGGAATTCCTGTCCATGCTCTCATCCCAGGGAGCTGAGTCTGCTCTGGCTCAGCACAGAGCTCTGTGCTCCTGCTCTCCCCTGAGGGATGGTGCTCGGAATTAATTCCCTTAGCACTTCCCAGATTCACCAATGCCTTCACACAGGCTCGGGGGACGGGCTGCATCTGTCCAGCACATTCCCATGGCATTTCTGCCATGCAGCCCTCAGAGCTCTGTGAATTATCAGTGACTCTCAGCCTGGGTTTCTGCTCCTTTCCTCCCTGTGGCTGGCACTGCCATGGCCAGGGACCTCCACCCTGGCCTCCCCACGGCTTCCAGCCTCATCTTGGCATGCTCTGAATTGCCCCTTTTCCCCAGGAATGAGGACAGGTACCACAGGCATGGGAAGGAGGCTGAGAAAGGGAAAAAGAAGAAGCTTTTCTGGTGTTTTCACTTGTGGTTCCACAAGAAGCTGGCCAGAAACTCTTCAGTAAACCCTAATTCTGAAACCAGTCAGGGCATCTGTACCCCATACCCCACTCTCACCCCCTGAGCCTCATCAGCCCATGCAGAAGTGCCCCAGCAGCCCGAGATGCTCCTCTGCACTCCCTGGCCCTGCCTGGCCAGTGGGCAGCTGTATGAACAAACTCCAGGAATTGCCATGAAGTTACAATAACAACTGAAAAATAATTCAAGAGTTAGTGGGAAAGAAATGTGAGTAAGGAGCAAGAGCTTAGGCACCCTGGTAAGGAGAGATCCCTCAGAAATAGAGAAATCACAGGTTTTGGTCCCCTCATGCAGCATTCTTTAAGTTGTAGAGTGATTTTTTTAATATTCTTAAGCTGGTAAATTGGAATTCTGTTGAAAAGCAAAAAATAATAATCCATGAGTATTCCTGTTAGGACTGGCACAAGACTTTATCAGAACTGTTTTCTGGAAAGAGTTGTGGGAAATGTGATTTGTCTTCAATGCCTGTGTAAAACACCTCTGACAACTACAAAAGCACATAAGGGAGAGCATGAGACTGGAGATGAAAAGCTGCAAAGGTCACCTTCTCCTCTCCATGACCCAGCCCTGGCCCAGCCCCACCTCCACCCTGCCTGGAGACACGTTTGTCACAAAGCAAACTTACTGGATTTATTATTACAGATTTATGAGTTTTGAGAAAGGAAAGGACTAACATGATTCCTGAATAACTCAAATGGACAAAGGCAATTGCTGGACTGATCACAGCTTTTGGGACCCAAGCCATCCATCAAACTAAAACCTCCTCCTGTTCCTGTTATCCATCAGCCCTTCCTTTAGGTAGGCTGTCAATAAATGTTGTGTCAGCAGGCCAGAGAGGATGATGCAGTTCTCAGCTTATAAAGCAAGAAACAAGGGCAAAGGACATCAGGAAAACTGTAAAACACTTTCTTTGAGACAGCATATGCAGCTGCCCACATTTGACACAGATAACAATGCTGACTAGATCAAACAAACAGGAGATAAATGGATAGAATATATTTATGTGGGGGGGATATTATACAGGTGAAGAGATAGAGATATATAGAGATATTAAACAAAAAGGATAATAACCCAAGTAGGCCAAACTTCATTTAAAAAGTAATTTTGTTTTTCTCCTTCTACCTGTGTTTTGCACATCACAGTTCTCAGAAACCCTCCAAACACCCAGTAGAAATATTGACTATTTTGGTAGTGACTGACTCAATCAAACTCAGGGGAATGTGAAGAGGTGCATTTCTGGTGGATCCTGGGTAGGAATACAGAAATAAGAATGAAATCTGATGCAAAATAAAATTAGAAGAGCCAGTCAAGGAGAGCCAAGAGAGAGGGACCTGCAGTACTAAAATACGTAAGGATCGTTCAGAGAAGGAAAGTATTAAGAGAATTGTATGAAATCAGCAAATAGATTCACTGCAGTCTTACTTTGTGAATTACAGTAAAAATCCAGAGCAATTCCTCAGGCAGACGTATACAAATGTACAACCAAAGTGAAGCCAAATCAGAATCTGTCCCTGTCCCTTCCCCTGTGACAATACTATCTTCCTCTCAAATTAATGGTGTGCACAGCACAAGCCACCTTCTATAAATGAAAAAAAAAAGATACTGTGTGTGGTTTCCAAGATTGAACAAGACATTCTATCAACATGCAAAATGAACTAATTCAGCCATTGCAAATGAACAGATTCACAAGGCAAAAGATAAACTTTCCACATCTCATTTAATTTATGCTGTCTCACTGCACTGAGAAAACAGCTTTACCCATTCTCTAATGTATTGAAATGTTAGAAACTTTAATAATCAAAACAAAACCAAATAAACATTATGAACTGCTTGAGAGAATATTTTAAATGAGCAGGAGAATAAAGAAAAGATTCGTAGTTCATAAGAGTTTGCAGTTTCTGCACTAGAAATCTCCCCAAGGTTGTATGTGAAAGAAATGAGAATGAACTGGATGCAGAAGGGAACCTATTGCTGGGGACTGAATTTAGGTTTCCACACACATACTCTTATTCTGCAAAGACTTCTAAAGGTATCTAAATCCTTTAAAACATGTAATTTAATTATTTGGTTTTGTTACTTATGTTAGATGGGGGTTGAGAGACATTTCTGAGAATGGTTCTACAACAGAAAATCAGGGCTTTGAAAAATCCATTGTGTCCACTGGTCCTTTTGAGGGCCAATTCCCTCTCATGCTCCCACTTTCTAGTTTTGTTAGGCAATTTCAGATTTGTTCTTGCCTGCATCCCTGAGCTACATTTACAAAAGACAGTTTAATTTAGCTGGGCACTTCTCAATTGTGCACAGAGAGATCAGTCTCATCCAGCCTCCCCAGCTGCCTTGTAGGGAGGGAGGGCAAGTTTGAAGGTCACTTTATGACTGATTGCAACCCTGCACTGTAAGAATCATCCTAAATTTTTACAGAATCAAAGACTTCTATTCCATTTCTGGGAAGAAAAATTAAAAAAAGGTCTTTCAATGATTATACAGCTTTTGAGCTGGGTTAGTGTCCTCAGCCTAATTTCAGCCTCAGAACTGTCTTTAGATAGGAAGCCAACAATAAAATATGGCAATGCTTTTAGAGCCAGGCCTTACACCGAGAAACTGAGGAGAAGAGGACAAAAGTCAAGAGTTTTGTAATAATTCTTCAATTTTTTGTAAGAAGCTGTAGAGTTTTCTCATGGCACAGACATGAAGAAATCATAACCCTTCTCCCATTGTTAAGAATTACATTAGACTTTTAATGATTGTTTAAAATAACTTAATCTACAGTGTTTTGTTGTTTTTTTGTTTTTTTTTACTTTTGATCCAATGGCAAAAATCCTTGTTTTGCTATGATATGTCCAGTTGCAACAACACAACCCAAATTCCTCTGTCTTACAGGCTACAAAACACCAGACCCCATTTTCCCTGAAGTTCCACCTGTGAAATGCACTCCTCTCTCTCTTGACAAGTACAAATACACATATATATTTATAATACAAATATAAAGGCAGCAATTCCACAACATCCTCTCCCTTCAGCGCAGTTTAAGTCACCCACTCACCTGCAGGACCCTTGCTGTGCTCCAGTGTGGTTCCAGTCCTCATCCCTGGGTACAAATTAGAAGATCACATATCCAAGGTGCATTTCCTCTCAGGATTAACTCGTCATTTTCTTTAATTAAGCAACCATGGGGGAGCTCCCAGTAAAAATAGCTAGGAAATAAAAGATAGCTGGCTTTAAGAGCAAAGCCTTCCAACAGCTGGCTCTCTTTCAGCACATGTAAAAATAGAACTCATCAGTCTTCTTTTTGTCCTTCATCTTCAGTAATTTTTCATCTTTTCATTCTTAGGATTCATGTAAAGGTTAAACTGGGTACCTACCCCTCATTTTCCCAGCAGTAAAAAATACATTATATCATATAGTGATTTTTACCTCAAATGGTTTAAAATGATATACATTTTCAGATGGTCAGAAAGGCCCAGTCACACAATTGTTTTCTTCATTGGGAAGCTGAATTCCCACCCATGTTGCACTTCCAAGTCAAACCCTTCTCACTATAACTCTGCAAGCCAGCCACTATTAAAAACAAATTCCTGCTCACTGGATAAGCAGTAACGAACTGGAATGATGGGAATGCCTGTTTTGTCTAGAAAACATCAGGTCCCTCCTTACTTTGAGAGGTAAAAAGTGCTGAAATACACTTTGGGTACTTGGATCCCAAAGTGAGGAACAGAAACACCCACCTTGTGAGGAGGACTTGCTGAGCTGCTGAGGTTGGAAGTGTGATTCCCAAGCTATTTTACTTGGTCTGAGACATCTCTTATCGGGGTTTTAGGCACCCTGGCCTCCCCTGGATGAAGTTGAATAGCAATTTTTTCTCACTCCTCTTTCAGCAGGGCTTCAGTTCAAGAGTCCTAGCAGATCAATGGCACTTCACATTTCTAGGTGTATATATTTTGTCCAAATGTCACAGACCATGTCTATTTTCCTTTTACTTACATTATGAACTGACTTTTTATTGTTCATTTGAAAAGTTCTATATCTTGTTTTCTTCAATTCATTTATTGCTCCATAATGATAGGTGTTATTCAGTAAAGTACTTGAAAAATTACCACTTTAATAATTTATCAGCAGCATGATGAAAGAGGCAGTTTAGAGCTTGCTTTAGCATTCTTCCATTCTATTTTTATGGAATGGAAAACACTTCAAATTATTTAATGCTGTATTAACTTCTAATTTGCCTCATCTATGTGTAGTTTATCATACAATTCCATGCCAGAACTGGGGGTTCCTTCTAAGTCATACCATGCAAATCAACAAAATGAAATAAAAAATAAAAAATTAAAAAAAAAAATATTTTAAAATCCTGGTATTAAACAATGTTTCATAACCTATATTTTTAGTGGCTTGTACAAATTTTAATTAAAGCTAAGTTTAATTAACTTCTGTTGGCTTATCTGCCATTGTATAGAGCAACAACCACTCTGCTGCTTCTGTATTCCTGTTTTATTTTGACATAAAAGTCAGATTAAGCACAGCACAGTGCTGAAAGGTGTGGAAATTACCCTGGGAACATCCCTGATGTCGGTGAAGCAGTTTGACATTTATTGTGATGTTACACAAGGGATTAGGCCCTCTAACAGCAGCACTCCAGGGAGCAGGAGCACTGCGTCACCTGGCATGTGCCTGACTCAGCAGGAGTGAAAGATGGTGTTTGGGAAACAAAAACAGCAAGAAAAACAGTGCTAGACCATCAGAAGGGGATGGGGAAATGCCACAATTGGTAGGTTACAGCCCCTCTCAGACCAAGTCCTTTCTTTCATCTCTAATGAAGATGTTTGTGCAACGCCAGCTCTCCTCACTTACCTGCCATGAGACACCTCACACAGCAGATCCTTCATGCCTGACTGGTGGAACATTTTGGTAAAAAATACACCCAGAAATGTGTTTTGGCTAAAAAAACCCAGAAATGTGTTTTGGCTAAAAATGCATGATTACTCACTGGAAAAATATTCAATGCTCTTAGATCAACTTTGCCTGAATTTTCACTTAATTTAATAAGAGTTATAACAACTGAATATTTTTTACTCATGGTATAGGCCAATTCTGTTGGATACATCCTCTTGGAAACATTTCAAGCAAATCTTAAACTTGACTCAGACCTCAAGATTTAGATGTCAAGAAAAAAGAAATTTACTTGCTTTGTGCATCATACTTATAAAGTAAACATTCACAATTTCTGACTAGAAAACAGTGTTTCTATTTCTATCTCACCTCTTTTGAGGGAGCATAGAAATACACATGGTATTTAAGATTTTTGGATGGCTTTCTAAAATCTGATTTCTACAACTGCATAATAATGTTTTCCCTTTTATTCCTGATGTGTCCTCTATAATCCCTAATGCTTCACTTGGCTTTCTTGCTGTTGAACTTCATGCAGTACCCAGAGAACCATCCAGAATGATTCCATGATCTCTCCCTTGCATAGTAATAGTGCAGTTAGAGCCTACCATGCACAAAAATAGAACAATTTCTCCCCTCTACGCATTAATTTGCATTATTGCTGCTGAATTTCATTGCAGTTTTATTGCCCAGCCATCCAGGACTGCAGGATCCTCCTGTACGTGTTGGCAGTCAGCTCTGGGCATGTCAGAACAAAGCAATTTTGTATCATCAGCAGAGTCCTTTTTTTTCTGGCTTTGTTTTCATGTCTTTTTCCTTCATTTATGAACATCTCAAACACATTGCAATGCTGTTTTTCCTGGAATATCTAAATAATTAGCTCACAGCTTTGTTTCACATTTTTCATGTAGTTTTATTACTAACTCTTCTATGACAGAAGTTCAAGTCAGCAAGAGAATTTGGTAAAGGACTTTGCTAAGAAATCCACAAGTGACGTATGGCAGAGCAGTTCTGTGCACATGCCTTGGCCCTTAGGGCAGAGGGGGCTTCTGCAAAATTCTGGGCACCTTTTTCCTACAGCATCACCCCAAACCACGAGCCTTTCCCTCCCTTTCTTTCCTGTTTCCATGCTGGATGCAGAACTCCACTGCCCTCCTCATGGGCTTTTAAAGATTGGCATCATTTGTCTCTCTCCTGTCTGCTGCTAAGATGTATTTAAACACTCCATAATGCCAGGAATAGTTCATCAGCTTTACACTTCAGATCCTCTGAGAGCTTTAGGGCACCAGCATCTGAGCCTGGCAATTTGTAACTGTAAATTTTATTGATCTGCTTTAAAAACATTTCTGCTGAGGTCTAAGCATGGTCCCATCTCTGCCTTGAACTCTTCTGCAGAGATTCATTGTCCCTGCCCACGATGCTCCCTTACAGCCCCCCTCCACTCCCACCCCAGCCCCTGCAGGCTCTCTGCCTCGCCAGGATTTGGGAAGCTTTCCATCATCAGCTTTTAGGTCTTCAGGAAACCATGTCTGGAAATGTCTTCCAATCCATCTGCTGTGCTTTACAGTTCAGCTACCAATTGGTTTTTTGGTTTTCTTTTTCTCCCATTCTTAAATATTATTCACATTTTAAAGTACGTCTTTATTTCTTTTAGTAGCATCTTTCACAACGCTCTTTTACCTGAATGGCTGGGGTTTTTTTCCTTCTAAAGAGATTTTTTTTTTCCTTCTAACAAGGTGTTTATTCCAGGAATCCATTAGAATATTTTAAACAAGCTTTATGGCCTTTAAGCTGCTCCTTGAAGTGTTTTTCTCAATTTAATGCCATGCTGTTTGGTGTGTGTCTTCCACCTTGAGGATGTTGCATAGAAATGTTGTAAGTTCACTGATACAGATAGGGTCTTCTACAGATAAATCACATGCCAGGGTCAATGAACTCCTCACAACTAAACCACCACCTGATTTTCCTCCTCCAGCTTCTGAGAGTTATTAGCATCTCTAAGTAGGTCACCTCTCCACCAAGTTCTCTGTGGCATAGGAACAGAAAGTACCTCCTGCCCTCAGAAGAAGAAGATTGTCTAGATATCTCTAGATTCTAATCTTATCTTTTAAATAACCCCCAGTAATTTGAATTCAAGTCTCCTTGGTAAATGAGAGTAGGATAACTGAGGGGCACAAAGAGAAGGACAGAATAATGCTCCTCCTGCATTAAACCTTGACCATCCATATTGCTTCCTGAAGTGTCAGCGCTCTCTAAGACTTACTCAGCAAAGCAAAACCTCAGGGATACCAAAAGCTGATAAAAAGACCATTCAAATGTGAGTGGGGGAGCATGCCCCAATTGTCTTTGTCATTTTTCCTTTTAAAATAAATACTGAATTTCACTGCACTTTGCCAATGTGTATTTACACATCCCTGTTGTACCTACTGTAAAATCTCACTCACCTATAAATGCCTCTGAATACAAACCTGAGCCATTGAAATTATAGGCTGATACTGACATGCAAACTAGGGTTTCTTCAAGGATCTCCTCTCAAAAATCTCCTGTTACAGACAGCACAAATCCTGTTACTGCCTTCCCTCCACCAGCTCTCTGAGGACAGCTCTCCTAGGCAGCAGGACACAGAGTCCTCTGGAGATTCCCAGCATGACTGAAAATCACTCTGATCCCACTGATAATCTGGCTACTTTGCTTTTCTGAACTGGCCAGTGTTATGAGAAGAGCTTACCCTGAGTCCCTGTGGCTCCAGGAAATCTGTGCAGTCAATCCCCTGAAGCTGAGCAGAATTTGGGACAAAGTGGCCACAATTCCCAGGGAATGTGGTTCATGGCTTCAGTTCCTGGGAGGACTAAACATGAATAAAGCAGGAGGATACACGTTTTGAATGCCCATCAAATAAGGGAACACCAGTTTATCTCACTGGTTTTTCATCAGAATTAAGAGCTTAAAATAATATACAAGTTTCCTGAAAGTAAAAATTTGGCAGAAAACAGACCTGTCAACAGAAGGAGAAAAAATGTGTTCATCAAGAGATGCTTCCTAAAGAGAGAGCTGGGATGTCACTGAGAGAAGCTTAGGGATGGATGAGTCCTGAAAACCATTCTTCATTTTTTATACCACTGATTGCTGCTGTCAAAGACCTTCAGTCTCTTGAAGAGGCAGCGTTTCAATCTCTTACACAGGCAGAAGTGTCTCTATAAACACCAGGAAAAGGGGTCTGCTTTTGGAAGTGAAACACTGGTGGATTCATTTACCCAACAAATCCAGAAAACTTTTCTTGCCCATCCTGAAGGAATTTCCTCAGACACCTGTAGCCTGCAGAATGGATTGGTTTAAATAGCCCAGGTGGTTTTTACCATTGCAGATACCAAACAGAATCATTTCTATCCATGGGTAAGGGTGCAGGAGCAGGTTTTCCCCTAGAATACAGATATTTTCACCCCTGATTCTTCTTTCTGGTAACCTGTCATTCATAGGAGCTGACAAATACAGTCTCAAAAAAGAGAGATGGGGAGGATGGAGATGGAAAATCAAAGCAGTCACACAGAATCTCTTCCATCAGGGTGGGAAAGGACCTGACTCCTCAATAGTAACCAGGAGGAGGAAAGTGTGGGCAACAGCAGGAGGGAGGGGGGGTAACACAGTTCTCATTTGTTTTTCATTGAGTCCATCATAAAATTTCAAAACTTTTGAAACTAAGAGGAATGAGACTGGCAACAACTATAACAGACATGGGATGAGACAAGGCAGCCACTGAAAGAAAAAGATGGAGTAAGGTCCAGTAAGATTTTTTTCTGGGCTACTTAATTACCATGATAATTGTTTATTCCTCCTTCTCTCATATTAAACATTTACTGTTCCACACAGCACTCAGCCTTGTCTTTAGCCAGGATGAAATCACCCCTGGAGCAGGAGGAGCCCAGGTCAGAGTGCTCAGCTTTCCCCCCACGCTCCAGTCTCACCAGGCACCCAGGAGATGCTCAGCTGGGAGCAGGAATGTTCCTCCTGCTTTTCATTCCCACCTTCTGATAAAAGAGAATGCAATCCACATTGGTAGTGTACACCACTTCTGCTGAACATAAATGCTCTGAGAATCAATACAAATAATTATTTAACCATATGTATAATGCAGACTGTTTATTTTGTTTACTCCCCTTGCCTTTACCCTCACAAAAACAGGCAATATGCCAATACATTGAAGTGTTTAAGGTAAACACATCACTCCTGTGCATTTTCACATCACTGTGTGCCTGTTCCTCTGCTTCACACATGGGGAACCAGAAGCCCCAGTAGCTAGGCTGTGTTCTTATTGTGCCAGACATAAAACAAGAAGTAAATGTGATACATTTTGAAATTTATGGTGTAAACTTAGCTCGAGAGAACAGCTATCTCTGCAATTCCACTGGACACAGTGCATGGTCTTTCAGGTTGGAAGAGCTGTGCTTCACCTTGGTTAGAAATGGATTAGGGAGACTGTGAACAAGTCAGACTAAATTGGCTGAAACATTAGCAACCCTTATCACTCCTCCTTAGGGGCTGTTTACAAATGGGTGAGCAAAACTTGGATTCCCACATTTAATACTTTTATTCTGTCAGGAGAAGCACACACATAGCACACTCAGCACATCTCCCTGTCACAGGACAGAATAAGCCACGTTGGAAGCTACTGCCTCACACGAGGCATCTGCAGTAGAGGACAGTTCTGTGTCTATCACTGCCCAAAATCTCCCTCAGAGTTTGCAGTGGCTGCACTCATGCACAGACCACAAACCCAGAAACCCCTGATCCCCTTGAGCACACTCAGATTATGAGGAAATTACCTTAGCAAATGCAATAGGTAATTTTCTCCTCTCAGAGGAAATAAAAGAAGCCTTTAGTAGCATTTCCCCAGCATTTTGTAATCGGACCAGCACAGTTCCTGCTGTGTTGTCACTGCAGAATTTGCACCAGACGAGGGCAGGGGTGTTAGGGCAAGAGAGCAGGAAAAGTCTGATCCAGACCCACTGAGGGAACTGCAGGGCACCTGCTGACTTCATGGGCTCTGACTGCAGCCCCTGGAGCATCACACACTGCTACAGGAGCTCCTAGAGGGCCACAACCACAGCAGGATTCACCCTGCTGAAATCCCACTGCAGAGCTGATGGTGGAAGGCTGGGGAGGCTTGATGGGGAGGGAGTCAGAGGACAATTCCCACACTCCCACCATCAGCTGCTCCAAATTAAACCCCAAATGCTGAATGAGAGACTTGGAGAGGAAACCTACACGTAGAACACAGAGGAATCCAGCTGCAAAGATGTCAAGACAGTCAACTAGGCTGGATAATTTTTTGCTTGTTTTAAGAACAATTATATTGAGAAAAAATTAGCCTTGATGGTTTATGCATTTTTTAAAACTAATTGCTATAGAAACAAATTAAGTACCTAGATTATCTCCTTCCTGAGCTATCCATCAAAAGGCTTTGTGGTGTGTTATTTGTTGCATTTTAACAGGTAAGGAGCTCATGGGCTGAGCCCTCTCTGCTTCTGAAGGACAAATAGGTTGTACAGGGAGGGATGAGGAAGAGAGCAGGAAAATTCTCTGGGTACTTTCCTTTGAGCACTGTAGTTCATCATAAAAGTAGGGGTTTTAACATTTATGATCTCTAGCAGAATTTTAGTTTCCTGTTGTAGGCATTTTGAGATGTGCAATAAAGTGTTACTGCATTCACCTGGAGAGAGTTACAAGTTTGGTTTAGCAGTTCTTCTGAAACATTTTGTTCAAATGCTCTCACTCATAAAGATGGACAGTCCAGCTGCTGTGTCTGAAAAGGTGTATGAAGGAACAACATGAATGTTGAATAATAGAATAATTAAAATACAGAAGGAAACAAAGGAGGTGAGTGGGATAAACAACTCCTAATTTTGTTTTATCTTATAATACCCAAGTACTTCTAATATAACCTTCCTATCTCTGTATAAATCCTTAGGTTTGGGTTTAGATTCTCCAGTAATCTGGATCTGGCACAGATTTTCCACAAAGCAGCAAATGTATAAAACCTCCTTTCCTTTTCTCCTCATCCAAGTTAATCTGTTCTGTATCTGTGGTCCCTGCATCACCTGTAGATACATTTCTGCATCACCCAGTGGAGTTTATAATTCTCTGCAGCTCCTAAAATGGTCACACGTGCCAGTTCATACATTACATTATACAGCTGGAGACACTTAAATGAGACATTGATAATCTGAATAATCAATTTACTTGGACAATCTGATATGCCCCCTCTGCAAGCTGAATGTGTTCTTTTACTTCCACGACATCACTGTAATTGCTTGAACCACTTTTGTTGGGGTATTTTTTTCCAGCCTTAATTACCTTGTCATCTATTATTAGGAATTTTAATATGGCCATTAAATGTCACACATAGCTTTCAGTTTTTTCTCTCTCTCTGGTTCACAAACCTGCAATTTAGAAAAGTCCAGCCATATGCATATTTTTATACTTTGACATGTTTAAAACTTTGCTCAGTGTCAGGTTTATTGCAGCATTAAACTGATGAACTCGCTCTAATAATCAATGTATAAATAATCAATTTAATGCTATAATAAAGGAAACATAAAACAGCCAACTCTCTGGTGAGTGTGCTGAGGTGCAGTGACATTTGGTGGTCATGCATGACAACGTTTGTACAAGCTTCATTTAAGAAGGTGGCAGGTTAATTGGGACAGAACACAAATGCAGTACAGCATCCATAATAAGCAGCCAGTTCCAGTGATATAAACAAGGAAAAAACTGGAAAACTTCTTCCACTCCTTCCACACACACCCCCTCAAAGTAATATTCAGAATACACAGGTATCTTGAATTAGCATCAGTGTGTTTTTATACATTTATAGGAAAATACAGAATGATCTCTGCAGGCATCAAGCTGTTTTTCTTCATCTACAAAAAAAAAAAAAAAAATAAAATGTGTGTAGCTCCAGAGTCCCACTGCAGTTGCTGGATGAAGTGCAGATATGGCTTCCTTGTACTCAACACTTGGTTCTAGAAACCAGATGGAAACCAGAAGCAGTAGTGGAGGGACAACACTGACAAAGCGTGTGTTACACACTTGGTTTCCTCTTTACACATCCTCACGTATTTCCCCTCACCCCAAGCCTGCCACTGAGCAAAACCCAAATCAGGATTTGAGGAAGAACTGAAGGCTTCTATGGCAACAACATCAATATTTATCTGTAGAAATTACAAGCTTCAGCTAGGATGCTGAAAAAGGGCTCTTAAATCTTTTAGATTGATCAAGAGCCATGTTTTATACTGCAATTTGTGTATCAGTATTTCTGAGATGTGCTCTCTTCCCTTCCCAGGGTGCCACGCTCACACACACACAGAGGAACCAAGACTGATACTCTGGGAAACTGTAATTGACAGTCCAAGTTTGCTCTGCAGATGGATTAAACTGTAAAAGAGACTGCTTTGAAAAAAAGTGGGTGCTTATCACTGAATCTATTTTTAACATGCTCAGGTTGGCTGCATTATCATCAAAACCATAATTCTAAACTGAACTATAAGAAGAGGTTAAGTTTGCTTTCTATTTTCCCTGTTTCACAGACTGAAGGGACAAGACATGGCAGATATCCTTCATCCACCCCTCAGCAGAGGTGAGGAGTGGTTCACCCTCTCCAGGATCAAGCAGCTGATACAGATGGTCCTTACCTGCAGGAGCTGAGGACTTTTGTGCCACCTCAGCTGGAAATGCATCATGCAGGGCATAGGCAACAACTCTGCTTGCAGGTCAACAGCCCAGCTCATGGGGAATTTTGGATACTGGAGTTCTCCCCCTCTGCACACTGTCCCTGTGTCTGCTCTAGCTCTGGTTGTACCCAGATGATGATGCCACAGTCCCAAATGCTCAATTAGTGCCATGATCAGGAGGGAGTAGGTATCACTGCTGTACAGAGACTGCTTTGTATGTGAGGCAATTCCTCCTTGCACACAAACAAGATTTTGGGCAGAGCAGCCAGAAGTGTTTCTTTGGGAAGATGGAGAGCCCAGCTGGAACAGCGTGCACACAGACTGTGCAGTAGGAAAACAACTCCAAGGGTACAACAAGTTGGATATGTTTAAATCTGTGGTGAACCTTAAGACTCAGAGAAAGAACATCGTTATTGATAATAAAATAGTGTGAAGGATGAGGGAAAACCAAAATTAATCCATGGTTAGATAAGCTGTAGCTCTGCTTACAACGCTGGTCCTGCGTAGTTTTCACTGAAGTTTCTTTCCCTGCTGAGCACAAAGTGCTTGAGGGACTGGAGGAGTTGCCTTCCCCCCAGCCAAGCACCACCACCCATTTCCCAAACACTTCAGGGTCATGAACACATGTCAAAGGGCCACTTTGGGAAACTTTCCCTTCTCCCCTGGAAGAGCAGGATTTTACCACCCACTTTTTCCAGAACAAACCTGCAGGGGCAATGAGAGGAGATACAAGAACCAGCTTCTTCCAGCCTCAAATATCACCCCAAATCCTTCCCTGGACAGATTCCCTGCTCCCCAGGAAGGGCAAGCAGAGGAGAAGCTTCTCCTTTTGACTGCACAGCTCCCTTTCTCTCCTCCCTTTCCCAAGGAGGCCTTTGGGCTGCTGCTGCCAGCACTGCTCCCACCGTGGCTGCTTTTAAACTCTTCCCTAGGGCCATGGGAGAGGCAGGCAAACACTGAAAGAGCACTGATACATTCTCCTTGTCAATGAACCCACACAGCACTAGATGAGTCTGGCACCCAGCCTCTCAGGTTTGGTCTCTGCCATAATGAATGAGTTAAATGAATAACTCATTAGCATACCAAAAAAAATGGACCTTCTCATCACACCATAGTAAGACAGGAAGAGTCTCATCCTAATGCTGTTTATGATCCACATTTCAACTTTTTCACTCAGTATAAAAAGCACCTTGCTCTATTTTCCCACTCTGCTGAGGCCTCTTCTTGAAGCAATGTGCTCCTTGAAATCAGCTGAACCCCTGCTCTTCCAATTTTTTATTGCTGAGCTCCTAGATTACACTCTGGGCTTTGATTTTTAATAAGAAAATAACTGATAGAGACTCAGGTCCCTGACAACAACTGCCCACAACTTTGCTTCCAGCCTCATCTCAGAAAGAACAAACAAAATTTAGGATAAAACAAAGCTACAAAACTTTAAATGCTCTCTCACAGTGCTCTCCCTTTTAAGCCTAAAAGTTCTGCCTAAATCCATTTTCCACACTGCTTTTTCTTTTGTCTTGCTTAATTCTGATTATACTGGCAAATTACTGTACTTGTTCCTTCATGTTCCTCACCTTCCCAGACATGTGTATTTTTCTATGAGGTTCTATATTTTTCATATGCCATTCTAAAAACCCTCCTTCAAATATTCAAATATTCAGAGTCACCGTATTTCCATAAGCAATTCCTACAAAGAAAAGATAAACTCCTCTGTCTAAGCTCAGTACAATTTCCACTGCAATTAAAAAAACCTGTGAGCACAATAAATTTAGTGCCTACTACAACCCAAAAGGAAGAACACTTAACCTGGCAATGTAAATACCTTTAAATGTAACAATTTGTGCCCTTGAGAAATGAAATATTTTACTGTAACTGCTTATTTCAAATGTGGAATTATATTCAGCATAATTCTTATTTTATAATGACCATCTGAAATGTAGGATATAAATTACAAACAAAAAGGGCTGCAAATCCATAGGAAACCACGTAATTCATCATTCCTTTGTGGAAATAACAGAATGATCTGGCTTTCCTGCCTTAGATGGAAGTTTATTGAATCAAGCAATGGCTACACTTGTCTCTAAGGTTACCAGTGCACCACTTTATTTTGGAGCTGCAGCTCCGTACAGAGCAACATATTGCAATAAAGTGTCTCTGTGCTTGTCTTCCCAGAACACTTCCCTTCCTTAACCCTCTCCTAATGGTGCTGAAAAGCTTCTTAGGACAGGACTCTGTGCACTCTTTCATTTGTCCAATGTATGTGCCAGGAAGAGGCTGAGGGGTGGAACAACCCGGAGCACTTCTTCAGGCATGTGCTGCTCTCCACGAGGGTTGTGGAGGCATCATTTTATTAAAAGAGCTCTTCTGCAGCATTATCAGACACAAGGTATTCTGTCCAGACTTTATCTGCCCTTTCCTGTTTTTCCACAGTGAGGCTGGAGCGTGCACAGACCCTGCTGGAGCTGGAATTGCTGCCAGCTGCTCTGTCAGCTGGGTGTGTGGAGTGGGTCACCAAGTGCCCTGGCCGAGGTCCCACCCTCACCTCAGACAAACTGGAGAACAGCAGGATGCCCATATTGCTCTCTCATTTTTTAACAATATTCTTCTTATCCCCAAGGCAACAATTTCACACCTTTTTCTATCAATTGTGCTCTCTGATGGACTGAACTCTCAGACTGTGACCCCTCTCCACGGAGAGCTGCGAAGGTTCTGCACTGCCTGGGGGATGGGAACACCTGCCTGAACAGGTACCTGCTTCCCACATGAGCCTTGGGACATCAACACCTGAATTCCCACAGAAACACCTCTGAGAGCTGCACTCAGGACACAAAATACACGACAGCAGAAAACATCAATTTCCTTAGGGAAATATTTCCTAAATATCTCCCTACCAATCATATTCCCTCTGATGGTTTTATCAGTCAGAAACCTTTTTTTTTTTTTTTTTTCCCCCTCTTTGGTTATGAAATCTAAAAAAGGGCTGTTACCACTTTATGGGATATTTTATTGAAAAAGAATTGTGTGAGTATATACACACACACACATATATATGTATATACATTATATATATATATATTGTGTCTTCATGGAGTATAGGCATGATTAAATCAATTTTGTTGTTAAATTCCACTCGGGTAAAATAGGATATTGGATTTCTAACCTAATTATACAGGAAAGAGGTCTAGTCCCGAGTTTAATGGAAGCTTTGGACTGCACACACACAGGTGGTTTAATTTCCTTCATTCTAGCCAAATACCCAGTCTAACAACACTGTAATCTGCAGACATTGGAAAACAAATATTTTATTCACCACTGCACATTTAGGTGCTACATTTATAAGATGCCTGTAGTTTTACTCCCCCAGTGAGACAATCACTAACACTTGGCATGCACCTACCTCATTGAAGCTGGGCTCCTTCTCCACTTTCATGTCTGAAATTCAGCAGACAGAAGTTTAACTAAATTCTCTTTCCTTTTCAATGCTCCAGGCACCTGGGAAGTTGTGACTCTCCTTAGCCACATCCCAGGAGCTCCCCATTCTCTGTAGCAGTCTTGAAATCATCCAGAGGATAAAGAGAAGGAATCTTGATGCCACTGAAGAAGTGCAGAAGATGCATCAGTAATCAATACCAGTGAGGTTCTTCCTTTCCTGGAGGCAACTGACTTGCCAGGATGAGTTACTTGTAGTAAATACAAAACACCAGGACCACTTCACCTTGCCTGTATACTTTTAAACTGTGCAGAAGAAAGTGGCACTCAGGATTTTTGGGCATCCTCCTCTCTCTTGTTTCTTCAGTAATGTCTAATAAACCTGTGAGGAGGGATACGAGGTTACACCTTGTATCCTCTGATTCAATTAAAGGAGCAAACTCTCAATATTCCAAGTTTCCAAGGAGAATCTCTGGCTTCAGATCAAATAAAAGCTCTTCTATCTTAAAAGGTGTGATTTCTCAACTAACTGAACCTGACTCCACACTCAAGTGCCAGAGCTGAGAGAACAAAGACAATCATCTTCACTTTGAGCCACAAAGAGAGATCTACATATGCCAAAAACTGAGCAACGAGGAGCAGTTGGTTATGGCAAATCACAGCAGACATTGATAGAACCAGGTCATAAATAATTCCATCCTTGCTGCCAAAAGATTAAATAAATTAATTAAAAGAAAATATCAGCCTTTCTCTGTACTCCACAATCTGGGGAAAGTATTCCAATTGACATGCAGTTATGCCCAGTTTTGTAATATAATTGAAATTTCAATATGACCTACGGGTTTCATAGATTTTGCAAGTTGTAGTAGCAGAAAAGGGAGAGAGGAAATCAAGAAGGTAAAGATAAGCTCTAGCAAGCAGTAAATGGATATGCTGATTCCCTAGCTTTCCATAAATTAATAGGTCTATTCTAGTGAGTGTCATATTTTAAGGACAGCCGAATCAAACAGAAATTCTTCAGACCTAAAATATCATCACGGTGCTTAACAATGGATAAGCTACTAAAAGTCTGCACTTGTGCTATTTCAGTGCAATGTGTATTAACTCTTGCTCACTATTGTAGATCACCTAGAGTAATTAATGATTGCCATTAGTTATGATATTATTAGTCATGATGTAGAATCTGATAGGTAACACTGGTCAGTTGTGCTGTAAGTAGAAGGATGATTTCAACAGGCCAGCAAAAGTAAAGGGAAAAGTAAAATCCTACACCAAATTCTTCAGTCTAACTAGCAGAGCCTGCATCTGGCAAACGCTTTTGCAGTATCTGAAATTAACTCATGCATAAAAATATCAGTGAAAACAATTAATTTGTGTCTGATGCTCACCCTTGTGTACACAATTACATAAATATACCTGCATTTGTAGGGCAGTGTGAGAAATCATGAGAACATTAAAAGCATGCCACATTTCCACCCAGATTTCAGATAACACAATTTTTAAGCATAGCAGTCTTGCCAAAGGCATTCCTACAGAAGGCTATGACAGGTTCAGTCTGGAAAGCTGGAGGTGGGATGTTGGGATAGGATGAATAGGGAATGGACTTGAAACAGAGCTATAGGGAAATAAGGAAATGGTGTGGGATCCAAAGATCTGGGATAACATTTCCTCAGCACTTGCTGCTGCTGAGACTACAAGCCTTCTCTGCTTCCTTTTGCAGGTAGCTCAACACAACTAAATGTGACACATGGCAAATATGAGCATGGAGTGGCTGCTGTGCAGAGAAACACCGGCACATTTTGGGGGAATTGGCCTTTTCCCGTATCCTCGGCACTCCAAATCCATGCTCAGCATGAGCCCACAGCCTGCATTTCCTTCATGTGCATTTGGCCCAAATTGGGAAAAAACCACCTCAAGTGAACTCAGCTGGACAAGAACCTCATTTCCCATGGAACTGGGACCTCATTTCCCATGGAATTGGGACCTCACTTCCCGTGTCTGGCTAGGAGCAGCAGCAGTATTGTCAGGTGAGCGTTTATTAAGTGACGGGTGTAATTTATAAAATCACAAAGCAGCAGACCCAGCCAACAGAAGATTTGAAAACTCCGCTCCTCCGTGGAAAACAGGATTTGCAAAACCTTGTTTGAATTCTGCTCTCACTTTTTCTCTGTTGTTCTGTGTGATCTTATCGTAGTGCACATCATAGCCCCCATAAATTATACCCTACCTACACTGCACATATGTACTCCACATGTCCTATAAATACCACAAAGCAAAGCCATACTTTGTGGTGACACTGGGACCCAAACAAGATTATCATTGCACATTAAAATTGTATTAAACTAATTGAAAAATAGTTGAACATTGCTAACAAAACAAGAGAAATACTAAACATTAAAAGACAAGAGACTTTTCAGTGTTCCATAAAACCACGCCTTTCAGACAAATTAATTATTTCCATCATAAAAAAAATCCTAACAGTGAAAGAAAACATTCCAGAAGGAAGTGATGAGTAAAAAAGCTTCAAGTGATTTTTCATTACATTAAAAACAATTCCCATTCTCATAAAATATGCAGAACTTTACATCTTAAATAGCATATTTACCTTCAAAAATTACTATATTTTTAGTCTTGCAAGAAATTAAACCTTAATTAGATAGGAAAGTATTTGGAATATACCCAGAAATAAAAAAACTACAGCTATTCCCCTATAAGTGGCACAGCATCTGTCAGGAGTTTTCACATACCTTCAGGAAGATATCTCAAATTAAACCAATAAACTTGCTTTCTGTGATCAGAGTTAATATTCTGCAGACCCAAACTGGCTGCCTTGTTTATTTCATAGTTTCAATTTCTATTGCTGTACTTCACCCTGGCAAATAAATGGATGCATGAGGGGCTCGCCCTCTGAATAAATAATAAAATCTAACCCGTCAGATCTTCCTTTGCCTCGAATGAGAAACATTTCATTCCTCTGTGATGCTGTTGAAACTAAATCTTGTTGCAAGAGACCGAATGAGCAGCCCTGGAATAAGAACTAAAGGTGTGTTTGAGCTACATCACCACCTCGATGAACATCAGAATTACATCTGAGACCAGATGGGAGGAAAGGAAGATGCACTATACAAAATATCTCTTCATTTCAGGAGCAAAGTATTACTCAATGGCATTATACATTGTTAATAAACTTTCTTTATCTGAAACTATAATTTAATATTTATGTATCTAATTTACATGTGACAAAGTAGCATATTCTAAAATTAGAGTGTAACCAGCAAACTATTAACTACTATAAACAATACCAAAACACAACTCAAACATATTTTAAGGAAACAATAGATACATTTTTGGAATGGGGAATGATTTCAATTGCAGATTATTGTTTTAAATACAGCTGTCAATTACATCTTGAAAAAATTTCTTCAAGCTCAGTAAGATTTTCTGCTTAGGGATTTGTGGGTATATACACAAAGACCAAGAGCACGCCACCAAAAAGTCCCCTTATCGGTTACTAGTAGGTACAGCAATAATTTTAAATGCTGAAATTGTGTGGGGGAAATAATTTTCAATATCCATGTTATATGATGCACTAGACAATATCCCCTTTGAGCAAAAACTAGAGAAAATATCGTGCCCTTTATTATCTCTGTGGTTTCTTACGTGTAATAGACAGCAGAAGAATTGCACTTATTGTAACATTACAGTGTTAGATTGCAGTTCACCTTTTAGAATATTAGTGGTGGTAATACTTATGATAGGTTGTGCCTTATGCAAAGATGAATAAAGATGT
This sequence comes from Cyanistes caeruleus, assembly GCF_971803275.1. Classification (NCBI taxonomy): domain Eukaryota; kingdom Metazoa; phylum Chordata; class Aves; order Passeriformes; family Paridae; genus Cyanistes; species Cyanistes caeruleus. The sequence goes on from NC_141707.1 coordinate 33,557,250, forward strand.
ACATTTAAATTAAAAAACAAAAAACAACAGAAAACAAGCAACCACTTACAGAACCAACAGTGAGGCTTAACATAACAAACATGCACTAACCCTACACTTATGCAAAACTAAGTTCTTCCAGGAAACTGTAACCAACTGTTGACCTTCCACAAAGGTAAAGTTTTTGTCCCTTGGTAATATGTTTGGACTTTGTAGTCGAATTCCAGTTTATTAGCTCATTGTCTGTAAATGTGCTGTTCCACTGTGGTATCCTTTAGCTGCCCTTGAGCTTCTGCAGAATCTGCAATCTTACAGTCACTTTTATTTAAGGTTTTATTGAGCCGCAGAGTAAGTCCCCTTCAGTACTACACAAATAGGCTTCCTTATTCATCCTCTTCAGGTTCCTGTGGTAAAATTGGTGTCTCCTCCTTTAAACAAGCACTAAAAAACCCAAGGATTGTGCTGTAAAGGTGATATTTGCTTTTCTCGGAAGCAATGTTATGACCTTCATCCGGGTAGATCTGGCAGAGGAGAAAGGAAAAAAAGTAAATAGCTTTTAAAGGCTTTTCAAATATTTAGGGCTCTAATTTTCTTTCTCTGATCTTCAATGTGTTTTAGATGACAACAGGATGATAACATTAGTTTTATGGCATCAAGGAAAGCTAATAAAACCCAAAGTAAGACTCATTCTCTTGGAATTTGAACTTAAATAAAACAAGCACTGCAGTGAGATCTGCAGAAGTGAAAAAATTTATATTCTCAGCCACTGTGCTTACAACAGTTTACTTTAGTTGGCATTTTCAATAGTTCCTAGGCATCCAAATCCCATTAACATCCACAAGGATTAATTACCTCATGCTTTTAGGGACCTCTCAATATTTCAGCTTCTAAGTGTTTGGCAAAAACCCATTTCATTCATATCTTAACCATCTTCCTATCTGGTCTAAAGCCCATCTCCTCTCCCCCCTAGGGTGGATGTGGGCATTTTTATCTCTTAAAACAAATACCACTGGGAATTTCTCCCAAGTGAGGCTGAGCAAACATTTGCAGGCTGAATGAAGAAATCCAGGCCACAAGAAGAGAGACCTGAGGAGGCCTGAGGCAGAAAGCTTCAGCTGCCTCCTCAAACCCAGGTTATCACATGTTACATGAGAATGGCTCTACAGGGCTCTTCTGGGAGAACTCTGTCACTGCTTCTGCCTCTCTCCACAGGCCTTCACACCACCTCAGCTGAAACCACATGGGCAGCAGGAACAGATTCTACATTTAAAGTCCTTTTTCCTTCCTTAAGTGGCACCAGCCCCCTTCTTGCCACCTCCCCTCTGACACGAGCTCACACTCCAGTGCAAACCACAGGATCACCCTAAGCCCAGCAAGTCGAGGTTTGTGATGGCCAACGAGCATCAGGAGTGTTTGGAGATACTGATTCAATCAAAACCCTCTGCCAGCAGCATCCATGTGCTCCAGAGGGGTCCCAGGCAAGCCTGTGCCTTGGCAGAGGCTCTGTTGTGCTCTGTCAATAAATTTAAATGTTGAAAATAAGGGAAAATTACTCTCATTTGACCTGATACCTTTTCAGGTAAACAGGAACCCAAAGTACTGAAATCCCCATGGATTCCAGAGCACTCTGTATAGAATTGTAGGATAAACAGGAAAAAAGAAAGATGAGAGAGAGGAGAAAGAGCCCAGGAGAATGACAAGATGATATAGCTCCTGACATCCATACAAACAGTGAGAAAAATGGGATTAAACAGAGTTCTAACTGCAAACTGAGGTAATACCTCACCCACTGTGTTGTGGTAGAGAGAGAGGGTCCTTTACAGTGAAGAAATAGCAACAGGAGGTTAAATGTTCAACTAAGTTTATAGGAAAAGTTCCAGGTGCACGTACCTGCATAGTGTAATTAGCCCCAGCTTTTATTAGACGCTTAATTAGTTCTGCTGAATGCTGGAAGTGAACTTTAGCTGCAATAAAAACCATTTGATATTATTAGAAACAGCTACATTAATATGAGATACTTATCTGTTACACAGCTTTGGCTGAAAACATTTCCAGGCTCTGGGTGTGTAGCTGATAATCTCTAAGGCCACCAGCAAGAGAAGAGGGTGTTACAGCAGAGGTTTTGGAGAAGGAGATGGAAGCCCCACGGGAAGTCTCACTTTCCAGACACTTTGTGAGGACTCCTCTGTTTACCCTTAATTTACATATCCTGTGGCAGCTTAGAGATGTGTGAAACCATTCTGTTTGAACATTGTGGCATCTTCTAACTTGCTTGAAGGGAAGCACACTGCATTTTCTACTGCTTGCACGGGGTTATTACACCCCACTCTTCTTTAGGCAATGGACTTTCTGGAACTTATCAGTAACCTGACTTTTGTGTGCCAAAACCATGATCACCATGTCCTAACCCTGCAGAGTTCAGGCTGCAAGTGGGCTGGGCAGTGTCACTGGATGTGATATTGAGCAGGGGCAGCAGACAATCACACTCCCAGGCCAGAGCACAGACATCTCTGACATTGCTCAGACATCTATCAGAGCCCCAGTTCCCTCTGGTGCTCGGTTCAGAGGGGCAGAAATTGCTGCTGCCTGTTGCAATCAGTAAAGCCAGAGCCCCTCATGCCTGCTCAGGCACACAGTATATTTTCATCCCCCTCCCCGTGCTCTGGGGAGAAGCACTGGACAGGGTTTGCACCCCTCTAACGTGGGTTTGGCAAAGTCAGGGGTGACAGGCTGGCACTATGGGCACTGTCACCTCAGCCCTCAGCTAGTGAGAGGCACTTCTCCCTTCAGACTGAGAAAGAAACCTTGTATTATCCCACATCCACCAGAAAACGCTGGGAAAGAAGCAGGCACGTCAGTCTCTATAGAGCAGCTGTTTGCATCACTGTAATTTGTGCCTGCATCAAAGCTCATTCTTTAGACATCAGTTAAGAAAGTTCAGAAGAATACACTGCAGTGAAATCTGCAATTACAAATTATCTCAATTGATGTGTCTTATGATTCCATCTAAAGTGCTAAAACTTACCCTGTGTAACTCATTCTCTGTCTTAATCTACTGCTAAAAGTATTGGTGCTATTAAAATGTTCTGTGTAGCTTCAGTTTCTGAAGGTTTGGCAGTACCTTGTAATTAATTAGATGAAAAGATTAACTTCCCATTTGGTGATGTACTTCACCAGCTGTACTGATAATTCTGCAGAATTTATATGAACTTAAAACAACATTAAAAATGTATGTTGTTCTATTAATAATACATGTAATACCTTTCACTAGCAACACAGTGGTCCACATGATTTAAACAAATTAAAGCATACAGCACCTAAAAGGTGCAAATCCTCAGCAAAGAAAAGTGTCACCAGTTAGGAGTTAGAAGTGACAGTTGAAATAAAATTAAAAAATCTTATCAGAGGGAAAGTGAAACTGCAAATGTACCTGCTGGGTGTGCCCCATCAGCCCTTGAACATCTGCCTATTAGAAGCTCTGACTCCAAATTAGTTACATCTGTAAATACTCACCATCAGCTGTCCCATGAACTATTAGCAAATCCACTTCTTTTAAACCATGAAGATTGTGTAATACACTGGATGCCTAGTGAACAAACACAGAGCTGTAATTCAATTGTGTTTTAAGAGTAAAATGGTCACTTTAAGTTACTTGTTTATGCTAACTTACCTGATAGGTAATTTCATCTTTTGATGGAATCCCAAGGTACCTCTCTGAAAAGGCTGATGCTGTAAAAATTAAAAGAACCCCTAAAAACCTTGTGAATTCCAAGTTATTTCTATTTTAAAACTCACAATTTCTGACCTCGAGTCAGAAGCTATTTAAGCAATGAAGTCGAGATCATTTAGAGGCACAGAATGTACGATTTTGATCTACCATCTAAACCCACTTTTAAACAACTAAAAAAAGAAACCAACCAAAAATCAACCAACTCCCCTCACAAAAAAATAGAAACCCCAAAACTTCATATTCAGAACAAAATAACCTGTGACTGAATGACAACACAGCTGATATTGTAGGGAACTCACTGCTAACCTTAAAGGATTTGTTCCTAATACAAGACTTGATTCATGCTGATATACATAAAGGATTCTTAGGAAACGAGGTAATGCAAAATCAGAGCTGTCAATAATACCATGTCTGCTGTGGGTTTTGGGGAACCATCCCAGTGTCAGCTTTACTTTCATTTAAAGAAGAGACCAAGACAGTGAGGTGGAATCTCACTAACATTGTTACTTTATCTGTCCTTAGCTGAAATAAATATCACCTCAATGAATAAGAGTTATTTTGAATGAGCTATCACACAGGTTTGGGCAGGGAACACTCACCATATAACTTCATATCTGTGATTGGTGCCACCACAGCTCCACACTTGAAGAGATGCTCGCTGGATTTCAGGACCATCGATGTAATGTAGCCACCGTACCCCTAACAATGGGATTGAAATTTTGGTTGCTTTATGTCATTCTAGAAAGAATGAAGCTAAAAGCCACTGTGGTAATCCAGTGGTATCTTTTTTACACTTTAAGGGTGCATAAAGATCTCATTGGCCTGGTCATGACTTTTAATCTATGCAGATAATAACGAGTGATGCAAATTTCTTCACCATCTCCAAAGTCTAACACATCTCTCCTGGAAGAGCTGATACCAGCAAGTCAGAAGAACCTTTATGAAAGCTTTAACTTGAGACCACAGATTTCCTTGAAATGACAATGGCAATCCATTTCTGTATACCTCTAATAATTCTAGACTCACAGAAAATGAAATTCTGAATTGTGGCACCCGGAATCGATGATTTTCTCTTATATTATGGGCTCCTCAAATTTCTCAACTTGCCATCTTTGTTTTCCCTTCATCACTACTGAAAAATTGGTATTTCTTCAGGTATTTTTTGCTGTTGGTTTGAGTTTGGCACAACACACTTCAGGAAGACAAAATTATCCCATGACAGAGAAAATATAATGCAAAACACCAGCTGATCCAAAAGAAGATTATTTATCAAGTGCTTACAGTTTTCTCATGGTCTTGTATGAATGCTGCCTGCTCCTTTTTTTCATGTCCAAATATTTATTGAACAGATGATTTCTATGGAAGAATGGTAATATCTGAAACCCTCTAACCTTATTTAAGAAATACAAGCACAGAGGTTTCCTGTTCTTTGCAATCAATCCATATTAAGTGGGAGTGGACACACTGAAGAAAATACCAAATAGGAGCTGGATTTTCAAAGGAGTGTGAAGAGCTGAGTTATTCCTTTCCCATACAAATTTGAGCCCAGGAGGCCAAGAGCAACCCAGATCTGTTCATGTGCTGGAGTAGATTTCACCTAAGACAGAATTTCTGAGCGAGAGCCTGTAATTTGTATAATTCAAAGAGTTTAAGAGAATAGCAACTTTCCTCTGCCTCTGGGTTTTCTCTGCTTTTACTTTTGTTTAATATTCTGTTTGCGTCTTTCCCAGTAGCTCCACAGCACAATTTTAATCCAAGGATAGGTATTGCCAGGTTATTTATTATTTATTCTATGTTTTCATTAAGAGCTTGTTTAATTCTCCTGGGAGTTTCTTCCCTTTGTGCCTGTGTCCTTGCTTCCAGCCAGACTTTCCAGGACAAAAACACTACAGAGTGAGTTTTTTATAAATTCTTAGAAGCATTTCACAGTGACATTGCTGTTCCATACTCCCTGGTGCAAGAACATGTGGTGCCTCACTCATCTGCTGGGTTTCTGGGGTTACAGCCTAATTGCCACATTTTCAAGGAAGATGTTGGCTGTAGAATTGCAATTCATTTTTAAAGTCTCTTTTCACATCCATGAATAAAACCACAAACTCCATGGAGCCACACTTGTCTGTCTAACAGGTCAGAAAGGCCCTTGGAGCATGCACCACTTAGGCTCACCCCCCTCACTGAGAGAAGCAAGGGGGCACTGGCAGATTTTCCCCACTGTCACTTTCTGGACAGTTTGTTACTCTTGTGCCTCACTGACATCACCAATTGTGACAAGAATTTTACTTCTGTGTAGTTCTGAAGCTTAAAGAGCTCCTTGAAAATGTGCATAGGTCCAGATTTATGAGATCAGCATTAAGCCATTCCAAAGCCAACTTATTTTCAAGCAAAGTGCATATTCTGTTTCCATCAGTAAAGCAAATTTAATGCATAGAAAGAAAAAAAAAACCAACAACTTGTTTTCCTACCACGTTCTTGTTGTGATAAAAAAGAAATGAGTTTTAAAGTAGATTTTTAATCGACTCTAAAACAGAGTGGAGGAAAATACAATTAACCCTAAGAAGCTGTTAAATAGATTTTTTTTATTATTTATTATAAAACTGACTTTCAAATTTTATGATTTTTTTTTCTTTTGACAGTAAAAAAACAACTCTGAAAAGTTAACTTGGAAAGGGGAAATTTCCCTGAATTCAAAGCAGTGTTGAAAGCTTATTGAATTTCCCACTCTTCATTCCTCAACACTGCTTTCAGAAAACAAATGCAGGAACATGGCAATCAATAGCATTTTGTGAAAGAGAAGAAATTTGGGAGTGGGTTTTGGCAGATATATAAAGCCATGGTTCCATGCATGGCCTTCAGTTACTGTCTCATCACATCTCTCTTAGGAAAAAAGATACTGATGAATCTCAGAAAACAAGTGGGAATTTTCAAGTAGCAATGAAAAGCATTTCTGCAGTCAAAACCAAGCAATTCTGGATGCTTAGGGATTTCATTCCAGAAACAGTATTTTCAATCAAATGTTTGAAAGAGGAAGAGGATACAGAGAAACGCTGATGCTTCTACACTTACTTCTATGTATTCTTTCATATACATTGGTAACAGGCATTAAAACATGAATAGAAGTGTGTGTCACGATTGCCTGCTGGATGAAACTGGCCCTGCCTGTGCATCCTCAGCTGAAAAATCTCTGGCTGCTCCCTTACAACCCAAATACTGGCTTTGACCCTAGTGAAATTCTTGCAGTGAGAGTTTCTTTCTCAGCTCAAGGACTGCAGCAGGAGCTCAGAGCTTTGAGGAAGGTCATGTTCATGTGAAATGCTAATAACAGTCACAAACATCAGCCAGTCCTCAAAATGCTACCATGCAGGAGGTAAATGTCAATCTCCTCATCCTGCATCCAGACAGGCTGAGACAGGCAGGTTAAATGACTTGCCTGAGGCTGTGCAGCAACTCAGCAGCAGAGTGAGAACTAAGGCACTTCATAGTGAAACACATGCTGCTCCTTAAAGTGTTGACTGGGGGGTACTTGATCAGGGTTTGTTGCTGCTTTGAGCTCAAAGGCAGAAAACAACTTCATTTTTAATAGAAAAAAAAAATCTTAAAAAAATTTAAAAGGTTGCACATGCCAGTTCAGAGACGAAGCAGCAGTTGAGTGGTGTTTCTAATTGCTGCTTTTTAATAGACATCAGTAAAATGCTGTTTAGTTTGCCACTAAAAGTTGAACCTTTCCCTTGTTGCATCTTGTGCTAGGGGCAATGACATGCAGCTGATAAAACAGCAAAGGCAAGATTTCTCACTGGTGCAACAAGGAACTTGATGACAGCACCACAGGGTAGGTGCTCAGCTAAGCTCAAGGGTCAGTAAAACATGCAGATATAAAACCTGTATTTTATAGGACAACATTGTCAATTTAACTGCAGCCCAAATATAAAACCGTAAGAAAGAAGCCTTCACAAAAACCAAGTCCCTGTGAAAATTTTCTAAAGAAAGCAGAAAGCAGAATTTTTAACAAATACTTTCTCCTTCAGATTCTGAAATGTAAATAGTGTTATACCATAAAACTGATTTTATTGACTTAACTACTCATTCTGAGAAAAAAAATACTGCACAGAACAAACAGTAAATTATGGATCGTTTTTTCCCCATTTTAATAACTGAAATTGTCCTAGAAAAATATGTAAATATATTTGTTTATGAACTGACAGCACTTTCTTAAAGAATCATGATATAGCCAGCTATTTTTGCACATTACCTTTCCAAATATTCCCAGCCTCTTAGGATCAATGAAGGGCTGTTTCAGAAGTGATCTGAAAGGAAAAAAAAGTTTTTTAATTTTGGCAAAATGTAAAATGGTGGATTTTACTTTCTGAATATAGTATGTAAAGAACTTTAATTATTTGTGCATTAAAGAATTGACAGACATGGAGATCAGGTAGAAGAAGAATTACATGCATACAAGTAGTACTGCACTGGGAAATGTGATTTCTTCACTAATTGCTTTTTTATAAGGTAATGAGTTGGTGTTTGGCCCCTCTCACCTAATTTAGGTATCTGAATTTAAGCATCTTGTCTAAATTATCCATTTACATCTGCTTTTCAGTTAATGGAGAGAAGAGAGATAATCTTTAGCATTCCTACACATGTTGGAAACTTCTCTCAGTCTGGGGAGGATCATCCTTCAGAAGTGCCAGGATTTTCCACTGGTTAGAGCTTAAATGATAGGCTTGGACCAGCTACCTAGCACCGGCTAAAGGAGGCTAAGATGTGTGGAGCTTCTTGAATCTAGATAATTATACAAATAATTAATTCTCTCATCAAGGCTCTCATCTTCTATGGTGAATTTTATACACAAAGGGGAATAACCTGATATACAGAATAACCTGAGGGGAATGGTTGAAGCATTGGCCTCTTTCAAAAGAATTAAAAATATCTGGCTTAAAATCTGTCTTTCCCTGGGAAACCCCAGAAAAGTCCATCCAGACCTTGGTATGAGCCATTTTGACATGTGCACCCTGAGTAAGGAGCGTTGTCAAAGCTATACATGACAACTCCACAGACAGAAATTACTGTTTTGCAGCTGGTAGGCTTATATCAGTCTAAAAATGATAATGCAAATGAGAAATAAGAGGCACTTGTCAAAATTTTGCTCTCATTTACACCATGAGAATGCCACTTGCTTTGTGTGATTACTCCAGAGCTCTGTGGTGGGCATGAGAGCAGTTTCCTATGGTACAGACCTAAAATATTGTAACATAATGCATTTATATGCTAATGTGGACAGCAAGAAGTTTACCTACAGAATATAGACAAGTATGAATTAGCTCAAGTGGCATATTTGGATTGCACAGAGCAGGACAACTTTACCAAAGAGCACCAACTCAGAGAAAACCCCACAAACACCTCTTTGATTTTTCACTTGCTGTTTGTAATGGAGGGATTACGATTGCAAAATTTGTAACTGCATTAAAAACCAAACATTAACAATGCAGAGAAAACATTCTGGGCAGTTTTAGTTCAAATGCTGGTTCAGGTGGAGGCAGGGTGAAAGAGAGGAGTTTGCACATACGTACTCTACAGCTGCTATTTGGTCCTTCACTTCCACTGATCCTAAGCATCGATGGACCTCCTGTAGGATCTTGAGGCCTTGAAATCCACTCCCTCTGCCATCAAATCGAGCTACGATGACATTATCAGAGTTGACAAGCACTGAGTCCCAGTCAATGTGAAACTTATCTGTAACCAACTGGCTGCCTGGAGCTTCATCACTGCAAATACCAACACACCAGACACAAACGAAGACTATTGACAATGTGATGCGCTGTGCCGAGCTCTGATATTTTATTTAACCTACGTGGCAGAGTTCAGTTGGTTATGCAACCCTGCTGAGCTGCTGTCACTTCCATCAATACCGTCCCATTAGGGCTGCACACCCTGCAGCAAAGTAATTTCTTTAACTTTATAACCGCTGTGCTGCGGCGCTGCCAATACCTGAACACGCTCTGTTGAAGGGCACGGAAAATGAAAGCAGGTAGGGCTGTTTATAATAAAGTGAAGGGAAAAAATCCCAAACATAATCAGCAATGGCTAGCTCGGTTCTGAGGAGGCTCATGCAGAATTTGCAAAGTCTCACTGAACACACAAAAAGGTAAAATTCATTCAGCACCCTATTACCGTTCTGCAGGATATACAATACTATTAAGAAGGATGTCATCTGAGAAAACAAAAATAATTGCATTATTGTATCCTTGAATAGATTTTTTGAAATAGAGTACAAAGAAGACTAAAGCATACACTGGAGAAAATTATATTTTCTCCATCCAAATTCATAGGAAGCAACGCATGCAGGCAGGAGTGATAAGTCTATTTTATGACCAAGAAAAAAAAAAAGGTGGTTTACAGCACAAAAGGTGAAATAGAATGGGAGAATGTAGTTTCTGGAAGAACAATAAGATTTTCCATTGAAGCCAAATACACTATTTTCCTTACAAAGAAAATAAAATGTCAGTTTTAAAAGGGAAGTTTGCCATTATTTTCCCCCAAGATAAACACAGAATAAAAGAACAGGCTACCATGAAGTTGTACAAAATGCAAAATAGTTCTAAGCAGGCTGCATCTGCCAGTGGAATGCAAATTAAAATGTAAAAGTGTCTGTGCTGGCTTATGGATTTAAATTGGATGGTCTGTGGGAATATCCTGTCTAAGGTGAAAGGAAGATGAAGACAGAAATTATTATTTTGCCAAATAGACTTATGTAAACCCTGGGGAGGAAAGAGATAAAATATCCTACAATAAGTCCTGTCTTTTAAATACAATAACATGCTGATTCAGTATCTGTGTGGATAACACAGTATCTGTGTGGATAACACAGACCATCTTCAAGGTAATCACTCAGTTAATTAGCAAGCATATGATGAACGTGTGTGTTCTCAAATTCAGTCAGACCTATCTATTTAGTTGCTATATCATGTACTGAAATCAGGATTACTCGGTTACAGACTCAGCCACAACATGTTATGCTTGATTTACCATTATCTTGCACATCAGGTTTAGGCTTGGCTTTATAAGAAGAAAAGAAGGGCAATTTTTGGTGTGCTTAACCAATTCAGTTGTGATTACACTAATTACTAACACTGAGAAGCAATGAGTCTGGAAATTCTGTCAAGTGAGCTCTGCAGAGAACACACAATTCAGGAAATATCTATTAATTATTATTTGCAATAAGGAGCAGAGCAATATTTCCAATTTCTGCTCATTGCATGAGCAAGGTTTCCAGAAGCACTGCACATTGACACAGATGTTTTCACAATGTATTGATCATTACTTTCAATAATAGGAGCCTCAGACCAGACACAATTATTTGTAAGTTCTTCCAACTTTCCACAACAATATGTCAGAAATATCCATGTTTGACTTGGTAACTTTCCAAGAGATTAACACATTCCATGTAAGTGAAAATATCGTGAGTCAGCCTGCTTTCCTCCCTTTAAATATGAGACCAAAGCTAATCCAGTGTTCATATTTCATTGATATGTGTTCTGTATCTAGGTTATACATACATCTGGTGTATATAGATATAGATATCTTGTATTTCTAGACACTTAGGAATAGGAGAAGAGCCATTACAGTTATAAGCTCTCTCTAAGCCAGGTGTTTAAAACCAAAAATTGTTTTAAATCAAAGGTGATACCCACAATGAATTTCCCAATGTTGTTTCCCCAATGTTGTTTCCCCAATGAAACAACAAACAGAACCTCAGCCAGAACTTCAGCCAGAACCTCAAACAGTCATCATCTCAGTGGATGAGAACTGACAGTGATGGCTTCTCAAGCTCCTTTTTGGAGGTCATAGCTGGGCTACTTTTGGGCTCAGAGTTTAAACACTACACATCATCCAGCCCTGCATGATGGGTTCTTTGATGTACTGCTTTATGAAGCAATTTTCCAGTGGCTAGTTTATTTCAATAATGTCCATATAAGTAGTCAGTGGTAAGCATTTCAATTATTTCCATTGAGGTACATATCAAAATTCCCATTAGCACCAAAAGGTCTCTCTACTCTTTAGCTATAAAATGATATTGAGTATCTGAGGTGTGTTTCTGTCCTCCACAGAGAGACAGCAGACATATATTTCCCAATACTTGCATTATGCCTCTTTATATTTCTTTTAGTCTTTTAATGGCTTGTTCCCAAAGCTGCATAGATTTTCTTTCCAACCCTACTGTCCTGTCTTGCTACCAGAGTGCATTCACTGGGGGCATAAACAGGTTTGATTGTTTGTGCCAGGCCTAAAACTTTCATCACTTCAAAACAAGGTAAACCAACTCCTGCTTATGATCAAAATATAAGAAAACAAGTAAACAAATAAACAAACAGAAACCTCTCAGAGACATTTCACTGCTACTTTGAAGAATACTCAGGGTTTTTTCCCCCCTCAAATAACAGGACAATCTTTTCACTGATTCAGTTTTACAATATCAGCTTACATATTGGACAACTTTAAATGGCATTAAATAATAGATAGTGATATTTAAGATACATTATCTACATATCTGAAGGAATGAGGTTAATTACGATCCAAGAAAAATACAGAATGATTATCAACTCTGATTTTATTACTCAGATTAAATGCCAGAGTCTTTACTTAATCATTTCCTGTGTGTTACCAAGAAGTGTATCTTCCAACTTTTTTAATGAGTAAGGTGAACCATAATGAGGAAATCAAAGATCTGAAATTTAAACTTTGATCTTAATTATATAGAAAAGAGATGGTAATCACTTTTTCAGGCAATTACCGTGCAGCTCTCTAATATATAGCTACACTGTGTGTATTACATCAGAAGGAAACTGAGTGTGAACTGTTATCAGTGGTTTAGGAGAACAAATGGAAGAAAGTGTTTTAATCTATTTAACATTTTATGGGCTACTCATCACAATTCTGTAAAGAAAAAAAGTGCCAGCCAACATAACTGGTTTTTACATGAGATCTGTTAGACAGTCCAGAAATACAGATGGACATAAATTTTAACACAGCAATACAATGAGCTACTATTTGAGTATTGCAGCTTGCTTTGCAGCTGCTAATGGATGAATGTTCACACAATCTTCATGCTGATGGTTACAGCATAATCAGGTCCTGGTCCTTAAGCTGAACTTGTGTCTACATGGAACTGTGCTCAGTTCAGGCCAGATTCCTCTGGTGCAAGTTTCCTTCCAGGATTCAGCACTAACACTCAGGCATCAGGGGGCCATGTGCAGTTCAAATTTACCTGCAGACATCCCAGCATGAATACAGAAGTCTTTTCATAGCCATGTACCTTTGAAATGGCTAGTAGATTTCAGTGATTTGAAAAAAGCCCCAAAAATAAAATCCATCCTTCCTTCCTTCCTTCCTTCCTTCCTTCCTTCCTTCCTTCCTTCCTTCCTTCCTTCCTTCCTTCCTTCCTTCCTTCCTTCCTTCCTTCCTTCCTTCCTTCCTTCCTTCCTTCCTTCCTTCCTTCCTTCCTTCCTTCCTTCCTTCCTTCCTTCCTTCCTTCCTTCCTTCCTTCCTTCCTTCCTTCCTTCCCTCCTTCCCTCCTTCCCTCCTTCCCTCCTTCCCTCCTTCCCTCCTTCCCTCCTTCCCTCCTTCCTTCCCTCCTTCCCTCCTTCCCTCCTTCCCTCCCTCCTTCCTTCCTTCCCTCCTTCCTTCCCTCTTCAAAGTGCACTTTGAATCACTACTGAGATGGAAAGCAAACCCCACTTCTGTGCTAATACTCCACTTTTCTGTTCTTATATCCTCTGGTTTTATATTTCCAAGTGCAAGTTGCCTGGATCAAGATGTTTTATAGGATCTCCTTCCCAAAAAAATGGACATGTAATTAAACCAACATTCTTACCAAGGACACAGGTAAGCATTCATGTTCAAAGGTTTTTCTCTCAATAGCTGGAATATAATGATAATCATATCATGGCTGAGAATGGAAGAAAGCAAGCAGGGGCAGCTGAACAGTACAAAAGATAGCACTTGTTATTAGCCCCCAGTTCTCATCTAATGCTGCTGGCAGTAGGAACAGGGTGTTTCTCCATCAGTCCCAACAGTACCACTCAGGACTCAGAAAAGTCAAGTATCTGGGAAATTGTATCATCTACACAACTAATCAATGCTCCCTATAAAAGCTACATGTTCTCCTTGGACCTGAATACTTTTCTCTTTTTTTTTAAAGTAGTACTTCTGGTCATGAAATAAACCTTAGGATGTCAATTTGGAGCTATGTGGGTCAAGAAATTACCCCCTATACGCCCACAGATATCCAACTGTTCCTTCTCAAGAGCTAGGCAGAATTTATTAAACTCAAATAATCATCCCACAAGGGAACCTCCCGTAACTTCAGTGACAGTTTGTAGTTTTATATTTCATTTGGGGACCTCTTTAATAGAAAAAGGGATTGCTGGCAACCTTAGCTTTAAGTCTATAAAAAGCTGTTGAAGAAATACAGCTTAATGTAACTTCTTTTTCTTCTAGGGAAGAGGAGGACACAAAACAAGCTACAGTACATGAGCCAAGACAGATTTAAAATTTTCAGTTTCATATTTTTACTAGTGTATAGGGTTTTCTAAAAATATCCCCTGTGCTAAAGCTAGCATTGATAATTCAGTATTGCAAAGATAAAAATCTGAGCTAAAAGAACCAAAGTCTTTATACTGTAAGTGTAGATACAACAATATGTTTTTGTAGTTTGATAACTTTCCTTTTTATCCCACATGCCCACCATAAAAAACCCCAGAACAATTATAAAACATATCCATACATCACAAATAGTATGACTTGGCCACACTATTTGCTCACTGGATACCAACAACTTTGGTAAGTTTAAATTCAGACCCTGCCTCTTTTCATTTCTTTCAACTCTTGATATTGAAAATCAAACCAAAATAGTATTTTCTTTAGCTTTTTTTTTTTTTCTTTTCCTTTATGCTATGATTTCTGGACTTGGACTTCTCAGGTTTCTGATCTTTCCCTTCTGTCTTCTCTCAGTTCTACACGAGTTTCTAACCCCATTTTTTCCCACAGCTGTATATGGCAGATTATGTATTTACTAGGATACTTGAAAAGGGGAGTGCTGCACTGTGAACACCTTTGTGTTTCCTTGCTCTCAGAAACAGGAATAAACACAAGTGTTCACAAGTCCCTGCAGCGCTGCTGGGGTCAATTCACGGAGACAGTTTGCCTTTGGCACTCACATAAGAGCTGCTTAAAATATAATCATGCCTCCAAGATCATGCCAGGAAATGCTGCAAAGATGAAATAAAATCCATGTGTTCTGTTTTCCAGAAGAAAAGAAAAATATGATTGTGAGCCTATTAAAGCAGAGAGCTTCCACAACTGCAGATAATTATAACTGAAAATTCTGAGTTTTAAAATTCAAACTGGGCTTAGCAATAAGCAGGCTGGTGCCTTTCTGTTTTCTGATCTGAGCAGAAGAATTTGGGATCATTCTCAGGTCTATAGACACCTCACATCCAATAACAAGGATCTGTGCTGTCACTGAGGGCAGAGCTGCTCCAGGTGACACAGCTCAGTAACGTGGCATTCTCATGACTTTAGCAGCCCACTCCTACATGTCTGTTACTGAAATTCCCATCAGTTCTTTCCAGCTGGGACTGGAAGAAGCTCTGTAGGTCCAGGAAAGCTCTCTCCACCCGTGCTGAGTTTGGGTGGAGAAAGGAGTGGTGCCCTGAGCTGGCCATCACCACTTTTCCCAGGGAGGCTTCAAGCACACTCATGACTCTGTTCTTTTCCTCTGCTACACATGTGCAGACACACAACTTAAAGGCTGACTCTCCCTGCAAGAAACACACACCCCATCTCCTTTTAAAAGAACAGCACAGGTTTCCAGGGAACACCATCTTCCTCCCATGCAGCTTTTCTACAAAAATCAACAGACTTTGGATCATGGCTATCATCATGCCTTCAACCACCGATGATCAAAAGTAACTTTTATTTCATTCTGATGTTCCTAAAAGCAGTTTTGCTTCATGCATCGCAACTGAGAAGCTCTGGAAGCTCTACTCATTCCTCTCAGGGATAAAAAGGAGCACATGCTCTGAGTGAGATCCTGTGGGCAGGATCAGTCAGGGTCCAGGAAACACCGCAGGGCTACTTGAAGCTACACCATCAGAAACATCAGTGCCTCCCAAACATGAAAGTACAGCAAAGCACAGTCAGGTCTGACTAGCTCAAAAAAACCCCAGGCATCTCTACCAGACAGCACCTGTCACAAAATCTTCCCAAGAACAAGCCTATTGATTTCTCAACCCAAATCCATGAGATATTTTTTTCCTACAAAAGGAACAAACAAACAAACAAATATCTAATTTCAGATTTAAATATTTTCTGTGAAGTGCTTTATTATTTTGAGTGATTCCAAACAGATACTTACATTATTAATAGAAGGGCATACTGGTTTCGATCCGTGAAATCTTTTGGCAGTGACAACTGTAACGGGAATTCTTTTAAGAAAAGAGCAAAACATTAAAGGCTGGTAGTTACACAGATGAAAAACAGTAACATTGTAAGAAAGCTTTTGGCTTGCTAAAATAAAATTTTGCCAGATTTACCGTAGTCCTCAATGTGAAGCATTTTGATTTCAGTCTTGTAACTCTTTTTCTTAAAAACAACTTCTTTCAACACAGGGTTATTTTCCAAAATATAAAACTCTAAAAAGCAGGAAAAAAAAACAAAAAACATGTTGAAAGGCATGGAGAATCATCACACCAGAGATAAATCAAGATTCAAAGAAAGATAAAAGAGACAAACGTGCAATGATCTCACAAATTAAAGCTTGTAATTAATCTCACAAATTAATCCCTTCTGTAAATACTTTTTTTTTCTAATGCAACTACTTTTCAATTCAAAAAGATACACATCCAGTTCATTTTTCTGGCAGTCTTTGTTTTCATTAAGCACTAGCAAGGAAATTTCTGATGACCATCATGAACATCAGCATCTCTGACAATTCCTAACAGCAGCTGTTGCAGCACAAGGCTGCTCTGCTGGGCAAGATCCTACATCTCATGCAGGCATCCTTTTCCCCAGCATTACCTATTCCAGGGCAATATTTAGCCAGCACAATTAATGTCCTCATGTATCTTCTGCACTTCAGCCAAGAGCAAGACCATCAGCTTGGTTTAAAGCTGCAGACTAATTTGAAACAAACTCTTTTACCCAGGAAAGAATGACTAATTTATTTGTTTTGTTTTTGTTTTTTTTTTTAACTCAAATTACCGATTTTGCTTCCAAAATTTAGGGTTTTTTTAATTAAATAATAAACTCTTCACATAGGGCCAAAACAGATAATCTGAGGAGAATGCTTGTTCCGGGCAGCCAACCAAAATGGTATAATTATAGTCTGAGGATGGAATAATTGAAATAATCCTTAATCATTCCTTTATGAATTGAAGTGGATAATCTAATCTTGTACTGAAACACAAATGGTAAATTATCTCTCCTATTATTTGGCTTTTTGTTGCTACAACAAACAACGTCCCTCTATCCTGACTTGGTTTATTTTACTCCAAGGTGCTGCACATAAATCTCTATTTCAGTAATTCACACTCCATAGTACTTTAGATGCAGGTAATAAAGAGCAAAAGCTTGCCTTCATGGAATTGAGGAGCTCCACAGAAGTCTAAAACACATTTATTTGAGCAATAGCTACCCTTTACTGAGCTGGATAAAACTCCCTGCCCTGGGTGTGCTGTGGCACTGGGCTTTGCAAACACAAACAATGGCACTTAAAAAAAAAAAAGAAAAAAGAAACTAAAGTGCAGATATTAATTAAGACTTCTTAGCATGGCACTATTTATCAGGATGGTACTTCAATATACAAGATTAGCTCCACTGAACAGTGACTGGCCCAGGACAAAGGGGATGCAGACAGGTACAGTTCAGCATTTCTGGATTCTGGAAAAAATCCTGGGGATAATCCAATTAATGAAATGAGGATATATAAGAGTTGGTTCAGTGCTTTTGAATGACAAGTTGTCCCCCATTCCTGCAATCCACATCTCCATACTAGTGGAGTCACAGTGGAGCTGGAGGTGGCAGAGTTGCACCACCAGGAAAATTCAAGTGCTGAAGGACAGTTTTCCACTAAAAAAGTCCCTCAGCAGCAAGGAAACAATAACAGATTTTGCATCAATACACTAGAAAATAATGAGTAAAACTCGACAAACAGAGGTATAGAATACCCTCCCTAAAAGCCTTTATTACTGGATTGTTTTCATTGAAGATGTCAGTGGAGTTGTTCTGATTTCAGAAATAGAAGGACTAAATCACCATATGTAGGTCAGCTTTTATGATCAATCATCTGAGGACTGTACCTGACTCCAACATAATTGGATTGTAACTTTAAAAACATCTCAGAAAATTCAGGAGGTGTACTGCAATGGCAGCATGATCTACACAGGAAGGGAAAAGGATGAAGACCAACCTGCCATCTAATTTACTCAAGTGTAAAGTACTCAAGAAGATTATTCACATGCATTTAATCCAACAGATATCTGAAAATCTGGAAACGTTTTAGTCATTTGATTAATGGCTTTCCTTACCATTTGCTGATGTGGATGTTGCTAAAAAGTAATTATTAGCACTTTACATGAATTAGTTTCCATGCACTAGCATGACATTTTCATGTGCTTACTTTTTCCTCTCCCACACTCCCCAGAGAAATTAGGGACGATAAGGAACCTGACTCATTTCATAAGATATACTCACTTGCAGTATTACTTGTCCTGTGCACACTCACAACTGGAACACCTGGTCCTGTTTTGAGGAAAGAAGAACAGAGGAAGGGTGAGGTAGTTTGTACTCTGTAGTTCAGTGACAAAGAATGGGAGCACCAGTTGCCACACAAGACAGGATCCTGCAAGCTCCATACACACAATTCCCTTCAAACACAGCAGGAACTCCACTGGTACCTCTTGGAAATGACACAGGCTGGGCTACAGGACCAACCAGGTGTGGAACAGACACTGCCTTCTGCCTGTTCAGCAGCCCAGACCCTGCACCCAGAAGGAGAATTCTTTTTTTTTTTTTTATTAATCTCCATGTTTTAGTTTTAAGTGAAGAATAAAAAATTATGGATGCACTTAACAGTACTGTTTAAAATATAGCAGTCTGACATCCTGAAACTTCAGGCTTCCCTTGACTGGGAAATTAATTAATGATAACATCCCCTTATTTTCTCTGTGGAAAAGCTATAGAGGTGTAGAAAAAATATATTTCACATAATTATCTGTTTAAGAAACTCCCTTGATATGTCAACTCCGCAAAACCAACAACATCACAGCTAAATCTAGGTGTGATGTAGTCTAATCCTATTCCACATTATTTTCATTGTACCACTAAGAAATTGAAAATCAGGAATAATTCAACAGCTACAATGCAAATGCACAAGGTGGCATGTGAAACTGGCATGACCAAGCATTCAGCACACCCAGAAGTGGCTGAGTCTCCTGTCCCTGCTCTGAAGGTCCCCACCAGCCTAAACCTGCAGAAGCAAATCTTGTGTCCCCACCCCCAACATGGAACTGACACATGAGAAGCTCTTTTTTACCTCAGTGTTTAAGTTACAAGCATTCAGTCACCACTGGGCAAGGAAGAACAATGCAGAAAAGCTGAAGTCCCTGAGGACCCCATGGCAGATGAAGGCATGGACCCTTTGAAATTAGGAGCTACAACTCTCTTTTTGAGAAAAAGACAATTCCCCTTGAGAGTTCAGAGACAGAGCTTAATTTATGTGTTTTGAGAGGTTGTCGCTCTCAATTAATTGTGGCATGAGCCTAGGGAAATGTAAATACCTGAAATAAATAGCTTGATGACATTCACAGCCTTCACTGAAGATTTTTATCAGTTTCACTCTCTCCCTCAAGGGGGACGATTGACAAAAAAACTTACAGGTAGATTGTTGACAAATCACAGCCTTCTGCCTTAGCTCTCTAAGAAGATAATTTCTTCAGATGTCTCTTTTGTTTTGGTTTGGTTTTATTTCCAGCTCTTTTGATGTCTTCTGAATTTGTCATTTTGCTTTCAATTCCTATTTAAGAAAGACTGTTTCTTTCTTAACAAAGAAGGGGAAAGCACCAGCATTTTCCAGCCTATCTCTATTTGTCATACTAAAAGATGGAAGGACGATGACATTTTGAAAAAAAAGGAGATTGCAGTAGATTAAAATGCTGATCAGAGGAGAAAAAAGGGCAAATTTGTATCACAAGTATTGTGTTACAGTGCATCAGAACAAAGCACAGCACTTGGATTTCCCATTGACCTCTTATCACTAACCCCCAAATCCACAGCTTATTTCCTGCTGTATAAAAGGAGAGAAACAATTACTCTCTCTCTAAACTATCTTTTTGGAGTGGGGAGAAAAATATCTTGCCAGTGTTTGTGAAGTGCTAAAGGAAAAAAAATCCACAAGCAGTGTGGGAAATGAGTGCAAAGATATGCTTGCCAAAACTGAGGTGCTGAGGAGCCAGTCCTCCATCTACCAGGCAAGAAATAACTCCTCACTCAGGAGAGCCTCTGGAGACGGATACAGCTGGTAAAATGAGACAGATCTCCTGGCTGAGGGAAACTAAGAAGGAAGAACTATCCTAATAAAGGTGCTTGTGGGTAAACAGGAGGTTGAAGGATTGAAACTTATACCGACCCAACCAGTTCAGAGTCCCCCAAGTGTTTTCCTGAGCAAATTGCTTTTGTAACAATGTGGTGAAGGCTTTTTGCTGTGGAAAAACAAGTGTGTATCCACACAGTAGATGTGTCATTTGTCTCCTCGAGGCAGTTTGCCTCATCCTTTCAAAGCAGAAGAGTTTTGATACCAGTTCTAAGGTGACCTTGCCATCAACTTTGACACTGCCAAAAGCCCAGCCCTGGCACTGGCACTACACGGGAGCCACGCTGCTGCTGCACCTGCCAAGCTCTGAGGAAACACAGGAGAAGATCCTGAGTAACTCCCAGCCAGAACTAACTCTACATTAATGCTAGAGGCAGAAACAATTAATGACAGTGGTTTAGCATCCCAACATCTACAGCTCAGGGCAGGCCACTGCAACTCCGAGTGTAGGTTTAATCTGGGGAGGATGATCTGCAGCTTTTCCAGCTCCAACAGAGAACTGCCAAAGTCACTGAAAGTCGTGAGCCTGTGAGTAATCACATGCACAACCCCCTGCTGGCATCCACATTTTTATATCAAAGATGCACATTAAAAATTACAGGCTGAATATACTTTGCTAAAATAGCAACAAGATGCTTTTGGACCCTGGCACATTGCTGATTCAGGGCAAAAAACTCTTCCCAATTTATCAACCCTCTCTCCTGCAAGAATTACCCCATAGGGATTACGTCAAGCACAGGGGAAAACTCTGCCTAAAGCATGAGGAGCTCATTACTCAGAGAAGGACCTCAAGATTTGCTCCATGACTTCTGCTGCAGATTTAACCATGTATAAACCATACATGAACATTCTTCTTCTAATCAGCTGTGTACTGCAGGTGCATTTCCACAAAAAAAAAATAACCCAAAACAACAAAACCAAAGCCAAACCCCTTATTTTAGCCAATATCTACTCATAGTTTCTTTGTTTGGATACATTCAATGCTCAAGTCAGCAGGTATTTTATTTTTGTGTGGGCAAAAAAAAAAAAAAGTAGAGTTGTGAAAGAAACAGAGAAACAACATGAATATAAAATGAGCTATTCATATGTATTTCAGATGACTTGTCCTCTACTCTTTGCACTCTGGTCCTAGCTATGAAAACATACTGGGGGAATGGTGTCTGTAAAAGTTTGCAAGTTTCAAGGACAACAGGCACTTTATTATGTACAGCTATGTACTTTATTATGCATTGTCTCATGCTTTTCTGAACCCTGTTTTTATCACTTATATATCAGGGTTTATTTCCTGTGTGTAGGTTATAAATTTCTCTGTGCGAGATGGTTTTAATTTTTTGTTTATACAGAAATTCTGAAGCCAACTGGTGTCATTTAATGCTACTGGAATGCAGCTAACAGTAAAACACTGAGTTATTTATTACAATTGCACTGATACAGAGGATCTGTCTCTGGGGATTAAAACAGTTGTTTTTTGGTAGGTACACCCATACATATAATTATGGGGGTGTACAGACATTGCTAGAGAACACAGGCTCTCATTTTTTAACTAGGTATAGTCACACAAGATCAACCCCAATATATAAAATAATAAACTATTACAAACCACAGTACCATCACCAAAATTATGAATTTTTTGGTGAAGGATTTCTATTTAGAGTGGATGGAAGTTGATGCCCTTTACTGGACATAGGGGTCAGGATTGGAGCAGCTTTCTGACATCACTCATAATTTATCTATTTCACAGAACACCTTTACTCACAGTCTTAGAACAGGCTCTGTACAGAACTTTGAGTAATCCACTGCTGAGGTAAATGTTAGACTCCAGCCTAACACCTTTCTCAAGGGAATGCATTAATTCAGAAGCAGACAGCATTGCAGCCTGTGCATTTGCCTTACCTTTACAGTGCAGGAGGAAATTCCTGTTCATGGGGCTGAACTTTGCACTGAAGTATGTGCACTGGTCCTTCAAGAAGTTACACGAGAGGCACTGACGATTCAATGACCCCACTGTTGATACACTGGGGGAAGAAAATGATCAGAATTTGACATTGGAATATTTATTGGAATAATATATTATTGGAATAAAATACAATAAAGTAAACTTGTCTATGTGGGCAGGATCCAAAAGCTGCCCAAAGCACTACTGGCACTGCAGTAACACTGCTGGAGCGTAACATCAGCATGAGTAGGAAACCATGAAAAATTCACTAACCTCAGATTTAAGTGCTGAAGATAGGGTGATTTGCCCCCACACTTTAAGTTTCATGATTAAACCCTCTAAATATTTTTATTTAGGAAACTTTGATTACTTTTAAAACACAGTCATGTTTAATGCTTGTATTTAGGTTTAACTCCTTAGATGCTTATAAGGACTAGTGAAGATATAAGTGGTAAAAACATTTTGTGTTAGAAACTTTTCTGTTTTTTAGAAATTGGCAGTTTTAATTTTGAGAAGCTGTGGTTCTTTCCTTGTTGCAGCTCGAGCATACAAATTATTACATGATGTAAATGATTACCCAAGCACCATATGGTTTGGGATGAAGAAGCTGATACTACAGCCCCATGCACCTCTTACCTGTGCAGCTGTCTTCCTCTTGGGGACTCTTCAGTGCTTAAGAAATAACTACATCCAAAAGAAGAAAAAAGTTAAACTCAGTTTGGTAAACTGTCTGATTTGGGTAGAGTTTAGAGGAGAGAGACACCATAAGTAACATTTTTAAAAATTAAACATTCACAAATATCCATGAAGATCAAATACTTATATATGAACCCAAGTTCCAAGATTAAATTTAGATCCAATAAACAGATTAGTTATTTCAGAAGCTATACAATTTCCTGTTAAAACAGTGATGAAAACAGGATTTCATGGCTCTAATTCCTGTCATGCCCAGGAGCTCCAATAGCAACCAGGACACTTCTGCATATTAAAAATACTGAAGAGAAAGTTTCTGCTTCTCTCCAAGAGTTTGCAAGATAAATCCAAGTAGTAGTCAGAGGTCACAATGAAATTATTTCATATATTACAATAAGTCTTATGAGATCTGAGAGTCTTTTTGAGCTGCAAACCAACTTTTTTTTCTATCTACTTTGCATAGGTGGAAAGAGACATTGCAAAAACACCGAGACAAGGCCTTGGTGTTTCCCTGATGAGATCCCCACAAAGTTTCTGCTTGACAGGCAGAAGGAGAGCAAGGCAATCCCCTCAAGTGGCTGAGACAGCCCATGTGACATCTGTCACCTCCCTGCAGCCTGAGCGCATCCAGACCTCATTTTTACCCCTGGGCCTTGCAGAAGTACCAGAAAATTCTCTATCGATATATTTTCAAAACCCATAGAAAGACTTGTCAAAAAAGGGTTTTCTCTGGTACAAGTGGAAAAGATGGGACCTACAGAGCCCCAAAAATGTTCTTGTTGAAATATCATTTATTTTAAAGCAAATGAGAATTAGCTATGCTTATGCATATTTTGTTGTGGACAGATAGAAGTGAAAATTAATCAAGATCCTCTGAAGTCAGGTGAAGCCTTCAGACATTTTGTGTTCTAAACTCCCCAAAACCACCAAATATGCATTGCATTTCCTTCCACTCTAACACTAAGATGGGCTGTGGAAAGATTTCTCTGTGGGTGAGAATCAGGAGCCCTGATAATCTATCACTAATCTGAATTTATGAAGTTGGATCAGAACCAACTCTGAGACCTCATGTAGTAAAGGTGTGATGTTTTATCAAGCACCAAAAATTTACTACGACTTCTCATCTGGATTCCAGGAAAGAAATTACCAAAATGTTATTACTGCTGCACTGTGTGTTGACTCCTTTTATTCAAAATAATAATGTCAAGTGATATCACGGTGTGGTTCTTTCCCTCTGCATAAAGAAGCATTTAGGAAAAGAACAGCAGATGAATTGTCTTGCAGCTGTACCTTACGTGCTCAGGTGTGTCAAAGTTACAGTAATGCTCCAAACTGAAACTCTTGATGCATAATTTTGAGTTAAATGGATTCAACTTTAATAACTTGAATATTTTTACCAAAAAAGAAGAGAATAGTGCTTACATCTTTTGAGTATTTTCATCATATGCCAGGATTTTGATAACTTCCCAGTTCCCTGATGTCAGGTGTCTCACACTGATTTGTTCACTTTTAGCCTGTTGAGAGATAGAAAACATTAACTTTCACTTTGGTACATTCTTCTTTGCTAGCAGGATTGCCTGCACATGTCATTACTGATTACAACTTTTTAAACTTTAATGCAATATAATTTTTTTTAATTACCTATTTTATATATAATTATTTTATTTATTTATATTGTATTATGCAACATAACATCTTTAAACCACAAACCTCACATTTGGACAGGCCTGATCTTCACTTATCCTTTCTCTCCCATCTATAAGCCTTTCAAAGTCATTAAAGTAATCTGTTTTCAGCACAATACTTCTTTCAGTTGCCCCCATGTCAACAAACAGTAGAAGTCAGGATGAAATGAAGGTAAAATCAATTCTTTGGCTGGAAGTTGCAGCAGACTCTTCATCAGACACAGGTTAAAAACAACAAAACCTAAGTGAGAAGCTCATCTGAGGGTGTTTCCCAGTGCAAAAGGTAAAATCGTGGCTCAGGCTACTGAAGGTTAAAACTTCAACTCTCACAGCTTGGATGTACTTTATGTGGATTTTTCTATACTAAGGTTTTTATGTTTGGCCTGGACACACATATTAGTTTTCAAATTCAAGACAAACTTTATAAAGAAAAAAGGCAACATTTCAGAGGTGATACTCAGTGGTTATAAGGCCTACAAAAAGTCATAAAGGCAAAAAGATTGGCCGTTTTTTTAAATCCATGTGTTTCTTAACTGTGCCCTGGCTCCACATCAACAGCAGCAATAACTAAAAAGAAGCAAATGCTCAAAGATAATCTATGAGACATGTTGGGATGACAAGGCAGAACCAAGTTCCTTGGAACTGATCTGTTTCCTAACAGATCCATGAGGCAAGAATGATGTAGCAATTCTGTGACAAGCCTTGCAAGTACCAAATGGCACCAGGATATTGTGCTAGGTGCTGTACATATGTTTATGCTGAGGGCTCCCTGTTCAGGAAGATTCTGATATTCAGTGCTGTCTCCAGCAATGATTAAAATACATATTAGTGATTTAGTGTAAGTGACTGTTTCTTCTCTAGAGAGAGAGAGAAGCTGCAGCTATTGAAACAGATATTTAAATATTAAGATCACAGAATCTAACAAGAAACAGCAATAAAAAGCGCAGCCAAGCGTTAATAAACATGGTTATTTTTCAAGGTTACAGCCGTAATACATAATTTATGAAGCTTGCAGGAAGTTATCGCCTTGATCCATTAAAGTTATTTTATAATTCTTATTTTGTGGTTGGAAAAAAAAGAGACTTTCTAGAGTTGCAAAACTCCATGAAAGAAATGTCTAGATACGTAAGACATGATTCAATCCCATTTTGAGATTAGTTTCCTTTAAATATTTCATAAGTTACTAAAAGCATTTGAAAACAATAACCCACACACCCAGCCCTCTACATTCAGACAGTAAATAATCTATGATAGACAGGGGCCTTTTAGACAGCAACTTCTCCCTGCATAAAGATTTAACTAGGTGCCTCTGCTAACGTGCTTTGTGTCATTGACATGTGCTTTTCTGAAGTGCAGGCAAAGAAATGCAGCCTGAGAAAGACCAGCATTTGTTGTGAGATTGAAAGAAATTAATTTAATTAAATTAAAGAGAGCCATTAAAATTTGCTTCTTTATCCCTGCAGGTCCACATTGGTTCTGTGTAACTTTCCTGCACACGAAAGCTGATTTCTGTCAATGGGCTGATGTCTCTACTGAGTGGCACCAGAGAAGGGATGAGAATCCCCGTGCCAGATTCCAGTTACCCTTTTCCATCATGGAAATGCTGTGACCAGCTGGGTACTGGGGATCTGCTGACTGCTTTAAATTCTGCAGGGCCCCTGCTGTGCTGCTGTGGCTCTCACAAGGTGTGACAAACATCTAATGTGACAAAGGGCTTTATGTGCAACGGCTAATATACTTTTTATGCCTCTGTGTTTGCTTTAGAAATAATGGACAATCAGATTAATGCAGTGTGTAAAACACATCATATAAACATATTTCCTGCCCTTTACTGCTCTGTATCAGCCCCATTACCACACAGAATGTTGCTTACTGATGAATAATGGCTGATACATGGGATATCACATTTCCTCTTTCTCAGGAGCAGCTACATGCTCAAAGCCAAATTTGTCATTGGTGATAACATTCAGATTTGTTTATTCATGCTGATGGCAGGCAAAACAGAAGTATTTTTTTAGTTTTGGAGCTGTGCAGTACCTAGGGCTCTAATTCTGCCTGAAAGGGACAGAATAGTAAATTCTGAAACATAAGCTTGACTTTAAACATCATTCTGCTGGAATTAAAAGATGTGCTTAAAAGTGGGCATGTATTTAATTACCTTATTGAATAGGAGTGGGCTTAATCTTTGCTCAAATATTTTCCTGAATTAGGATCAAGTTTCCTGGGCTTTTTAGTAGCAAGAAATGGCAGAGCCTACAAGGTTAAAGCACACTTGACTGCATTTGTAACATCCTTGGGCATGTTGCAAGTGACCTTTCAGATCCAGATCTGATTATTATTTCATGTATTTTAAAGGTACTTATTCACACTGTGAAAGATATCAAAATAAGACTTGATTGACTAAATGGTTTTGCTTAGGTGTGAATTTTTATGATTATATCAATACATCTTTGCCAGATTGTCATCTGCGTTACTGTTTTCTTTAGGAAATAGAATTTGACATGTCTGTGATCCCTTTTATCTTCACTGACTCTTTCCTGATGTTAATGATGATTTACTCTAGTGAAGGAGTATTTTTGTTCTTGTTTCTTCAGGTTAAACTGTCAGAATTCTTTTGTTGTTGTTCTGTCTGCAGTGCTCTGTGAACATATTTCAGACTTAATAATGTTCATACCAGAACACTGTAATAAAGGCAGGTAACAGAGCTGCCTGGCACAAATCTGCTATTTTGATGTTTTGGGTACCCTGGTAATCCCTCCTATGTCATATGGCCCTGCTAAAGC
This sequence comes from Cyanistes caeruleus, assembly GCF_971803275.1. Taxonomy (NCBI): domain Eukaryota; kingdom Metazoa; phylum Chordata; class Aves; order Passeriformes; family Paridae; genus Cyanistes; species Cyanistes caeruleus. The sequence continues at coordinate 33,584,698 of NC_141707.1, forward strand.
ACCTGGATTAATGCTCTGATGATTTAAATAGATGCCTTGGAGTGTTCCGTTCCAGGGCATAATTTCCTTTATTAGTTCATCACAACTTCATACTGGTGACCTTCAAAGTCACACTGCAAATTTATCTTCTTTCAGATTCTTCTTTGGAAAAAGTAATGACCCTGGGAAATGGAAGCCATTGAAAAACTGTTGCAAAGGGTAATAAAAGTGTCCTAACTTTCACACAAATTTTAAGTTTGGGTATTGCCTCCCTTTCCTGTTCTGTATAAGAGCAGATTCTGAATAAACATTTAAAAATATTTATTACTTAAAAATAGGCATGTATATTGTACACAGAGAGGGCAGTATTAGTGTTTATTCTGGAAAAAATTATAAATACGTCCCACTTCACAGAGAGACAACCTGGGCAGGACAAACGACCATGACACAAGTGCTGTGATTAAACTGAAGTTCAGGCCTTTCCCTGGGCCACAGTAAAAGTCCCAGATAACCAGCAGGATATTAAAAGCAGCCTGAACAGAGCCTTACCTGCACAATGAACATGGCTATGTGGTGAAACTCGCCACGGCCGCCCTGCTTCACTGGCACAGTCATGAAGAACTTGCTGCCATCCTTGGAGAAAACGGGCTCTTCGTTCTGCAAATGTAACATCGTGGCAGTCTGGCACACTTTTCATTACACCTCTTAACAAAAGATCAGCCTAAAGCTTTTTGTCTCCTTGGTTTTGCTCAGAAGTCAGATGGAGAAACCATCCTTAGGTTTTAAGTATATTCTGCTAAGTTTAACGAAAATGTGGCGGTTAAAGCTGGGTGTAGTTCACGCCATGTGCAATCCTGGGCTAAGGCACGGCTTACAGCCCTTGCAGAACTCTCCCTCACCAGGAAAGCTCTGGCAATCTCATTCCCAATGCAGGGGGACAGTTTCCTTTACAGACATACAAATAATGACAGAGATAACTCCTACTGCTGAGGAGGAGAACAAAAGTTTCAATGGTTTGGACTCACTGAGCACATGTTTAACGCCCACTGATTTTGATAGACTTGTATGGAAAAAATAAGCACATTGAAGTCATATTCTGAATCAGGGTTTTACCACAAATTGTAGCCTGATGTGATACCATCTCTCCATGTCTGGCTTTGCACAGAAATATTAAAGGAAAATGGTTGGCTATAAAAGCATTTCTTTTTTTTTTCCTGTTAAAATGATTTCTCATTTGCACATTGCAAAATGAAGCCTGAAATGTAGTTTAAATAGAATGTGTTTCATCCAGTTATTGGACAGTTCTTCTGAAGCTATGAAAGTGGAATAATTGGCTGACATATTAGTTAAACATATTGTTCTGGGTATGAATTTAGAAATATTTTACTTTCTCATTCCAATTATAGCCCATATGACCTCTAATCTTTGAACTCCTTCTGCTTTAATTTGGTGTGATCATTTTTAAATCAGAAACAAATCACAGTAAGTAGGACATGCCTGGAATGGGATTCATCTGGTCTGTCTTCCACTATCCCAGATTTAGGTAGTTAATCAGCTGTTCATCTAAATGCTTACTGAACTGAATCCAGACAGACCAGAAACTGAAGGGAATATTGCCTCCAAAACCCTCACAGGTGTCTCAGGATTTTATTAGCTTATAAAATAACACACAGTTAAATAAAAATGGCAATGAAGCAATTACACATTATGCACCCAGAAATAGCATTTATACTGTACCTGTTTAGGAAGCCACAAGTCTGACTGCATTTCATATTTCTAAAAGAAAAAAAGGAAAAAAATTGCCTTTATGGAATAGCTATAGATAAAAATATTTCCCACATTCAGCAAAAGGTCTCTAGCTATTTCATGGAGGTTTTTTCTACTGTGTTACAATCTCATCTCTTTGCTGGCACTTGAAACAAATGATAATTTAATTACAAAGTCAGCTGTTTTATTCAGAGTTTTTGGTAGAATACCACAGGGGAACTAAGAATGCCATTTCAGTCCTTTCTGATTAGCTATCAAAAAGCTTTACACAGGCAGTTCTATTTGTTTTTTACCTCTAGGCATCATCTGACAACTGGATATTTTAGGTCCTTCATCAACACTGGGCAAACAGCCAGCATCAAGCTCAAATTGTGAGACCTTTTCAAATCACAATCCCGTGCTTTAATGGGTTGTAGTGTGGCATTAGTGATGAGAAAAAAAATAAAAACAAATTATTGAGTTTTATTGTTCATACTCATATTTCTCATCATGCCATCTGAAAAAAAACCACCCCTACCAAACAACTAAATATCATGCACACATTGTTGGAAAAAATATATAATATACATCAACAGCTGCAAATTGTCATAGTCACAGTGAAGTAATGAAAATTTATTAGCTATAGAAGAATCTGTATGTATATGGGCTGAAAAATGAAAATCTCTAGCTATTGCAGCAGTTGGTTCTGTACATTCCTTTTTGAAACTGATGTGTGCAACATCCTAGGGAGAAGAAACAGGGTTTACAGATGAAATCAAATGGTGTGATAAAATGCTAAATTCTCACAATATTTAGCCTTTCCTCATGCATTAATGATTTCAAGAGCATCACCTTATCCAGAGGGTGCAGTGTAGGAACCCTGCAGGATGAGCAGGCCCTGGGCTGTGCTCACAACAGTGAGAGTACATTACTGTCATTCCTCACCCCCTAAAAATGTCCTCTGCTGCACTGTAAGTATTCTGGAGTGGGACTTCTCAGTCCTTCTCTCTTACATTATGTCCTGGATTACAACTCCCTGGATACCTACTTCCAACAAGTCCAATTGACCCTGGAGAACATAAAGTTTTCCCTCTCAGAAGCAGCTGCAGTGGTTCAGGACCAACTTTCTTAATAAAAAGACAAAATGCTCACAGGAACCAGGTGGAAAGCAACCAAATCTCCATGGTCACAATCTTAATCCATATGCTGGGGATTCATTCATAGTTTCTGAGTGAGGAAAAGCACCCTGTGGCGTGCAGCAAAATAAGGAGACAAGCATGGAAATAATCTCTAACACTTCAATATGACTGACTTCAGTAGCAGACACTGATGGGAGCCTTTTGACTCAGAGGCCAATATTAATCACTCGTAACCATTTACGGTGCCAAATTATACCCTCTGCTTTGGAGCATCTGTTGGTACTGATATCAGCATGTATAGAAAATATTTATACTTTTAGCTGGTTCTGGGAAGAGACTGTGACTCAGAATGGGAAAGCAGCCAAATGCATTCAAGATGCAAGATTGACTGCGAAAATGGGGAGATGTAATGCAGGAACGTCAGAAGTCAAAGTCTGGGTCCAGGGGTGGAATGTGTCTGCATTCAAAGAGAAAAATGTATTTCAGTTTGGCTCACATTCAAAAATGAAATATCCCTGTTGCCTTTCAATTTTTATTTTTTTTCCCCTAAAGTTACTTAATTCTGTGATCAAATCTGAAGGAGTTATAAGAATGTTACACCTTTTCCTTATGTGTATGTAAGCTGTGAGAAGCAGAAAGGTCTGAAACAAAACTCTGCAGGGGGAGAGAGGAGAAAGCAGTCAGCTGAAAATATCTGTCAGAGGACAAGCTTGTCACTGCTCTAGCTATATCCCAAGTACATGATGTTCAGCAACTGCAGCTTCCAATGAAGCTAATGTATGAACAAAGCTTAGTAATTCTGAAAATGTCACTCAAAGTTGCTAATTGCATGAACTCATTTCACCACATTCGGAATTTTCTCACATCCATTTCCTCCCTGTTGACTAATTATATTCAGCTTGCAAGTACTGCATCTGCAAACTGATTTCCAAATATCTTTTCCTGAATATGAAAACAAAATGTAGAAGAAACCTTGAAAAGAGACCTTGGGAAAAAAAAAGAAAACACAAACAACTTACCCTGGTGCAAGCTCCAGTCGTGGTTTCACAAACTGTAAGGATGGAGATATTCTGAGCTCTGTTTAACCATCTCACCACAGCCTTGGTGTTGCTTATCCATTTGACCATGGTGATATAATATTCCCTAAGCAAAACATTTGAAAACACAATGTTCAGATCATGGATATTTCAGATTAGACATTAGAAAAAATCTAATATATGCAGTTCATTCAAATGCTGAATTTGTACTGCATGACAGTGCCAATACTAAAGGATGGAGAAACTGACCCCAAATGTTCAGCATTTGTGTTCCTGCAATTGGGAAGCCTCAGTCCTTCAGTGTGATCCTCCTCTGGGAAATTTTTGTATATATATACAAACTTTACCAACTGTGTAACATATACTTGCAAATACACATGAACTGTGTACTTTCCAGCCAGCTTAGAAGCAAGCACTGAATTCCAACAGAAGGCAGCCTACAACAAATAACTTCAGATGACACCCATTTTTTCAAAATAATCCAATCCTACTGCCAAAGGAAAAAAAAAGAAAAAAAGTTCTGTAATATTAGAGTGCAGCTAGAGCCCACTTCAAAATGATAAAATAACAAGTATTGTATAAAAGGACTTCTGGATAAAAGGGAGGTGCCTCTCCCTATCAATGTGTTCATGTTTCTGTTTTTACAAACAGCTCATAATATTGGCCAAACTGTCTGTCCCTCAGCAACCCTGGCTGAGCACATGAGGCTTCCTGGGCTCGTGCTGTGCAGGATTTCCTGCCTCCCCCCAGGATCCTGCTGGGCTGGCAGGCTGGGGATGTTAAGACCTGTTGCAGGCTGGCATCCCAGCCCAGCTATTTCCTTCCCTTCTCCCCTGCTGGCAGCTGGCAGCTCTCACAGTCCAGCTGAGGTGTGTGCAGCAGTGGAGTGAGCTTGTCTAGAAAAAACTCAGACCCCCTTTAAAACAAGGGGCTTAGCTTGGATATAATTAGGCTTTTAATCTATTACTGATAAAGATCTCATTACTCTTTGACAACAGGCTTTTAATTATACATTCAAAAGCCTCCTTACTAGATGAAAGATGCTGAGCAGCAGCAGCAGCTGCAAGGCTGCACACAGGAGAGGCAGGAGTTCACTGCAGCTTCACCCAGCCTGGTGCAGTTTGCAGAACATACCTGAACAGCCCAGCATGCACAGATTCCTTTGGCTTTCACATGTGACTTCTGGTAAAACAGATATCTGCACATCTGGATACCAGAATGATGAAAAGAAATGGGGACTTCAAGTGTGTTCTGAGTCTAATATTTACTTTTTTTTTTTTTTTTTTCTGTAACAAGTGTTTAATCTTACTGAGGGGCAAAAATGTATGCACAAGTAAAACAAGATCTACCATGACACCAGGTGACACAAGCAGGAGAGCAATCAGTTTGTGTTCCCAAGCTTCATATTAAATGATGTTTGTCACTGAAGAAAACATAACTGTACACGTGAAATGGAAGCACCAAGGGGGAAACAGTGATTTCATGAAATACAATCAGGTATCTGAAGGAAGACTGTCAGTCTCTTTGTGGCATTAACAGTGCACAGGAGGTGGTAAATTTTTCTACAGAATGAAACTTTCAGGAGCAAAATTTGCAAGTGTTATCCCTATCTTTGTATCAGAGTAGCCTGAACAGGACTTGGGAAATATTACCAAGCACCTTTACAGGATCCCTAAAAGAAGAAAATTAATTTTTCATTGAATTTATTCATTGAATTTTTCATTTAATCGATTCAATCTTACATCAAGTTCCCAAATGTCCTAAAAATCAGGGAAACAGTTTAATATCTTCAAAGGTCCTACACCAGACACAATTTGGGACAGGCTGAGAATCAGAATGTTATTTTCTGAGGTTAACTAACAGAACCTCTTTCCCCTTCCCTTCCCATTTCTGTGGTTTCTCTGTGTAGGAGTGAATTTCTCCATAACAGCAGATGGTTATGACCTGTACATTACCTATTTCTAAAATGATTCTGCCCTGAAAGATCCTTATAACTACATGTGATAATGAACCACTCATTTTAATTCTGAAAACACCCATGACCTATTTACTAATAACTCCATAATGAAAGGCTGAGAAATGAAGTGAAATAAATTGACTGCTAAAGGTAGCTACTATTTTTACTAAAAAAACTAATACTTTAGGAAAAACACAACTCCCAATCATTACAAACTTCAAAGATTTTCACTCTAGAAAAGCCTGCTTAAAGCAGATTTCTCATACCTCTCTCTATATATTGATATATAGACACATATGGGTTGATGACCAGTGTGAAGGCTGTTACTGAAATCCAGAGTCAAATTCACAATTTAGAGTAAAACCGTCTCACAATTACACAATCTTTCTAAGCATGGAATTTCTAAGCATGGATTTTTCCATCAGCATGGAAATTATATGTTAGTAGTTCAAATCTAGAAGAAACTAACTTTTTTTCCCACAGGTTTAAATAGATTTACTCAGTCTTCTCATGCACTAGCAAGCCAGAATTTTTATCAATTGAACAACAACAATATCTTTATCAAGAACTGGCAAAGATGCTCCAGAGATTTGGCATCAGCTTCAAGAAAACAAAAAAACTTTTAAGATACTAACATTTAAATTTGAGTCTACTATTACTTTCCATCTGCTGAGGAGACAGAATAAATCTGAAAACCCTGAAGTGAAACCATAACATCTGAACATTTTCAAGGTTATCTGTTTCTTTGGGATCTTTTCTTATACACTGCTTTCTTGCTTAACTTCTTTGTGCCTTCTGACACTTTAAGTTCAACTTTAATGCCAATAAGGAGACTGAAGATGCTGATCTTGATGGCAAGAAATCTCTTTCAGATCTTATAGCACTGTTTAAATTAATGAAGGGTTAGCAAGCAGCAGCAGATTTTATTATGTTTTTCAGCAGTGGCCCATCAGTAGAAAGAAAATACTTCAAAATGCTCGACTCGTTCAAAGTAATTTCTATTACTAACACAATCAGAAAGCATCCCAGTTGACACTAATAATTGCAAGGCATAATTCACTATTAAATTATTCCTGCAATAAATTAGAGTACCTCCATTTGTGTAGAAGAGAGCTACACCAGCCTAAGATTGGTTGTAACAGTTGTGAATAAGTGGCCACTGTTGACATCCTGATTGTTTTGGGAACAATTACCATAAAATATTTCACCATGAGATTATATACCTTGACTTAAAGCTGTCAGGTGGCATCAGTTCCAGGGTATGTGCTGGTCCATACAGATTAACTACAAACAGCTTTACTGTGGGGTTTGTTTGACCTGCCTTTGGAAAAGAAAAAATAAATAGGACTTTTAGAGGCACTGAATCAGAGACAGCTAAGCAGACTCACTTGTTAACATAGTTCAGTATCTTTATAATAATGAAAAGTTATTGAAGTTCAAGTATCTTAAATCTGAAGCATTCATTTCACAGTCATATGAATCACACAGATGAAAATATGAAGTGTTGAATGATTCTCTCACCAGCCTTTACTGATGGAAGACTTTCCTGTGCAGAGCAAGTGACCAGCACTAGAAGTGGCTTTGCCAAGTTCAGTGAAGTCAGCTGCCAAAACACAGTCAGTTCCTCAATCTGCAGGTAAATCCAGCCTCCAGCTAAGCCTTTTTCAGATGCTATTGTTCCTTCTCCTGAAAAGCTGCACTACCTCAGTCTGGGATAGCATTCCTCCACTCCCTCCTCTCTTTTTCTTTACCATTTTCCCTCAGTCTTCCTTCCCTTGTTTGCTGAGCTGAAAATCTCAATTTCTGGCCTGGACCAGGAGCCAGCTGTTTTGGCAGGCCAGCTCCAAGGGAAACAAAATGCTTCTTGTGGCTAAAGGAGAATAACGTGGCAGCTTGATAGATATCCACTGGGAAGAGTCTGATAAATCTCGAGGATCTACAGGGAGGTGGGAATCATCCTTCTCCCCTAACACAGCTCGTTACTGAGGGATGTTCCTGAGATGGAGAGAAAGCAGTGGAAACAGGGAAATAGGAAGAGAGGCTCTGATGGGTGCAAGGAGGTGCTACTGGTCCCACACCCCTGTCCTAGACATGCCAACCCCAAGTTTCAGCTTCATGTCACAGCAATTACACTAAATAAAACCCTTGGGTTACAAAAAATGAAATGTGTTCCTCAGTGGGGCTGACCTCTGCTTAGTACTGGAAGGAAAAGTAAAAATCACTGATTCTACAGATTTACTATAGTAAATGACAAAGTTGTATACTTGGCTCTTCACAGGCTGAAATACACCCAAAAATGCCTTTTAGAAATTGGGCTTATCTCAAAATAAAGTCTGAATGCTGTGTCCACTCATATCTGAGTAGTATGGAGGACAAGGAAGTGGCATTTGTGTGTTTTTAACACTGCTAGGAAAAAAAACCCAAAACGTTTTAAAACCTTATTTTTTTAAGAATAGAGTCTGTGTGTATGACATATACACAGATATGGATAAGCACGTTCCAGTGCTTACAAAAACATGTGTGTTTCATTTCATTTTTTAATCCTAGTTATAATTTTCTCTGATGGTTGCACTCTATAACAAGGACCAAATCTATTTTGTAATCTCTGTTGCTACACCACCAGCTTCATTACCAATTAATGATGTTTAACGAGTAGCTAAATTTGTATTAAATGGAGACATTAAATAAAGATAATGTTTTTTCATTAATGAGATTACTGAAGTAGTATTGTGTATCACTTTTATGCTGAATTGCTAATGAAATGGAATTACTCCTTTCTCATCTATAAAGCTGACTTAAAAAATTCCTTATTTTTTTCTTTGCTCTGTCACTCAAGGCTTTTTGCCAACGCAAGAATATAAACTACCCCTAAAATTACTGCTGTTTCATTGTTTCAGAGTATTATTTCATAGTACAAAGATATTCTATTTATTTAATGTATGTTATTGTTTCATAGTACCTGGTACAGTCTAGCTGTTCAGCCATCAAGAACAGAGGTTCGTCACCAAAAAACGGAAACAGGAATAGCAAGGTAACAGGAATATTTTCTAAAGCTCTCAATAAACTTCCCCTGAAATGCCAGAGGAGTACCATAGAGGTGGACCTGCCAGAAAGGAACCCAGCCACTTTCAAACTGTGTGCAAGGGTTGGATAAACTGATCAGCTGGAAGATCAAAGCAACAGATCTGGAGGCACCTCACCAGAAAATCTCCAGAAAATGAGGAGTGATTTCAGGCATTACCCCTGTCTGGGCTGATCTTTCACTTTCCAAAGCAAATCTAAAAACCTTCCTCTAAATCTTCTAAAACACTGATAGTTCTAATTTTTTTTTTTTTTTTCTCTTTTTGATGGCCATGAAAATATGTTACTGTAGCTAATCTTACTCAATGCCAGTCTGTCACATTTATTAGTAACAGCACAGCCTACTGAGATCCCTGTGCCTGTGAAGGAACTTGCCCTGTGCTCTGCACACAGAGTGTCTGACTCCAGCACAGCTGGGGCTGGATCTTTTCCCTCAAATGCATTACCCTTCTCTCTAGGTGCTGGATTGATTTTACCCAGCCAAATATCAGTCATGAAATTACACCAAATTAGTTTCTCTGCTGTCCCCTCACCCAATAGATTATTTTCAGGTGTTATAATCTACTGGGGAAAAAAAAAAAAAAAAAGTAATTATTATTTCCTGAAAAGCATCATGAACAAAATCAGCCTCTGTTCCTGTCTGGAAACACTCTTTTCACACTGCTGAATATTATCAGTGAACGCAGAGGAGGAGGTGGGGGTTGCATTCCCACTCATCTTACCTTAGGATACGGATACTGCTTTCCCTTTGGATACAGAGCTCCCGTGAAGCGGGGAATAACCATGTTGGGCACCAGAGAGTCATTTATGGTCAGGAAGGCCAATCTTTCCCCGTCTGGAGACCACCAGTGAGCAATGTGGGAATGAAGAAGTTCCTCTGCAAAACCAGATTTCCTTAGAGTCCATAAGAAAACCTCACACATAGTGTCCAGCTTGTTCAGCTGGCACCAAGTTATCCTCCCTGTGCCAGCTTGAAATGTGTCTGCTGTAATTTCATTAATTTCATGTCATCTTGGGTTAAATGGTTGGATAACAAGGGACATTGAAGGACCAAGCTTTAAGCATTTTCCTCAAATGCATACTTCCACTAACATCAATAAATCACATAAATGTGAGAGATTATTATTACTGACATATGCTTACTTCTATTGCGTTCCAATACATGTGTTTACTCAAATTTTAAGTAATTTGGGGGCTTGGCGTATTTTGTGGGATTTCCAATTTTTTTTTTCTTCTCCTCTTAATACAGAATTCCAGTATACCTGATTTCTCTGAGGTGTGGAACCTGGTAACATGCAGATCTTCACACAGTCATATTTATATAATAATTTTTGGAGTGCATTATTATGATGTTCTTGTCTCAGTCTAGTGGACTGCTTTAACTCTTGGGAAGTTCAGTTTTTCTGGAGTGAAACTATTTGAAAATCTGAACCAAACTTTTTCTTTTTATCCAAATTTTATTTGCTTTCCAAATGAATCCAATTCTCAAGAATGTCACTCAATGTTTTCTTACATTTGTTGTCATTGGATATCACAGTCAAAAGAAACACACCAGAAACAGCCACAGGCACAGAACCCAGACTCCTGGAATCCCAGTACAGCAGCTCCTGAGCAATTCCAAATTCTCCCTGCACAAGTCTTCTGCTTCCACTTGTGAAAAGACTTAGAATTTTCATTATGTATTTAATATGTTGGCCTGCTTAGCAAGGATTTTGTATTTAAATCTGAAGAATTTGGCTGGAAAACTAATTGAGAATAGTGTACTAAGGGAAAAGGCCTGACTGCATACCTAATTTGGGAGCCTACCTAACAAAACTACTTAAACTGTCAACAGAGACTCTCCAAGTTGCTAATCGGATTCTGAGGGTTCTGAAGCAGCTTAATGGGTTGAATTATCTAAGGTTAGGTGAAATGAAGCTGGGACCTATATTCAAAGTCATATATTCTGGGTCATGCTTCTCTCCCTGGCTGGATAACTAAAACCTTTTACACAGGAGAAGAGCAGAGAACGAATGGTGAATATCAGATAGCGAAATATCACAATTATGTTTGCTTTAAAATATTACTGTTTGCATTTAGACAAGGTTATTCACACAAAGAAAAGCTATTCCCAAATGCTTTGTAAGGTAAAATGCTAATAACAAACTCATGAAATGATAAAAGAAAACAAATGAGGTCAGAAGAGGAAGAGTGCTCGATTCAACTGAAAATCTCTCAACTTCACCTGGACAATATTCAGCCTGCTCAGCTTCTGATGCTGTTAAAAAGCTCTGCTGAAGGTGGAGCAGTGCTGTAGGTTAATGGGAAAGGAGCAGTGTGTTCCTTTGTGCCAACAGCCACTGGGCTTCTCCAGAATGCACAGATACAACTCCCCCTCCCGTGGCTCCCCCGGTGTCTGGGGTTGAGGAGGGGTCCCTCCCTGCCTGCCTGCAGCCCTGGGACCCCAGCGAGTCCTCTGCAGGTCAGGAAATGCACCTGGGGTTAAAAACCATGGAAAATAACGAGCAAAGAAGGCTTCTTCACTTAAAGAAGGCTTTAGGACATGCCTCATGAGGAAGGCTTTGGCATCATCTCCCACAACACCTCAAAAACTTTCTAGTCCCAAACTAGACAACTTTTGCTTCTCTTGGCTGCGACCCCTATTAACTTCACTTTGTTTTAGCAAAACCTTGATAAACTCCATCAACTTCAATGAGCTGTATCTGCTTAAATTCTTCAGTTTGCATGCTGTTGTGTTAGATTTTAAGATTATTAAGTGCATATAAAATGATATTCCATTTAAAAAATGTTCTTTTGTTTTGAAATGTGCTGCCACATTAAAACATTTCAAAACAAAAGAAAACCTTGGAAGTGGGCAACTATCAGATACAGTCTGAGGGATGAAAATTACCATTCAGAGTTCACTTGGGCAGAGATTTTAAAAAAACCCCACGATGAGCTGTTTGCTCATAACTACTGCAATGCCAAGAAGTGTGGAGAGACCATTTTTAAGGTGAAGTTCCATGCTGTATGACATTAACACCATTCCTAAAAATATCTCTTCACACAAGAAATTCTACACCTCAGGTAACTGAGTATTTAACCCCAAGCTATTTATCTATGGAACACATGAGTCCCATAGAAGTAGCTGAAATGTGTATAAATTTTAAGCTGTTATACCAAGTTAGATAATCTGCTCCCTTTTCAATTTTTTTTTCTCCTTAAATTTATCATTATGTTAAAAGCATTTTGGGTGCAGATAGAAATGTTCTGTGCCACTGGCTGTAGAGGACAGACTGAGCTACCTCCCACTCAAATTTGGGTTTCCTCTTCTATGGGGATGTTTTAACTGCAAATGGATCATCACTGCTGTCCCTAAAAGCATGAAACTGAGCCCTTTCCCTGCTCACTTCTGCATGCTACCAAGTGTTCATGTGCAACATTCAGCTTGGAAATTAATTCCTCTTTCCCAGAAAACACTGCTATATGCAAACCAGCAGCCAGCACAAAGACTGAACAGATATAAAGGCAATCTTGCAGGAAAATGAGAAGGGAAAGGAGCAAACCCAATCTCAGCATTTTCTGAAATGAACAGATTTGTGCTGTTGGGTCTGTACAAGGACCTTTCATCTGTTTTAATAAACAGATATATTCATCCAGCTTACCTTCATATAACCAGTCTGCAATTCCATTAAAAATAATTCCTTCTTTTCCTGAGGATGTCAGGCGCAATGAGCTGCTCTTTACATCAGGCTGATAGTAGATGTTATTTTCAAATATATAAATCTGGATGAGGTAAGAGAGACGGAGAGAAAAACCAACATTTTGGTAGATATAAATGAATGTTCAGCAATGAATACATAATTTCCTCAGGCTCAGAACAGTGTACAGAATAATTCAGCATGAGTTTCCACCAACGTTGTCTTAATTTTCCATTTTATTATAAAATTGGACAAACTAAACAAACTTTTAATATTTATGGCAAGCAAATCCTTCCTTTGAAATTGTCTTTCCAGTTGAAATATTTCTATTCAGGTTAAAAACTACTATTACATTCCTCAAAATCATACAGGAGACAAGTTTTATAACAGCTGAATGAATAAAGAAATTTTCATCTGGTTTTCTAACTGTGAAATGAGACACACTTCTGCAAGGACATACAGCATAGTACATACATCATAAACGTGTAAGTTACAGCTTTATATCATGGTGTGAGAACACACTGGAGAAGGAAAAACAAATAGCAGCCTGCAGTTAACTTTTCTCAGCTTGCTAATGACTTCTGACTGACACACCGATGTTTTACCTCAAGTGTACCATTTTTCAATTTTATTTTTCAAGTCTGGGCTCCTCATCCTCCTTTTCCCTTCTTCACTGCCACTCATTGCCTTGTCTGCTCCTCTTTCCCTGCTCACTTTGTTGCAAAGGGTACCAAGATCACTCATTTTGAGCAGATGAGCTCCAGCTTCCATGACAAAGTGCAATAAATTACAGTGGCCACGTGCACACTTCCACAGCTTAACACAAAAATCAAAGCAACAGCAAGATTATGCACCAGCTCAATTCACACTGAGAAAATGCATCTGCGACAGGATTAAAGAAGCCAAATGCCAGAGAAATTTTTGTGCACCATTTCAACACTGTACACTGATATACAGCATCTCAGGGAGTGTAACAGGAAGCAAATATATTTCCACCAAGGACTATTAAAAAAAGCCTGGTTGTTTATCATTCTCTCATACTTCTATAATAAATGACTTATGGGAAAACACTAACCAAAGAGCAAAGTTTTATTATCACTATTACTGCTGTTCCCTTTGCTTCTAAATTACCATCTGAAACAGATTTCCCTCTGAGTCCCCAAACTAATGATTTTTAACAGTAGCCACCTCATGATTTCTGCTGCAGAAAGCTGAATCTGAGGTTTTTTTCATACCATGAGCAATGCAATGATTTTAACCATTACTGAAAACCAGGGGTGACGTGGGAGTCCTTTGTGTCAGGATTCAAAGCTCAGCCATGAGCTCAAACCTGAAGCAAAAATTGTTTGCTTCAAATGGAAGCAGTTTGAATAATCCAAAATGTACTGAGCTTTGTATCAGCACAGAGAATTTCTGGGAAGGTGATGTATCACCCAACATCAACAGCAAAAGAAAATAATGACCCTGGATGTATCAAGCTTTTGAAATAACATCAACAAGAACTTCCTGTAAATGTCTATTTCCACACTAAAAATACACTTTTATTTCTAATGTAAAAGAAATGAATATGAGCAAAATTAAGGCATGATTAACTGCTTAACCAAGAAAACCAAAACAATTTAACCAAGTATTTTTTTTATTTATGTCAACTAAAACTATTGCTACCAGACTCCATTACAGGTAGACTAAGTAATGAACCACTCCAATGACTGTTGCTTCCTATGAAACAACTTCTTACAGCTGACAAGCTCTTCTTATTTAACACCAGCTTTCAAAAGTTACCAAAAAAGCCTACTTGGTCAAATGGTTCTATTTTATTTAATCTTCTTTAATTAAAATAAATCAATCTAATTAATTTTTGAAGATCAGGAGTATGATTTTTGCTTCTCTCCCCCTTTTTCAGGCTGTTAGTGCTCTTAATGGTAAAAGTACTCACATTGTCTTGTCTCTGCAGTGAAAATTTTCATTTCAAATGATCAGTGACAAAGAACAGGATTAAGGATTACTTGTTTTATGACTGAACCCTGAGTAGGTTTTTAATCCTGTTATTACTACTTAGCAGGCATTGCTCATTCCATTTGACAGACCTCAGATAAGTAAATATCTCTGAAGGAAACTCACTGTTGTGCCACTATTATCTTTATTCCTCATTCATTTCATAAACCAGCTTTGTCTCCATCCTAAACCAGTTCTCAGTCACCCTCTGGACATCCTCACAATCTTAGTCTGCTCTATCATCCAAAGTTTCCCTTCTTTCCTCATCACTCCTGAAACATGTTCCTTCAACTTTGAAAGCTGATCCAAACCCCCATTTTTTTTCTTGAATGTACCTATTGGAACACTTCAAAGTTCTTGAAAATCTTCCAAGTCACACAGCAGCTCTCTCCCAAGCAAGCCTTGAGCTCACTGATTACTTGAATTTAACATCAAGAAGCAAGACTTCATGTTCCTTTGCAGAACATTTATGAAATACAACCATTCATGTTCCCCAACACAACTAAGCTGCACCTAAGTGCACACGGATGAGTGCTTGGTGCTCTGGCCAAGAGGGTCCTGCACTCACTGCCTGCAGCACTCCAAAAGATCAACATCCCCATGCCTGCAAATCATCTGAGAAAGATTCTCCATTATGGTTAGTCATTTAATCTCATCTGTAATTTGGAATATTTGCTGTATTTCAGGAGGTGCCATTTTCCCCAGGAAGCCCGTGGGCTGCTGTTTGCACCGACAGGAATGCATCCTTCCCACAGAAACAGAGCCTGGACCCTGCAGTGAGGGCTGCATTCCCCTCCACGCCATGCCAAAGGGCTCATCTGTAACTATTTAACCCATTCACCACTTGGAAATAAGAACTTGTGAGTTAAAATGTTGATTTGTGCAGCAAAACAGGCAGCAGAGGTGCAACAGGAGCGCTATCATTACTGTGAAGGCTACTTAGCCATGGCCTGAGAGGCTCTCACTTCCCTCTCAGGGAATGCAGGCAGTGGATTCAATTAAGCACAAGTGCTTTGTGCAGCCACACAGCCCACAGTTTGCAGCCAAGAAAGGCATTTCCAAAAGGCAGACTCACTGTGAATTCTTCTTCCCAGTATAATACTTATATGATACAAATGCACCTTACACATAGCTCTAAAATACTGAAATTGTAATAGATGGCCCCTTGGAATTAATTCTCTTCCCAAGATTGTGAGTAGATCCTGCTTGCTTTCATCCTGTGTTTGCACATACAACACCAGCCAGCAGCAAAAGGTGGTGTCAATGTGAAGTGGCTTCAGGAGGAAAACAGACCCTGACCTTATCTTATGTGAATTATCAAGAGCTCACAAACTAAGAGTAGAAATGGAATTATTCCTCAGCTGAAACATGCAGCAAAAATTCTATCCCCAGAGGAAGGGAAGTCCTTAAATGCCAAGCCCTCCCCTCCCTGCACAATACCCAACATCCTTTTCTTTGCTACAGATATTTTATTCTTTCTTACTGAATTTAAACATCACCACCAAAGCTTTCTGATGAAGCCTACTTACAATTCTGCTTTGTGCTACACTTAAATTTATTTCCAATCTTTATTTTTTTTTTTCAAAAACACAGAGACTAGATGAAATTTTCTATTTTTTAAGAAGCAGCTGCTCCTGCTGATTACTTGCAGTACAGGAATACCTGGAAGTTGAATTCATGAGTCATAATTTGGTTTTCAAAATTGAGTGAAAGAGAGAGAAAGTGGCTGAGAGAGAACTCAGACAGCTACTCTTCCTATAAGAGAGACTGAAACTCTCTACCACTGCAAGGTAGATAACAAATCATGACCCTGGCATAAGAATAATTGATCAGAACAAACAAAACCAACCAAATCCTTGCAGCACAATCTTGCAGACACATGCGCCTTACCTGACTTCAGCAAGTAGAACTAAAGATGTGCCCAAAGCTTTCCAGGAAGGGGACTTCACATAGTTCATCACTTTGTATATTGTGTTTTGAGCAACATCACATAACCCAAAATTTCCCTTGCTGGTCTCTCTCCACTCAGGTACATGGGAGCACTTAATAGTAAAAGGCTTTTCTTAGTATACACTTGGCTCTATTTACTACATCACAAGTACTAAAATGTTGACTGCAACTACTGAATCTTCTCAAACTGCTAAAAAAGGAGTTGCTAACTGTATATCAGGTATTCTCATCAGTGAGAATACATCAATGGCTTTGTGCCCAAAAAGCTTTCACAGCTTTCAGGTATGATGATAAGAAAGTAAATTGAAAAAGGCACAAAGTGGAACCATGCTATTGTACGTGGAAATTATTTTTACGCTTTTTTTAACCTCTTCTCTTCTACCCATCTTTTATGACTATTCTTAAAAAATTTAAAACAATTTTTAGCAGAGACCCTCAACTCATAATGCTGTAAATAGGGATAAATGTCAAAATCTACTGCCTTCAAAATAACCTTTCTGTTTTCTTAGAGATTTTTCACATCAAGTCTTAAACCAAATGGAGAAAAACCCCACAGAATTTCTTTGATTATCTTATCAAGTATTTTCCAATTAATGAAAAACACCTGCAAGAATGTTTTGGATTAGTGAGATACATTAATTCTTGGTAATGATTACATTTATTTCCACTGACTGTGAAGAATTTGAGGCCCTGCTTGCTCTAATATTCTACCTCAGCACTAATCCATCTCATACTTCCACATCTGGCATCCCCTAAACCATTTTTCATAAACCTTCTAAATTAATTCCTTCCAAAACACTTATTTACTGTTGGCAACACGTTTCACAATTACAGGATTTTCTTTGTGGCTGAGGTCTGGAGCAGAGCACCCAGTCCGAGTCACTGCAGATGGCACACAGCTGTGAAAACAGAGACATGCACTCCCCAGCTGAGCAGCAAACCTAGTGCCAGGAGCTGGACAGGCCCCCCGTGTGTCCTTAATCATTTCAAACGCTACAGGCAGAGAAAAGCTGCTAAATTACAGAAAAATACTCCACTTCTTCCCCTTTGCTGCTCCGCTGGAGCCTCCTGCACGGCACATCCACACTCAATCCCTGCTCTGATTGCAGGGCAGCGTTTCAGTGACAGCACGAGCCCTTTGTGCTCCAGCTGGGCAGCAGCGCCTTGCCCAGAGCTGCTGCAGGGCACTCAGGGCACTCTGAACCCCAGGTTTTCTGGAAGGAAAGCAGAGCTGGTCTGTTCAGCCTGGAGAAGACTGAGGGGAGACCTCACTGCAGCTACAACTTCCTTGGGAGGGGAAGAGGAGGGGAAGACGCTGATCTGTTCTGTGCCAGGACCCAAGGAATGGCCTGGAGTTGTGAAGACACTGATCTGTTCTGTGCCAGGACCCAAGGAATGGCCTGGAGTTGTGAAGACACTGATCTGTTCTGTGCCAGGACCCAAGGAATGGCCTGGAGTTGTGAAGACACTGATCTGTTCTGTGCCAGGACCCAAGGAATGGCCTGGAGTTGTGGCAGGGGAGGTTTAGGCTGGGTATTAGAAGAAGGTTCTTCCCCTTGATGCTATAAGTTTTAGCTTTCATATTTTTCCCTAGTGTAGTTTTGAGCTTCATATTAAGTGTTAGTGAGCTCTCTTCATAGAGTAGGTAGACAAAACAATTCCTCTTCTAGCTTGATAAGAATGATGATCATTACAAGGCCCAAAAGCAGAAACAACAGTGGACTGAAGATAGAAAACAAGGATGGGACTTCATAACCTGAAGCAGTGATTGGACAATTAACCCTGATATGCAGACAGACCAAAACTTATAAAAATGTGAGACCTCATGACCAGTTGTCCATTTTGTGATCAATTTTAGGGCCATCTTGGGTGTAGCCCTGGCCCAAGGTATATCCTTTAAGGCCTTTTAATAAATACCTACTTTATTCTTAACTCTGTCCAGCCTCTGCTCTAGGTCAGCCTTCTCAAGGCATCACTCCAGAGGCTAGTTAGGGAGTGGAACAGGCTGGAAGGAAAGAAACTGTGGAGTGTGGCTACAGGAATTGTTCACATTACATGGATTCATCAGGATAAACACCTTGCTCAAGGAAAGTGCCAACCCAACTCTAAAGCTACAGAGCAGATGCAGTTGGAAAGGAAACAAAATCACCTGTATCTGTACATCTTTGGTTAGAAAAGAAATCCATACAATAAACACTGGGCTCTTTCTGTACAGCTGAGAGCTCTACCTGTAATGCAAGAAGATCATCAGATTCTTCCACAGAATCTCAGACCAATAAATAAATAACTACTCCAATCTGGAGCAACTTCAGCACTCCCACTCAATACCCCAGAGAATGTAACAATCTTCCTTACCTTTCACACTCTAAATATGAGCTATGACAAGACTAAGGAATTTCTGATTATGCCCAGAAGGAGACCTTCAGGCTTTCAGGAAATGCTTCTGCTGCAGAACTCCTGCAGCTGCTAATGACAGCACTAAAGACATCAGCCAGGGGCATCCTCAGGCAGCCCAGCCCTGGCTGCATTCCTGTCACCTTGGCAAGGACACACAGGTCACCCCTCTCTGGCCAGCCCAGCATTCCCTGTCACAGAGCTGGGGGCTCTGTGCAGAGGGGTAAGAACATTGCTGCTGCAGAAAGCAGTGTCAGTACCCTGTGCCCCACACAGAC
Source organism: Cyanistes caeruleus (assembly GCF_971803275.1). Classification (NCBI taxonomy): domain Eukaryota; kingdom Metazoa; phylum Chordata; class Aves; order Passeriformes; family Paridae; genus Cyanistes; species Cyanistes caeruleus. The sequence continues at coordinate 33,603,934 of NC_141707.1, forward strand.
AGCCCAGCCCAGCTGCACCTCAGCACAGGCTCCACCAGAGCTGCTGCTTTCCTAAACATTCAGCAAAATTCCGTCCCTCCTTGTGAGACTGCCAGCCAATTAGTTGGATAATTAATTCTTCAAAAGCTTCAAGATGCTTTTCCATCTGGGCTTGCCTCACCATTTGTTCTGTCTCCTGTCTTACCATACATTAGCCAGGGCCAAATCCAGCTGCCCCCAGTCAGATCATTTGCTAAGATTTCCGATGAAATGTGTTTTCTCACTAAAAGCCATTAATACAAATAATATCAGCTATTCATGAGCAGAACAAAGTCAAATAAAGAATATTTTCTTAGTTGCCTTGCAAATATTAAACTTTGCTCTCTCAGAGATTAAACCACAACTTCTCCAGTTCTAGGAACAAGTGTACTGCATGATAACATGTATTCACATATTTATATAACATATATCCAAAGGGTTGATGCCCTTTTGTTCTAGAACATACAGAAAGTCCAGCACAAAAAATCAGTCTTGCATAGAAGAAACAAATAAGTGGGATATTAAATAAAGTAATTAATTTTAGAATTATTTTGAAGCCATTTTTATTGTAAAAATGTGGTCTCAATTCCTACTGTTGCTTTCACCATAATTATGGAAAAATGCAGATATCCATGCACTTCCTTTGACTTGTAAGTAATATTAGAACTAACTTTGGATTGCAGGAAGAAACTAAAATCAACGCCCTGCATGCACATCAAGACAGTTTGGTTGTCAGTTTTTAACACCTGCTGTTAAGGTAGCAAGTTTGGTTTTCATTCAAGTATTTAAAGTATTTGTTTCTACCTCCTGGTTCACAGATATGAAAAATTATAGAAATAGCTCCACTTCAGAAATTTACAATTAGTTTTCACTAATTTAAAACATACTGCAGATCACTCATAGGATCTCACAATGCAACAGCTTTCAAATGAATTCCTGGCTTGGCATTTTCTCTGACGCCATTCAGCATTCTCTAAAGCTCTGATAGACAATTTTTTTTTCCTGAGAGCCACTGATTACGTTATTTTTAGTCACAGTGTAATATCTACTCTCTTCTTCAAGTTCAAACTGAGCAAACATTTTCTTGTCATCTGTGATTTCACTTACTATACTCCTGGGACTCACAGACTTAAACTGAGATTGTCAGACCATTATTATACCCACTGTTACAGAAGATGAGCACCCCTTCCGTCCCTTTTTCCTTGCCAAAATCTTATTTACTTGAAGCAGATTCCCACTGAAAATCAAGGTTTAGTTAAGATTATGTGTTTTGTGTGTCAATACAATAACAGTGTAAACACTATTTTCTTTTTTTTCCCCTTTCACAGAAAAGATAAATGCTCCTTTGGGGATGAAAACATCATCCAGAAGGACTGGACGCACAGTGTTAAACAGGAACAGTTGTTTGCTATGCCAAGCTAGAAGTTCCATGATGGCAATCCAAACCTCCTGGCCTTTATCCGTGGCCAAGAGCTATGGGGCACGTGGTGGAGAGAGCCACAGAAATCCTTCAGGGCTCTATTTGGGAGCAGGAAAGAGGTGGCTTTGCCTGTGCTCTGTGTGACCTGTGCTGACCTCTGTGCTGGTGGCGTGATGTCATTTGGCTCATTTTTATCTACAGCTGGAGACTCATGACTCTGCTGGCACAGGGGTGACTCAAACTGCCCATGGGCAGCACAACAGGTACACCACCAGCCTTCCTGTGACAATGCTCTGGAGGATTTCCAAGTCAGGAGTTGGTTTACTGCTCCACTCACCTGAACTGTACACACATTGCATACAAAATCACACTGACAAGGACACATTTCCAGGAGGTACTTGGCCCTTGGCTGGAAAAGGAGCAAAATCAAGGGTTGGTGTCTGCCATTGCTGCCCACAGTAATCAGCTGTGGAAGAAGCTCCATGGTGATGAAGAGGACATTCACTCATTGAGGGGAAAGGGAAATGCAAGGTGGCAAACTACCACCCCAAACACTCATTGTGCATTTCACTGGTGGGACTGATTATCCTGCTGTCTCTCTTACAGGTCCAGCAGCCATCTCTAAAGCCAAAGAGAATTATTATATTTCAGATAATATAAACCACAGAAAAGTGGCTTATAAAACTTTTATAGGTGTGACTTTTAGAAGGTTAGAATATTCATTAGTGACTTAGCGAGTTACAATTATGCAGACTTCTTCCAAAAGCCTTTAATTTTTTTTCTCACATCCTACAAATTTTCTTACAGATCACATATGTTACAGGATGACAATTTCAAGGAAAGTTTTAGGGGATGGTATTGAAAAGCAGCTTTATTTCCTATTCCTTTTCCCTACATTATATCTGTAGTCTATTTAGACTGTGAGCTCTCACAGGCAGGATTGCAGGCTACAGTGTCTGATCTAGTTTGGAATACAGCTCTTTGCAAGTCTCCAGGAGTGCATAATGGCTCTGGTCTTTTCACTGCAGATGTTTTGTTTTTTTTTTTCTTTTGCAGAAAGGTCAATCTGTACTGGTACAAAATTTTCAGAGCCATTCATCTCTGACTTGCTCCATAGAGCAATAAATTAAGCAGGTACTAGGCACCACAGGCCCCACGAGCTACCTAAGCAATGCCTGGCAGTGGACAAAAATCTGCCCTTACACGATCCATGTTCCAAAAATCATCAGACTCTTTGCAAATGAGGCAGAAACCAAATAATAGATAATAACAAAATTACTATAATTGTAAGCAATAAGAACTATATTCACTCTTAAAGGTACTAATTTTTTTAAGCATTGTGATTGACCTGCACAACAGTTCTTTCAGAGGAAACATTCAAGCATTTAGGTTATGTTGTAATTAAGGGAGAGGGGAAGTAGCTGTTGATCACTAGGAGGATGAAGACCTCAAAGCACAGACACCTCAATGTCACACAATACGTTTTTCTGGTGTCAGTTACAATATGTTAATTTTATTTTTGCAGTAATTAAGCTGCCAGACATAGCAGGAAGAACACAACACTGAAGCACCACTTTTCTTCTGTCTAGATTAATGCCACTGCATCGCCGCAATGTGTTAGCACAATCGTTTCTGAACAACCACAAACAATCTACAAGGCCATTATATTTAATTGCTATTTAGATAGTTTATAAATCTACTGTAAACAATAGTGAGGATGCACTCATAATGAAGCTATAAGATTATTACTAATGTCATGACATAAACCAGGCCATGAACTCAGACTATCAGCAACTCCATGGTAACTCTGATGTTTATGTCCTTGGTTTCCAATAAATGCGGGGAAGCGTTGCCCTCTTTTGTTTCAACACACATTAATTATGTTGCCTTTCCAATGATATTGGATCATGATGCTCACTAAATTCACACCCTGCCTCATCTCATGACAGCTTACCCAGGAAAGCAAACATAGTGTAATATGCTGTATAAATAAAATCACGTATAATATCTGAACTACGACCTAGGCAGAAAGCTGCTTCATAAATCTGCTGCACAGATCACAGCAAGAATGCCTTGCCCTCAAGCTGATGGTCTGGATCTGCTGCTTCCTCCCATGGGGCTGCCTGAAGAGCTCTGCTGGCTGCAGCACTGTGCAAAATGTCACTGAGGATTGGGATGCTCAGTCCTTTGATCCTTGTCTAAGTGATGTGAAGAACAGACTTATCTACAACCAGTTCATGCTCAGGAATTCACACTCCTCCTTCCTCACACTTACTGATTGCTTCTGACTAATGAGCCAGCATGGAGCTTATAACAAAATCATAATCTGTCCTTACCATAAAATCTTTTAAAATGATCTCTGGTTGTTTCAAGCTCATCTTACACTGATATCAAGCTTTCAATTATGCCCAGACTGATAAATCCATAACAAGTTAAACTGAAAAATTTTCAACCTAGTTACTCCAGAAGAAAAAAAAGCAATGTTGGGAGACAGGAAAATATCTAAGGAAATTGTAAGGGCTTGGTATCAGAGGAAGAATCTTCTGTTTTCTTTGACAAAATGTAAGAAAGTAGCATTATAACTGCAAGAACAAAAGTAAAAAGATACAGAATTGAAAATTCTGAGATGTAAAGTCATGCTTACATTTTCTACTATTTTTAGGGTGGTGCACAAACCCTGAGAACTTTGTATGGAATACAATAGACCAGGGTGCCTCTGAGCATCTCCTACATGAGAAACCCAAGCAGAGTTGAACACCAAGGTTTGTGCTTTCAGCTGCTGTTGCTATCCCAGCCCATCTTGCTGTACAGGGTGTGTGCCCTCATCTCCCCACTGCACACAGGGCTCAAGCTGCCTGTTGCCTTTATGATGGACTAAAATTTTAGTGGATGACATCCACTAAACTTTCATATACAGACTCCACACAGCATATCTAACCAATGCAAGAAACACAGTTTGTCTTAAAATATCTCATTAGGAATGAGACAAGGAGGAATTAGGAAATTTTGACTAGCTCTTAGAACAGCACATCTGCTTGGGACAGTTCAGGATCTGGGAAACAACACTTGAAAAAAATATCTGTTTGCTTTCCTTCCACACAAAACTTTTCCCTTTTGTTTCTGCAAACGCGCTGTCACCTGCCATAAATGGAGAAGGAAATCAATGCATTGTTTTCTCCTAGATATCAGCAGTACACCTGGCTTTTTAATCCTTATTCTCCAGGCCATGGAGCTGCCAGTGGAGATACATTCCCCACAACTACACATCCCCAAACAGTTCTTGGAATTTCACTGTTCAGGCTGAGTCAGCATGAAAGCCTAAGTCACTTTAACACAATGCAGCAAAAGTTTAATCAGCTCTGATCTTTCAGCACAAGCACAGTGGGGAAGTCATAACCCCACTCTAGGGAAAAAGAAATATGCAAGGATATTTATGGGCTGTTGATGATAGAATTTAATGTCTCTTTTTCCAGAGGGACTTGGCTAAAATAGAGAGAAATACCCAGGAGAACTGAACATAGTTATTGAATGTTGCACAGGAGGACAGTCACCATCACTACCACTGATAGAAACCTGTCTGTATTTCTGATGGATGTTATTGTGCTGACTGAGAAAATAGATTTTAACAGCAAACAGAAACAGAAATGGAAGAGGTGGAAGGACCCCGTCACAGAACAAGAGCTTGGTGGATTTTGTGTCAAGTTGGTTTTGCTGCTTCAACCAGTTCCTAGCAGAGCTCTGTAGGCACTGATTCCATCACAGAAACTCCAAAGTCCTTTACAAGTCTTCTGCCAAACACTTTACAAAAGGTAAATGAAAGTCATCTTTATAATTGATTAGAACAACCTCTGGCATAGAACCTGAACCAGAAAGGCATTAGAAATCTTCAGCCTCTTCTGTTTTGACATTTTGGTGCCTTCCTCTTTGGACTCTTCCACGGTGTTAGGGAGCATAGGGTGTAGCTGCTTTCTTGGGTGTTTTTTTACTCTTTTTTTCTATTTGCCAGATAAAACTGTTATTTACACTACATTACCAAAAGATGGATATGACAAATTTTCCATCCCACCCTGTGATGTGCCTTTTTTAATCACTACATATGAAGTGACTACATGATTATATGGTCCAGGGACACAAGTAAGCACACAGTGGTTTTGGGCAGGATTTTTAGGTTATATAGAAATCCAGACCATGATAAAACCCAATCTTTTCCAATTCCAGTTTAGCCAAGGATTCCATCAGATTTCAAGCTCTGCTTCAGAGTTTTTATGGGTGGCTATTTCCAAAGAATTTCAGACTTCTGAAATATAATGTTCATGTTTCTGCATTACAGAAAGCCGCACATTTTTCACACAAGAAGCACAGCAGCCCTATTTTATGAGCCATTGGACTTGCAGTTAATATTAACTAACAGACAGAAGTGTGAATATTCAGACATGCTTTGTTACACATGGACATGTTGAACAACACAATGAGTGGTGCATATTGCTGTTTTCAGTGCTCCCTGCAGGCTGCTGCATGGAAAAGTCCTTGTAACTTCTCCTATCAAATGTGTGTCTATACTTGTTTCTGTGGCTTTGTGGGACTGTATGTAAATAAATACACATACTACCTACATATACATATATATACACACCCACACAAGTAACCATGTGAAAAAATAATTGAGTTTTAGCACAGTGATATATCAAATTTCCAATATATTTGCTTCTGGATAAAAAAAAATGTATTACTTGTGTGCAAGGTTTCCATTCTGACTCAAATATTAGCTGCATGCTAGATCACTGATAACAGAATAAGAACCAGGGAGAAGAAACATCTTTTACCTCCCCTCTCGATTTATTCACTATAAAGCTACTGGGCCTTTTACTGTTCCACATGACAGAGAGTAGTAGAGGAATAATGCTCCTATAAAACATATGATTTTCTCATTATGTCTTCACCTCTTTCCAACACAGCCAAGTGGCTATTCCCACAAAGGGCCAGCAATATCTAATCCTTAATAATCATAATTTTAAACTGCCTTTGATACTGGAACACGTTTGTTGTATTTCATCCAAGCAAATTGATGAAGAAACTTCTTTGCTTAGCTTACCCTTGTTCCATTTATAATGTTCCATTTATGATGCTGTAGTGGTCTCTAGAGCTCACAAATTTTTTATTGAATAAATCCAGCCTTCACAAGTAAAAATGTGTTTTTTCCTGTTCTGCCAAACTGCCTGTGTTTTCTGGCTGCAGTCTCCATTCCCCTTTTCTGAGATGGGAACAAAAGCTTTCAGATGGAGTATCACTTTTGGAACTAGAGAGCATGCATTAAATCCTCCTCCAATCCATATTTAAATAGAGTGAGCACCCAGAAATTCATAATAGAAATTAAATATAATTATCTGAAATTATCATGATATTCTACTTTAGTAGAATACCTTCAGAGCAATTCATAGTATTTTTTTTTCTTTGAAGAATAGTTTGAATCAAATAATTTAAATTAAAAGGCAAAACACATTTAGATTTTACAATGATAGTTTGATGAATCCAAGAAAAAAATCCAATGTGTAGCAGCAGCTTAGAAGGAAGATTGTTTAACTAAGTATTTTAGGTAACTCCAGTTCTTCTGTGGACTCACTCAGCTGGGTGGGCAATGCTCAACCACGGCTCTCTTCCTTCAGAGAAACATCCTCAGCAGGACAAAGGATCTCCAAATGTGCTTTGAACTACAAAGTTTGGTAATTGAACCCCTCATGCATTTTAAATGAGGTATCATACCTGAGGTTAATGCCACATTGAAGTGTTCTTGTTTATTTCTAGTTTTCAGAATAAATTCAAGCAGACCTTTCCCTCTCTGTTTCACTGCCATTTGCCTCATTAGCATAGTCATTAAAAGGAAAGATGAAATAAAGCCTTGACATTTCCATATGTAATTTTAAGTTACTCATCTAAAATACAGTAAGTCAAAAGAGCAGAAGACTTTGCAGATAAAAACAGCAGAAGAAATATATTTATTTTGGACTTACTTCATTAGCATTAATTAAGCTTTTACTTCATTTGCATATGCAAGTGTTCTTGCCAGGAGGGGGTGCCAAGTACCCACAGCACTAATTATGCAAAAAGAAAACACATGGCAAATATTTTACAGAAAGACAAATGACCATGTTTTATAGCAGTTGTACATTACCTTGATAGACCAAACAGTAAATGGAGCTTTCAGCAAGTAATGGCTGTTAAAGCATGTGTTGAGCAAGGTAACTGTCCAAGAACAATCCTGCTAATTCCTCATTTACTAAAATTACTCCAGTGCTTATCTGAGTACATGGGAAATAATACAACATCAAAGAACCCTGCTGCTCCACTGTTTGTCTTATCTAAAACAGTCTTTGAAAGCCATTGGGAAAAAAAGGCTAAAACTTTGGCAAAAGGCAACTGTAAGGCAATGTCATGGTAATACAGTCTGGGATATTCACATTTTTGTGGGGCAATAGGTATTGATGGGAGGCTGAAGAGAAACTGAAGCCCCAAACATGAAAAAAGGATAAAGATGACTGATCACAGAGCAAAAGGGCAGAGAGTTCTTGAGTTGGTACATTTATAAACAGCAATTAAAGCACATTTTGCTCTGGTTTATTTCTGTGTTTCTGTCTGTAAGCTGGTTTTTAGATAGTTTGAATACAAGGCAAGGTCCTCTTTCACTGGATCTTTTGCATTCTTTATGTAAAAGCTTCAGATTCTAATATCTATTATTTTCAAGTAACCTTTTTTTTGTTGTATTTTTGGAAGATGAGGACAACATATAGATTTCTAATATTTAAAATACTTTCTAAAAATTGATGAGAACATTCTGAATCCAAAATTCAGCTACAGTCACCAAACTGTTCTTAGTGTATACAGCCTAATAGGTAATTTGACTCAATGATGACCTCAATTAAAACAAAGCACTGTAAAAGCTCATCTTCAGTCCTACAATATGATAGTGTTATATTTTGTTTGCAGCATCAGTTTTTGACAAAGCTTCTAAAAAATAATTTTCTTTAGTATTCTGGATAGTTTCACTATTTTATTGATTTATGTTTGGTTAAAATACATTTATGTATATATACTCATCTGTAAGACAATACATCATTATTTATACTGATCCATCCAAATATGTAACTTCAACTCTCCTCAGAATTACTTAAAATATCAAAAGAAAAATGAGTGCACTGAAATAAATAACACAAAATATCTATTATAAATACAAAGGCAAAGTGATTTGCATGGATGCATGTTTATAGAATAAAGTGAAATAAGGTACTTTATACAAGCTAAACATGTACTACCAAGGCAAAAAAAAATAAAAAAAAAATAAAATATGTGTGACTTTTAAGAAAAAGCTATGTGAAACTGAACAACTTCTAACCATGCTTCACTGGGAGCCAGTTGAAGTAGCCCACTCAATAACTGATCAGAACTATTTGTATCACAAGGAGCAGAAGAACACGACAGTGTTAACAGACACTGTTAAATCCAACACTGGAGACATCTCCAGCCTGAATTTTTATAGCCAGGCTCCTGCTGCAATACATCCCCACAGATCCAGAGCTGTCTCCCCTGAGTCACATACAACCAGGTCCAGCACAAACACATGAAAACCTTTGCTACAAACTACTGGAGAAGAAATGGCTCAGGAAGGGAGAACACCGGATAAAAAAACTGGGTATTCAACAACAGCGGCCCTTTAAAAACCCCAAAGCATTCTTCTTCTCAGTAAAGCCTTCCCACCAGGTAAGGGATATCTCTTTCTCAGACACAAGCAGTGAGGTCTTTAATCAATAAACTGGAGGCAGAAAAATGTTGATGAAACAAATTAGATGTCTAGTTGGGTTTCCTGGAATTACTTAATGCTGCAGTGATGGATTCTATGGAGGTAAAGAGATAATCAACTAATGACTTGCACAATTTTAAACATGAGTAATGTTTGGCAAATACATAAACAGCTCCCTAACATACTTTGACACAGAAATGGTATTTTAGATCTGGCACAGTTCTAACACAGTTAAAAAGCAGCATTTTAATGAGTGTGACCTTGAAAACAATTCTTGTTTTAAGAGCTATGTGACCTTAAGGTACATTAATTCATTAGATAAAAGTTTCTTCTCCCCAGTAGCAAACATTTTCAATTTCAGCACCAAAATGTCATGACTCAAGCAGCAGATGTTTCTCTGAGCTTTCCTCTTAATCACTACAAAACCCTCTACTCTAGGTAAATAGCAAGGAACTGAAATAACTTGCAACCACTGTGGTAGCTTGAGAACAGTGGTACTATGGCTCAGTCACCTGGCTTCTGACAGAAAACTCTGTTCTTCACTATCCACATGGGGCCTGCTGGCCCATGAGACAGCCCCAGAAATTATTCCTAACAGTAAACTTCGACTGATGCATGCTTTCCACAAGGATGTAAAATACTGCATATACTTGATTTCACTGCAGCCACATTCTGTCTATGCAATAAGCAATTTGTGGCTTCATACATATTTTCCTTCCTGGCTTTTTTTTTTTTTTTCCCTTCATATTCTTATATCATCTGTTTGAACATCTTGGCAGTTCCTCCTCATTGGAAGACCTTAAGATAACTATGTAACTGTTACTGAGATCTGCAGAACTGTGGACTGGAAACATTTTTATTTTATACTACAGCCTAACTATCGAAAATACTTGATCTAAGCCCATGTGTTATCCCCCTATAATTTGTATTTAATCCAGGATTTTTCAACTAGCTATAGTGTAAAGCTGGGATCTTTGGCTCAGTCAGACATACCTGTGCCTTGTGTTTCACATTTTCTGCTAGTTTTCCTGACCAGTCCTAGCTGTAGGATTGCTTTGCATTTCTGCACCACAGATGCAGGGGGATATTCCCCCTCACTTTAGAGAACTACATACACTCTTATCTCTGTGATGGCACACAGCACGTCATGGGTCCTTCTACATCAAATTTTTGTATATAAAATTAATTTCTTCTCCAATTGTTCTTCACTTGTTCTTCAGTTGTAAAGAATGGCTCTTGGAGATTACCCAGGTTAATACACTATGATTAATTTATTTAGAGGAAGTATTTCATTGTTTGTTTTACTCATGAATTATCACTGTTTCCTGATTCCATGGAAAAGACATGTAAGTTTTGTTCAGGAAGGTAAACCACTCATAGTGTGTTTGGCAGCATGGGTCTGTGAGTGCAGCTCTGCCCCCATGTACATTCCATTGGTAGCTACTGATGGGTTTTCATCATCAGATCTCTCCCTTTACACCATCCTCTGTGCCCTGTTTCACTGCTGGTTGCTTCCTATATATTTTACTCAAAACCCACTAGTCCAGTGTTTGTTCCAATGAGAAATTTTATAACAGAAGCATAGTGGCAATGTGTCTTCAGGCACACATCTTTCCTCTGCCTAACCTGTTCTGCTGGGATGAACTCTGTCCTGTTTCTGCTCGAGGCAGATGTTCCTTTGGACAGCAGCAACAACCATTACTCACAACACTCTTTATTCATTCATGCTCCTTCTACATTTCTGGCTTGCTGCTGAAGTGGGAGGGTAATGCAGCAAGGCTCTTCTGTCACTCTGGAAACCGCCTTTTGCCACATGAACAGCTTCAAGAGGACATCCTTCGAATTGGCAACTCCTAAAGTCACCTTCAGTGGACTGCTCCTGCAGGTGTCCATCACTATGGCAACACTCGGTGCCATTCAGAGTGCACACAAGATTTTGTGCTCAAAGTTATTATTTCCTAATTCTGCAGACCATATGGCATCATAAAACCCACAGTAGAGCAGATATTTTTTAAGCATGACATTAACTTTACTAGGGACATTAACAAAGATGAGTAATGTTATCCTCACTCAAGTATGAATTATGCCAATGTTTTCAAATTTGGATGATTAAGGTTGTACCGAAAATGATCGCTTATTTTTTCCCAGTTTTGAGATGTAATAGGAGTCCACCTGTGCCTGTATCTGAAAGTATCCATACATATTTTCAGAATGACATTTTAAGCAAAGCACTTAAAGCCAGCATTATTCTGATTTATTTTTCTGAGTCTTATGATTGGTAAATCTGACCCTGTTCTTATGACACATCTCAGGAAAAGTTATTTTCTCAGTAATCACTGCACTTAATTTTAGTTCTACTTCAGATTACTGATTCTCTGATCAGTGCACACAAATGTTCAGATACTCTGTCTAGCACAGACGAATCTTAAAAAAATGAAATTTATTTAAAATATTTCTTAAGACTGTCCAATTTTGCAAATGCCTCTCCTTTCCACTACAACCTATGTGGTTTGCCACATTCCATAATGCTTCCTGGGAAATAACCTATGTATTTATTACCACTATTCCTGGTGCCATGCTCTCATTATTAATAAATTAACGTGGTTAATTATTAAAACGTACCAAACATGTTTCAATTACTTTTTCTCACCTGCCTCCACTTCCTTAATGCAAAATATTCCAACCAGAAACATTTTTTACTTTCCAATCATCTTGATGATATATAAAGCAACAGGGTATATTCTCTAGGCATTCAGCTTACAGCCTCTCTGCATGAACAAGCTGGATGTGCAAGGAGGCCCTGGGATCATGCCTGGGGGCATTAATGAGCTTATTAGAACACTGTAACAAGGATTATCTGAATTTCTTATGCAGAACTGAAGATTTAATCAGTCTCTTGCCTTCAACTACCAACACAAGTTGGCTCAAAACCACTGCTGTTCTAAAACCACATTTTTTTTCTGCTCATATTCATTGGTTATGAAGACCATGGATGATTAATGTTCATTAAAAATGGTAAAACTTCTGGGAAAAAGTTATACATGAAACATGGCATCTTGTTTTTTTTATTATGAACTCAATACAGCACAGCTAACCTTGGCAGTAATTTTTATATTGAAATGAAAACATCACTTTCCATGAGTCCATCACATCACATTTGGGTGCTAAGCTTTTGCCCACAGTTTTCATTGATATTGCACTTAAAAGAAAACTGCTTTTCACCTTTAACTTTCCTTCCCACATAGCAGTAGCCATAAAGATGGTAACCCTGAAAATCACTTGGGTGCATATTTAGATGAAGGTGTGATTATTTCAAGAACTGTACCATGTGCTTACTGGGGGTCAGCATGGAAAAACATATTTTTAATAAAAAATAAATAAACAGGGCTCTCCTAAAAGCTGTAATAGGAGCATGCTAGCATAGTGCAGAAATACATAACACATCTTAAGGTTTTCAGTTTTGTTTTTACCTCAGTCTGTCTGGAGTCCATACATTTTTAATGACTGTGCTTACCAGTTGCTGTCCGTGAACACCCCAGGCTGCGTACTGTAAAACTGAATCCTCTACTTCTGGAGGGTTTAACTCCCAAACTTCCCTTGAAAAAAGGGAAACATTTTTACTTGAACACACTGGCATCACCTCGTGTACAGAGCCACTGACAACGACACGGTATGGAACAAACAATGTGACCTACCTTGTGTGTATGTTATAAATCACATATGAAGCTGTATAAGAGTAATGAAAAACCTGTTAAAAAAAGAAAAAGTAAAGAGTTACAAGACAAAATACAGGATTCAATACAGACTACCATGAGGGCAGTCATAGTTTTTTAACCCCTGTAAACACCGATACCTTTATTACTGAAAGAATGTTTTACTGAATTAATTATAACCAACAGACCTGAACAAGGTTTTGAAAGCTGTAGGAAGGACACACATATTCACCTGTTAATTTAACCAGACACTGTAACAGTACAACAACTGGACAGAAAATGTCCCAATTAGAAAAATCAGCATTCCTGTTTAAAAGAAAACAACAATAGAAACACTCCTCCCAAAAAAAAAACAACCCAAACCAACAAACACACTGAGAATATACATTAAGAAATAAAACCACTTTTTTTTTTCTTTCATCAAGCTGTGTCAAAATGATTGTACAGGCATCACAGTTATTCTATTTGAAATGCAGACCAATAGAGGGTCAGATGGTATTTTTCTGACCACCTGCTATGAGCAGCCTGAAGGACCTCTCAGGTATGGCTGTGTACTTAGCAGGGCTCTGTTTGCTGTGACTTTCATTAAATAAATTTTGGTCTGATTTTGGCTGACTTCCTTTGTTTTTCAGGAAAAGTCTGTGGAAGGTACTTTTTGTCTGGTAAAACAAAGAACTACTTTTCAGTAAATCTTTCTCATTCAACAGCAAGTTACCAGTGACTTCTGGATTCCAAACCTGTAGGATTCTCTGAAGGGAACAGAAGAAAATTTACAGTGTGTAATGTGATGGACCACCACACCAAAGGGCTCAAATCAAAGCAAACCATTGCACATTCTGTCTAGTCAAACATTAGCCTATACACAGATAGTGAGTAACAAACATTTTGCTCTCTTCCAGGCTTCAGTGATTGTTTTTTACCTAGCTCATTTTTTGCCTCTACATCTTGTATCATGAAAGCATCATAATTCCATAGTATTAGTTTTAATATGATTTGAAATTACTTCATGGTCTTGGAATATGAAATGTATTTGTCACTATTTATTACTGTACTAAGCAAAAATCTTTTTAATGTAAACTTCTGTCAGAAAAAAAACATTAGATGACACCCACTAGACTTCCTGCAGCTTCATGTTTACAGTAACAGCATCTCTGCTGGGCAAATGAAGGATCTATTTCTGGCCAGGCTAATCCCAGTTAGTTGGGGACAGTAAAAACCTTGACATGGATACATGTATTGGGAACTCCTCAGGTTATATTTTCTGCTCTGGGGACCTTTCAGTGTCTCCTTCAAAGAGAACAGACAAAGGGGGATCTTACGTGGACAGAGCCACTGGAATTTGTCACTATGGCACACAAAAAGGTTTCAGGGGTTGTTATTTTGTCTGGAGGCCATTCAATAACAGAGCCATCCAAAACATCCTCCCACTGATTCCCTTTTCATTATTAGTTCCCTTCCAACAAGTGGCAAGAATTTAGCCTGTCCTAAATCTTTGCTGCCTGATGCAGCAAGAATCCCACAAAGGTCTATAAGATTAGCAACTCTACTTTGTGCAACAGCTGAACATCCCTTCTGTAAAATTTCCCTTTGAGACAAAAATAATGTTCATTTTCCAAGTCTAACGTGCTTAATGTCAGAACTGTTGCTTCAGTAAGAATCACACATATATTAATAAGTGTGCCCCAAACTTTTTTAATATTTTATATTATATCTAAAGGTAAACTGTTTTTTCATGCCAGGTACCAGCCTCTTCTGAGAATTGTGAATGAACCAGAGACAAATGGTTAAATCATGGTGGTTTCTGCACAGGGTGTGCACTGCCAGAGGTTACCCAGAGAGGCACTTGCCAGCAGCTTTTAAAGGCCAGTTACAAAGAAGAGAAATGGGTCTCTTACCCTCGTGGGAAAAGGGAAAATTGTATCAAAGATAATGTAGGGAGGGTTGATAAATATTTTGAACAGAAATATTTTTAGAGTAAATTATTTGACAGAATATATTTCAACAAGAAATGCTAAACTAATAAGTCATTCTGACAGCTTAAACAGAAAATATACTGTAACAACAAGAACAACACTTCATATATCATGTGAAAACTCTGCTCCTGCCTTGTGTAACATTTCTGTCTAAACATTTATGCAGAAACATTAATATCTGTTGAAAAAAGGTGAAAGAGCTCCACTTCCAGTGGAGACCAACACTACATTTCAGACAGAATGCTGACATTTTTCTTGATTTACTCATATTAATTTTAGTTCTTAACAGGAACACCTTGTATAAATTACAAGTATGAAGTTTCCTAATTCATCTTGCTTGCAAGAGCCACGCACTGAAACACAATCACTATCTAAACAAAATCAACAAAAAAGGATTTAGAAAATCTTTTTCTTGCCTGGCTCTCATAGAAGGTGCTTAGGGAGCTCTTGTGGTTTTGTACAAAGGCTGAACCTGTTTGGCTTCCTCTTGCACAGGGCTGTGTCAGTGGCTGGGACACAGCTCTTCCCTGACATTGTCACACAACCTCTGGCTCCACAGGGAGGAGTACCAGCAACCCTCAGAACACCTGGATCGAACCTCCCACGTGGCCTCTAGCTGTGTCCTCTGAGGAGGAGGCTTGGGGAATTATGCCCCAGCAACAAAGCAGAAAAAACCTGGTAATTTCTGCAGCACTGCCGCCTCTCACAGTGTATTTACAGCAAACACTGGCTACTGTGTGCAAGTCAAACCCAAAGTGCAACCATTCCTTTTCCATAATGCTTTCAGACATTTCTTGTACCCCAGGCCTTCTAATGGAGGTGCTGTCAAAAGATTGAAAGAAGACAAATATTTAAACATGGTCATTGAATTGCAACAATTGACCAAAATAAGAGATGTGAAACTGAGGAAAAGGGTTTGGTTGTATGAAAAATACTCATTTCTATGTACAGAGAGAATCACTTAAAGATTATGGACACACAAAACATCTCAAAGAAGAAAAGCAATGTAGGAGAGAAAAGTCTTTTAAAATATTAAATGCATTACAGCAACTTCTGCAGTGTCATATCAACTGAGGGAAACAAAAAGAGGAAAATGGCCTGGTCTAATTTATTAAAATAATTATACATGTTAAGGTTGGGCACTGTGAGGAGCCTTCAGAACTGGCATGTATGATTGCTAGGGTTCAGGCCTTTCTGGCAAGTAAATAACTTGGCTGCTTCTATTATGATAAGCTGGAAAATGCTCCCCGCAATGTTAAGAACTGTGAAAATGGCTTTTTAGATCAGACAGACAGTACACCTCCTCCTCAGCACAATTTATTTAATTTTGCTTTTGCCACAGAATGCAGTTGGTAACAACCACTGCATATTAAATATTTCTTCTGAATTCATTCTTTTATCAGTTTATAAAGTGATGACAAGCTTTCATCTGGTGCCGCTCAACACTGAAAAAGTTAGCTGCATTTGTGTATGAAAAAAATGAAATTACAGAACTCCATTACAAAGGACCTAAAAGGAAAAGGTGACAAAAGTATTTCAAGACAAATTGCTCCAGTCAAAATGTATTGAAATAACAATCTATTACTCAGCTAACAGCCAACAATAAAAAACACACTTATCAATCATGATCTGAACTTTTAGATGACACATTTAGAAGGTGTGATTCTTTCAACAGCTGAATTCTGGGGTTTCATGTGTCCTTTATTCCCTACATTTCAAGAAATTATTTTTTCTTTCTGGGGTTTCTAAAAATGGAATAATTCCATGGAACTCAGTGCATAGCCCAACAAGATGGAAGAAAACAGTTCCTTATACACTCAGACAAACACGCTCCACTTATTCTGCAATACATTCCAGAAAATATCCAGTTTGCTGTCCCTGGGTAATTTGGAAAACATTTCTCAGCAGAATAGTGTTTTTGGTAAAAAGCTGCCAAGAAAACCTCAGTAGAAGTATTTTTACAGTGGGATGAGAGCTCTTAGCTCCAGGGAAATGGAAGAGAGCTGATGACATTAGAACCTCGCAGCGCTATAATCCCAAAATGCTTGGGCATGCCAGACACCTTGATGCATCCTTTATCCATTTCCTGTATTATAAACCAATTACATTCTTTCATGTGTTATTTATTCAGAGCAATAATGATTCCTTCTTGGCATGGCTTTTTGCAAGGTAGTGGAGTGACTGTCCTGTATTTTTGTTTTCACCCAAACACACGCCTGCAATCTGAACACACGCCTGCATTTCTCAGTGCTGCTACACTCTGTAAATTCCCCTTTCAGGTTCCAATAAGACATCTCAGAGGGCATAAAGGCACTCAGTCTGAGCAAAAACTATAAAAAGTAAGAGAATACAAAATATATTGAAAATTTCAGCACCTGCAGTAATACTTTCAGTTATTCCAAAGCTTAACAGCCAAATGGTGTCTGTGTCTTGCACACAACAGAGATATCCATCTATTTGTATTGTACATAGCAAACACAACACACTATTTAAAAGTCATGCCCTTCCCATTAGTTAATAAAAAACAAAAAGCAGCAAACACTCATTAAATAACTGAAATTACAGTGTTTGTCATCATCCCTATCCCACTTATCTCCAAACACATAACCTGATTAGGAAAGAGGCACTTTTTCAGATAAGGTTCAAAGCCATGCAGATCTCTCTGATTCACCAGTGAGGTATCAGATCTTTCATGGGTTAATTTACACTTCTGATCCCACAAAAAACAAAATCTAGTATTTTAAGAGACTACTAGTCTGAATGAAAAATGGTTATATTCTTGTATTAAAGAATTTAATCAGATTTGGACACAGGATAATCAACCTTAGCTGAGTAAAGTTGTAACTCCTGCAATATATGGATGCCTCCCAAACAGTATTACTCATAAAAAGAGAAAGATCAAAAAAGTGCTTTTATTGCTTCACAGGCACAAGTCAATTATTAGGCAGTTGAAAGCTATGAGAGAACCCAACCTGGAAAAGGTTTTCTGTGCCTGAAAGCTTTTCTGTTTTTTCCAGCTACATCAGTTGGTCTAATAAAAGATACTACCTCTTCCCACAAATCTTGTCTCGTTTATCTCTTCAGGCCACCACATCTATAACAACATTAGGGAGAAACAAATATTCTTAAGCCCAGCTGAAAAAAAAACCCTACAACTCAAAGTGATCCTTCCTAATGAATACCCTGCATTACAGTGCAAATCATAAAATGTATGAGAACCCAGAAACCAGGGGACAGGACACAGTGAAGCAGGGAGTAAACAGGAATACATCTTGCCAAGGACACTCACTTCTCCATTCATCCGTGGCCCTTCTCACTTTTGAAGATCTTTCATGATACATTAGTAAAATGTTCTGGCACATTTCCAAACTGCCTTGGTGGGTGCCAGCCACAGAACTACTGTCTGTCGTGCACACTGTAAAAAACACCAGCACGAGTGGGATTCTGCTTTTATTCTCTTTTCTACAGTTGAATTAAGCTGTATTATTAGTTGAATTGAAGAATAACTGAAAAATCTACTTATGCTGAAAACCAAAAAGCCTTTGCTGTGGTAAAGTGATTAGAAGGCCAAGCAAAAAGTACCCCATCATTCATCTGCCATTCATGCAATCAAGTACTCACACACAATGAGAAACAATCCCATTCAGAAATCCAAATCTTTAAAAAAACCTCCACTAAAGGCTCTAAAATACAAATTAGAAAAAGAAATGTAAACATATATTGCTTCCTATTTTGCCTTTAGGATAAAAGTACCTTGGAAGAAAAATGCAATATCCAGAACATGACATGAGCTACAAATAATGAGCAAGGACCAGATGCAGAGTACAGAGAATATGAGGGGACATAATGAGGCACAGGATGGTTATGGAGATCTTTTGAAGTGATTACTGATGTAAATACAGTGTGCTTGTGGCCAGAAAAAAATAACTGTATTATGTATTTTCAGTAAGTTAACACATATTCAAGTTCATTCCCCACACAAAAACCACAGCTGATAGAAATTATACTAAATTATACAAAATCTATGTGTATTATTTATATAAATTATGCAAATCATTATTGAAATTATTTTTCCAGTAGTTAGTGATATTTTACTATCAATTTTGCTTAGAGAACACTAGTGTAATTCAGATTTCCAGCAATGAAAAGAAGAAAATGCTTTCAGCAGGTCTTTAATGTTGTGTACAAACTCCTTATTCTGCTACACATTTGGAGAACACCAGCTTAATTGTGGCCCAACTTCCTCCATTGTGGAAAGTCTGCTGAAAGCAAATGAGTTACAGTATGAGAGGGCAGTCTCTGCTTTTTGCCATCAGGATTCCAAGCAGCAACTTCTTGCTCTCCAAAAATCCAGATTAACATTCACACAACCAGCTCCTATTCCTCATTTCCTTTTTATGAGCTTTGAGACACGTGACCTTGCTGGGACTGCAGTGCAAAGAGAATGGAATCAGTATCTAATGTGCTGATCACAAAACAATAAAAAAGATATATTCCTTTCTTATCTTTGTGTTGCAAGATGTTCAGCACCCCGTTAGTAAAACCTGTGAGGGAGTTAATGAGATTAAATTAGGAGCAGCATGACTACAGCCAAAGGCAAAGCATAGCTGCTGGATGAAACTTCCATCCATTTTGCAATTTATGTGCTAAATAAATTAATAATGTTAATGGTATCAATAATATTATGGTGAGATCCGAATTTCTCTAAAATTCTGTTATCATTCACCTCAAATGCTCCCCCTTTGTCTCTTTCCAGTCTGACTCCATGTGTTCTCCAGCACAGGAACTGCTGCTAAGTGGAATTGAACAGCTAAACATGGCACAGCCATGGTTGGGTTTCATGTAATTGGTTCCTTGGGTGTGTAAGAAGTGAAGAGACAGCTCTGCAGCTCTGGATTCTGAGCCACAGAGGGATGTGGAACCACAGGATAAACACCTATGCTATTAGTGAAGAGTTTGAAAAATCACACTCTATACCAATAAGTGACAGCCTCTGCATATCCACGAAGATAATACTGATTAAAGTCTGGAATTCTGCTGATTTCATGCCATGGCAATACAGAGAGACCTCAGGCTATGCATTGATACCAAAGCTCAGCTCACTTTGGGATACACCCCAGAAATGCTTCACACCATGCAGCAGTGAAGTGGTACTTTTGGCTCCTGGAGCTCTAGTATTCAACTGGAATTTTCCTGGTGTTAGATACAGTAAATTGAGCCACATCAGTTAATGACTGATTATATCTGGGATAGAGAGAGCAATGGGGACTTCTCATTTCAGTGACACAGTATGTTCTTCAACTGGTTTCAGAGCAAACTCTTAGAAACAATCAACTGAAGAGTTTGTAATACTGAGATGATGAATTTCCACCTATCTGTAAATCCTATTATTTCTACCCAATTCTGGAAGCCAAAAAAAAAAAAAAAAATATATATATAGGGGTAAATTTTGCCACTATCGATGTCTAAATCTTTATATAGTCTTGCACAATTTTGGCCCTTTTGGTGAAATATTTGGTTTATGAAAACTCTGTATATAATTGCAGAATTAATTTAAGGTAGAGCTTGATGTATTTGAGCACTGAAGTTATATGACAAGGTTATAACTTTGAAAAACATCATATTTATTTGTTTCAATCAGCATTGATTATTTCTCATGATTGATAAGAACCACTGCATATCATTGGTAGTAATTTATGGTTAACATTAATACTTTGGGGTATGAAATATTGTCAGCCATAACTATATGCTGCCAAATCAAAATAAATATAAAGGCGAGACATTCTGAGACACGTAATTTATCTGTAAGAAAAAAGGCTGTCAAGGAAGCCTAAACAAAAAAGCACCTCTAGAAAATCTGTTAGAGCCTGAACTGTTCACACAGAATTTTTTCAGTAAGATTAATTATCTCAAGAAAAAGACATCCCACTGTAGAATGTAAATTAAATCACAATCAATTAAACTCAGTTCATATAACCAAGAGTAACGTGATACAAACCACAGTTCAGAATAAATGCAGAAACTTTTTATTCTCCTGCATCAACAGCTGATAGACCATCATTTGGATATGCAACTCAATCAGTTTTGAATATATAATAACCTCAGATGAGTGAATTATTCAAGAAAGAATGTTCTGCATTGCCACTTCTGAAAGCCTCACATATCACTGTCATTTGAAATTCTATTAGTTACACTATCACGTAAAATATGTTTCTTGAGTCTTGTATGAGATGACTTATGACAAAAATTTGTATGTTTCTTTTTTTCTGGCTTATTCACCTGCAGCATTAAAAACCAGGAATGACTGCACTGAAATCATTGTTACATGACAGTCAAACTGGTAAATCTCAAGCCTCAAAGCATAATAGGTGCATTTTTGGTTTTTTTTTGTATTGATACATAGGTATGTGCACTTCCTTTTCAAGCATGTGCTCCCACTCATATTCAGTGTGATCAAAATGTGGACATTATGAGTATTTAGGGGTTTATAGAAACTTCTCTTTTCCTGAACTGATTTGCAGGCAGCTTTAGAGGGTGCCTGTGTATTTTGATCTGGACAAGCATAAGGGAAAACAAAAGATATAAATTCTGATAGCACAACCAGAACTTTATCTCCATGGAAATATGAGATAGGCAAGGGTGTTTGCCCCTGGTCAATGCAGCTGAGAATCCAGATCTGTCTTAGAAAAATATGCATTTAAGTACTTCAATATGCCTGACACTTTACACCATCCAATCTCTTTACAGGGTCCTACGGATTACTCATATCCCACACAAAAGGTATCATCTACAGGGAATTTGGATTGAGTGTCTCCACACATATTAAAATTGTTAACTAAAAACAAAATATGTTTTAAAACACTGATTCTTAAAGGCAAAGCTTCACCAAGTCTTCTCAGAGTGTTCTGCAATGCTTTAATTGCTCTTTGAGATACTGTGGAAGAAAGAATCAAGTCAAGACTTGGTTTTATTTTCAGCTTTTCCACAGTGAGTCACATATTGTATTTATTCAAACAGATTGCTAAAGAGAAAATTGCCAAATGCAGAAAAAAACACCTCCTTGTTTTGAAGAGACACACTTCTTCATGTTGTGATATTTACAAAAATATGCATAAACTGATTCATGTGAAATATGATGAAAAATAAAGAGGATAAAAAACTACTGAGAAAATATTTTCTAAATTAACATTCCATATAAATGAAATGTCCAGGTTCTGAGCACAAAACTAAACAAAACTGAAGGTGTCCTGAAATGATGAGGATACAAAAGGAAATCAAAGCATGCGATGAGTCAATTTTGAAGTAAAGACTATAGTCTCAATAACTGTTTTTCTTCTCCAGACAATCTGAGTCACTCAGGCAGCAGTTAGGAAGCAGATACCGGATGCTCATCTGCTGTTTGCTTACAAATTGCATGAGGAGATGAAAAGACCCTGTGGAGCTGGAGAAAGGGGAAGCAATGAGATAAATGGCCTGTGGGTCTGAAGAAATGCAAAGGGGAAATGGAAAAGAAAACTGGGCTGAGGGAAGCAGATGGCTAAAGCAGCAAGCATGAGAGATGAAAGAAGGAAGACAAAAAGATACGGCTAAAAATATCAGGATGGGAAAAAAAAGCCATGAAGAAAGAAAAAGTCCAGAACAAAACAGAGCTGAGACCCTTAAAGGGCTGGAAATGAAGAGGATGAGATCAAAGGAGAAGAGGCAGCAGGGAAGGACAGCAGCAAGCAGACCTGCAGTGTGTGGGAGTGGTGCTGGAGCACACAGCTCAGGGAAGCAATGAATAAATTCAGCTAGAACAGACTGGCACCTAGAGCTGTTCTCTTCTGGAGGATCGAAGACATGGATGAAAAACTGGTTTCTAAGCCATCTGGCAGTTCAGTACCTGGACATGAACTACCTGTCTTGATTACCATCATCATTAATTGCTTACTGTGGATATGACACACGGAACAGCAGGAAGGCAGGGGGTGTTTCTCATGATAAGTCATCCTCTCTCCTGGTCTCCCACTGTGACATCAAGACACCTTTAATGGTAACTCTGGGTGTTGGAGAGTCCAGGGAATCTTTGTATGCTACTGGCAGAGTTTTTTAATAGCAATAAATATCTTATTTAGCATTTTACAGAGATTTCATGGTAAAATGACCTTTTGTTTCTCTTTGAATATTTATCTGCCTGTAGGTTGAACTATGAACAGCTCTCACAACTACTTTTGAAATCCATGTGTTTCAAGTGCCATTGTATTGCAATCAAACCTGTATGATTCCAGACAACCAGCGTGGCCAGGACTCCGTCCCTCCAAGACATTCTCTAGAAAACTTTTTTAAACTCTTCAAATCATTTGACTACCACAATTTAGACTTCTCCCCTCCTTACATCAGTTCTGCACTGCAGTGTGAACTCCAGCATCTTCATGTTTTAAATACAGCATGAAAAGAAAATCTTTTCCATAGGAGTAAGTTCAGCAAGTATCACTACTGCTAAATGTCATCTTTAAACTTCCTTTTTGGTCGTGCCCTATTCATCTCCCACATCTCCATGATTTCTTTGGTGCTGCTGGCCCTGCTAACAGGCTTGCACTGTTCCCCTTCTGTTCCACTCCCCAGTTACAAAACTGAGCAAAATATCACCTCCAGGTGCCGTTCCCAACAATGGAGCTCACAGCCAGTTATCCTCTCCAGCACTTCCCATTAGCAAGCCATGATGCTGCTTGCAGCCAACTAGGTCTACCTTCACTAATTTTCTTGTATTGTGCCATATTTCTGTACTGGTCTCTGTTGTGGCTGTTTTATGATATTACAGTCCTTTTGATGGTGGTATCATGAAGTAGACTCCTGTAGCAAGTAAAAGACCTCTTCATGATGAAGTGATTAAAAGGTCACGATAAGAGAGCTATTCATTTAATACAAGGGAGTGCTTCATGGTGATCTCAAAGAAGCTGTAACAAAGTGATGAATACCTCACACCAAACTCGTCTCTCCAGGAAACATCTAATCTGGTGCTATATTTGCAGACAATAAATAGAATTATAAAAGCTAAATTTGTGCAGGTGGTTGACTGCCTTCGCTGGAACATTAATTTATTGCCTAAGACCCCAGGCTAAACCTTTCATGCTCAAATACCCAAAAGGACTTGTCCTTACTTAAAAAGAACACAAAAATTGGATAATAAAGGGCACATCTTAATATTTCTCTAAAAAGTGGACTCAACCATTTGATCTGTTAGGTCTGTCACACTATCAGTGTTACTCATAGCCCGAGATGGAAGCTTGGTTTAAAGAGTGATGTGCAACAAAGACAGCTTAAAACATTTCTCTGGGACAGTTACATAAAGGTCTAGTCTTTGCCACCTACTTCAAGGTATTTCAACTCTATGTCTGTATTTTAAAAGATCTTTCTTTCATTCTATCTGTACCAAAGTAACTGCTAACTCTCATTTATGGAAATTCACTTATCCAACACTCAGCACTGTTGAGAAATGCCAACACCAGCAGATTTATCTGCTTTCCCAACTGTCCTGTCAGAGGTGGTCAGACAACTTTTTTCGTGATCAAGGAGCCAGGAATGGGGCCAATTCCTCTTCTGTGACAAAGGTGGGATGGTTTCCTCATGCATAATGCAGATGGGAGATACCCCTGCCATGCAGTGGGCTAAGAGAAAAGGACTGTGAGACAGTCTTTAAATATTTTTTAAGTTAAAATATTTGAAAAACACACAGCCTGTTCTTATCTTTGGACATCTGCCCTGGGATAAAGTTTTCAGCCACTGGATTAATGTATTACTTCTTAAGAGTCAAACAGTGTCAACCATCCCCATTGATATCCACTTGCATGGTGGATTCAATTAAGCTGTACACTGGTGTTTCAAGCGAATGAAAACTCTGCCTTAGCACTTTTGAAGCAATGACCTGGGTCAGGCTGACCCTTTCCCTTCAGGCTAAGTTATTTCTTATAAATAGAAAGGCACAGGCTTCCCATTAAAGTATTTGTTTAATGAGCAATTCCAGATTCCAGTGATGAAGGAACTAGCTTGGTACTTCACTGCCTTATTTCTGTTTTGTACGGGAAGTGACTCATAGAGTGGAGGTGGTTGGGGGGGTTATTTCCATTTAATGCTTTTTAAAATCTATGTTCACCCTTCTAATTTGTAGAATGTTCTTACAAAACATTTGTTCTATTTTAAAAATAATTAACTACTTTTTTTTTTCTTGATGTTGAATATTTCCCAGAGAACCACTTTGTGCTCTGATTTTACATAATAAATTGTCATAGAATGTATCAACTGCTTGTTGAATTGTATCAGCTATTAGTTCTTACTGAAGAATGGCAAAACCTTCCAGCTTCACTATACCAAGTTAAGGACTCATCTGGATTTGTTCTTTTAGCACCACTGTGTGGGCTACAAGACAACTTTTAAAACCTCCTGACAGAGCACTTGCACATTTTCTCAGCTCCTATTGTGATCCAAAAAAAAAAAAAATTGTGAGAAAGGTAGTGATTTAAGAGAAATAAAAAAAAAAAAAAAATCTTAAGACAACCAAACCAGATCTTTCTATGATTCATTACACAGAACATTCATTTTGCAATGTTTTTTTCTGGTCAGCAGGCCTAATTTCCAATATATTTATAATTGTACCTACTGAGAATATGATTATGAATGTCATCTTCAGAAGGATGGCTTTCTTTTGAGAAAATCTGCACCAGTGAATAGAACTATTTTTATAAAAAGAGCTCTGTCTATGAACTTTGTGAAAGGACAATAATCTTGACAGAAGGAAACATCTATCAGGAAAATCTAAGTATTGATAAAAATAGATTACTGCCTAATTCTGTTGACCACTCCCACCTTTGATGTGGACAAATCTGAAAAGAGATGGCTAGGAAAATACATCTGTGATGAAAACCTTTTTATTTATCTCTTTAAACTTTGTTTAGTTCATCAATGTGTGATTTGTTAATTTAAATACACACTGATATTAATTCGACATATATACTCACAGTATGTCAGATATATATATATATGTATATATACATACACACACACATATATATTTTTTAAGCAAAGATCAAACTGCAGATTTTCAGTTATTTGCACTATGAAACCCTACAGAGTTCTTTGTTCATGGAGATGAACTAAGTAGCCAACAGCCCATGAGTGTGAGTTATAAATTCGACAGATTAGTCTAGGCTGTAGTTCTTTTGCAGGGACAACAATATCACCAAGGTTGTATTGGGGCCACATTTGACATAATTTTAGTATTTGCTCTGTGAAAAGATATGTGGGGAATAGAATCCTAAACTTTCTAAAGTTGGATGCATTAGGTGTCAGATGCAGCCAATGCAATACCAGTAAGAGAATGAGATACACAGCTCCAGCAGGATTCTTACAGACCATCTCTGGTGCTGCATTTTTAGGCATTCAAATACCTCCATAAATGTGACACATAAAACCACAGAAATTGCTATCATTACCCTTTCCACGTGCACTAAAGCCATTCTAATCAAAATAATGAAATTCAAGAGATTTTACATCAAATATCTGATATAAAGTGCTTATATTCCTCTCACATACTCAAGTGGAGCAAATTCCATAATATAACACTTATTTGATATTTAATTCATCTTCTTTGTAATTCAGTGTGCAGAATTAAATGATTAAACCTAAAATGATTATGTACATAATGAGTAAAAACAGATCAATTTTTTTTTTAAATTTAAGTAAGTGATAGTTATAAAATTATTTAAGCACTTTTAATATGAGGAACTACCTAGTCAAATTCACATTTGTGTTCTTTTAAAAATATTATTGACTTGAATCAAACTGAGCTGCTTAGATTTTTAACTAAGCAGTGGCTATTTGACTAAAATCCACTGGCCAAATTCTCAATTGCTGTAATGATTTCTAACCTCTGTTCACTACTGCACTATGTCTGTTTTTACATCTAAATTCCCTTTTAAAATATATTTGTCTTTTGTTTTTTTTTGTTTGTTTTTGTTTTTTTTAATGTGGTTTATTTGTCCTAAGAGATGCACAATAGGTCACATTTTCAAGAGGGAGACTGACCCTGAAAACTCCTCGTCCCTTACAGAAATTTATCACTAATTTAGCAAAATCATTACAGAGTTTCTGTTACTAATAATGGTTCTGTAGTTAAAATAACTCTTACTCAACACCCTTTAGTTAAATTTTACTTGTATGAAATTAAAAAATACAGAGAATCATGTGTGTTGATCCAGGATTCTTTCAAGGATAAGAACCCTGTGTTAGATTATGCAAGTGGAAAAGCTCTTTTGTAGATGTTGAGGAGGGATAGGATTCACAGTAAATCCACCCTCTCAGAGGGTGCAAGTGCAGTCTACATTTGGTTATGTGCCCAAGACCGAGTGGTGTAACTGGTTCAACACTTCCTCAAGATCTGAATCTTCCCTGATTCAATTCGGTAACAAAAAATTTCGTGGTGCTCAGTGGTACAGAGCAGATATCCTCACAAAGAGACATTTCAGGCATCTATTTCACACATATAGACTGCAGGTTTCCATCAAACAAATAAATGTTTTATAATGGTCTGTGACCTTAACTATGCACCATTCCCATTCCAGCTAATATGAAATGAACACAGATATATATGGATTACAGTTAAAGGCTTTGGAAATGACATTAAATGTGACCCTAACAGTCCATACTTGTTAAAAAGCTGATCATTCTTTTCTCTTTTTCAGTATTAAGAATGATCATCAGTAAGAGCAATGCACCCCACAAGCACAGCACTACCAAAATAATACAGGACACATCCAGACCTCTGTAGCCTGCAACTGACTTTTAGGTTGGTACAAGTTATATGATTAATTGCATGTTTATTTAGTGGGTTAGGAATTTCTAAGGGTCTATTAAGAACTTATTAGATATCACTTCTTTTTCTCATCCATTTTTTCCTTTTTTTTTTTTGTTCCAATTAGGTCAGTGGTACCCAAGAGCTAAGGCACACATAACTAAATGCTACTGAGCTCTTTCTCTTAGCAGACACTTCTCCATCAGTACTTCAGAAGTAAAGTTCATCAGGCAGCTAATGATCTGCTTTGGTCAAATAAATTTTAACTCTCTCATCATCCCTTCCCATGATTAAGTGATGGAGCTTCCCACAGAAGACTGCTCTGGTGGAGCTGATCTATTGGACTCAAGCCTGGGATCCTACCACCACTTCTATCCAGGAGAACTTGCATTTTCCATTATTCCCAAGGAGGCCCTTGTAAAGCTCCATTTGCATTTCTGGCATAGCTCCTGGCTGACTGAATCTCTGCTAGCCCATCCCTAGCTGTTCCACTGGAATTCCCTGGCCTTCCCACGGCAGCTGATCTGAGCACAGAACCTCTGGAGCAATCACCCTGCTGGGTGACTGCAGCTCTGCAGCACAAAGATGAGATAAAGACACCACAATGCTTGGTACAGCAAGGTTATCTGCTCTGTTCCATGCTGATAACAGCACATTTAATTCCTGAACAATCTTCTCGAGGGTATTTATCACACAGCAAAGAGGTGCATTATATTCCATAAATACACTGTAGGAAATAAAGTGGTTTGAGATAGACTGCCCTGTGCACAGTTACAAGTTAACTTTAACTTTCTAACACTGACAAATTATTCCATTTCTAAATAAATGAGCATACAAATAATTCTGAGTATAAAATTGCTGTGTGTAAAGTGTCAAAATACCCTTTTTTGGGAAAAAAAAACCCCAAAAAACCAACACCCAAAACCCGAATATTGACATTCTTGAGTGGACTTCTCATGTGCAACTTTGTTTTAAAAATTTTAGAGTAATAAAAAATTAGAGCCAGCTAAAACCGGTTATAATTCTAAAACCAAGTTATAGTTCTATATTCTATCAATATAGCAAACTACATATGTTATTTTTCAGTAGAAAAGACACTAAAAACATTAATAACCTTCAGTACAGAATATTAGCTTTAAATTAAGTTTTCCACTTAGATCTGAAGGCAAACAGTATGTACTTAATGATCATCTAAATTACTTCTTGGGGCAATTATTTTACTCCTCTCCTTACCTGATTTTACCAATCATGTGGTTTTCTTCCACAGTATCAGATTTGGCATAATTTGTAATTCTTAACATGCAAATGCAAGAGACCTCAGTGTAATAAGAAACAGGATTTTTTCCACCCTGCCTGGTAATGCAGAAGAGCTGATCAACATTCTGGTCATACTTAATGCAACCTAAACAGGTTTTGCATTCAATAGGAAAAGGGAATTTCTTAAGTCTCAAAGATGTAGGTAAATAGACTTCCTCTGTTATTGGATTATCCCCTGCACTGAAACAGACTGAGAAGGAGACTGCAATACCAAGCAGTGTGGGATTTAGTATCCAAAATATCAATGCCTGGTGGAAAAACGGAAGAAAAATCTGACTGAGTCTCACCTCAAGACAAAATGAGCTGCCACAAAAGCACAGAGAAGAAACAGGTTTAATCAGGTTACAAAAACGTCCAAATGTGGAAATTACACACTTTCTAAAAAAAAAAAAATTACTTCAGCTTTTAACTATTTTATGATTTAGAAATGTTTCTCCTCATTCCAACCAAAATCTCTTTGGCTACAAATTAATCTATCTAATCCTAATCTCCTACCATAAAATCATATAAAAGAAAAACATCTCACTGTACACAGACAGGAATCTGCTACATATTTGAAGACTTGTATCCCCAGCCTCCCCCTGCTGAGGCTAAAGAAATTCAGTTCTTTCTTGACCTGAATATTCTTTTCGAGACTTCACTATGTCCTACAGAAAACACAAGTTTAAACACTAAAGTGTGAGAGTTCATATTTTTTTTCCCTAAAGCATAAGACATTACTTTTGTGTTCAGTTTGTTCCCTGACCCATATCCCCATATATTTGTATATAATACTACTGAGTATAATACACTGCCTATTAGGTTTACTAGGTTTGTTCTCTAGGAAGTGTATGATCTTGCAGTTGCATCCATTGAATTGAAACCTGCATACACAAGTCACTTCTCCCAATTCTTTCATATAGCTTTCAATTCTAATTTTGTTCTTGAGGCTTACCAGATAATATCAAAGTGAGGTAACCCACTTTGATATTATCTGGTAATTTAAATAGATGTATTCTCTTTTCTGTTATTGGAATTATCAAAATGCTGAATATTACTAGTGTCTGGCCAGAGCCCTATGAGATATAAATCCATCTTTTTTGACAATGAACCATTTATTTATTTGCCAGCATTCACTCCAAGCACAGAACTGCAATCTGCTTTTAATAATGGTGGTCCCATTTAGACCACATTTCCTCATCTCCCCCTTCTGACATTACCATGGCCACTCACACCTTATCATCAGGCTTTCTGTACAATTGCAAAGAAATTAACTGATTTGTTATGATTTGAACTTTACAGAATAATCTTGGCAGTTACCTACTCTTCGTTAAATTCTAGGTATTTTCAAGCAGTTTAACTCCTCTCTTAAAAAAATCAATCTCACTCCATTTTTCCACCAAAATTCCTAAGAAACTCCTATTTTCTCTCCTTTGGGGGAAAGCCACTCTGTCCTTTCCAGTTTTATGGATTTTGTCTATCTTCCATATGTCTTCAGAGATTAAAAATCATCACAATTACTTTACCTCAGGTACTTCCCTGCAGCAATTTTTATCAGGGTGAGGAAGGCAATTCTAATCTTTTATTTCACTCTCTTAAACAAAGCATTTGTTAGGTTAACCAGGTCACAGCTAACCTTGCTTGGGAACGCTGGGGCAGAAGAGACAGCACTTTAACCTTCACTCCTATAAGCAGCTCCTCTTCTCTCCAGCAGACAGGTTGACTTTTCCCTCATTTTTCCTTTCATTTTTGTTGATTCACTTTCTAAGGGCTCTTTACCTTCACTCACTCAGCCTGGGGAAACATCCCAAGTGCCTGGTGCTGCATCCCACGTGGCCATGCCATAAGTACACACTGACAGAAAACACAAATCAGCAGCAACTCCCCTGTTGTTGTTGTTGTTGTTGTTTCTCCTTTCATGGCCACAGTGCTGGCAGGGGAAGGGAGGTGTTCTCCTGATCACCCAGCCCATCTGCAGTGCAATCCCTGCTCAGCTTTCACACCCCTGCTTGTGGTGTTTGACTGATTTTCTCTACTTGCTCTCATTATTCTCTTCCTGCACAAAGTTCAGCATAAGGCATCTGTTTCTTTTTTTTTGATTCACACATTTTATCCAGACTTTCAGGCAGGCTCAGGCAAGAACAAACAAAGGAGATAATGAATGAAAACAGGCAACAGTCTGATTTCTAGCTACTGCTTAAGGAAAAAAAAAAAGAAAAGTTATATACAGAAAAAAAGAACAAGTGGGAATAAGAATCAGCTATTGCTCTGCAACTACCAGTGCCTCACGCAGCTTAAAACAACTGTGCTGCATGTTCTGTGGCCCAGCTAAGCACCTGTGCATCAAGATTTACATGGACATTACTGAAGTTAACTGCACCACGAGGTCGGTTGTTTTATCAATTTCAGCTGGAATCCTACGTGAATGCTGGATGCCTTTCCCAGAATCATTTTTAAGAGGCAGATGTAAACAGAATATGGGATTGTAAAGTGGATCATAGGCACTGCAACCCAATAGTGCAGCCCTGAGGGAAGAAGAATCACTGGTAGAAACTCAATTATTGAATCCTCCTAGAGATGTCCTTTTAGCATTAAAATTCCTCACACATCGAAGAGAAAAAAAAAAATCAGTTTTGAAACAGGTGCTAAATTGTTCTGCTGTCACACATAAAATAGATATGATACCCCCAGCAGCTGAACCCTTGGCCCTGCTGAGCATCCTCAGACCAGCACTTGCTGCACCTACCTGTGCCACACCCCAGCAGCCACTGCTGCCCTGCCAAACGCTGCCCCAGAAGTCACAGCCCTGGGACCAAGAGGGGTTTTCTCCCCTCCTGCAGCAAACACTCTCTCCCTGCCCACTGACAGCGACTACATCCTTTGCCAGTCCTTCCCAGAGAAGAAATTAGCTGGTTCTTGAGGAGGTATTTTTTGGCATGCTGAATAACATGTTGTTGTATCTCACTGTTAATCAAACACATGCAACATTAATATGTCAATGCTTTGTGCAGCACTGACCCTCACAGCTCTGCTTTTGAAGGGTTTTTTCCAGCTGATTTTGAAGTGTGACAAGTAATGGGAGAAAAAAACCTCGCAGACCTTTTTGGATAGAGATATTCTGTCTTGTATAAAATGTAATGAAGTCAGATTTAAATACATATAACCTTGGGGTTATACAGTCTGAGTTCTTCTAAATGTGCTGTGCTCTGATAATACCTGACATTTAGAGAAGCATATCCCACAGTTGTGTAATAAAGCTGATAACTTTTCAGAATTAAATCCACTCCAAGTGTGAATTCGGTGGAAAGAGCTGAAAGGAAAGTTGAGAAAATAATCTAATAGCAGAATAAAGTGTCTGGATTTGCCCATATTTCTTTTTCCATTTTTAAATTTACACTGAGACAAGAAAAAAAAACCTGCATCTGATTTCAAATTTTAAAAGCCTTCAAACTTAAAATGCAAGTAGAGCCAAGCAAGTATGTTGGCTACTTATTCTTCATTATGAGGGATAATCTCATTTCAAACACATGTAAATATTTTACAGAGGTGTAGAAGTCGCTTTATAGAGTATTTGCCTGCAGCTACAGTTTGCTGGTAACATTTGAAACACTACTCTACATGCTTAGGACTGGCAGACCTTGAACCGTTGGTATTTTCATTGACCTTTTATTCAGTAAAGGGGCCTTCCAGCAAAAACGCATGGAATTTGCTTTCCCTGATGAAGAAAAGCAGTTCTGCCAGCTCTGAGAACAAACCTAGGAAACTTTGGTGCAGCAGAGGAGGAGAACAGCCTGTGGCACTTCTCAAAGCACCAGCAGCAGTTCTGGCTCCTTGGCTTACCTCACTCAGTCCCTGCTAAAAGCCTGCGCACGTCCGTGAGCCTGTGGCTCTGAGCCTCACAAAATGAGATTCCAAATGTGCCTGGGCTGGGGTGAGAAACTCATCCATTCTTTTCCCAGGGAGATAAAAAGGAAGTGTGTTTATCAATCTCTTCCCAAGGAAAGGATAATGTGGAGAGAGGAGAGCTCCCTGCACACGTGTGTGCACACACTCACCACGTGTTCTGCAGTCCCTCACTGGGGACAATCTGCTACAAACCACTGAGATTCATTTTCAATCCATTCAAAATTCACTGCAGGGATTTAATTTCTTTTTAATAGCTTCCTTTGTATTTTGGGCACATCTGACAATAATGGTATAAAAAGTTATGAAAGAGAAAAAAAAAAGTAGGAAAACTGAACACGCCTATTTAATGTTCCACCTCCTAAAAGTGATTGGCAAAGGCAGAGAAATTGGAATTGAAGCTTCATCTCTGATGACACCACACTCCCTAAACCAACCATTGTATAAAACACTCTCTGCAAATTCCTACCATCCTAGGAAATCAAAGAGGAAGATGTGGAATTGCTATAGGTACTCACAGTCATACAGGATATACCCCATTCTGCAGAAGATGAAAGCAATATGCAAAAACCACAAATGTCATTCTATGTTTTAAAGCATTACCATGATACCATGCCTAGGATGATTCTTTGCCTTTGTTATGAAATGAAATATCTCTAATGCAATAATGAATGACTGTAACAAGGGAATTATACACTTTTACTGCAAATCTATTGTCAGGCATGGCCTGACTCTTCCTGAAGCAGGAATGGGGGAAAGCAGAAGCATATGTTAAATTAAAATACTTTATTTTTTTTCTATTTTTACTACTACTATAAAATTATTGTGTTTTCATGCATGAGATAATTCACTTTTACTCTTAAAATTTCCCAGAATGGGTAAAGAAAACAAACTTAAAATCACTCATTTTGTATCAAAAAATTATTTGCCTGTATTTAAAATGTTTTTAAAAAGCATTGCTGTTTTTGTAACTCTGTCCTCCACTTTTCAAATGCTTGTTTGATATATCTCTTGCACTGGTTTGTGGCTACTGTGACACACCCCAAACCCAACAGATTCACTATTTTAAATAAATTTGAAGATGACTGAAGCATGTAGAAATTAAGCTATATTCATAACACATTCTCATCCCATTGTAAGTAAGGGCTGGGTTACTAAAACCAGTCCCTCCGAAAAACTGAGTAGAAAATGCTGCTATTCAGATGTGCCACCAATCTTTATTAAATCTATGACAAAAGACAATGCAAGCTATTAAACTCTGATGGATTAGCCTTAGAAATTTTCATGTTATGTTTTCAACCAACATTTTCTCTATTCTATTTACCCTGTTCCAAGTTCATGGCAGCCTTGTTTAATAGTCTCTTAATTAACTACTAATGCAGCTTATTTAGCTGGTATTACCACAGAATAAACTCACTCCTCAAGATAAACAGAATGGGGAAGTAGTCCTGGCCATTTCCAGGACACATTTTCTCTCAAGTGCTTCCTTCATGAGTTGTAATGCTATTTTTTTTTTACAGAGCTGTGCCCTACTGAATTCAAGAAAGCCACTTGCAATGATTTCAGTTAGAGTGTGAGTGTAATTTAAGGATTAGAGGTAATGATAAGCTGCACAAACTGATTATTTGTGATCTCAAGACATACTACAGAGGGGATAGAAAACACAGCTCTTCACAGACAGTGAACAGAACTGGAAAAAAAATAAAATATCCAGTTTGTGGTATCTTTGAAGATTAAATAGATCTTTGAATTCAGAGTTTCTGTACCAGTTGTGAATACAGAGAACAGTATTACATTTTTCTATTTTGAAGGCCAGAAGTGACCATTTTAATCATCTAGTTTGAGCTCTTGGCAACCTCATGGTAATGACAGATATTACCCCATGACTGACACATCATGCTCCTAATTCAAAAAATATGCCAAAATTATGATTTTGAACAGCCTGTTAAGAAAACCATCAAGTCACAGTCAGAATCTAGAACTTGCCCATCTTCATTCCATAGCCAGAGTTAGAGCACCAATGAATCCTGTCTTGTTTAGGTAATCCCTAAAATGAAAATACATGTTCACATCTGCTTTGAAAAATCATCCCTGGGATTTCCTTTCCTCTGAGTTAAAATTCTTCCCTCCTGATCTGATTAAACTCTACTAATATATAAACACATGCTGCTAATTGTGAGAGAGCGAGCAGGACATTTAAAAACTAAATTATGCCCATTTTTAATCACTCATTAACACCCTTTTTTGTAACACTCAAATTATATTACCAGCTGAGGAGGAAAACTGTACTTGTGAATGTCTTTATAACTTTACATTTCTGTAATGAAAGAAGTGCTTCATTGGGCTGACACATAATGATCTCTTCTGGAGGGGTGCAAGAATTCTTTTTTCTTCTCTCCCTAAAACAAAGCCCACAAAGGTGGGATAAAAGGCACTTTCTCCCTGCCCTAAATCCCTGAGCCCAGGATCTGTACCTATGTTTATTCTGAAAAACACTCTCGGCTCACTAAAATTTGCTTGCTTGATTTCAGATTGAACATGTGATGATCACTTTTTTTTCCCTAAATTTCTAATTATTTTCCCCTGCTTTTAATGTAGTTCACATTACAAGACTATTGTGAGACATCAGTGTTCTCACATTAACTATGGGTTGGTCAACATTTCCAGTATCTTTCTTTGAGTAGGTCTGGCTTTCCATCTCATTTATTTAACCTCATTTTTACTCTAATTCTCATTCTATTAGGTTCGGAGGAACTTCTCCAGAACCACAAGACTGTTTCACAAAACAGAGTCAAGATTACCAGCTAAAGAAGAGATAAAAATTAAAGTCACCATTTTGAAGTAGAAAGTCAACGTGGTGAAATAGCATCCTCTTAATATATTAAAATTTCCTGTCAAACTTATATAGGTCTCTTGGGATAATAACTTACTTTGAAATCTGAATTAAATTAATTTTTGTTATTCAGAGCATCAAGCACGTGTCACTAAAGGACACCAAATGATTCACACTACTACCTTTAGTGTTAGAACAAAAACCCATGACTTTATTTTCTGACTCCAGTATTTATAGATTTTTGACAATGACCAGGGATTGGATAATTAAGTTACCACTTTCCCAAGCACACTGGCCATGCAAAATGTCCATCAAAAAATGTTTCTCACAAGAAATGTGACAAACCCCTCGTGTTTACCAGACTCTAATGGGAAAGCAACCAAAACTATGAAAACATTATCAGAAGGCTTAATTTTCAGGGTGACATATACGTACTAGTGTTGAGGAGAATAATGAGTATATGTCTTTGCTGTGCCAGTGGATACAGCAACAGTTTTCTAACTGCACATTTGCCATCTTTTATTGTAAGGAAAACAAAGAAATTACAGGATCACCAAATCACTTAGGCTGAAAAAGACCTCCAGGGTCACCAATCCAGGCATTCACACGGGACTGCCAAGGCCATGAGGAGAGGCCAATTCCTCCTCTGCTCTGGCACTGCCAGCCCTGCAGGAAGGGGCATGACCCACACTCCAGGGACTGATGCTGTCAGCAAGAACAGACCTCTGCCAGAGGCATCCTAAGCAGGATGATTCCCTGCTTAAGATATTAAAAAGGCTACTTGGAGAGAAAAGTCAGCATCTCTGGGAATCTCTCAACAACTTGTGTATGACCTTTCACAGGAGAAAAGTCAAATTTGTCTGTTCTGAGCACCAAGTGCAGGACACACCTCAGGCTCAGACATTGCCTGCAAAGCTGCACACTCAATTACAGCTCATTCTGAAAGTGTATTTTTCCAAAACTCCTAATAAATAGTTTTCACAGAAATACTGACAAAGCCATAATTATAGTGGCAATTTCAGGTGATTCTATAATAAACCATATTTCTTCCCCATGAAGATATTAATTTACGTTTTTGAAATGTTCATTGCTAAGCCTAAGATTGGGTTTCTGAATTGTGTTCAGAGGCAATTTCTACAGGAGAAAAATACACTCTATCCTAAACGTACTGAACACTAATTTAAAATGATCTATTTGCTGTAATATACATTCAACCCCCTCCTGAAAAGTTCAGAAGCTTCTCCTTCTTCACATACAGCTCCATCAGGCTATTCTTATGCACTGGGAGCCCTGGCATAGATTTCAGATGAATTGTGAGGCTTATTTCAATTTTTCCAGCAAAAAGCTAGGGTTAGATACACGGGTTATAGTGCAGATATGCCAGTAAATCTGAATCTCCTATGGTGTAGATTCAAAAACATCATCATGGGGGCAGTTTCATTTAGCAGAATATCAAGCAGTGCTAATGCTCAGCTACTATGTGATTATTTCCAGAAATTCTTGATTTTGTAGGAAAACTAGTATCCATTTACAAGCACCTGCCTAATGAAGCTCAACAGTACCCTGAAAATCTAAACCATTTTCTTCTGTCCCTCTTATATCTTTTAGTGTTAGAAACTGAACCCCACTCTTTTTTGGTGCATCACAATACTTTTTTTAAGGAAAAAAAAAAAAAAATCATACTGTCATACTGGACTGTTCTGGGTATAAGATACAGATGTAGATGTGGTGTGATGGGATTGTAACTGTGTGGGGTTCTAGCCCTAAGCAGTAAGTTTGATAACTTTTTTGACAAAAAATCCTATGGAAAACCAAGGTACTTAAAAGTGGGTTTGGTTACTCAGGAGTATTTCTTAATTATTAGGATATCTTAGTTATTGAAATAGCATCCCATCAGAACGCTGTAAAACCCAGCACTTTGGAGATGCACATCTTATACAACATGTAAAGCCTGACATGGATATCTTCCAGTTACAGCTGTTTTGTTAGAAGTTTTCTTTTGAGCTTCTTGCTCAGTAAAGGAACTACCAGGCATAATTTTACAGACAACACTTGTTTGAATTTTCAGTAATGTTCTGTATTTTAGTTCTTGTGCATCCAAATATTTGGTAAAGTAACTTGGCTAGTAAAAAAATCCTGTACATTCACTAAATGGATGTGTTCAGGAACAACTGCTGAGTGATATGACAATCATGTGGGAGCTACATGCCATGGAACAGGTACATGCCTCTGGCAGCAGATCAAGCTTTCTCTGAAGTTAATAATTTAGTGATTAGGAACTCCAGCAAGGAGATGTCACGGTGGCAAAATAGACATGGGTAGGTTTCAGAAATCCATAATCACAACCGGGAAAAAAATGACATGCTTTAAGTGTCTTTAATTTTAAATAAATTTTAAAAGCTGAAATTCTGATATACTTAAAAAAAAAAAAAAAATAAAATCCCTATTTTGTTCATCTGCTTGTTTCTTGTTGCTGCTTCCTTGTGGGGTGATTTTACTGAGCTCTCTGTGGCCATTTTGGATTGAAATTATTTTACATAAAATGTGAATGGAGCCCGCTGACTTTGAAACTGCAGTCCCATTTATTCTCTGGGTGCTCTGAGGAAAGCACAATACTCACCCTTTCCACCTTTCCAGTCTGCTCTCACTCAAAGCTGCTGCACTGCTCTTTCAAGCAGGGCTGCTGCATTCACTAAACTGAAGATCATCTATTGACCAGCAGCT
This sequence comes from Cyanistes caeruleus, assembly GCF_971803275.1. Classification (NCBI taxonomy): domain Eukaryota; kingdom Metazoa; phylum Chordata; class Aves; order Passeriformes; family Paridae; genus Cyanistes; species Cyanistes caeruleus. Next base: position 33,642,432 of record NC_141707.1, read on the forward strand.
GAGAGAGTTTGTGTAAAGGCCTCATGACCTGTGTCTGGTCTGCCTTGGACTGCTCTGAATTTCACACACAGCACAAACCCCAGCAGAGGCCACAGCCCATGCTCTGCCTCAAGAAACTCCGTGAAAGAAGGCACACCTTAGCACTGCACATTTAACACACCGACAGCAGTACTTCAATAGCCTTTATCTGGCCTGTCTAAAATCAAACATGATGTTCCTGCTTCTTTATTATTAATCAAACAGAAATATTCAATTAACTTTCCCCTTATAATTAAACTTTCACTTCATGTAATATGCCATTTGTGCAGAATCTGCGATTGCAATCATTACCGAAGAAAAGAAATGTCAACTTCAAAGTTACTAACTCCTACAAGTTGGAAATTTTGTCTTAGTAGATGATGGTTATAAGTTGGAGACTCTTAAAATAATTTAAATTCAATTAAGCACGCATTCTTTTTCCGTAACAGGTGATGATGAAACAGATTATTTGAAGCAGTTAAACTAAAAGACATTAAAAATACATAAACATATAGAAAGACTGAAAAGAGGTAGAAATACCTAACTGCATAAAGCTCATAAAGAATGAGTACAGAACTTGTACAAAATTACTATTAAAATTCACAACAGAGTTCTACCTTTAATTCACTTTGACTGTCTCTAGAAGTTAATTCATCCATGCACATTCTAACATGCATTTAAGAATAACAAGGAATATGGTTTTATTATAGAAAATTATACCAATAGATAAGGTATAATTAGTAATGTAGCAGAACCTAATTTGTCTTATGATATGTTTTCAATGCCTCTGAAAGTTTTACCCGAAGGTCCTTGCTTTTGGGACTTAACAACGTACTTTTGTGAAGCACTGCACATCTTAATAGAAATTTACAAATAAATGCAACTTTGTTGTTTATTTGTGGTTGCATTTATTGTTAGCAACCTGAACTATTCACATTAATCAAAGAGATCATGGTCTTTATTACAGGACATGACTTCTAATTCACATCTCTGCCAACACTGCCTGCTTAACACACACAAGAAGAGCCAGAGAATGCTGTAGTAACACCAAGGATGATGAACATGCAGGGCTTACTCAAGGAACTATGAGAAGTTTGCATAAAACCCCTCAGGAATTTAGGAAACTGTAAACAGATGGTTACAACCTCCCGTGTCTTAGAAAACAAACAAAAAAACCAAACCCCTGGCTTAACAGGATACAGTCAAGGGTTTTAGGTTAGGTTAGGTTTAGGTAACTTTTCTTAGCAGTGACTCAGGGAGATTTATTTCTTTTTCCTCCTGGACTGCAAAGGCAAGGTAGGCATAACCCAGGTAAAATTTCAGTTCACCAAGGAAGCAATCTGAAAAGTGACCCCTTCTCCCCACCACAGAATAACATGATGTTCTGGAGCTTGCCAATGCTACAATTTATATCAGAGATATAATATTAAATAAACCCCACTTCCTTGACTTAAGTTGAATCAATTCTGCCTCACTAAGTAGCATCTGCCTTCGACACGGTTCCTAATAAATTTGTGAGTACAATTCAAGTAGGTTGGTGTAGAACAAAACACAGGTAAGATGCTAAAGTAAAAGAAAGAAAATGGGAAATTGATTTGGCAGCAGATGGTGAGAAAGCTGAGATCAATCAATACAGTGCTTGAAAGGAGACCCTGTGTGAAAGAGGCAGGAACACAAAGGACTGAGTTGCTGAGTGCAGTGAATGTAAAACCTCTAAGTACCTAATGGCCTCTCATCACTGCTGATGACAGAATTCATGAACCCATCACCCTCAGCAGTGGTGGCTTGGTAATGCCACACAGAAAGGCAGGAGCATCCTGAAAACAGCATGAGAAGGCGAGGGCTTGGAGAGGATGACCATACACAGACAAGGGGAATATCAAACCTGCAAACTCTTATGGATTAGGAATGTCAAATTAGTCAAGTACAGGAAAGAGGTTGGTTTGGGACCTCCCAGAATTATCCATCACACAAATATTTGGATGCCTTGGTAAAAATGCAAGGACAAGCAGAGGAAAACCTGAGGAACATTTGTAACCTTGACACCTCTAGTATTCCAAATTTTGTTTCATAGAAGATGGATAAGAAATATTAACATTTTGATGGGTTATGGGAGAGAGGAATAACTAATGGTCATGCCCCAGAAACTCCATTATTTCATTAAGAAACCAGTCTAAAAAAGTGAAATATTGACCACTTTGACAAGCTTTTTAATCAGGAAAAATAAAACAGGTGGAATTACTATAAAATATTTCATGAATATTGTCATTGTTTGTAGCCCACTACATCAGGAAAAAACAAAGGAGGAAAGGAAGGAAACAAAATACTTCAGTATCATAGAAATATGCAAATAAAAAGTATGACAGAAATATGTAAATAAAAAGTATCATAGAAATATATAATTAAAAAGCTGGCAGGGGGAAAAAAAAAGAAGACTGGCACATTTTAAAAAGCCATTACTAAAATAATGAGAACTATAATCATTTCTCAGGTGTGCTATTTTGGAATTAGGTGGAATTGCACAGAATTACTAAGTCATCACATGAAAAAGATAACCAACCTTCCCTGGGGAGTTTACAAAATAGTCCCGGTAGCCAGATTCATTTTCAGCTTTAATTACTGCAAAGATCCATTTGCAGCTAAAACATTGCAAACTATCGAATGCAGAGCATGATAAACATCCAGGTAAAACCCTTGAAAGGTAACCTACAAAGCAGTCTTCCTTCATGAAAACCCTCAGATCCTGTGGAGCTGAGAGCCTGGAGAAATTCACTAAAGGAAGGGAAGCCTGAGCTTTCAGCCTTCTCAGAAGGGAGAAATGCAAGACACGGGACAGATGAATCTGCACCTTTTTCTTCAGAGCAGCCCAGCAGCAAGGGCCTCACCTGCCCAGGTCACAGAGCAGCATTCAGTACACATGAAAGCAGTAAACCTTCACCAAGGCAGACTTATCTCAACTGCTTATATATATTCAACAAATACACATGTGATGTTCAGCCTGGTAAGATTGGTAATCATTTACACATTATCAGCTTTGATATTTTAATTTTATTCAGTTAAAAATAATTTGATTTTGAAGTAAATAATCAAAATTTACTTATGCCAAAGACCACTGTTAATTAAAATGAAGAGTAGCACCCAGACATCTTGATTAATTGTATGTATTTATTCCATTTTGGCAACACCTGCTTTTGGGAGTCAGAACATATCCCTCAAGGAACCTGATGTATCACACTAAATGCAAGCTTTTCACTATAAAATTATTGTGGTTTAGAGTTAGTACATATTGAGCATTAAATGCTGTTTCTGTTGCACAGATAACTTAAAAAAAAAATGCATGGAGCACTATTTTTTCATTTCCAGTTCTGGTAAAATATCTCTAGAATTTTAACTCTGACGACCTGAACTTATTGCTGGTTGATAAGCTGAGGATTTTCAAATTAAGATTTCATTTAAGATTCTTTGTTCTGTAATAAGATTCCAGTAGCCTGGAAATGAAAGCAACAACTGCCTAGTGAACAAACTTCTAATGAAAAAACATTTAATAGAATTTTTCTGCTACAACTACCCATGTTATTCTAGCACACAAGCTCTTCAATAACTCATTGTTATGTGAGACAAGTCTCCAATGCATGGGAAATGTGGACTCCCAAACCCTTTGCATGGCAACACTCACAGCATCTGCTCTCTCCAAAACTCCCACATAGCAGACTGTGGATGGTGAGGGTTGGCTGGAATTTAGGAATCCTACAGCCCTCCAAGATTTACTATTACTGGGAGAAAGCTTATAAACAGTGCCACTGCCATTTAAAATTAATTACTTTCACCTCGTGCAGTAATTTATAACCTGCAAGCTGTCTCTAAATGTTTTCATAGCAAATTGAGTAGTGCAGACAAACCCAAACCTAACATGGTAGCACTCAGCAGGTTTGGTAGCTATTCCTCCTTGTCTTTCCTCAAATTCTCCCTTGTCTACTGAGCTTCCCCTCCAGAACATTTAGTCTCAGAACAATTCCCATCAACTGAGTATAAATAATGGTTTTGAAGTCTTTATTTCACTCTTGTATAAAAAAGCTTGATCCATTGCCCCTGAATCCAGTCAATGAAGACAATGGAATCAGAAGCCAGCTCTTAATCACATTATTTCTTGAATGCTTACAGCCTAAGTAGTCAAGCACTGAAATGATCCCAAATATCAAAGACATCATCACAGGGTTGAACTAGATAAGCTACTGAGAATAATGATATCCGCTCAAGTCAAGGGCATTTGTACCACATTTTAGCTTGAAAACCAGAGTCCACTATCCACAGCAGATTACACAGGAAGTAATTTTAAAAATAAATACCAGATATTAGCAATTTTTGATGAAAAAAAAACCCCACACTTGCCTAGATGAGCATTAAAGAAATACAAATAACTGACCAGTGAAATGCAGAACGGATTCTCTCTGTGCCATTTACTTTTCCCAATACACACTGGTTTTCTCCAAGTGAAGAGCTTTGAAACAAGTTACAAATCTAGAAGATTGGTATACTAAATATGTGGTAAAATAGATTACATTTTGCTCATGAATTTTCCCCAGCCCTGTCATCTGCATTCAGTCTACCTTGTCCAGAGGTGCTCTGCACACACTTGAGCAGTGTGGAATTTGCCTTCTTTAAGGCACCCACCACAGCTGCAGATATTACATTTATCAATGGACACTACACAGAAACGGGCTCCAAGTGTCCATGAGGTAGTTCAGAAGATGAAGGTAAAAATCTTTCCTGCATTGCTGTGTTGTGAGGTTGATGATCATAGTAGGGAATAGTGATGACAGGAATAAGGACTTTGCCAACTTGAAACCTTTACCAAGTGCAAGCAGCATTCACACATAAACAGTTAAAACCCACTGCACCCATCCTTTTCCACTGACATCTTTCTTCTTCCAGCCTCTGTTTATTTATGTATGTGCATTCAAAGTCTGCAACTTCCCAGCTAATAGCTTGTCTGCTAACACCTCCTGTATGACATTTGAAATTCTGCCAGTAACTTTAAGTACAAAACAAACCCACAGTGAAACTGCAGAGCAAGAACAAAACAAGAAGAATACTACAGAGAAAAATGCTATTATTAGCATATAAATTTAAAAATTCCACTTGGGTAAAAACACAGAGGTCTCTTCAATGCCCTGCCTAACATCATCAAATCCTTGAACTGTCCTTGCTTTGGCTCTGAAGGAATTCTTTTGTTAATCTTATCAAAGCCAGAATCAGAAACCTTAGAAATCAGACACCCTAAAGGCTCTTCTAGTGTCCTGGGCAGCACCCAGCCAACAGCAGCTTCCCTCTGAGCCACAAATGTGTCGGGTCAAGGCTGGAAACAGGAACGAGCTGTGTGCGACCCTGATGGCTGCAACTCACCCAGCACGATCTGCTCAGTAAAATCAACCACAGAGGGCCTGAGGAGGTGGTGTTCAGTTTCTCACTCCTTTACAAATCCTAGGCACAAATCAGATCAGCCTTCATAGCCAAAACTCAAGAAGTCAAATCATCACCTTGCTGAAATATATGGAATTTTGCTTGAGTAGGACCAGGATTTCAGTAGGTACAGGCCAAAGCCAACTAGAGCAAAACTCTCATCTCTTCCAATTTCTTTATCTTGTAATACTGACATTAGTGGAGATTATAAGTGCCCATACTGATATTAATGGGCATGACAAGGCTGAGAGTATATAAATTGTATGGAGTTTCCTTTGCCAATCCAAATATCTGCATTTCCTTTTCAGAGCACAACACAAAATAGGCTTCTCCAAATTCAGCTTCCAGAACAGTTCAATTAAGTGAGGATGTGGGAAAACAGATCATTTATTTTTGGGCAATACAGTTTTGTTTGTTTCTCTTCCAGATTGTATAAATGCATTTAGCTTTTCTTTTTTCCAAACTACACATCAATTGTGTCTTCTTTAGAGCAACCTTTCTTATACCAAGGTATCTTCCTCTAAAAAATACAGCTTAAAGCTATCCTTACAAGATGCCTAAAAAGTTCAAGATATCTGAACATGAATTCTTGCCCACACCACCCTGCAAGCACCACACAAAAGACAGAGTATTTCAGTCAAAGCTGGCTACATCTGACTGAGAAATATGAACTCCACCTTTTGCAGTCAATGAACTTCGTGGCAGGATCGTTCCTCTGTGTGAGACAAAACTTTCACCTCCCAAAGATTTCAGAATCAAGTTGTGAAATTATGGTCACAGTCATGGCATGGAATTGTTGAAAATGTTGCTGCACTCAAGTAAGTGCTGACACAGCTGCTATTATTTAAAGGGAGAAACAGCACTCAAGTGTTTTCTGGGTAGTCACCAAATTAAGGAGGATTCTGGACATGATCCCATAAGGGCAGAATCCATACAAGGGATTTATGCTGCAGCTTCCTACTTCTTCCTTCTTAAAATACCATCACACACATCTCAACAGGGCTGTGATGCAGGAGAACCAAAGAATTGCACTCAAATGCATGAACTTGAAAAAGGCAAATAGTTTCCTGTGCTGTCACTGTTAGATGCCCACCAGAAGCTCTTATAAGCAGGTGAAAATGCTTTACTCTCAATGTGCTGTCACAGGTTACAAAAAAAAAATGTTTTTCACAGATGAAAATTTAAGAGAGCACTTGTAAAAATGGAGTTGTAACATTTTTTGAAAAAGGAGGTCCTTTCTATGGACATAATTTGTCAGGTATGTCCCTGCAAACTATTTGCTGGAGAGGAGGAGAAAATTCCCTGCCACTGGTATTCACAGGCTCTGAGGAAATTTCAGGCAAAGCATCATTTTTCATCCTTTCCCACTGTGGCCACTCTCCCAGGAGAGGTGATGTCAGTAAGAACTATGGGTGAACAGATCTGATCAGGCAATCTCCCCCTCCAAAATGGAATTCAAGGAATGCATCAACCTGAACACACACCCCAAACTGCAAACAGCAGAGCCAGGCTGTCAGAGCTCTCCAAAGAAACGACACTTCCTTCCCTGACCCATAAATTCACAAAGCTGTGCTTTTTCTGCAGCCTGTGTACAGGGACAGGTTAGGGCACCCTTTCCATTAGGGCTGTAAGAAAAGTGAATTATCCTGCAGGGATTAAAGAGATCTTAGGCACAGGGGGGAAGTTGGGCTGTGCCCTTGGAAAGCAGGCAATGCCAGCAGGGAGAGCAGGAGTGCCCAGCCCGTGGGGAACAGCGTGGAAAGAAGGGATGCTCTGTGTGCTCCATGCCTGCAGACAGGCACAGACCCCCTCTGACAGCAGCCACGCTCCTGCCAGACTAGAAAGCCTCTATGCCAGAAGACTTTGAGCTATTTTAGAGCAGCTGTGTGTGGGCTGGAGATACTAGGCACAACAGAATAAAAAAAAATAAATAATTTTTTTAAAAAAGCAAAAGGTTTTTTTCCTTTTTTGTTTTTGATTTTCCTTAGCATTTGACAAACAAAATGATTTCCATAGCAACATGTGCATTCTGTTGAACAAACATCTGTGTAACTACCACAGACATAAAGGTGTGACTAGTCTATACCACTTTAAAAACAAATCAGTACAATTGATTGTGTGTTCTTGTTTCTTCTAATTTTGGTGTTTATCAAACACCTTTAAGGACTACTTCTGTATTATTCTCTGCAGTACACATTTCTCTGGGATCAGGGAGAAGGGAGCAGAGGGCTCAAGAGCAGTATTTGCTGTGCTCATAGGAACTCAACCATGTGGAATTCTCACGTGAGGGAGTGGGGCCCTCTCTCACCAACAGTTTTGGTTTAATAGTCAAAGGAAACACAAAAGCTACCAAACGCCCATATTGAATATTCCTTCAACACGCCATTTTCATTCAGTCCAACACAACAAGGCTTAAGATACTTCTCAAAGTGTCTTTTGTTTTGTTATTAAAAGGTAAGATAGTAAGAACCTAAGAAAAATACTATTTAAGTCAAATGACAACTGTAACAGGACTCAAAGGACAGGACACATCATACATGGGAGGATCTGCAAGAAACAAGAAATATCATGCAGAAATGGGTTTACTACAAACACTTCCCTACTTTCCCACTCAGCAATAATTAGAAGCTTTATGTTTCACGTACATTTCGGAATTCTATCCATCTTTTCACAACTGTAATCGTCAACCAACACTTAGTTTAGTGGTAGTATGCTACCATTTCCAAGTGAAGATGTTTTCAAATCCATACACTCAGCTTGAATACTTCAATCTGCAGAGCACGAGTAAAATTTCAAGATATCGTCACAGTAGATATTCCAGAGAACACTTAAGATTTAAGTTTGTTTTTTATTTAGAGGAAAGTAAAAAAATAAAATTACTTATACTAAATCCAACTTACATTTTGTTTATGGGTTCCTTTTAAAAATGCTCTTATTTTCATTAAATATACATTTAAATTATTAGGACAATATTTTAAGTTTAAAGATTGCAACATAAAATAACTTCATGTTCTTTTGTCTTGGTTTTTAATTTATGACTCTTGGAATTTCTTTATACATTTTCCATCACTTTGTGGCTGAATAAGCATTAGCAGCATGTTCCTGAATGACTGGGATCTCTGACAGCTTTTTATCTTCTGTACAGTCATGGTTAAGATCTCTGTGGGTCTAATTATTGTGCTTGATTTGCAGGGTGGGCAATACAGTGCCTGATACTGAAAAAAAGTAAAATGCTGAATCATTGAAATGATCTTTGTATTTTCATCCCTATTTGCTTGTTTCACCACCCTGCCCCTGCTCTTTGCAGACAATGAAACACTGTGAAACTGGACAGCTGCGTCCAGGGATGCAAGCTGAAATATTCCCACTCTTCAGATATATTTTCACCATTTCTCCCTTCCTGTCAAAATGGCTGGATTCCCAAAGGGGAGATTCCTATGTGCAGGGACATGATAAATTATTCTTCAATCAGGAATAAAGTGAGAGCCTACATAAAGCATTTGAAGTATGAATCAGTCTAATAACTTACATAAGGAAGGGAGAAAAAAATGAATTCCTGCTGTAAATGACAAGCACGTTTCAAATACCAGGGTCCCTGTACGTTTGCTAGAGTTAAAAGAAAGATAAAGAAGGCAATTTGGCAATTTGGTGGGACTCTGCTTTGTAGCATCACAGTGGAAATAAGCCCAAAAATATAGGGAAAACCTGACAGGTGTCTCTTCTATTCACTGCATGAGGCACTCGGAAGAGACCCTTGTGGGTAGAGGGAGACACACCAAACACAGGTAAAGTCTTCCCCCCTCACATCTTACCCAAAACCTAGTTTTGAGTTTGAAAAGGGTTTTATTTTATTTCTGTGCACCATGACTGATTTGAACTTGAGAAAACCCTGAAATAAATTAGATAAGCAATATACTGGTGCTCCTAACATGAACTTCAGTTGTAATTACATAGTATTTCTCTTTTGGTATAAAGGAGTTCTCAGGAAGCCTGATTGCAAAATCATAAAGATCCTAGGCTGCACACTTCAGGATATCATATAATCTTCAACCAAATGCAAATTCTTGATTTATATAATAGATCAACTGATTTAATTTAAATAATTACAAATAAGAGACATGCAATTTTATTGGTGTAGAACAATTCTACGAGCATGTTGAACAGATACATAAATATCTAATTTTTTATTCTGTGCTCCTTAAATTCTTCCACCCTTACATAAGATTATTGATCCTCCACACTTTCAGAAGCAGGAGAACATTCAAAGTAGCATGATCTTTTTGCTTCATCTGTTATATGGAACTGAGAAATGTGCCTTCCTCTCTGTGCAAGAAGCTATTCTAAACATATAATGAGTAATAACTGAGGGTTGAGGGGGAAAAGGAAGATGTATAAAAGGACAAAAATTCTGCGGGTGATTTTGCAATGTGACTTTCCAAAGTTAACTACATTGGCCGAAAGAGCCCCAAAATGGCTTCAGAGTAAGTCAGCTGTTCTAGCTATAGTCTTCTTTCCTAATCCTGACTGCACTTATGCTGGTCTAGATGTTCAGATCTCAGTTTTCACAGAGTACTATGCATAATAGCTTTTTTAACCTGTTTAATACTGGCTTTTCTTGAACCAAATGGCACAGAGCAGCTCCTTCAAAACCCACTGACAATTAGCTCAGAATACCAGTTTTTACTGCATCCACTGAGTCAGAGCTGTAGAATATAATAAGACTAAGCTGCAGACAAGCAGAAGAGAAATGAGGAGCATATTTTAGGGCTTCTCTGAAAGATTGTGCCTTGCTGACACTTCTCTAAACAATATACATCATTTTTATGTGCTATGCCCATGAGAAGTGGGAGAGAGTCACAAATAAAAACAGACCTTCAGGACTAAGAGAGTACTTTATACCGTAAGCTTGTCATTCATAAAGATGTAGTCAACACTCTTTGATTACTTATACATATTACTTCATTTTAAGCTTTTATTATGGCTTCCAACAATTTTCATGAAGATTCTAATTGAATTCCCTCTTGTGCCAAGTTATTTTTATTTATTGATTTTATAAGGAAAATCAATACAAAATATTGTCCTCTCGAATTTTACATTTGCTACTCCAAGGCAAGTGAACAAAAGGAAAAACAGACATTGTGCATCAGTGCATTGAGAAAATCTCATTGTGCCACTCCAAGGTTTAGTTGCCATATGTGGGACCACAGATACCATTTTTAAGCAATAAGCAGAAAATGAAAAGAGGAAAAAACTGCACCCTGATCAGTCTTACAGCACTTTGCAATAACACTCACTGGAAGCTGCAGCAACACCTGATAATACGAGAGGAGCAGGGGAATTAGGCAGGGCAGCTCTTTGTGGTGACATCCTCCACAGCAGCCGTGTCCCGAGGGTCAGTCCCTGCCTCTCCACACAGGGGACAGTGTGGCTGTGCCACTGAACCTCCCCTGTCCCCAGTGCCCGGCCACAGGGCCCTGCCCAGCACAGCCACAGCCCCTGCCAACGCGGCCCCTCACACGCCTCAAGAGCAAGAGCGGCAGAAATCGTACAGGTCACCCTTGACTCGACCAGAGAGAGCAAAATTCTTGTCATGATCCCTTTGCATTCCTGCTACGTTCAAGAATGCTCTCACAGGTCACATCCACACTAAATGTCAGGACTCACAACTACACTTCCCCAGCACCTGATCCTTTGGCTTTATTCCAGAGCAGAGATGGGATACAAACTCGTATGAGAAACCACGATATCAGAGAAACAGAACAGCTCTCAGAATAAAAACAAACCAAAACTGTGACATAAATATATTCTTAAGCCATTTTAGAATTCATCACTGGAAGACACTGTGGTACATAAAATCTAAGTGATTAAGTGTTTAGAGACTTATATGAGACTCCTAATTCTCCTAATATCTGTAGATGAAATTCTGCTTATCCAAGATAAGATGTAGATTACAGTTTTCAATGTCTCCTTATGGACACAACCTTCACTGTCTACAATAAAGTGTGTTGCTGAGTAAGCTTTGATTTCAAACTTATTTAATCTGCTTAGGTATCTTTGTACATTTTGAGTCTATTGACTGGATTCAACTCAACCTAATTCAGTCACTTTTATCCATTGCCAAAACCTGAGATGGAAGGGAAAAAAAAACCCCTAAGACTTCACACTATTATTTGCTATTTTTTGTTTTATTTAAGCTACTGAAACCTTTCCCTTGACTAACACAATCAAGTTGAAAAGATGGAAAAATTTCTTTTTATGAAATTCCCAGGAAGTTTGAGATCCTCTTCTTTGTCATTGGTAAACAGTGGGACAAAGCAGGAATTCGCTGAGCCAGAGCTCCAGAAAATTCATTCCACTATCAGAAAAGTTTGCTTACAAACACTTCTTTGTTAACTCACTTTGATGCTGAATGGTTCTGGGTGATAAAAATTTTACAGTACATGTTTTAAGGAAAAAAACCCAAACAACCAAAGAGAAAAGAAAAAAGGAAAGGTAATAGATTATAGATGACTGGCACAGAGATGGGCGAGAGTGTTTTGTGTATGACTGGAAACAAATGAATGCAAGTTATTTGAAAGTGGGAAGTCATGAGAGAGAAATATATTGGAGTTGAAAGATCAAAGGGATCAAATGTAATCAAACATTGAAATCTTAATATTGGACATAGTCCACCTACTTAGTAGTACAGAATTGATCCTTTTTCATTACTATTTTTCTCCTTTGCACTATGCTCACTTTGGTTCTGAAAGTATTCAAGAATCAGCTTATACTTTTTAAAACTCAACCAAGTCTTTTTACATCCTTTAATCACTGGAACAGCTACCATAAGTACTAAGTAATGAGGTTTAAAGAGACCTCTCTTCTATCTAATGCATCCCACTTCTCCCAAACTCCAGAATTTCATGCTCAGACTGTTTAAGATTCCCCCTCCAAATGTAAAGGTTGTTGCATCTGCTCTGCTGCTGGAAGACTGACCCCAAACTTCCCTGCTCTAGAGGTTATCACTTTTGACTTATTCTTCTACCTCATAGTTTACTTTCATTTCTTTGCTCTAATGTCAATACTGTCCTTTAGCATATAAAGCCCTGCCTTACCTCATCCTTTTATCAAACAAACCAAGCATTTTTAGCTCTTCTTATGAGACAGCCCATCAATCTCCCCAGATCTTTTCAAGGTCTTCTTCCTCACTTCTTGAGCAAAGGCAAAAAAAATTGCTCAGAGAATTAAAAAAGAGTCATGCAAAGTCTGAGATATCCAGTGGAGATTAACTGTCAGAAGCAAGACACATTAACACAGATATCCTGACTGCTGCCTCTGCACCCTCCTGTGTATGGCCATGTCAGCTCACTTCCCAATCTCCATAGCAAATTGATTTACTGCAGATGCGTGCAAAGGCCTTGAGGTAATCTGTCTTTCTCACCTTAAGATAATTTCATACAAGATTTTAAGAATTATGGAAAAAGAATGATTTCTTGTTTTGTCCATTATTTTTATTAGAGCAAACCCATATAGTGTTGCCATTGAATATGCTGCTCAAATAAAAAAATGCAAGGCAAAGGTTATCCAAGATAAGTGTGTTGCTCTTATGCATGCAGAAAGCAAGCTGGGAAAGCATTTTATCCCAAAAAAATAAAAGATTAAGTTAAGGATGCGATTTATTAACATAAGATGACACTTCCAAAAGAAAAGCTTCTGGTTGAACTGTGTTTTTCCTTTGGCATATTAGAATTTATGTCTTGTAAGGATAAAACAGAAAAAGTAAAAATCATGTAAATAAATGAAACATGTCAGAAACACAAATCTCTGCGAATCTATTAATTTACAGTGCATTCTAAATATCTTCCTCACCTAACAGTAACAAAATTATTGTTGCCAAACTATTTTATGTGAAGGATTAGTGTGTCACTTCCACAAGGTTTCACAGAACCACAGAATTGTTCAGGCTGCAATGAGATCACTGAGCCCAACCATTAACCCAGCACTGTCACTAAACCATGTCCCAAGTGCAACCCTTAAATACCTCCAGGGATGGTGACTCAGCCTGTGCACACCAGACTGAACAGAATTCATTGAACTTACCTGTTTGCTGTGAGACATTGCCACCAAAATGAGGCTAAAATAAAGGTTTTCTGTGACCACCCATAATCCCCCACAATTAATGACACAACACCTAAAGATCTACTTCCACAGAAAATTCTTTTGGAGATGTCAAGAGTCTACCTCGCTGAACATGGATTTTTTCCACAGTTTGACCAAATAACTACCAAAAGTTTTTTATAAATATATATATATATATATGTCCAGGCATAGTTTCATGAAATATTTTCAGGTTAGATTAATAAAGTGGCAAGTACAACAGAGATGAAATTTGATAGGCCATTTGTACAGTAAACTACATCTCCAAAGCTCTTTAATCAATGTCCTGAACCAATTACCACTCATTATTCTTGATGCATTGTAAGAGAACACATGACCATATATCACTCTCAATGATCATAACATTTTATGCTAATTTAATATGCTACCATATATAACACCTCAAGGTTAAAAAGAAAAAGTCTCAGACATTTCTGAGAGACATATAGCTCAGGAACTGACCTTCATTTCCATTATTTAAGTAAATGTATAGATTGATAGATATGCTATCCACTATCCATTTGGAGTACTTTATCAGACATAAAAGAGTGGAAGTGAGGACCAAATTTAGCTGCCAGCATTTTTCATCTACTGCATTCATTTTTTACTCTGAATATTATTTCAGCTCATTTCTACACATGGGAACTTTTTGTAGCCTCAGACATTTTTGATAGGCCATCGCAGTGGCAAGAACCTTATAGGAATTGGAATAAACTGGGACATCTTTCCAACTCATGACATACAGCAGCACTTGGCAGGAGTAAGACCATCTGCCCATGTCATAGAAATACACTCCATCAGACAATATATCCAGTTTGGGTCATTTAACACCTCTGAGCTTTAGATAAACCAGCAAAATCAGCACAGCAGTTCTGCAGTCAGGTATCTTCTCACGTTTCACACTTCCTAAGCACGCTCCAGTCTCTCTCTGTAGCCAAATCACAAGGAACTGCAGAGAGACTGTGTGTTCTGAATTCCCATTTTTATTTGGCTGGAACACAGGTAAGATGGTTATAACTGATTTATCTATAAAACTATCAAATATAAGACAAGCAATAATGAAAGCAGATATTACTAACTGTGGCAAGAGGCAAAATAATAAAGTAGGCAGAATATGGATTAAGTGAGGATTTTCTGAGATCAAGAAACATATTTGAAAAGGGAACTTTCTCTCTTAGGGACGGAGAGGAAACAAGAAGGAAAATTAAATGAGTAAGAGAGTGCATAATTATATCTGGGAGGGCATAGGATTAGGCAAGTTAAAGTCTCACAAACACTGAAAACAGAGGCAAGAAGAGAAAAGCTAGAGAAGTGGGAAAGGAAAAAAGAGAAGCAGGCACGAGATTTCTCAGCTAACTTGGTATTTTTTAATGTGCATGTGGAAGTATACACAGAAAACACAGCTCGAATTTGGGAATACTTCCTGACAGAACATAACACCAAACTACTAGGATAAATGTAAAAAGCTGCAAGCTTCAGACTATTAAGAGACAGAGGAAAAGGGAGAGTTAAGAATGACATATCACTGGATATCAGTAATAGGAGAGAGAGTGGGAGAGAAGAGCAATCTGTTCCTCACTGTGACCTTTGCTGATTCTGTGTTTTTCCCCATTCATTTACTTGTCAAATTTTCAAGTTTTAAAATCCCATTTCACTGTAAGGTTACAAGGTTTACTAATATAAGCAAAACCACCCAAATAGACAGCCTTTCTCTGAATATTCAAAACAGTTAATGATGTTCTTCTATTTTTGGAACACTATACAAATAGGACATAAATTGCAATGAGCTACCATAACTTTAATACCAAGCTCATATTTAGATTTTTACTTTCCTAGCAGTGTTCACTGTATGATGAATTTAATTTCATCTGAGATACTGAAAAAAGAAATTACAGCACTGCTGAAGCAGATGGCTGCTGTAATGAAAACCACAGCTGAGAGTCACGGTGAAATTCCACTCATGAGAAATATTATCAATATACAAGTTGCCTTTCTCAACTTTATATCTGCCCTTTTGGGAAGGACTGATTTTTGTGTGTCTCAAGGTGTTGGAAACCAAACTTCAAATTTAACTACTGCATTTTTATGTTATGTGTATATATATTACCTTAATGGTTTTTAAGTTTTCTATGTGGTAGTCTTATTAACCACCCACTCCAAATGCTCCTAATCTTTAAGCAAAACAAAGAATTAAACCTAATAATACAATGTAAAATAGCCAAGTGTTTTTTGAATCCTTCAACTGAACCCTTTAGAGTGTTAAATATTTTAATAAAAAATTTATACATATATATTTATAGTAATATAAATATGTGACAGATAAAAATATGAGGCACATAAAAAAAGAACAATTACCTCAAAATAATTCAGATCTAAGACCTATAACATTCGTACAAAATCCTTGTTTAATTTAAAGGTATGAGATTTGGTTACAGAAAAATTAACTGGGAAATAGCCATACACTCCCTATTAAAACAAGTACCACTTCAGTTTGCTGATTTAAATCTAACAACAGTTTATTTATATTATTTCAGGTAAGTTCTTCAACCATTACGGAAACCTGAGCCTCTGTGGTAGAATTCCAGGTTAAGAAAACACATTTTCCAAAAAAGCCTCTTCACCTTTGACCAGCATCTACTGACATGACAAATATAAACCTCACAGCAAAGGGTTGAGACCTATACTGTAAAATAAACTATTTATGCAGTCCACTCTCTGAAAGAAGCCTCCAAAGAAAGGTTACATTAATAACAGTTATCTGCCCTGAACCTCAAGGACATTTTGATGAGCTAAAAGCACATTTAACACCATGCCCTTTAAGATCTTCATTATGCTGCTCTACTAAAACTTCCACTGCTGTTAGTGTTGCTGACTCAAAAAGACATCAGAGACAAAAATAAAGTAGCACTGGCATCATGTGCTAGAGAGGCACAAAGTTAATTCTAACAGCCTAATTCTCTGTATCTTCCCATGGATTGAAATTCAAAGGGTTAAGAGAAACTAGAATTGGACTCCATGATCCTCAGGGGTCCCTTCCAAATCAGGATATTCTGTGGAATAGCTCGATGCACCTTTGCAACACAAGGTCCACATGATACCAGTAAGGACTAGAGATAGAAGAAGTCCATTGCAGCTGCAAACTATCTAAATGTATGAACAAATAAACCATCAAGGGGTACAACAGCTTATGCTACTAATTGACAGAGAATGAAAACAAGAGCAGCTTTTCCAAAGGCTAACCTGTCCCAGGCTAATCACAGAAATAGACTCTTACTCCTACCTGTCCTCCAAGATAAGTTTAGAAAAAGATGATTTTTTTCAGGAATAAACTATACAAATTCATAAATCCCTCATCAGAGCAAAAATGGGAGTTCAAGCTGTTGAGCTGACTTTGTCAGATCTCAGTTTCAGACCCAGCCATCCACAGGGGACAGAAGAGAGACGGGGGATTATCACAGGAGAGGCTGAGATTCAGATGTGCTTTGCACTGAGAATGGGTTACTGATTTTGTCTGCTCTGAGAGCCTGGCCAGCACAGGTGGTGAAGATCCTAGAAGGAATCAAAGGCCAGGTTCACCTTCTACTCTTGGAACATCAATCCCAAAGAGAGAAGAGCTGATGCAAAGCAGGAGTGGTACCACACCAAGCACAGCTCCCCAAGAGGGAGAAGAAGCAGAGGAATAAATTGTCTCACTCTCCCCTCTGCAGACTCTTAAACATGTTAAGCTCAGAGCCTTCACACATGTGTCAGATAAAACAGCAAAGGAAGGGCTAGACAAGAAACCAGGGGCAGACAAAGTTGACAGTAACAAGAACTTGAATCATTTCTTGTCTCAGCATCCACAAAAAGCAGATGAAGGTCACATTCAGGAAGCTTTCCACTGGAAGAAAACTATTTTAAAATATCTTTAAGATAATGACAGTGAAGATGGCAATTAGAAACACTGTGAGCTGACAGTGCATCAGGGCCAAGTGAATTGCACTCAAAATGCTACAGAAAATAACAATGACAGTAACAAGCTGTCAGAAGTGTTTGTCACATTTGTCCCTTAAGAGAGGGAACACCATGAGAAACAAGTTAACTTGATCTTCACAAAGCTAAAAACAAACTACAGACCTAAAGGCCAGCTCACAGCACAGATGAGCTGCTGAAATCATTGATAAATCCTCTACAAGATCCTGCTGAAAATCCTGTGCCTTATTCATTGTCCACATGGCTGATGCTGTCACACTGTGGAGATGACTTTATTACATTTGTGAGATAGGTAGACAAGGGCTAATCCTAAAGTCCATTTTAAAGACAATGGAAAAAGTTCTCCTGACTTTAATTGCATTTTCATCAAGTTCAAAAGTGATAAGCACTTGAGGAGCCTGCTAGATAACCATGGCTACTTGAATATCAAGTTAATGATATTTCCTGGGCAGTGAAAATGAAAGATTGTAGAAGAAAATTAAATTCTGATGTGCTTGCACTGGTTTTCTGAAGTGTGACAAGCAGCTCTGGAGCACCCATGGCACCCTCCAGGTTCTCAATCCTCTTTGGAAGAATCTAGACATTTGAGAAGAGCAGACATTCTCCATGGGACAGTTTTTGAACAGGTTTTCTCATTTTTTGGACCATCTGCCATTGTTACAGGTACTGATACTTGAACTTGTCTTTGAAGTGACTAATTTTCTCCAAAGCAGTGCCAGGATTTTAAGATGTCAACATACTTAGGTTTTTAATCCTTATGAAAAACAAGCAAACAAAAAAAGGCTAACACTTCATCCCTGCTCAAAAAGTTTGACTTTCTCTTGTTCAATATTAAAACATTTGCTAAGAGTGTTATAGTTATACCTTCAGTTTGTGTATTATATTCTTCTGATCAGGAACCTGATGTTCAAAATTAAAAAGAAGCTGCAAGTCATAAGATCATGCTATGATCTTTTTCAACTTAATTTTTTTTTTTCCCCAACCTGTCTATTTTAAGAAAAATTTAATTATTATTCAGTTTGCACTACTGGTAGAGACAGAATTATGCAGAATATTTGAAAAGCATATTTATTTTTTTCCCCCTCTCACATTTCAGAATAATTGGTTTCCAGATTTGGCCAGCCCGTTTGATACTTGATCATAACAAAAAGTGATTGTGAACCTTTGGTCAAAGCTCAGGTTTTCCCTTTTTCTGATTTTCCTAATTTTTGCAGCAGAGAAATATTTCAGAATTTCTTCCAACAAAACATGATTGATACAGCAAGAACTGCCTCTGCCCATTTGTCTGGAGCAGCAAAGGATGAGATTTGTAATATACACAAAGATATGGAAACGCCTGGAGATTACAAATCTAATCTTAATAAAAGTATAAATAAAATTATTGAAAATGGCTTAAGGGATATTTACATATTATCTGAAACCTTATGAAACTGAACATTTGGGTAGATATTTGACATTTGTTTTTCTTCTTGGAAACTGATCCAAAATACAACGTTTGTTTGCTTTGTTATTTTAAAATCTTGGGAATCTTTATCTCAAGGGGGAACACTGCTGGTGTGATGGTGCTGACTCAGAGACTCAGCTGCACTTGAAGGATCTCAGGAACCCATCAGCTGAACTCCCTCAGCAAAGCAGGATCAGCACTGAACCCACACCAGGGAGCCCAGGGCTTGATCCAAGCAGGCCTGAAGGTGCACAGCTTCTCTGGGCAAAGCCTAATTAGGCTTGATTGTATTTAACAACTGAAATAAAAACTGCAGATTACATTTGGGAGCTTTGAATTCAAGACAGCATCACTGACAGAGTTCAGGTATGAGAGCATGGGGAAGACTGGAGAAGTACTACCCTTTTTGCTTTGTTTATGCCTCTAGTCTGTGTTGTTATTTAAATTCTAGGATATTTTAAACATTCAGTTGATATTTACTTAAATATAAGCATATATATGTATATTTAAATACATTCTCATGGATCATCCTTTCCCCATGCCTGGAAGTGTTCTAGGCCAGGTTGGATGGGGCCTGAGCCAACAACCTGGTCTAGTGGAAGGTGTCCTGGACCATGGCAGGGGTTGGAGTGAAATGAACTTCAGGGTTCCTTTCAACCCAAACCATTCTATGATTTTATGACAAATTTAACATGTGAAAAACACCATGGCTCCTTTACAAAGATATCTGGTTCAGTTTTTCTAAAGATATTATTCAAAACAATCTCTACTGTTATGGTGACTTTAACCACATGGTAGCTCATAAGTGAACACTGTGGAATGACTCTGCCTCAATTTCTCTTAAAAGTCCAAACCAAAATATTTTAAAAGATGACAACTTTAGTTTCTAGACTGTGCTTAAGCATTCTATTTCATATATCAGTATATCTGAAAAGATTCTTTAGCAAATGTTGTTATGGTAAAAAAAAACTCATCAACCAGAAACTCACTAAGTCATCCCTAGTTTGTAAATCTAATTCATAACACTGCAGCCAAAGAAAGATGTTAATTGCTATTGGTATAAAATTCATGACCACTGACAATATATACTATTTTGGCTGCAAGACTAAAATTCTGAATGTGTGATCAATGACAATTTTAAGATTAAGTGACCATTTGGGATTACATTCATCAATACTAATGGTATCTTATTCAAAAGTTTAATGAGAAAGCTATAATGCATATCACATTTCTCAGTAAGAGACATTATTATTGAATTTCAGAGAGAGGCTATTATGAAAAATGAAATAAAAGCAAAAAAAGCCCATTGTTTAAAATGGATTTTCTAAGTGCATTGAACACATGAACTGGACTGCAAGCCTTTGCTTAGAGGACTGTTCTTTAGGTAATTCCATCTTGTTTATTTGCAGTCCATATGAAAAGAGTGTGTCTTTAAGTCAGACCTGAAATTAGTCACTATAGGACATGAGGATATCTACATGAGATAAAACATACGTGGCATTTTCAGTAAAATGTTCTAACATAACGGGACAGTCAGACCCATGAAGTGATTTTGCTCCTCAGAATTCGTTTATTCACAGTATTTGATGTGAGCCAGCTCTTGTATTTGAGAAATCAATTTGAGTAGCAGCTGAAGTAGCAATGATTCATGCTCATGGTAAAACCTGTCAAAACTGAAAGACGGAGAAAATATTCTTTTAGTCCATATTCTTATGGTAGAAAGGAAGGGAATTATTATTTCTCAGGATCACAGAATATAGAATTGTTAAAAACAGGTGGGTGCACCAGTTAAGTCTTGTTTGTGGTGAAAACAGACAGATCTCAGTCCAAATTAAAGCTGTGTTCAGCTTTTCCAGCCTTTAACAGCTACTAATACAGTCCCCAATTAGGACTCCTTGCCCTGTTATTTATTCAGGCTTTCCTTGCTTGTCCTTTGTTTTATAAAAACAGCCTCTTGGTTTTTTTTTTTTTTTTTCCATTCAGCACTGTTGAGGAAGACTTATTATCACATATTTTGATAAAAATATCATTACTACCCCATCTTCTAAAACCCCCCAGACATTAAGATATCACTGTATATATATGGTTTTCAGTCATGCCCGATTTCCAGCACATAGAAGAGATAATTAAAAACACCAGAGAAAATCCCAACACCTTTCAAACACTGGGTTTTTCTGTCTGTGGGCTGTGACAGACAAACTCTTCACCTACAATGGACATTTTTGGGTCATTTCTGCACATTTTCCATGCACACAAGAGGGACAGGGAGGATGTGATAGTTGCCAGTTTCACAGCAGAAGGCAGAACTTATGCTTTATAGTATAAATTGTCCACAGATTAGGGGAACTGCTGGCTTAAATAGTGCAATATTGCCTGTTTCTATAGCATCAGCACAGTGGGACTCCAGTCCCCATGGATTATTATGGGATGTAGAAATACAACCACGTGAAAATCAGAGTTAAGACTGAGTTTCTAAGCTGCTGGATCTCAGAAACTCAGCTGGACACCACCTAGGTCCTCCTGAAATAACAGTATTCACACTTGATAGGAGTGACAATACTATTGAAAAGAAATACTTTTTCTGTCAATAAACATTTTGTTTGAAAAGCTAAATGCCTTCATTTTTACTGAACAACAGCAAAGAACAATCTTGTTTTTCAATACAGGCTTTGAACAAGAACCTGAAACATAAATTCTGATTTTTCAGCTCTGGAAACTCTGAATAAGGGAAAAAAGCCATCTTCTACCTCAATTAGAATTATTTATTTTGCTTGCTTCTAAAACCTGAGGTTGAGCAGCAATCCTGTAAGAATAAATAGAACAGAAAAACTCAGAAAGTTACTTGAAAAGCAGGAACACTGTGTCTCATGTGGTTTATTAAGAAAAGTTATCTATTTTTTTTAACTGCAACACTAGGCTGAACTTGCATATATGAATCAACACATCTCTAATGAAAAACAGGAAGTGGATGCATAAGGACTGGTATGTGACAAGTGGTAGTTACTAGATTTAAAGAAACAGTGGAAGCATCCCCATAGTACTCCAGTGTATCATCTTTTTAGTTCAATTGTTTTTTTTTTAGAAGAAGAAATTGTAAATTTTATGTAATTGTAATTTTATATAGTAACACCTGGACAGAGAGCATCCCCAACATCCCATCACAAATACACCAATGATTTTTACACAGTATTGCAGATATATGCAGGTCCTCTATGTATAACTCTGCTAATTCTAATAAGTGGCAAGGCAGCAACCTGTCTGATGGACTGAACATAAGCACTTAAAGGACTAGAACTCCACAGGAACGAAAGGTGAAGTCTGTTTTTCAGAAAAATACAAACAAATATCAAATACAAACAAATATTGTTGTTTTTTTTAAAAAAACAATACATGATTCTCACCATCAAATAGACTCTTTCCCCATCAGCCATTTATGGGGACTGGTGGCTACTATGTTTTACCACATAATTTAGATAAAATCTTGGACAGAAGTAGGACACTGTGTATTCACATGAATTCACACTCCTGAGGGATAATTCATTAAATTAATTTTGCCAGGTTTTACTACAAAGGACATAATCTCCTCAGGCAAAGACCTTGGTTTTTTACATCTTTAAAATACCTTGCTTGTCTGTGGAGCTCTATAAAGTAAAGTCAAATATATGAAAAAGAAGAGCAGTATGCCAACATAACCTACAGCCCTAGCTGTTATATTTCCAGACTCTGTCCATCTAAAACTTCAAGTCAAAGTAGAACAATAGCCTTGAAAAGGCAAAGATCTGAACAGTCCACTTCCACAAATTGCTCAATATCTGACCTTTTAAGCACCCAGTCTTGTCATACCTAAGAGAGGAATAAAATACATCACAAGAACTAGTTGCAAGAAATAAGCTCAGATTTTGGGGGTGGATCTCTCTTAAAAATCCCTTCTCATTTTTTTTTTCTTGCTGCCTTAAAGCTGGTAAAAATTGGTCTTTCGTGTTCTTGACAAGAGATAAAGATGAATGGGAAAGTCATGTCAGGATCAGACTTTTATTTACGATCTTGTAAGTTCAGGACTGTGCACATGCATGATTTGCTTCTGGACTTGTCTCAAAATGAACAAATGAGAGATGAAAGATTACCCTGAGGACCTGCAGAACTACACATAAAAAACAGCTTTATCTAAAGAAGCATACATTTCTGGAGGAAAAAGGTGATAGCATGAATTTTATATCAGATCTTTACTTCATAGATAGCGCTACATAAAATATTGTTGGTCAGATCGCTGCTGGTTTAAAAAGTCTTTTGTTATTCCTTTGTATGAAATAATCTTGTTGAGAAAATGCTGTTTCCATGTGCTAGGCAACAGATTTCATTTCATCTTTGTTATGTGTTTTTCCAACCCTTGGCTGGTACTGCAGATAATGCTCTTCACAGCCAGACTTCCACAAGCACAGGATAAACTATCTTGAAAACACCTGCACGTGTTAAAACCAGTGTTGTGATTAAAAATAAGACATGGTGCAAGGTACTTTCTTTACCTTTCAACTTTTTCAGAACAAAAAATCCACAAATTAATTTCACTGACAACTGAACATTTAGTTTCCACCTGCTTGGAAGATAATCTTCTATACAGAACACAAAATCGTAATTTAAGACTTCAGTGAGTTCTTCCCCCCATGCATTCTCCTAATTTGCAGACAAACTCCTGAAGATCCTTTCAGTGCACTTGAATAAGTCTGTATCAGAGGCAATCTCCAAAAGCTTGAGGAGAATGTCACTTGGTTGGCTTTCATTTGCTGTAGACCGCGGTCAGTACTCCCTGTCATAATCCTCTAAAAATAAAGATATTATAGCAACAAAGTGATGACAGGCATCAGCACACAGCAGAGAGTAACTTGAGGGCTCTTTGCTTCAAATGCTATGTTGGACTCTTGTCTTTAATACATTAAACTCTATCACATCTATCACTCTATCACACTTTTGAACTACTTCCTCTGGATGAATGCCATTTAGATCTAAAATTATTTCTCTCCTTCCTTTCTGAAGAGGATTGGGTCATTCTTCATCCTGATCTTACCATAAGAAGTGTTAAAATATATTTTTTTAAGTTAAATATATTGTTTTATTAAAATTCTCTATCTAAAAAACATTACGGTTTGAGGTCCTAATTCAGGAAAAGATTTCCTCTTCTAGGGAGTACAAATGCTCACTAAACTGGAGCTGAACTTTAATCTGGTTTGAGAACATTTCTGAACCAAGAGCTAAAAAAATTCCCACATAATTAATCTTGTACTGAAAACAGAAGATGATGCTTTATTAATAGAAAAGGGAATAAATCCGGAAAAAAAATCCTGAAGCTTGGCATTCAAAATGGCTTTTTGAGCAGAGAAAAAGGAAAGAACAGTTTGTTTGTAGGGAGAGGAAAAAAAAAAAATCACAAGGATTTCAACACATGAGGAAAGAGAGGAAATGATCTCATCTACTTCTCATTTGCTCTTCTGTGGCAAATTATGCTCTGGCAAGAGCACTGGGAGAACATGTCCATGATGTCTGAGCAAAAATCACTAATACCTGGAATAAAGCTTATTTTTGTTTCATGTGGAGTCCAGGGACAAGTTGCAACATTCTGCTGAGGGATGTGATACCAAGTTAACATCAAAGTTTCCCAATGGTAAAATAATTTCTTAGGACCTTAATTCTCACTCTTCTGCAAATTTACTGCCCCATTATTTACCATTAAACAAGAACAGAGTGTCTAATTTCCCTTTTCTTATCAAAACTATAAATCAGATTTTGGTAGTTGTAAATTATACCATCAGATGACTGAGAAAAGTTTAAAATACCATTTTAACACAGTCCTTATTGAAAGCAACATTGAAATAATCTTTCCTCTTGAAATCTCAACCAGCTTAGATATGCTGTCACCATCACATTCATTGCTCACACCTTGACAATCTTCAAAGGAAAATCAAAAAGATACAGCCCTGCAAAACCATCCCCTCTTTGCATACAATAGGTACAACGGTTTCCCTGGTGCTGTCTTCACACTGTCCCAGAAGAATCAGGATGGCCTGACATCCAGCAAGGATGTCTGAGCTCATTTCCCAAATTAGTTTCTATTTCTGATCTGCTGCCTTCCACAACGAGACTTTTTCAGTGACACTGACCAAATTACAGTGAGCTACAGACAGAAAGACCATGCACACTGCAGCTGAGCCATGGAAGCTTTGGGAAAGTCAGAAACCCTGGAGAATTGATGAAAAGCAATCCAGAAGTGTGGAGAGTGATGGAGTACTGCAGCAAAGAACACACAGAAAGGACTGCTAGGATCAGCACCACCCTGTGTCCCAACAGGAAACACCAGCCAGCCCCAGGGCTTGTGTTCTGCTGGGAGGGAGAAGGAGCGAGCCTGAAGTCCAGAAATCAGTGTACAACACCTCCAATTCCTTAGCAAAAGGATTTTCTCCATAATATTTTCATAGAGCTATACCAAACCAGCTGCTATGCCACATGAAATGGTTTTTGTCCTTGTATTAAGTGTAATTTAAATGATCCATTCAATTATTACTTTTGTGTTCAAAGATGGCTTATTTTCATGCAGATTTATGTTTCATTATGCATGGAGGATATTCTTAATTGTGCTGAAACAACTGCAAATTTAATTAAAGTTTGCCATTCCAAGCATAAAATAGATTAAAGAAAATGCTGACAACAGAAAAATAAATATTCGACTATTTAATTTAACTCAACATTTATTTTTAATCCAAACATCAAAATAACCTTATTTCTAATTACAATTTCATGACAAAATGTCTTGAAGAAGTATTTGTCTCTATTTCCCTCCAATCTGCTCAGCTGAAACACACTAGCTTACTTGCAAAACTGTTGATTAATAAATCTGTTCCAGCTGTATTACTGTATGTTACGAAGAACGCAGATTGATGTATGTAAACAACCATTATAATTTTAAAAACCCAAAGTCTTGCCAGTCTTCAAAAGCAGAAATCTCATCAAATACATTGCAGGACAATTATACACCTAATCTTAACAAAGAAGGAAAAATAAGGAGCACATATAGCTAGTAAGGTCCAGAGATCTGAGGCAATTCATAGCAGATGGAGAGATATTAAAAGTTACTTGTGGTTCCTAAAACTGGGTATTATTAGACTCAACCATGTGCTGTAATTTTGACAATAGGCAAATCCCCAGTTTCATAAAAAGTTACACTTAAAATCTGCCCTGGCTCTACTGAAACTAATTGGAAACTCTCCAATTAAGTTATGCTGCTTAGTATTGATTTTATAGTCAATAAATTTAATAATTTATAGTTATCATCTATGGGGAAAAAGAAAGGTAGACAGGCAAATTTCCTCTCATTCAGATGCAGTAAGTCTGGCTGACTGAGGAAAAGAAATAATTCCTAAACTGCAAGAATTATTAACACTAACTTAACCCTTGATGTGATTCAGAAGCATTAGTTAAGAAGAAATATATAGCCTTTCCAAGGCATTGCATGCATTTTTTCCAAACAGATAGAGGAAACAAAAGTGCTTTACCAGTCTAACAAATATCCCAGGAGTCAGAAAATTTAGAGAAAAAAACAAACAAACAAAAAACCAACTTTCCCCAGTTATTCACAATAAGATTTTTTTGCCATGTCTGAATAAATTGTCTGACACGATTTTTGGTGCTTCTTCCTTCCACCTTAAGCAACAGATTCAGGAGCTAAGGCATTATTTACATCTGAGTGACAACATCCAGCTATTAGGAGTTTTAGGACCACCACCAGCACTCGTAGAAGACACGACAATCACAGTATGTTTCTGGTTTGAAAGCCATGAGCTCAGCTGGAGCAGTCTAAGCAACACAAACCTCATCCAAAAGCACCCAGGATTACCACCACAAACTGCTTGCCAACCCCTGTTCATTTCTTATTTTAATTATGTCTTGTCAATACAACTGAGAAAAGAAAACCTCGAGACAGAAAATATAAATGCTGCAAACCTCTTTCCTTTATGTAACTTCACCGTGAAAGGACAGAAAAGTCTCTTTTTGCAACAAAACCAAGACTGAAATACAGAAAGAGGATTCTACTGCAAACTGATAGAATCAGCACACACCGAGAGCTCTCTGCATGTCAGTGGACCATCATGGAGCAGGGATTCATCCCTGGTGTTAACAAATTCAGATATAATAAAGTGTGACAGATACTTTCACGTTTTCCTTATTTATCTATATCAGCTATATATGTTAGTACCAAGAAAATCTCAAAGAAAAAAGACCCATCCAAAATCAAAAATTCAGTAGAACAAATGGGGAATTTAAGTCAGTATGAGGGGTTATTAAACTCTTTCATAAAATAAGAAGCAATCAAGAAGGGAAATAGCAAGAAGCAAGTGTTTTTCAGACAGGAATAAAATATGAGCCCTTCACCAAAAACACAGTGAACTGAACAACAACAGCTCTCTCAAGATATATATTGATATATGCATATATTAAGGAGAGCTTGATCTGGAATCCAGTAGAACTGGTAGATGAAAACCCTATTTGGATGTAATACCAAGTTAACAAATCACTTTATATCAACACTGTTAGAACAAACAAAACAACCCAAACTTGTTCAAATAACCACTGAGTTCATCAATCCAAAACTATTCCTTCATGAAGAGTAGTTCATATTTTAGTAGCACTTTTTATACAAGCACCAATATACACAGAGGAAATTCATAAAACATTGTTTTTTTGCTATCCTTTCAGCGTTTTGAGATTTATTTTAGAAAACTCTACATGGTATTATTGATCAAAACTCTTTTTGACAATGTAATAGCTTACAAAATCTCTAAATACTTTAAGAAACAACGAACACACTGCATTATACAGGCTTCCAGATTATCACACTTCAGACTCCTGAAGACAACAATAAAAATTCCATGACATGATTCAACCTAGACTTTTTTTTTTTTGTATGTGTAGTCCATAAGTGATCAGTGTAGCTGTTTAAAACAGAAAGAATACCGAAAGATAGAATTTCACATAAACAGGTAGTAACAGAGTAGTTTAAGGGTTAGAAAACCTCTGCTGCCAAAACCAGCATGGCACTTCAGAGGAGCCACAGCCAGTTACCTTCCTGAGAACCAGGCAATACCTCCACACACTTCTAAATACAGCCATCATGGAATCAGAAGGTTTTGTAAAGAGAAATCAAGAATACAAGTCATATTGAATCATGTGGAATTGCAAATGAAACATACACAACAACGAGGTTTTGGGAGTTTTGACTTAGAGGCTCTTTGATTATGAAGGGTTGGCTTACCTGTTTAACATCATATGCAAGAAGAACAAATTTTAAGTCTGGTGAAACAGAGTATCTTGATGCTTTGAAGGTTACCTGCAATGAAGTAACAGTAAAAGTGAGTTTGGAATAGGAAATTAGTAAGATCCCTTCTCCCAAATTTTCCTACATCTCATTTAAGAACTTCACATCCGTAAGACAGATTTGTTTTAGAAAACTGATGTAATTTTCACAAAAGAAGGACTCAATTTTCAGTCTAATTAGCTGGTATCAGTACAATGACAACAGAAGAATCTGGCTTCCACACTAAATACCAATTAAGAGGCTGATAAGTTTCTTGATCATCACTACAAGCACTAAGCTCAAGGATAACAACTATAACCAATTCATTCCCAGAGGAATGAACTCCAACTTTGGTTGGAGAGATTAAAAGGGAAATTCATCACTAGGTTGGCCTTAAAAGCAATATGCAAGACAAAGGATAGGTGTGCACTATGTCTCTACAGCTTTTCTTTTAACACCACATATACAAACATTTTGCAAAACAACTTGAACCAAAGCAAAAGTCTTTCTTAAAACAAAGAAAATTCCTAGCAGAGAGCAAAGTAAAACATAAGGGAGCATTATAAAATTAATAATTTTTTACATCCACTCAAGACTATGTGACACCCAGTCTTGAATTCGAGATTCAACATCAAGGAGTGATGTTGATGTCAGAAATAATTTAATTAATCTAATGCATGAGAAAGATAGAAACGTGCTTTAAAGGGCACTGAAAGAAATAAAATTAATCTCAAGACATCTATTTGCAGAATGAAAGGAAAAGGAAGAAATGAAAAATGCAGATAAGAATAGAAGAAAGTAGGACAGAAAAAAGATAACAGAACCACAAAGTCATAAAATGAAAACAAATAAAAAATATCTATGTAGAATAGGACCTATCCACTATTTTATTTCTTAAGCATCTTGTTCTGCTTAGCCTAATCCTACTGCTAAACTAATGAATTCAACAGGGGTTTAAAGCAGGAAGCCACAAACTATTAGATTCAGAGTAGTTAAGGAGCTATATCTGGGAAAAAAAAAAAGAAAGCTTCCAATAAACTGAAAAGATGCTATATTGTGATATATAGATTAAACTCAGGTTCCTAGGTAATATAGTTAGAATCAAGCTATCCAAAAGAATTAAAGGGAAACATATTTTTGAAGATAAACTGTTTGATTCAGCAGCATAACAGAATTAAAAGTCAGAAGATAAATCCACAGTCTTGAGAAAGAAGGAAGGAAAAAAGAAAAAAAAAAGACAATACCCCTTAAACCATCCCTCTGTATCTATAAAGCATCCAGAACAGATTTCTCCTGTGCCCAAATTTGCTTTTATGAGTTAATCATCTTTAAGCAGAGACTGAGTTAATGTTAATCTATGAGTAACATACACTTTACCTGGCATTTCACTGAAAATATTTTCAGATGTGAAATTTGTTTTCTTTCGAGCAGTTTATTAATTATTGCCCCACTACCTCAGCGTTCAGCATGATATAACCCAGGCAACTTTCCAAATTCATTCCCAGGGAGTGCAGCTCCTACCATTTCACATATTTAACAAAAATCTGCAGTCCCTGATTATGCCACCACAAAGGTAATGAGGCTCTTCCTGCAAACACCTGAGCAGCTCAGCTACAAGCTATTGGCAGTTACCAGCAAGAACTACTTGCATGTTCAAATAGAGTGTTGTGGATTTGGGATTTAAAGTCTTTTGAATCCCACTGACCTTGTTTATTCAGCTTGCAGTCACCTGCAAAATTGTGCTTGCCTGCAGACACACTGTACATTCAATGCCAAAAACTGTGTGGTAATGGGTTTGGGCAAAATAGTTTTCTTTTTGTTATGTCTGTTTCGGTATATGACCTCCACGCTATGTGTGTAATGGCATAATTCTTGGTAAAAGGAGTACAAAGCTGTTTCATACTTTTGAATGCTTCACCTCAGGAATAAGAAACTGAAAATTAGACCAGCAGAAATCATGTGCTCATTGCCAAAGCTGATAGCAATGCTGATTTCTTTAAATTATCATGAAAACATAATTAGCCCATTTATTTAAGTTCGATTTACAATCAAGCCTTTAATGAAATAGGTGTTTAATTCTAGCAGAAACGCAGAGAGATTTAAGTGACTTAAAGTGATTACAATTTCCTTAAAATTCTGGTTTTGGAAGGTTTTTTTTAGGTAAAGACAAGCACAATTTTGGCAATTAATTCAGAAACTGCCTACTCATATGCACAGAGAAAGCCTTTATACAGTAAGAACAGGAAATTAAATCACCTGGCTCATTCCTCCTGCCTTACATGGCAAGTAAACTCATGATCTGTGAGTCACTAAAACAAAAGACAAAATTCTCTATTTCCCCTACAACCATGTCTAAGGGATTTCATCAACCAACAGCTGCCTGACTCCATGGCTGAGGAGATTAGGTCAGCTGGTGAAGGGCTTAAAAAGAAGTTTCAGCCTCTGCTGTAGGAGAAGAGATGTATGCCCCACAAACTTCTGGGAGATTATCTACTGGGCCATTCCCTACAGGGGATTAGACATATTTATTCATTAAAAAGAAGTTTGTGAGGACTCTGACCCCAAGGGTTTATTCTCTTCTCAGGAGAACACATTTTTGAGTTTAAAGTGTTGGGGAAATACCACATTGGAAATACATGGGGAATTAAAATCCCCCAGGTGTCTTGTTATCCAAAATGTGGAGGATAGCTGTTCCACAGGTCTGCATATCCAAAATTTCTCAAGCTTCTTGCTTTGTCAGGAGCTATTCAGCCTTCATTAAGTAAGACAGACCTAAATGCTGCCCCGTGTGACTATAACCTTATGGGTTTGCTATGCTTTATCTCTAGAAAAATGGAATTTTGGATAAATAAGCTCTGAAATTGGGAGAAATTGAGCTTCCTAATTAGGCACGGTCCAGGGATGCAGAACAGGGCTGTTTTCCCTCTGCATCACTGCTCAGTATCAGCTAGTTAGGGACTGGGCTAGAACAACCCTGTGCACTCCATGCACACCCTAATCCCCTTCCAAACCCAACAGAGGCATGGCAGACCATAAGGGAAAAAGGAAGGGAATTTCCTTATATCCCTCTACCCCGCCCCATCAAGAGCTGAAATCCCTATGAAAGATATCAACTCTATGCAACCAGAAAACACTTGGACTGGAGAAATTGCTGTAATCTTTAAATTGGTTACAGTCCACACTATTGTATGGTTCTGAGACACAATAAATGTAGGGTTTTTTAACACTTGTGCAGTCTTCCCTGCTTAATTCACACACCTGCTATCCATTTTTCCTGTATTGCTGCATTTGACATAATTTCACTTTTTCAGACATAAATGATTCTTACACCTGATGTTTCATTCCTCACTCGACCAAATCCCCCACTGACTGTAAAATCAGGTCTAACCATATGAAACATTGTATTTCTAGGTTTCTTTGAAATAGTTCATGTGATAAGAGTTTTAATTCTTCTCCTGACAGTGATCCACGATGTGATGACCTCAGTGGTCTCACTGCCACCATAGATTGCAACAGTAAAAGCCAAATCCAGGCCAAAAGACAGAGAGATTTTGAGCAGGCTTTTGTCGTTCAGCTTTCCAGTTTTCTTCTCTCATCTACTTTTCAAGAATTCCTAAAATACAGTTTTGCATGGAAAAGGAGAATTGGCTTTTTCCACTTTTCCATATGGGTGATTAAAATGGAACATAGAATTCCAGTGAACAATATATTAAATTT
The DNA here is from genome assembly GCF_971803275.1 of Cyanistes caeruleus. Taxonomy (NCBI): domain Eukaryota; kingdom Metazoa; phylum Chordata; class Aves; order Passeriformes; family Paridae; genus Cyanistes; species Cyanistes caeruleus. Next base: position 33,674,519 of record NC_141707.1, read on the forward strand.
TGATTTCCAGTGTCAATATTTCTTTTTCTAACTTTACATGTGTGTTTTCCTGTCAACAGAAATACCTGTTATGATTGTGTTTAAGAGAAATTTTAGGCTTGGTTTAGGCTCTGCATCCTCAGCAAGGGCCTCTAGTATCAGCTCTTTCTATTTCTCCTGTTTTCTTAAACCCTAGTTCTGAGCTACTGATGTACTGGCAACTCTCTTCATCCTTCACATACTATAAACTGTTTGGTTTACTGATTTTGTGGATATTAACTACTATGACATTTAAATCAGTGCCTTATTCATAACCTTTCAAAAACATGGTATAGAGCAAACAGATGAAGTTATCTGTAATACAGTCTAGCCCAGAGTTCTAAAAATATTTTTGTAACATGTATAGTTTACAGTATTCTTTTTCCATAGTTTCAGTTGGATGGTTTTAAGTGAAACAATATATCACATTTAAAACTGATTTAAAGACATGTTCACTGTTGTGGAGTTTACTTATTTGTTTGGTTTGGGTTTTTTTTTTTCTTTTTGTTTTACACCTCCTGCTGTTTCAGTTTCTTTTGCTTCTATTTTCCCCACAAACTTTCATCTTCCACACTCCTGTTACTCCCCCTCTCCAGTTTTTCTCTAATGTTCCCTTAACACTCGTTTATGCTTTAGTTTTTATGTTGAATTTTTTAATTATTATTATTCATCCAGAATGAAATATTTTAAGACTTTCAGGAATGTTACTTTAGAGCTTGGTGGCAACACTACCACCCAAGAAATTATACATCTCTGTAGTACACATTTACACCTGTATGATCCGAAATTTAACTTAAAGGTGTAGCAGAATCAGTGGAATTCATCAGGTATGCGGCTCAACTTGGCCAAATGGCACAAAAGGAGTTGGGTAGGATGGAATTACAGGAGCTGCAGGAGGACAAGGCATTTGGCATGTCACAGTTCCCTTGGGAGACACCGGCAATCCAGGGAACAACGGGATTGTCCTTCACTGCCACTGCTGTGACCGCAAGGAGAAGATGGACCAAGAGAAAGCAGCAGAGTGGAGCCCAGCAGAAGAGCAAGCCTTGCAGCACTGCAAACAGAACCTCTGAGAAAGATGTTGTAATTTAAAAAATGTGCTATAATTGGAATGATGAAAAATTTGGGTTTCCAAGGTTACGTTTCTTAATGCGGCGCCTCTTGTGTCACCTGAGTATTTAATCTAGACCAAAAAATGCTGCAATTCCAGATGTTGGAACTGTTAACACTGAGGTTCTCTGTCCAGTTTAAAAGACAAATGTGCCCTAAAACATGATCTCAGCTGACTTCCATGCTATGGATGGGTGGTTCCCAAAAACAGGAACCGAATTCCCCAAACCCACCTGGAACTGCAGGACATAAAAACAGACAAGAACCAAGCAGGAGCCTTGCACCATGGCCTGGCTGATAGACAATAACCTCTAACCAGTCAATCACATAAGTTTTTCCCCTCACATTTCCCAGGAACATTGACATACTCAACCCTTAACTATATCAAGGAACAATCTTACCAGGAATTTTATTTAGAGAATATTTGTTAACATCTGGGTGCTATTATTTAAGGATGTTAAACAGAATTGCTGTAACCTGACAGTTTTGCATTTTTTATGGTGAAACCTGCTTCACTTGGACAAAAAACCAATGGCCACCACCAAACCAGTGACTGCAAACCCTTCCATCTGCCAAGCTTTCCCACCTCGATGCACAGTGGTGCACTGCAATAAACCCTTCCTCATATAATTCCCTCTACTGAAAAGGCTGTGCTGAGAGGGTTATTGGACACTTAGAGGACCATGGAGAGTAGAGAGAATGTTACAATATTCATAACCACCTATTTACAATGTGTGGGTCATTAAAATGTCCAGTGTTGTAACAACTGTTAATATTTATGTGGTTATATAATGTTATTTAATGTATTTACTATTATTCGCCCTTTCATTAATCTCTTATGCAAGGTTCTTAAAATATAAGCATGTAAACTACTCTTGCAATTAAATCTGCATTAATCAACAAAAGGAACTGTAATTGCATTATGATGCCGCACTGAGTTTCCTGTCAAAAGAGGAAGGGGGTGTGGTGGTGGGGAGCACAAAAAAAAACCCAAAAAAGTATCAAAAGGAAGAGAACAAGTAGGGCTGTTTATAAGCAACGTTCTGTAAAACACCACAAAGCAGTCCCTGCCAAAAGCTCTCTTGGATTGAAGCTCTCATTCTCTGCAGCCTCTTTTGGCTGCAAGGCCTCCACAGGGCTTTGACAGCTGGGCTGCCACAGCCTGACCGTGATCCCTGAGCCAAGACTGCTCCTGCTCTGTCACCCTTCTGACGCCAATAGCAGGCAGCAAGGTCCTTCCCTCTCCACCTTCGTGTACAGGATGGTCCACAGTGACACAACAGGCTCCAGGGTACACTCCTGACAAGCCTCTGCAAACACGTGTGCTTGCTGTGCACCACGATGCAGTTTCCCTTTGAGCTTGAAAAGAACTGTGGAAAGGCACAGAAATCAAGGGGCACAGCAAGTCAGGAATTAGTGGGTGTTAGAAGAGTCTGAAGTGTACAGCTGGGAGAAAGCTGTAGTAAATACAGGACCCTATTCTAGAGCTCACAAACTGAAAACAATTCCACTTGTATTGCCTGGTAGTGAAAATAAAACAGATACAAAATATATCACATCATCCATACTCAAACGACTGGAGGAGTCCCAGTAGACTCATTTCTGACAGAGGATCCTCTTTGTTCAGGTGTGTGCATGGTATCTGAATATATGCACCACAAGAGCAGTGAAACTGAGGGCTAACAAAAGTTTTACCATTTTCATAATTATTTCAGCTTTTTTAAGAGGGAGAAATGAAGGCAAAACTTCTGCAGGTGTCTTTCAGAGAATTCAATACATTTGGAAAGTTCCACACTAGAACACACAGTCCCCACACATACTTCCCATCCACTCTGTGCTTGCTTTTTCCATTTTGTTTTGCGTTTAAGGGTTGTAAAACAGACTTGAGAAGCTGAGCTAGAATATGGAACCAGATGGACAGCTTTCCCTGAGCTAAAGAATCCATGTGGTCCTCCATGCTCTCCTCTCCAGCTTGTGGCTGGGCTGTGTGTGAGCTGGTAACCTGCTCTTACTGACCTTATGGAACAGCTAATGGCAGAAGCATTAAATAAAATACTTACTAAATACTGAAATTTCTTAGCTAAATGTGGCATAATGCCACTGATTTTGGAAGTGTAAAGTGCAATAAAATATTGACAAATGCTGAAAAACTGGCAGGCTTGTCACTTAGGATCACGGTAATAGGCAGCCCAGATAGATGATAGAGAACATATTGTAATCATGTATTGAGGCAGCATCTCAAACACCAGGATGCCACACAGTGATTAATGTCTAGGGCTTTTTCTGGCTCCTCTTAATAGGAGACTTGCCCAACCTCCAGCTGTGAACATTTACATGCCGCTGGCTAAGGATATTAACTGTTTATTAGACAGCTGAAACAGGAGGCACTATATGGATACTTAAATAATAACACCCAGAGATGTTAACAAATGTTCTTTGTGCTTTGCAACCTACCCTTTTCACTTATGGCACTGTATTTATTACCTGTAACATTGCTTTGCTGATAGTTTAATTATATAAAGGCCAGAGTGTTTTACTAACTGATTAGAGAAAAGTATTCCATTCCAGAAGGACTGATGAAGTGCAAGAATTTCTTCTAAATACAACCTGATTATACTGGAAATAAGTACCTTAATTCAGGAACTTGGGATAGATACTTCCCCTGCGTAAAAGAAGTGGGCAGCATAGAATGACAAAACACTAGCCTTTCCTCTTTTCAGGTGCATGAATATTATTAATTGTATTTTTAAAGATTGGGGGATTTTGCTATCTTTATATATATGTTAACATAGAGGTTTGTTTAAAAACTGCAACCTGCCTTTTTGATGATACACCTACTTAGTGAGCACAGCAGACCCTCATTAGGGATATCTGGCTTCTACACAATAAGCAACACAAAGAAGGATAAAAGATGAGTACTTTGCAGGAGAGTGGCAGTCTCTAGGATGCAAAAGAAGAGCCAGTGATCTGTGCTCAATGGAAGATTGCTTCAGGGGTTGAGCAATGAGGGGAAAAAAAGAAAATCTCCTCTGAGCTGCTGATTCAAACATAGTCCAATCAGGGGTGACAAAGAGTCATTACTTGCCCCTTGCCTCTGCACAAGGAGTTTATCACAGCAGTTCAATTTTCCATGGACAATTATCAACATTACTAAGAAAACCCTGCCATTTCCATGGCTGCTTGAGCAAAGGCAAACAGGAGAGCAAATGCAGACTGAAATCAGACTAATAACTCCCATCAAAAGGTGACTAAAACCCTTTGATAGGGAAGAATGATGGAACTTGCATTGCCACTGCCTGTGTTGGATCTCTGCTGTATTTTTTATTAATCCAAGACGTGTCTGCAGAGTCATTAAACCACCACCATTCTAATTATGCACTGATGATTAAGCAGATGTGACACTGAACGAGGAAAATGTTTGATTAATGATCCAGGTGTCTAACTTTAGAAGATTACATTTAGCAGTGGAAATTTGGGGACAGTCAAGCTCAGAAGAATAGGACAGCTTTTGATTTCAGCCTGCCTCAGTAATGTTATCCTGTTAGAATTGCTGGCCACTGTGTCAGCAGACAGAACAGAACATTTCCCACTGTTCTCTTCCAAACATACACCAACAAACTTGCCGGGCCTTCTGCTGTTTTCAGCTTTTTCTTATACTTCCTCCATATGAATACTAATTGCTGGAATTTACTTTTTTTTTTTTAAGTATAACACTCTCAACTTTTGGCTACATAAAGAGAGGAGCTCTGCAGGAAAAAAATACACTTAGCTTTTTATTTTTTCCACCCATAATTGCTAAATGGCTGCTTGAATATTATCTGTTTTGCATCAGTTTCCCACATTTCTAATTAATATTCGGTATCTAGTATCTAGAGCTCACTAGGCTTATGTGAATTGAGGATAAATTAGTTCCATAAAAAGCCCAGAGAAGAACAACTTTGCAAACTGAGGCAGCACTCGCAGTGTGAAGCAGCCTGTCCTTCCCAACCCATCGTCATTTGGCAAGGCTGGTGTGGCATAATGGCCTGAAATAGCTCTATAGTCATGCTGGCACCACACTCTGCAGCACTTCAAGCCAAAAGTGCATGAATTCCTCTGTGAGGAGACTCAAGTCTTGTCATTAAAGTCACGTTTTACAGCCAGGGATGCCCAAGCAGCTGCTCGTGTTCGAGTTCTGCGCTGAAGGCCTTGCACAGGCCTGACCCAGGCCTAGCTGGCCAGGCAAGTGCTCACACATGCTCAAATAAATGGGGAACAGGGAAAATGCTTCTTAATGCTTTAGGGTTTGTACTTTACAGAAACTCACCTTTCCACCCCCTTTTAATTGTGTCTGGCAGCCTTTTTTGGGCTAAGAGGTACCCTGAGGCACATCCCAGCGTATGGAAGGATGCAGCTCACAAAAGGGGAATCGCACACGAACATTAAAATATAATTCTCTCCTGCATCCTCCTCCATCTTTACACTGACCTAGGAAATCAGCATTGAATTCTTCCTCCTGAAGTTCTACTCTCCTCTTTCTTGTTTGAGGAGTTAGAAGTAAAGGTCACCTGAGGCTTTATGCTTTGAAAAGAGGAATCTCTATCAGCAAAGGCCAGAAACAGACCAGGAATAAAATCAGCCTTTGCCAAAGAATGCTGATGAAAATGAATCATCCTTTTGAGTCTGCAGGTGTAAAAGATTTTATTAAATTAAAAGTACAGGGATTAACAATAACAGCCAGTGGTCTGTAGGAGTATTTATGAGGAAAGATTGGCAAGCCACACCATTGTGCTGCAAAACCCTGATAAACGAGAATTACAGGGTGAAATGTAAGTGGTATCCCTGAGAATAACAGCACCAAGCAAAGCAAAAGAAAATGCAGACTAAAGTATTAAAGTACTTCTTAGCAATTACTGCTAGTCAGAAACCATTCATGTATATAACCTTTACTGGTCAAGAGGAATAATCTTCAATCATCTGGTCTACCATTAAAACACAGAGAAACAGCTAAACCAGAGATTAACATTACATTTTTCTTTGCATTTCTTGTAAGTACTTCCCTTAAGGAAAATATTCCTATGAATCTTGAACAATTTCCCCCTTATCTAATAGTGAAAAACTCTCAATATTTAAGCAGCATTCCCACCTTTTATGAAATATTTTTTTCCTAACAGACATCAGGTAGATTCCCCATCACATACACCAAGCATGATCCATCCCTCAGATGGTCTGGACAAAGCACAGCCAAGAGCAAATCCTCCAGCATCTTGGTTATTTACACGTAGGTTGAATAAAACAACAAATAACTTCATTCAGAAAGAATTCACTGACAGAGGAATGAATTATATTTTTCATTTATATGTAATATAGTCTAGGTTATGAACATATCTACTCTAAATTTTATATATTGTACTTTCTCCTTCCTGTTACAAAAAAAAAAAATGCAAGCAGACTTCCACTGAAAAAGCAGATAATATATATTACTTACAAAAGTTGTGTTTTCCAGTAATAATGTAGTTGTATTTGTTTCTACGTTCAGTTCAACAACATGTCCATTCCTGGTTTTATAAACCACTGCTGTATCTGCAACAACAAAGAAATAAGCAGTTAGCAAGCACACTGAGAATTTAATACATCTGTAGAGAGAACCAGCATGTTAAATTAATTAGAGTATCCTTATTACAACACACAAAAACAAGACAGTTTTGTTGATTTGCCTTATGCACTTAAAAATTACCAGTTTATGCCATATAGCATGCTCGTCTCATTCAGTACATCTATGCTTTGGCCATATACCGAAGTAAAGTTCTGCAGAAAACCAAAAGATTTTGTTGGACATCCTATTCACATGTCATCTTAGAAGTGATTCCAACAAAACTTCCGTACTGGTCTGTATTTCTGGTGACTGGATGGACAAAGTTATGGTTATTTTAGGACAGTCCATATTCTGTGTGATTCATGATGGGCCGCAAAATACTGAACTTTCTTGTGAACTGAATGTTAGCAAAGGAGGCTTAAAGCTAAGTAGGTCCACCTGCAAAATGTTTAAAACACTATGGAATGAACAGTTGCAACATTTTCCTTTTTCCACTCACTTGATTTATCATTTCTTGTGAGAAAAATAATCCAACACACCTCAAGAAAAAAGAAAAGAAATCTGAAATTAACTGGGATTCATTCTATGAAAAATACTTTGTATTTGCTAATATCAAAACCTGCAAAATTACCAAGAAACACACAATTACTACATCAGTCTTGAGTAAAAAAGTTCCAAATTTTCCACTATTTGTAACAAAACTGAATAGATTAAACACTGATTCTCTCAGATTATTTAAGACCCATGTAAGAGGTTTATACTTAATTAAATGAAACAATTTTATTATAACAATGGAAAAAAAATAAGAAAAGTTCTAAATTAAGCCTAAAGGAAACACAAAAGAACTTCCCTGATCCTCACTAATGCCTGAGGTATTCATTACAGATCCCTGAATTTTATGAAGTGGGAAGTAAACATGACTGGAGAAAAAGGTTATGCGATCATAAAAAAAATGCTTCGCTTATTCAGAAAAATGTAGCTCTATTTTAATTGACTCCAGAGGAACTCCAGATATACAGCATTAGTGAATATCCTCTGGTATGTTCTGTAAAATTAATGAAGTCTCATTTGAAGAGCTCACTAAGCTATTTTAGGACCATGGCTGGGAAATGGGGTGGGATTGATGTAGTTTAGGACAGTATTATTAGAGCTGCTGTTTGGGAAGGCAAATCAGATTGTGAACTGTGGAATTAACAGCAGCTCCTTTTAAAGAGGAAGTATTTCAACTATTCATTTTGAATAAAAAGGAGCAGCACTTCATAGACAGTTATTTGGTTTCAGGTTACCAATTACAGAACACGGTAGTTTCTGCAGCTTCCTTTAGGCTATTTTGCATGTATTCTTTTAGGAACCCCAGCACTGGAAATCTCCAATGACACTGGATCACAGTGCTGAGTATTATAGAAAAATAAAGTTGTCTGGCTAAAGAGCTGTCCCTAATTATGATTTAACCACATTGTGAGAAACAGCATAAATATCCCAGAGACACTGAAGAGGAGTGCTCCAAACCATGCATTTCGAACCCACACGTGACACTAATGTGCTGCCCAAATCCAAACGAGTACAGAATGTTACTTCATCTCATTTATCTACTCCCCTACATGTCATTTGCCAACAGGATTTATAGCACTGTGCCTCATTAACCAATCCTACCAAAATCAATTCACTCAAAAAAAGAACTTTCCCTTAAAATTCCTAAAAGAACCAGAAATAAAATACACAGTCCTAAGGCTCTTCTTGCAAGTCCTTCACAAGATGTGAAACAACATTTAAAATGGTAAATACTGTGAGAGACATAAATGAAAGCCTTTTTTTCTAAAGTTAAATCAATCAAAACAGAAAAATGAGTCAGACCTCTTGAAAAGCCAGATTTTTCTGGACAGTAATTATACCTCTCTGTGAACTTGGATTCAGTAGTTAACTCCTGAAGTGGATAAATCAAATCAATACTTGCAAAATGTATGGAGATTTGCAGGTAAAAGATTATATCAAAATCCCATGTAAACACACAGCTTCAAAAGTAATTAATATGGAAATCCCATTCCAATATTTTTCAGGTTGTATAATGTGATAGCTGATTGTCACCGCATGATGATGTTTTTTTTCATTGATAGCTCAAATGTTAACTAAGAGCCATGAACATACATAATAAAAACTTTTTTTTAAGTTTTTGCTACCTAGAGTCAGAAATTCTACAAAACAATGCCGAGTCCTTAGCCTCATCCATTTGCACAGCTGATGGATTTGTTTTATTATCTTGGTGCCTTCACCACAAGGAGGTTCAGGGACCTCTGACACTTCACAAAGACATTCAGAGAAGTAGAGTTCTTACTTCAAAGAAATTCTCATTTAATTTGAAACAAACAGTAGTATCATGTGGAAAGCTCTCAGCTGGGCACAAATAGCCGCCCTGAAGAGCCATATTATTGATTTGAGGACACCACTAGAATAAAAAGCATTCTGTGTTAAGCAGAGGAGAATGTGAGGAAGCCTCTGTAAAGATGTGTTATCAAGTCACCAGCCCTGGCTGATGCACACAAAAACAGTCTCAAAAACAACTGATTGAAATTTCCTAATTATAATAGTTCTCAAATTTCTGAAAGGTTTGGAAACTCCAGAGCTTTGAATAACTCATTAGTTTATTCTGTTTTACTAAAACATGAAGACAGGCAGCCAAGGGTCTGTACTTAAGTTATCCTGACATCAGTACCAGATCAAATAATGGCATGATAAAACCAGGATTCTTCCCACAAAAACAGTGGCTGGCAATATAATTAACACCTAATAGCACTTTACAGAACATAGATCTTGGTAAAAAAATTGAGGGTGTTGTATTTGATAGAGGCAACCCTGCTGAAATAGTGTATTGGGTTTTTGTCCAAGTTATTTGATTTATTTTATGACATCCAAAGCTTACATTAAAAAGAATTAATGGTAAACACATTAGAAGGATTAAAATGAGTATCACTAAGAAAAATAAAGAGGCAGACAGGGTTATTATACACAACTATCTTCAGGAAGAATTGATTCCATCTTGATTTTTGACGTTATTCCTAAGGCTAACTGAGAAGGAGGGTGCCTAGTGGACACACACATCTCCAGGACAGCTTGTTCAACTTATCTGGCTTTCACAAAGAATGCAACATTAAATAAAATATTACATGAAAAAAACGCTCAAAAATTCTGGGATTGTCACAGCAGAATAAATTCAAGTTAGTCAGCAACATCCTCTTATGGAATTGCACTTGCTGCAGAACCAACAGTAATTTATTTTATCATTGAGAGGCTAAATGTCCAAATTCTTATGCTATTGTATGTTTTTAAAAATAAATATTTTCATCATCTGCCCTATCTCTAGGCAAAGAATACATGTTCTTCTGAAATGATTAATCCATACATTTTAAATCACAGTTTGGATGTATATATGAATAATAGAAATATAGCCCTCAGTGACAGCACCATTACATAAATACAGCACCATAATAATCTCAAGTATTTCTTTTTAAATAACAGAAGCATTTCTTATAAATAGCTTCACTAAGACTATTGCTTCTGCTTTAGGTTCAACACTGCTAAGGGTTTTGTTTAAGAACAGGGTATGAGTTGGCAGGAAATGCAGCTCTATGCTGTGCCTGGAGTAACATAAATTGTTCCAGGGAATGTCAAAGTACAGGCAAACTATCAAAAAATGAAAATAAATCAATGCAAAGCCTTTCCTACTTGACAAGAAGCTTGACCCCCATCAATTTTGCAATAATTTCTTTACCTCCATTTATTGAATTTAACCCCATTTATTGAACTGACAACATACTGCCATTTCCTAAATGCTGCAGAATTCTTTTGTAGCACTCAGTTACACATGGTATGTTCACATGAACCAAAAAAAACCAAAAAACCAGGCCTTGTAAATTCTAATGAAAAATCCTGTATTGTTTAGCAGGAAAATGTACTAACTTCTATCCTTAAATACATCCCCATCACTGCAAATCAATCCCCAGATTGTTCTAATGCAAGAATTTGGCCCTGGGTCTATATGGCTTTTCATGATTTAGCTTTCTGATGGCAGGACACTGAGTGGTGGTGGTGGTTTATTTGAAGAGTATAAACTCTGGTTTCACATGTCACTGAAATTAAGCAACCCATCTTGCTATTTAAATTACACAGACTGAGTTGAAAGGACACACTGCCACATACTTTCAAGTCTTTTGAATTTTAGTCCAGCGTTCTATTCACTTTCACATCCATTTATCAGTTTATTGGTGGTATTTTCATCTTTAGACCTGTATGTGCCACAGAAAGCTCCAGGCTGCTTCTCACGTTTGTTCTTTTTCTCCCATGGAGCAACAGAATCAACAGCACTTCGAGTGTAAAAAAAACCTCATTCTTACTAAATTCACAGTACAGTTAATGTACATTTTGCTTGCCAAACAAAAGTTGTTTGGCAAAATATTTCCTAGATTTTTATTACTTGTTGATAATAAGGCTTATTTCATGGTAACTCTTGAGAGAAATTTGCGTGGACTGATCAATTTCAAGGGATACAAGCCAAGACCAACTTGCTATAACCTGGCTCAAAAGCGGTTTAGAATTTACTAATACTGATATTGAATAGTTCAATGAAAAAACTGATTTATAAAGAAGGATAAGCAGACTGCTAATTGCTGGTTATTTGCACAGAGCACTGTAAATCTTAGCCCAAGCTAATTGCCCAAAGGAGATCAGCACTTAGGCAGTTTTGTGCATAGAAACTGTTTGGTATTAAGGCAATTTATCAAAAAGTCTTGAGAGAGCAAGTAATGTCTAAAAAGCGAAGGAAAGAGAAGGAAATAATTCAGGCAATGCTGAAAATCTATTCCATAGTATCTAGAATAAGGAGGCCTCAGGGTAGTCTTCTGAAATTGCTGACAGTGTTAACCTGGAGATGGTTAATGCTTGTTTTCCCACTGAAAATATTCACTAAGTTTTGGTTTGTTTAGCTAAAATTCTGCTTTGCAGCACAAACAGCAGCATTAGCAAGTTAGAGTTCTCCTCTTCTTTATATATTATGTTTTTTCAAAAGCAAACATGCAAGAAGGTTGATACCTTGCAGTCAGCACATATGTCCATCAGCCTTTGCTGTACACAGTATTATTAGAACTGCAGATGGCTTTTCATCAGATTGATTATAGAAAATGTCATGCTAATTAAAATAGGGAATGCTTCCTGATTTAATAAACAGGGGGTGTTAGACAATTCTTTGTCTAATGAAGTGTTTACTAATTAATTAAATAGTCATTTACAAAGATATTAGAGATACAGACCAAATTTCAATATGTTAGTAACATCACGTGTCAGCTGAGCAAGATTTCCACTGCTCTTCTAAGTTTCAGCTGTCATTAGTAGTGCTCTCAAGACAAAACTTATTCTGCACTACTTTTATAATGCAATGTACTCTTGGAATGTACTCCTCCAGACAATCATTTAGTATATGGAAGATTTCCTATTCAAAATGGCTTGCAAATTTATACACACTGGTAATTCCTGCTCTTTCTGATCCCTACTTCCTTCTCCCATCTATGCCCACTGCAAACAAACCAAAACCCAGATGGAGACCTTACGGTGCAGAAGCTACAGGAATGGAGGTGGCAGAGTGAGAGTAGCACCCTGCCAGGCACAAACAAATGAGCTCTGCTCTTCCTACCTTCTTGAACTTCAGAATGAAGTGGCCAGCCATGGATTGACCTAGAAAATTCAAATTTCCATCCATACTCAGTGTATCTTCCTCTTTTCCTAATCTGGTCATTGGTTTGCAGAGCAAGTCAGGATCAACTCATGTTGATTTTCAGTGGTCCCAGTTACTTTAGCATATCGATGTATGAAAATCTTCAACTCTGCTCAACAGCCAATATTCATTTATGAAATTGATTTCTTTCCTGTCATGTAACTGCACAGCACCATGTCTCAGTATCACACTATCCCCATGCCCACTTCAGACAGAGCAGGGGGACCAGACAGCTCCTGAGTATTAACAAATCCACTGGGAGAATGATTTACAAGTAAAAAAAGGAAGAGGAAAAAAAACCCAATAAATCAACCCAACAGTGAAATATACAGTGCAATAGGGAGGACAGTGACCAGCAGCCACAGGTCATAATGTCTGTGACAAGCCCAGCTGGAAGAACATCACTGTCTGCTGCCTAAGTCACTGCTAGACATGTTGGAAAGATGGAAACACAAGGGAATTACTTCACAACAACAACAAAAGATAGAGGCAGACAAACTGAAATGCAGGTGACCACAGAGAAGGCAGCTGAATAAAGCTGCAGCGACTGTCCTGGGGCTCCACCCAGACACGCTGTGCAGTCCAGGTGTACTGTCAGCTCAGTTTTCACAGCAAAATAAAACCATATTTTCCTCTACTGTGCATTGACAGGGTACTGGAAAGCTGTTCTAATTTAGAAATTTCCAAGTTTCCCCTAGAAGTTTATCAAATCACTCGTAACTTAAATTGTAACTGTTTGAGGGCTTTGGTCCTGCTATGTGTGGCATAGAGCAGCAACAGCTTGTTGAAGCTATTTCTTCTCCAGTCCTTCTGGATGAACAAATTGCCATGAAGTTCTCTTCTGCTCCCCTGGTACTCTGCTTGGGAGCGAGCACAGCACCTTTACATGCATCTGCTCACTCAAAACTTCTCAAATCAAGGCTGCCCCAGCAGGGTCTGTCTCATTTTCTGTTTCAAGAGCACGCTCAGAATAACACAGCTACATCTGAGCTTCAGCTTTCCAAAACCATAATCTGCAAGCAAGATGTTGATGTCATTTAAGGAGTTTTCTAACAATCAGAAAAAGCTGAAAGAAAATAAGAGTTGTGCCATAATTATTCTCCTATAAGAAGAATTAAGTCTCCCTCATTTTAGAACACAAGTGGTCAAAGCACTACAAAGTAAATTAACAAAAATAAATAAAAATGCAAAGATCTAAGTGTAACGGATCTAGTGTAAATGGGAGGCAGTTATCTAACCCAAAGAGCAATGAGTTGATGGAATAAAGCACAAAATGTGACTGTTTCTGTCATTCCTCCCCATGCTTTCCCCATCCCACTTATTCATAATGCAGAAATCTCCATCTGTATTTCTGTCATTACTTGGAGGAAAATGTCAGGGATATACATTCCCCCCCTTAGAGCAAAGCACTAAACATGATTTCATTGTGTTAAAAGCTAGGATAATAGACTTCAGTCTATTAGTCCATTCCAATTTGTTTGAAATGCAATTAACAGTAAATCAGCACCAAAAGAAAGGGAGGGGGAGCTGGCTGTATTCATGACAGAACCTTCCTTCTAGGCCACATCACTGCTCGAGTGCCACACAACTTTGGGTACCTACACATTTCTTTAGCCATTCTCTATGTTTAAAAAAGAGACAGAGAGAGCTTTCAAATAAAACAAAATGCTAAAAAGTGCTAAAGATGATGAGTGGTGAAACTACTAACAAAATTTTGGTTTTCTCAGCCCACATTACACAGTGATGGTGAAACATCCAACATTGTTATTTTGCCAGCTCAAAAATTCTGACAAATCTCTCAGTTTTCCCAACTACTTGGAAAGGTTTTTGCTGTCCTGCATTGCACTAAGGACCATTGCTGAGCCAGCTTGGCAATGGACTCAGACAGCTGTTGTCCAAATAGCGTACATGTCCCTGGACTACTGAGAAAATTAGGGAACAAATTCTCCGTTTCGGTCACACATCCTATTCCAGCCTCTTCCCCAGAGGGATAATAAAGTACCACAATAGAGCAGCACTTCTCTGGCAGCCTTGGGAGTTGACCTTTCTGCTGAGCCAAGCCAGATGGAACACGGACAGCCCCACTCTGGAGCCGGCAGCGTGGCCCGGGCCAGGTTTCACACAGACTGCTGAATTGGCAAGGCTACACTCTGGAGAAGACACTGATTTCAATGAAGGGAGATTTATATGCTTCTCTACTCCTATATAATTGCAAATCTGAAATAAAACTGAGTGTTTTAGTTTGCAATAGGAATGTGAACTCCCTTCCAAACAATCACTCCTGAGGGCTCACCCCTACCTCTGCGGTGCTCCAGATGCAACTGGTGTTTCCTAGAAAAGCCCAGCAAGTGAGATAATTAAAATTCAGTGGCTATGTACATATCCCAGTAAAAGGCCAGTCTCTGGAGCAGCCCTAGGGCTGCAGTTTTCTCACTTCTTTTTGTCCCCTTGAGAGCATCTCAGCAAGCTGATGCAGGCAGAGCTGGTGGCTCAGTGCCCAGCCCCACGCTCGGGCAGTGAAAACATCACAGCTACGATATCCACGTGGCCCTAGGGCTGTCCTTAACAAGCTCTGTAACCCAGCTCCTGGGAGTCTGGCACACTCAGCACATCCAAGGCAAACAAGGTCATGGAGTAGGACTTCCAGGTGTACACTGACAATGCTGAATGTTTTGTTTTATTTTATACAACTGAAAAACAAAGTATTTTATTATAAAAGTAAACAAAAATAGACAACTTTCTGCTCAAAATCATTTAACTTGCTTCTTCCAAATCTCATTCTGATTTATGAGAACAAAATGTTGATTAAATGAAGATCATTAACTCAGAAGAATTATCATGCACCCAGTAATATATAAATCACAGCAAGGCACTGTTTTGCAATTTTATTTGTATCTTTTTATGAACCTTAAATACTTGTCTACATTAAATTATTTCTACTGATCAGTCATCTGTACTTTGAATAGAAATTACAGATTCAACAGCCACATGTGCCATTAAGAGTTTTTGCCCAGAAATATTAAATCATGTGTATCTAAATTTGACTCACAAAATGAAAGCAATTTAGGTGTTTTTTTCACGTGTGTTCATCACTTACCATACTACTGAAGTTCTTGGGAAATAACCATGCCAGGTAATTGGAAAATTAAATGGTGAGTTTATAGGTATCTAATTAGCATAGATATGGAAACACAGATTTGGCAGCAGCATTTGAAAACACTGGCAGAATTTCCTTTGGCATTCATTCATTTTGGATGCCATTGTTTTGTCTGTACATGTAATTCCAGTGTTCTGCTGGAGTGTGGGGAATTGGACAGGCGGTGCCAGGGACTGCAGGATCACCAGGACAGTGCGTGGATTGACCCAACAGGTCCTGTCCTGCCTGGCACACTCTGGGGAAGTGTGAGACCAGGAAATGGATCTGGAGAGCAAATGACCTAGGAAAGTATCTTATCCTCAGGATTCAAACAGAAAACTCAGGTGTAAGCTCAAACTCACACAGACCAGCTTTCTGATCAAAACACATCAGCATTAAGCCTGTCATATTGGCCTGGAAAGGATTCTGATTGCATTTGGGAGCGCTCGCCAACAGATTGTATTTGGCTCAGAGATGAAGTCTCGGTTCCAAACGGAAAGAGACACAAGCAATTAAATCTCTATCTTAACATTATCATCATGTGCTTCACTGTGCTTCTTTCAAAATTACAAAGGTGACACACTGGTAAGGGATATTCTGTGTAGCTTATCTCTACAATTCATTTAAAATAAAATGTAGCTGAACAGGAATATTACAAGAAGAAGAAAATGAAGGAGAGGTTGAACAATGGTATTCTTGGCAAACCACCAACTGTTCTTTACCAGCATGAACATTTAGTGGCACTTTGACAGTGTTCCCAACAAATGGAGGAGCACAGGCCCTCCTCCAGGTGCTACCTGCAAGTGAAACAGTAGACCTGTTCTCCATGCTTTAGTCATACATGAGTTTCAAAGAATAAATATTTAAATTATGCTTCCAAATTTATCCTAATAATTATTCCTTGGAATTACACCTCTTACCTGCTTCTTATCACAGAACTTAAGCAATTCAGCTTTTATTTTCCATCTGAATTAAGCTCCCCTTTCAGATTTACATTATTCATTTTATTAGGTTCTGGTTTTCCCTAAGTAAAAGTGTCATTTTTTTCACTGAAACACTAACTTCATTAGTAAGTCCATACTTGCTCAATAAATGCTTTAGACATATGGAAAATATTCTGTTCAAAGTTTAATGCACCTGTCTGGATTTTTTTTTTTTTTTTTTTTTTTTTTTTTTTTTTTTTTGTACCATAAAAAAGGAGGAAGGTATCTGTAAGGACTTAATAGAGTGCCATAGCTGAAAAATATATACCACAATTGCTCATAATTAGCAGTTATTAAATGGATCTACAATAAGCACCATCATGTTATCAGGAAAGCCTGAATAGGGAGATTCTTGCATTTTTTCCTCTACTCCATTACCAAGGATATAAGGGCATGCAAGAAGGGCTGCTCCAAATACATTAGCAGGAACAAAATTTGTTCTGGTGTAACTTTGTCTTTGGCAGAACGTCCATATTTTCACGCCTAAACATTTTGCTCTGGAAGAATATAAAATATCTCTCTAAATGAGGGATTTTAAATTTGTTTACACTTACTCATTTTTATCATCTTCAGTAAACATTTTCCTGATGGTGAAATTGTCAAACAGATTTTGTTATTTTCATTTTTCATGCAATGAAGAAAACCCAAACACTTCATGCACCTAATTGAAACACAGACAGAAATGCTCCCGTATTTCCCAACTGCAGATCACTTTCAGTAGCCCCAAAGACAAACTTATTCTAGTTTACAGGTTGAAATTTAAGTCACTACAGAAAAGCCACTTAGCAGTCCAACACACTCATATGAAGTATATTTATTCGATATTGTCTTCCAAATGATATATTCCAAGTACATAAAGGCTGGACCATCGGAACTGATGGAAACAGACTAAATTGCACTCATTTTATGCAGCAGATTCAAAGATTTCAGGGCCAAAAGAGCTCATTATGCACTTCTGTCCTGAATTCTTTCAGAGCCAAGATTACAGGATTTTGACCTGCAATTCTGGCACCAGGCCTGTAATTTCCTGTTGGGTTTTCCTTTATAAAGAGCATGCAGGCTTGCTTTAAACACTTCAGTGCAGAATCCACTATAGCTCTTGATATAATACTGTGAGCTGACAAACGAAAAAAACAAATCCTGGTAGGATGCCATTAACACCTTACTTAAAGACCTTTCACTGTAATAACGCCTGGGGGGAATTAGCAATAAAAGAAATCTATTTAATTTTACAGTGTAATGCGAAGCCCACTAAGGAGATGCCAGAAATTGGAGCCTATTCTGCTCTGTTCCGTAGAGTGCCCACGTCAACTGTCTGAATCCAGTTTATGCCACTAAAACAATTCACTGTTAGGGTAGAAACACAGCAAACACAAAAAAATGTGTTACAGCAATGTATCCAAAGACCAACTACTCAATTTCTATTACATAATTTAATTAAGATGTGCATATAAATTTCTATACTCCATATAAAATCACGCATATTCAATCTGCACAGAGCACAAACATTCCTTTTTCTGCTGTGGCGTTTTCCCTAAACATGAAACCCAACAGGCAGTGACAGCATTACTTCCTCTCTAACACTTTCATTTTAGACAAAAAAACAGCAGCATTGTATCAGCTTTCAGCACACAGCCCTGAACAGCAAACAGGTAATCCACCTTTTTTCTCCAAGGAAAGAACCCAGAACTGGAGCTTCCCAGGAAGGAAACGACTTCCTAGGAATAAAATAGCTACTACATTCGAGGATAGATGTCTTGTTTCAAGCAGATGCCAAGACCCCTTGGCCTGAAACCAAGGACTCCAAGAAAGACTTTTCACATTCCTTACTCAGCAGCAAGGCAGAGGAAGAAAAGCTTCCAAGCTCCCTGGAGTGAAATATCAGCACTGTGAGTCTGTACTCAGTGATTAGGACATGCTTGGCATGTTTGCTTTTGGGGGATGAGAAGAGAGGAGAGAGAAGTGCTTTAATTCTCACTTAAAAAATAAATAAATTTTAAAAAATAGAGTAACTCTTGGCAAGAGCAGGTTACTTATTCTATACAGAAAGGAAAGCAGCTGGGAGAAAACTAACTTTCAAAATATTTGAAACTCATCACTGACAAAGTTTGGCACAGCTTGGATCTGGCACTTGCTTCAGGACTTAATCACTGTTCTCTTTAGGAGAAATATCAGGAGTATACAACATATAAAGCAAAGAAAAATATATTCATTTTCAGTAAATAAGCAATACCTACAGGAGTACCTATGAAATATAATTTTATTTTCAGCTATGAAAAGACAAAAAACTGTCACTCATGCTTCTGCAGTCTTATAGCAAGTTAAACACTCTTCTTCTGAAACACCACAAGGCAACAGAAATAAAGCATAATGTAATAAACAATCTGCATCCCATTTTTTTTTCTAACCTGCTAGCTTTTTAAGACAAAAAGCCTTTGAAATCCTTCAGCACTGAGTTATTTTCAAGTTCTGGGTTTCTAGGTGTCACTTCTAATTTGTATCTGAGATTTTATTGCATTTATTTTTCACTTGTAAAACAGACACTTGAGGGGGGATAAACAATCCAAT
Source organism: Cyanistes caeruleus (assembly GCF_971803275.1). Taxonomy (NCBI): domain Eukaryota; kingdom Metazoa; phylum Chordata; class Aves; order Passeriformes; family Paridae; genus Cyanistes; species Cyanistes caeruleus. Next base: position 33,693,670 of record NC_141707.1, read on the forward strand.
GCTAACACACCTTAACACAGTTAAAAGCTAAAGTGATGTGGCATCTAACTCTATACAACATTTGTTTTTACATATTTCATAAGACAACGTTCATACATCAATTATAAATACAATAAAAAAGTTAACAAATTGTAAATATTAGCTACATTGAGTAGACCACATCAGAATTTCTTAAACACTTATATAATATCTCATCCTTTTTAAGAGCATAGTAATCCTGTTGTGAAGTTCTACCACCTGTCTGATAAGTGTTCATACACTAGATTATTCAAGATGTCCAGTTAAAATCAATTGTGTTATATAATGTGATTATTCATCACACACCAAGAGAATAGTATCAATTCCAGAATTTCACACACAGCTTATTTAAAAAAAAGAATACAGTTCATATAGCAAAAATGTGAAGTCAACGCTTCTAAGTAACAATCAACAAATGCAGTTCCTACTAAAATCCTGAGTTTCATGCAAAATAAGAAGAGGAGAGGGTGATATCCAGCACTGTGAGACTGAGCAGCAGCTGAGACGTGTGGCTGAGCAGATGCACAGAGGAGAAGGATGAGAATAATGTGCCTGGGAAGGGCTCATGTCTCAGACCAGATCTGAACCTGCTCCCCTGGCACAGCATCAATCACTTAATCTAGATCATGAATTCAGTCAGATTTACTTATGCACCAGAGATGCTGGTCAAACTAATACTAAATAATCAATATAATTGACAATATGTATCGGCAAGTGCAAAACTAGTGACTTTTTTCCCCTTTAAATGGGTTTTTCTTCCATAATTATACTTTAATGAATGCTTTTCGTAAATGTCAAATGAAACATTTGAATAGTAAGACAGTTTAGAGAAAATGTTAAAATATTTTAAAGCTTAATACATTGAGTCAACTTCTGACTGATAAGTCACAGAAGCAAAACCCCCAGAGCAAACCCCAACAGCGACAAGGGCACTGCTTTCTACATCACTTACACTGTCTCACATCCAGAGTGTTCTGCCTGTCACACAGAGCAGCTTCAGCTATAAAAGCATCCTGCCTAGCTTTGTATCCTTTGAGTTCAAAAAGATTTTGAGCAGCTTGAGCACAGAACCAGTCTATAATACTTTATCCTGGGATTGCTCATGGTGCCACTGGCAGTGATGGAAGGGCATTCTGATGACTTCATTAGATGGCAGCAAAAATTGTGGTGGCCAGGAGAATTCCAACCAGTCATATTTTCCATTTGGACAGCAAATCAAATGGACAGTATTTCTAGTTCAGTTATTATGATAGGTTTATTTATGCTCCTGCATCCTTCCATTGGTAACATACTGATACAAAGGTTGAACTGATGCATGCAGAACACCTGAACTCAGAGAGCCAGCTGGGAGAGTCATTCCTGCCCAGGAAAGAGACACTAGAAAAGGGATTCTGCATTATATTTCATGGGAGAAATTGTTTTCAAGTCTAGAAGAATGCATAGAAAGTTTCTAGTTTTCCTTCTGCATTTCTGCAGTAAGAGATGCCTTTCCAATAGCCCTGAGTTGCATCACCCAGAAATATAAAGCATTTATTATTTATGAGTCTAACCCTTGGATTACTACTTTTTTTTTTTTTTTTTTTTTTTTTTTTTTAATTCATTTGGGTTTTTTTCACCAAGCTGAATTCTATTTACATCCAATTTTCTCCAGCTGAACTGAAGGCTGGAAGATAAATGGGTTACACTTATGGGGTTGGTTACCTGATGACTGTTCTAGAGCAACTCAAACAGCCAGAGACCAGAAACGATGACACTGAAGAGTAAAGGGACTGTTAAAGTCACCAAATCTGACCTCTTGCACATCATATTGGAAAACTAAGCTATCAAAAAGCCATAAATTCTTCTGAAAGGCAGCAACAAGAAGACATAAATATGCCAAACAGAGCATAACTTAAAAGAACATGTTTAACAGCAATAAAGGTGTACATGAGTCTATACCCCAGTACCTCATTAATACTTTGAAGATATTTGTAGATTCAATTTTTCTTTAAAGAAGATTGTCTGAACTCATTAAACATGACACAAGAACCGATAAATAAAAATTTTAATTAAGGTTTGATAGATATAGTAATAAAGCAAGAATCTAAGTTTTTATATTCTCCCTAAAGCTTATAGCTAGAAGAAATGAATGAATCAAATGAAAAAAAAAGAATAAATAAACCAAACAAAAAACAATACAACAAACAAAAAAAAATCCACTTTTTGATATTCCACATTCAAGCAAAGAATCAGCAGCTGTTATCAGTCATATTATACAACCATGAGATAGGAGAAGAAGAAAAGAAGATGCCCTTACAGAGAAGGACACTCAGTGCACAAAATGTGTTTCCAAATGTTCTTCATCTTGGTGGGAAGTATCTTCCCCAAGAAGCAGTAGATAAACTCTCTTAACTGATATGAAGATAGAAAAGATGTGGGGACCATGCTGCTGGAGATAATTGGCCTTGCTTGTGGCATATGAATATTTATGATCTAGATCAAAAAAAGGTTTTAAAATGCTATTTATTCGCTTATACAGACAACATGACAAAATTCTTGCAGGTTGTTCACTAGTGAATTCCTTAAATTAATCTTTCCCCCTCAGAGGAAATGACTAACACTAAGAAAGACTATTGTCATTAGGGATGACATAAGAGATTATTTCAGCTCACCAGCTGGTGATTCCTGCAACACAGAGAGACACACAAACCCAAAATATTCCCATAAAACGTAACAGTTACATTTCACATTCAGTCAACATTAAGAGTTATTGCTATTCATGAAGGACCTGTGCAGGTAACGTTTGAGTGTTAGAGGAAATTCACAGCAAGTAAAAGGCACTGAAGTACAAAGTCAGTTCACTGGATTTCAAAAGCAAATTCATACTTACAGACAAACATTTCCCAGTCACTTCAAATTTACAGCAGACAAAATGGGCTGACAAAGCTCCCTTCCTCCTGCTGCTATTTTTCAATGGATGGAGAAGATATCTGTGTGGCTGCCCTAGACATTCGTCAGGAGTGACTCTGGAACAGAGCTCAGCCAACCTTTGGCAGAGACAGAGGTGTCGGAGCCTGAATGCAAAATCAGGGACTTCGGCAGGAACCCGCTGCACGGGGTGGCTGCACAAGGACAGCAGCTCTGCCTGGAGCGTGAATAAACAGGGGAGCAGAGCTCTCCCTCCAATCATGGAGCAGTCACTCTGACAGAAATAAAGTGGCAAATGACAGGAAGGGAAGTATTGGTGACTCCTGTGCCACTCTGGCTACAAAATGGAAGTCTGAATTTCCTGCAGAAGCAACAGCACATCAGCGGTGTGACTTTCAGCACTGGCTTTTCAGAATCTTGCAAGGACTTTAACCTCATTATATTCTAGGTGCAGCAGTTTATATGGTGCTATATGTAATACCTCCATGGTAATTTTGCCTTTTAAAGCTACATACTAATCAATTTAATATGGTGTGTGGTACCACCATGCAGGCTTCCCATTAAAAAAGGCCATTTGGAGGGTTTTAGTAAGTCGCTATCAATTGGTGTCTAGTTTATAACTGTGCACAGTATTTCTTAGCACAGATTACCCCAGTACTGATGTGAAGTAGCAGCACAGGCTATAATTATTTAAGTAAAAGACACGGGGCTTTGAGATTAAACTGGCTTTGAAACAAAATACTACATCCAGCTTAACTAAGCACCCACATCAGCAGGGAACGGTGGCAATCCAAGAGAGCAAATGAGCACTTACGGCTTAAAATTCAGCTTCAGAATTCTGAAATGTCTGAATCCCTCCAGTGATACAGAGAATTGGGTTTTACTCTCTGCAGACTGTATTCTGATATTCCCTATCAGTCACATCCTAGCCTCTGGTATTTATTTTAATGGGAAAAAGTACATTTTATAGCATATATAGCAGATATAACATTAGCACCTCTTCCACAAATTTGAAATACAGTGATCTTAGCACTGAACATAACAGAAGCAGAGTCACTATAAAGTACATTAAACTCCTGTCTTTATTTTAATGATGCCCTATTTTTAATGTATTTGTTTGTTTGTTTTTAAGCAGAGAGAGGAGACACCTGACTTTTCCCTAGACATGTTGTGATGACCGAAGATTCCTGCACCTTCAAATTCTATCAGTATTAACCAATATGGCAGAAAGGTTGCAGAGAGAAGTCTGAAAAAGCTGGGCAAAATAAGAGGTATATAAAAAAATTTTATAGGTCTACAGTCAGAAGTTTTCATTAATTCCTCCAAAGGACTACTTCTGAGTTCTAGAAGAGAATTCATGTCAGTGGCAGAAGCCAGAGGCTCCTTGGAACTGGGTGAACCACATTGAGAGTTTGATCATTAGGAGAGTTAAGTATTTTGGAGAAAGGTAAGAGGAAAATCAAATCACTTAGATCAGCTTTTGAAAATAGAGCTCAAGCTGTGTGCTTCAGCTGGAAATGTTTTACCACTATGCCTTTTGACATAACAGATGGAACTGTCACCCGAGCAAGCACAAAATCAGGTTCAAATAACCTCACTGGCAATCACAACAGCTTTAAGCCAAGTTGTAGGAAGTAGGATCTGACTGACCTTACAGATAACCTGTCCCTGTCTTAGCCTCTGTGGGGATTGGTCGTAACTTTTCACAGTGATTGAACTGGAAAGACTGAAAAGAGGTTTGCCACATCTCTAAAAAAAGTCAGAAACAATATAAGACAGAAAATAACTTTGTTTTCCTTCCTGTTCCATGAATTGCTCCTAAAACACGCTGTGATTCAGACCTTCACATTTGTTTAAAATAACTTAAAGCATTATTTACCTCAAAGTTTCCCAATTTAACAAAAATCTTTAGGCATCTCGGTATTTGAGCTGACCCACAATCAGTATTTTTACATAAATGCACATATTTCCCTATCTTTTTCTTCAGTTCAGCTGCTGTAGCAAAACATTTATTCAGTCTTTTAGCTGAAAATGAACAAACTTCATAGTGCTATGAGAGAGGACAAAACACAATCACTTCAGCACCCACAGCAGCCAAACCTTGCTTTAAGTACATGCAAGTCTTGAAAAAGAGCTGAGAACTGCTATTATGCCTGGGCTCAATCAGTGCTGTGAAAGGAAAGGCTTCCAGACAGGCTCCAGTCACACAGGTGCTGGAGCAATCCTTCTCCTTCTCATTGTCTCAATTTTACTGAAGATGAAAGTGTAACTCATAGAGATGGCAACTCCATGCATACAGTGAATGCAGAAGTACAATTTACATTCTTCTTTGAAGATGCCCAAACAAATCCTATGATGAAATCTAATACTAACTTTAGAATAAAACCAGTGTATTTCCACAGGCACCATAAACACAGATAGTATTGCATATATATTTGATACTAACAAATCTCTTTCAGAGGGGGATTTATAGGTGAATGTATTCCCTTTTTAATATGGGTGATTAAAAGCCTCTTGCTTCAGTGACATGTACCCCTGCAAGCCCCCAGCTGGGCAAGCAGCAGAGAACTAAGAGCAACTCTTTTCTCACTACTCTTGCAGGTTCACAGAGGAGTAGAAACAATTAAAACTATCAATAGAAAATAATACTTGTTTAGATTTTTTTCCATTCTCTCCTTGGGGATGCAAAGGTCTGCAGGTCACTTGGATTCTCCCCTTATAGATCAAATAAGATTAATCAAATGGATTAATTTGTCTTGATATGGGGTATAAAAATCTTAGGCACAAAGTAGAGAAAGCCTACACAGTAGAAGAATCCATTTTATTCATTAGTTTTTGGTTTTTTTCTTTACAAATGTATAATTTCCAGCAGCAAGAAGTCAGACTGAATACAGAAATGATCTGACCTGTGCTATGAACAGGTAAATCATCTGACTACCACCAACAGATCTTGGTTGTTGTACGCTTTTTATTAAATGTATATTTGAAAAGAGCAGTATTCCTGAGAAATCTCTCTTACCACCAGAGATTTTATGAGAAATGTAAAGAAATATTGTATAATTATACCTGCTGGGCTGTGTATTTTTCACAGGATGAGCTGTTCTGGAATTAAGACTGCCTGTAAGTACTATTCAAGTGTTTTTTCAGTGTGCTTCTTTGTCATGTACAGCCCACATCCACGAGCAAGACTCAGGATGTCATTGTGACCTACAGTTCCTCTGCCTCTTGTCAGAGGCAGTCATAACTCTCATCAGGGAAAGAGGAGGACCTCTTCTCTGAACTGAGAGGTTTTGATAATTCTAGCATTTATCTTCTTTTTCTTAAATCCAGCTAAGATTACTTTCTTCACCCCCCTCGTTTTACCTCATTTCCTTTAGAAGAGGATTTATGAGGAAAAGTCCCACTGCTCACCGTGACACCACATCAAGAAAAAAGTGTTTGCATTGGGATTCCAAAGTAATTCATGGGTTTCTTTTTCCTTTTATTCCTACAGCAATGTAACTTTCAGACTTTGAAACTACTGAAGATTTGTAAGTCCCAAAAATAGTATTAGAAGCCCACATCTGAATATTAACAAATCAGCATTAGCTGCTGCATCTCCAAATATTAAGAGTGTAAATATTCACATGTAAGAAAACAAATTTCTGGTTATATTATTTAGTATTTTTAATATAATCTCCTGAAAAGTAAACACTAGAGCACTTTAGGTTGTGAGAGATGCTGAGCAAACCTCAGGAGCAGCTAAAGGCCATCCCTATCCATGGGTTCAGTTACTGGGGTGCTTCCCAGTGTCTGCAAACATGGGACAAAGTATATGATCTGCAGAAACCATAACACACCTCCTCTTCCTTCCCCACACCACTTTGTCCCTTTCCACACCTCCTGATGTGTGAAAAAAGCAAACATAAAAATGTAACTTTACTGATCTGTGAAAAAAAACCTCTACCTATTATTAGTAGAATGAAACCCACAGAAACATCCTGAAAGTTATAAAATACGATTCAGTGATCTGTGAAGACAAAGAAGAAGTCTGTTAAATAAAGCTTCATGAATGATTCACGAGGCCCAGAACTCCCTCTATTTCCAGCAGTGATCTCAAGCCAGTTTAATATTTCTAGGTAAATAATTCATGTTACTTTTGTTTCTAGCAATAATGCATTCTCAAAAATGCTGGCTGCACACTATGCTCTGCTCTTTCCCTGGATTTTCAGGCTGTGCTCTCTGAAAGTACATCACTTAATTCCACTTCCAGGAGTGATCATCACCTGTTTTTGAGTATGAATAAAGAATGAGTAATGACCAAGGTTTCAGCTTCATAGCTTCAACTGTGATATATTAAAATGGCCATGAACAAGGAAAAGTTAAGTTGGTATCTGTACATTAGATACAGAATCACTACAAATGATGGAGTATTTCTGAGAGCAGGCAGGCAGTGAGAACTGAATGCTCAGTATTTCCAAGGACAGTCCCATAATAATGTGGAAAGGCACAGAAAGACCTGAAAGGTCATTTGAGTTAAGAATTGTTTCCTAACACAGCTCTTGCACTTTTCAAGGATAAAGTTTGCAAGTATGCAAATGCTCTTTGTCTCAAAAATTGCCCTTTTATATGCCACTTTGTGACTTGTTATGGGGAAAGCAATTATGCTACAGTGATTGTTATTTAGCAGGTTTTTGCTACCATAATGACAAAGATCTTCCTGGACAGGATAATGTAGTGCTGTTGTATCCTACAGCGCACTACAACTGTCACAGAGCTGGAAACATGACAGGCTTTTCGCTATTGAAACAGCCAATTTTGGGACATTAAAAAGGTAACGCCGCTTTACGCGTGGATTCTTAAGAACAATTATCCTGCGCAGCTTCAGCTACCAGAACAAGTGGAGAAGAATACCTTTCCTGAGATATCTGCAGAATTATCTTTTCCTTCCAAAAAAACGGTGGGAGACTTGAAATCTCAGGGTCTCTTAATGTGGGCCATCATGGCTACCGGCGTTTATCCCAATCACCGCCGAGATTTACGCCGGTGCTGCAGCACGGAAGAGTAAGGAACCATGGTGGTTCTTGCTATTTGTCTGCAGAAGAGCACAGCAGTTGCTCACAATGACTACCCTTGTTATGTTTCCCCCTACCAGCTTTATGTCACAAAACGAAGATGCAGAGCCATTATGAGCCAGCCATGATAATGCCTGCTGAACTACAGTGCGCTCGGATAAAGCAGCTATTATGTCACTCAAATGTGCATGAAATCACAAACTGGGAGGGAATACAACTATTCTGAACACAGCTGAAATCCTATTCACTCTGAGCAATAGGAATAAGTGGGCTAAGATCAATTACACCAAGCACAGTATCAAGCAATAATGTTAGTATTGCAGTGATCAAGCGCACACATAGAAATAGGGAAGCTTGAGGTGGGAGCTCAAGGAGGGCTAAGTTTTATTATTGATATACAGTTGAAGCAGAGACAAAGAAAAAATGTAATTTTCAATAATATTTAATACATATGTGCAGATGGGAATACCTCCTACACGTTATCTGTTTATTCTTATTGGTGATCTGCGTAAAGAACAGTCTATTAATCACATATTTTACTGCCATCAGCTTTGATTGCAAAACTGACATGAATAATAAATAATTTCCTGTATCATCTCCAGAGGCTCAAGAAAAAGTACAGCAAATTCCTTTCATCCCCATATCTATCTCTCACACAAATGCATGCCTCTTTCAATTTCAGTTCCCCCTCAAATGATGTATTTCAAGCTTGAAAAGGAGGAAGGAATGAGTTATCAGGGCACACTTCACTCCTAAATATCAATCAATTAGTCCATCACTAGCAGTGAAATCTACTTTATCATCACTAGTGGTGATACACTTCGATTCTGACAGAAGCCATTGAGACAGACTTTTAACACCAACCAACAGAAGAACAAAACAGAGTTTTCAGCAATTCCAATTGGTTTCAATGCCAGGGTAATTTCACCTAATCAACAGAGACTGATTCAAGTTGGAGCTCTAGATAGTTATTGATTTGACTTTGGATTTTTTAAAAAGGAAGAGCCAGCATCTTTACTTCCAAACATTTCAAAACTGCCATGTACGAAGCTCTAGATTTTGCAATATTTAAAAGTTTATGATAATCTAAGATGATGATCTGATGTTAATAGTTCTGCTGACATTTAAGAACTTTTCCTGTCCCAGTTAAAAAAAAAAAATCCCTCTCTCTTCCAACTTAAAGGTGCGAAGATAAAAATAAATAACACAATTACATCAGTAATATAATTCATTATAATGCTATCATTAACTTAATTGACACTATGCAAATTTACATTAGCTCTGGATGTGCCTTTTATTTATAGGGATTTTATTTTTAAAGATACAAACAGTAACCATGCCAGATCAAATCTTGAAGTTTGAGTGGGTTCAATCTACCAATTAAACCTCCAAGATGTACTTTAAAAAAAAATAAAAACAAAAGAAAAACCTCCTAAAAATTTCATTACTTCTTTGGAAATACAGGTGATGTTTACCTATGCTCTGGGTGCTGGTAGAAATGGTATGCAGAATTTATAAGCATATTTTAAATATATCTTAAGCAGCACTTCTGTTGTCTGCCTTATTCCTGTAGAAGTGAATTTCACTGTTTAGAGCAAAATATTTTCTAGGCACTGATGCTGATTTCTCATGTTTGTATCTCAGCTTAGACATATCTTTAGTTACTTCTTGTCTTTGCCACTTTTTCTGTCCTTCCAAGAGGCAAACTTATATAACCCTGTCATTTCAGTGTGCAACACCGCAGATGAGGGAGGAGTTTGCAACTTGGAGGTTTCCAATAACCAGATTTCAGCCCAGTCTCTGTACACTGCAGACTGATATTAGAAAAGAATTCCAAGTTTAAGGAGCTGATTGTACCAAATGTGGGAATTCTCAATCTCTGTTAGGATGTCTGCAATCTTCTTTAAATTCCAGCACTGAGGTTAGTCTGAAGATAGATTTTCACATGCCAGCACTGCACCAGTGTACTGCACATGGAAGTATCTGGGTTTTTTTCTAGTTTCTTAAGAAACCTGCAGATTCAATAGAGTATAGCTGACCCCTGCTGAGTTTCCAGCTCTCAGACAGTGCTCCAGGTCTGTGGTGAGATAACTAAACCCAGGCTCCCATGAGCAGCAACCACACATCTGCAAACATGCAGCATGAAAAGGTGCCTTCCCCAAGCAGAATTAGGAGTAATGCCATGATACTTCAGCCAAGCAGCCACAAGAGTTCCAGTGCATCCCTTGCCATGTGATCACTCTTTTTCTGTGTTTTGATTCTGCCCCAGGCACCTTTAGACTGGCTACTGATTATCACTGCAATACTCTAGCACACAAATATACAGACTGGGCCTAAACAGAAATGTTCTGCATGGCTTTCATGATTTCAGGAAAAAAAGAGGAAAAAAAAGCCATTCTGGGAACATGAAACATAGAAAGAAACATTTGAAAGTGAGGTTTTAGATTTTTCTCCCTAGATGTCAAACTTCACTTTCAACTCCCTGAGAAGATGTAATAGGATAAAAGCAAGTGTGACAGCTATTCAACAGTAACAAAAAACAAGCAGCAGTTTTCTGAAGAGTAGCCAAGTCTTAAAAGAACAAAAAACAATTCAATTGTTCCTTGTTTTAGGAAAAACGTTCACAGATAGAAAAAACCTGAATAAAGGCAAGACACAAGTTTCTTCTCCTCATTCTCCTTCATTCATTCCAGCAGAGTCTTCAGAGAAGATCCTCACTGCAGGAGCCCTGCCCAAATGCAGGCACAGTAAACAGGTGAACTGAAGGGGATGGATTCTGACAACCACAAAATGCACCCTCACACTTCAACATCTTCATTGACCCATGATTAGTGAATTTAAAGATCTAATCAGCATGCGAGTTATAACAATAATAACAACATAATGTAAAAGTGCTTTCTTTTGGTTTTGGGGTTTTTTTTGTGTTTTTTTCTTTAAAGAACACAAAGTCTATGGCAGATCACCTGGCTAGGCTATGCTCCTGCACCCTGGCCTTTCATCCCACTGAGCTACTGGCAACATTCCCTGAATGAACCTTCCACTTTCAGTAACTTGTACAGAAGTCATCTATCACTTTAATGTGCTCTGCACTTAGTAGATAGAGAGATGCCAATCATTCTGAGACATTTTCTTTTCTCCTTCTCTGGGAGAATAGTGCTCAGAATTATTTAGTTGTCAAAATGTGACACAATAATGCAATAAAAAAGGCTTCACTTGGTGGTGGATATGGATGAATTTTCAGAAGAGTATAATCAACTTCTTTTGGGTCATCAGAATGAAGAACTGAGCCTTCAGTCTTCCAAATAAATGTGTTCAATTCCTTAGGACCTGAAGCGAAAACTGTGAAAGCCCCCAATTATTTCCTAAACAGAGGGAATCCTAAATGGCAAATGAATTTCCTTTTAAATGTCACCTTTTTCCAGGTGCTGTAGCTTCTGTACATTACATGAGCAGATGAACGGTATGTCTACCTGCATTCAAGCCCAGTCCAGATCAATATACTATCTATCCCACCTTGAAATCCTCTGTGTTTCTCAATCCAGGAATTTGAAAACAGATTTAAAATGGACAGGGATCCTTCCAAACTGAGTAGAAGATACTTTTGTTCACAGTCAGTTTGGCAGAAAATCTTTTTATCTAGTAACTGAATAGCATTCAGTCAGGATACAGAAAAAACCTTTTTTAAAATCCATCTTCTCCTTAAAGATTTTATATTCTATCCCCTATCTCCCTTCAAAAATGCTTCCAAAGCTGGGGACCTCTCAACTGGAAACAGTATTCCTGTATTGAACCTGCCAATTCCACATCCTGAGCTGGAAGACATCTCTCTGCTTCTACTCCTGCTCAACAGCTGCAGGAGCTGTGGGCTGCTATCACTTCCCTGAGCTGTTTTTGCCAGAGTATCACATTAGAGACCCACATTTCTTTGCTCACCATTGCAGGTGAACCTTTATCAGAGTCACTGGTTTCTAAAATACAGCCCAGCAGTATGACTGCAGCACAATCATTTCTTTCCTAGGACTACAGGTATTAGTTTTAAAAAGGCAAAACAAAATACTCTTGGAGTATTGTTTCTCTACATGACACAGATACACGTATTATTTTAACTCTCATGAGGATCTTAGCATCATTTCCAGGAAATTTTAGCAGCAGAGACTCTTCAAGCTCACTACTGAACAAACAGGGTAGTGTGGGACCCACAGCTCCCCCATGGGGGCCCCATTCAAACCATTCTCATGACATTTTAACTTCCCAGTGACAGGTACATTTTAAGGTCTGTCAAGCAGCCAATTCCTAATCCATTAAAATGCACTCTACTGCTTTTTAGTTTAATGTGAGAGGTGAAAGAATTTGCTCGATTCTAAATGACAATATTTTTCTGAAAAATAGTCATGGGCTCAAGTGTCCCATTTACATCTACCTTTCCTGCTACAGAACAGATAAGCATCCACAGACTGGGTGGAATTTAAGTGTTTAAAAACAAGTCTTAGAGAAAACAAACCTTTAGAGCTAATCAAAGCCTGTGTTTTAGTCTCTCAGAAGTAAAGTCTAAGAGCTACAGCCAAAATCCTCCATCTCAAGCACAGGTTACAGAACGGGTGAAACAAAACAAGAGAGGATGGCTGGAAAAGCTCTTTGAAATGAGAAACAGCAGTGTGTGGCTGAATGGCTGCCCAGAATTAGAAATCCTTGACAGAGAGAAAGAAGAAAGTGTGCTGCTAGAGCCTTCAACAGAACGTGAAATACTGACCACTCAAAAGCCCAGCCGGGAGACGAGGCAGCCCGATTTCCTCCTGAGCTCTCACCTGTGCACCACCTCGTCAAGGATTTAGTGTGGGGACTGAGGAGGAAATGCTTGGAGTTTCTGTGCACTGAAAAACAAATTAACCATAAAATATGCCTCCAAATACATAAAAGAAAATTGGCCTCCACGATGGCAATTAAATATACATTATAGGCAACCTTCTGACTGCGTTAAGATTTCAGTTCCTTCAAAAAACAAACACTCACTTCACCACAGGCAATAGCAACTGCATTTCTGTGGGAAATTCCACAAGACACTCCTGACAGAAAGAGCTGATTTCATTCCTGAGAATTCATAACTAATTTAAATTTCAATGAAGCAAGTGCACACCTGTCTGCACATTTTGTTCTTCCAAATCTATCAAATCTTCGGTACCAAACCAGTGAATCTTTCAAGGCAAAAAGAACCCAAACAACAAAACAAAACAAAGACCCCCAAAGCCAAAACCATCAAAGCATTAATTATTTTAGGAGTTTTGGATTTTTGCACCTGCCATTGAATTCTGTACTAGAAGCTAGTTGACATGTTCTATGCTAGAATAGATTTATTGTCAAAACAAGCATACCACGATAAAATTTTTAAAAAACAGTATCATATAACAAACATTTTTTACAATTCCATCAGCTTAATATTCACTGTGCTCCAAACTGACATGGCACTGACCAACATCTATCCATGAGAGAAAAAGAGACTGCATTTCAGTCTTTAATACAATTTCTACTAAACAAAGATTAAAATACTGTTTTTTTCAAGATAAGTGGATCTACTTTTGCTGGTAACGGTCTTTCATCAAATAACAAATGTAATTTGGGTTTGTGCAGCTTTTTGAGGCAACAAAGCAGAGTTTATTTGCTGAATTGTTTTTAATCTCACACTGTTTGCAATTATTAGATGACACTGATAAACACAGAGCAGTCAGCTGTTTCTAATAACTCCCTGGACATCCTTTGCTATGCATGTCCCCCTCCAGAATATAAATGGACAGATGTATTACAGTGACTTACAGGGGAGTTTTACTTTAAATGTAGATTTTAAATGTTGTGTCAGTGCAGAACTCTCGAAGTGATGTAAGCTGAGTCAAGAGTACTATTAATGAAAGAGCTGGTGAGCTGCAGAAACCATGTTTGTGTGCCAAGAAAACATCAAATGGGCCATCACCGTGTGCCTCAGGGTTTGCACAATTTCTACAAAGGCACAGAATAAATAAAAATCTCCTCAGGATCACTAAATAAACAGAAAAGACAGGAAGGAAGAATGGAAGGTCAATGAGTTAAATGCCCAGAACCCAGGAGTTGCTATAAAAAACACTCACCCTTTTAGAAATCTCTATTTCTCATTTTGTTTACTTGCTTTTTACACACAACCAGCAGTTAATCCTGATGAGAGCCCTGATCCAAACAGTACCATATTAAAGGAATTCCATGTAAACCTCTAGGAAGTTTGCTCCCCAAGAATCCCAGACTGGTTTTGGTTGTAAGAATCCCTCTTTGTGCAGTAATACCACTCAATTAAATTCTTTGCAATGACCATAATGGTTACTCAAAATTAAGGCGTAATCCTCAGAACACTGTAACACAAAATCAGTTTGGAAAACTCAGTTTAAAATATCACAATTTCCCTGCTGTAAGAGCTTTCAAAGTAAGCCTGAATATGTCATGAAGTCATCGTCCTCTAAATGAAAAAATAAAAAAAGTAAATCTCTCTTACTAGCTAATTACTGCTCTGCAGAGACCAAATGAAAGCTGTATGTATATCAGGAAGAGCTGTAGTCCAGCAGAAGTTATCTGTAGGCAGGAAGAGTACTGGAGACCTGAGAAACCCCCACAGATCCACATAATTGAAAAGCCCAAGATTGTCCCTGTGCCTTCACAGAGTGATTCAGGTGACAGTGCCCCACCTCCCCCAGGAAGATTTGACAAGTGATCCTCATTGTGGAAATAGCTGGAGATTCCTGGTATAACAAAATGGTCCTTTTCATCTAAATTGGCTCACAAATATCAATATGGTGATTCACATCAAAATTTATGCTTCTGTGCTTAAGAGTTTGCAAGCCTGAGCCTTTGGTCCAGATGTTTGCAAAGTGCTGGATTAGAATGGTGACAAATATTTTCACGGGTGTTTTGCAAAGTATAATATTCACTATTTTTCATCAAAAGTAACTCCACTAAAATCAAAGACAGACAGGGCTGGAGCTGGTAGGAGTTAATACAAATCAAGCTGTAGAAGTCTTGCTTTGCTCTATCTCATTTACTGTCCCTAGTGGTAGAAAGAAATACTAATTATACACAAGCAAAAGATTTTACTATGACCTTGGAATCACATAATTAATATCAAATTAATTTCTGATACTGAGGAGAAATATTAAAGAGTCCTGTTCACAAAATTACTATTAATAAACTTTCTTATGTGGGTCAGACACATAGTTCTTAAATAGTGGTTAATAGGAAAGAAAGTAAGTCATTGGAGTTTTGAGACTCTCCTTTAACCTTGTCACCTAAAGGAAAAACAGAGGCTGACATTAAATGGAAAGGCTTTGATATTTCAGACTTATCTTACACTGTGTTTTACACAACTCACTCCTCTTGTAAAGGTGAGCACAGACCTGACAGAGAGATGATGAAGAAAGGAAACTGACAGTGCAACGACCTCTGTGGTCAGAGCCAAAGCTAATAGTTCTGGGAACTGATCTTTGATTAACTTCTTCCTCCTCTTTGCTTTTTTGAGCCTTTGAAATCAGTGACAAAGTTCTCTGTGCTAACTCCAGTACCACTGGTTCTGTATGTACATGACGCTTCTTCAGAAGCAGCAAATCCCCATCAAGAGTGAAGCTGTATTTCTCAATTCCCACTTCTCTGCTGCCTTATCAGTGCTGCAATGTGCCACTGAGCCAAGATCAGAGAGAAAAACTGGCAGCCATGCTCTGTGTGTGTGCAAACCAGGAATGCTGTCCTGGCTGCCTGGGGTTTTATCTTACAGGGATAGAGAAGCGATGTGGCTTTCTGGCATTTCTGGTGTATTTGTTGCTCAGCAGAGGCAGGAGGGAGAGCAGGGTGTGTTAAGCCACATAGCCCAGTTTTGCTGTTCTTGGTTCAGGAGACTGAGTCAATTCAAGGGTTTCATTACCCCTGGGCAAAGATATGAGTTTGGGATATAAAATACTGAGGTTCAGTTTCTTACACTAATGTAGAGGTCTCACTTGATGGCAAACTTATCACGCCTATTCTGACTCATTGCTTCAGCTATTAAAATAGGAAAAAAAGCATTTTCATTACTGCATAGGTAAATATGATCATACCTGTAAGGCAGTTCAATAATATGACAAAGGAGTTGACAAGAAAACACAAAAATAACTACATCCAAAAGCTGGTCTCTTCATCCTGTCCTTTGATTGCACAGATGTGACAACAGAACATCTGTATGAAGAGACTGATCACAACAGCCATGACCACCCCAAATAGCAAGGAACAATATTTTTATAATTTAATGTGGTTTTAAGAGTCCCAAAATCATCATTGTCACTGCAACTTGCCTTCTGTGGTCTTTGACTTAGTAAGCAAATTATTTTTATCAAATGAGCTTAAGTAAGTGAAAAATGTGAGCATTTGTTGCGTGACTACTGTAAATTCACAGCATTTATTTTGTAAAAGGATTTTTTAGTAAGCAGCTTACCATGCACGCAATGATTTCTTGCAGCTTATACAAAATAATGATATTTAAAAATTAAAACACACAGGCAGACAGATTCCAGCCATTCCAAATTCCTTCCTACATGAGATTATTCCAAAAACCTAAGATTAAATGTCCACCCCACCCCCTCTCAGTGTACAACTACAACCACTGTCCTGGAGCCATCAAAAAAACCAAAAAACCCACCTCAACAGTAATTACATTGGCATTTGATTCCAGTATTTTTCCTTCCTTCTGTTAGACACTAGAATTTCTGAAAGACTCATTCTGTTTCTCACATCCCAAGAAGCTCACGTGCATATTTTTGCTAAAGTGGAGGAAGAACTCCCCTGACATTAAATGATCAGCAGCTGATTGGTACATTCAGTCACCAATTTCAACAGTGACCCTTGGTTACTGGGTTTTTTGGGCCCCAGAAACCTCCAAGCCTGTGCTTTCCACCTGGCATTAACTGCTGATGTAACACAGCATTAACAGCCTGACCATGAACCTAAAAGCATTAAAAAACTCTCATATAAAATATTTTAATACTCACAACTCCACAAAATTAACTGAGAAAAAATAAAGGAAGAATTTTATTCATGAAATCATTTCAACAAATCTACTTAACTCATCAAATTTAAAATGGCTAGGAGGAGAAATGCAAGTGTGATGACTTTTAAGCCACATTTCACATTCTGATCAGTGTTCTTTGTTTAGGCCTTTGTATATACAAATCACTTTGTTCTTTCCTGTTCTTTATCAGCCAGTGTCCTTTCTTCTGCACACAATGAGCTTCCAAATTTTGAGCCATTTAGTCATATCTAACCTTTATAGCAGTTTTCTTCTGATGGATGTATTCTTGTGAAATGAAAATTGTTCTGTAATAGTAGAGATTTTTCAATAAAGTAGTGCTCGGTATGCAGTAAGAAAATGCTAATCACATGAATAGTTTTTCATTGCATTTATGCAGCATAGTATTTAATAATGTGGGTTTATCACAGCATTTCACTAAATGATGTAAAATTCACTACTGCAATATAGAACTCATTCACTAAGTTGTTCATGAGCTGTTCTCTCTCCTCAACAGTCTTGAATTCTAACTTTCAAAGCACAGGAGGAGAAAATGTTCTGACATATAAACTGGGAGGTGTTTTGTATGGGCTATTTCTTCTTAGTGATGGGCCCCAAGAATGGTTTTAATTTTTTTTTTTCTTTACTTCTCCTGGGGTTGTATTTTGAAGGTTTTTTAAATTAGTTTAAATCTCTTGTACTATGGAAGACTGGGCAAGAAAAATAAAATGAAATAACAGGGAATACTGCTTGTTAAACTGACTGGATGTGCAACCACGAAGGTTCTGGTAGCAAACAAGGAGGTGAACTCCTTCAGTTGGCTCTAAAACTGAAAAATACCATATTGCCTGCTGCCAGACTGAAAGCTTCTTTCTGTCTAAAGAATGAAAAATAACCAGGGAAATCACAGACATATGCTCCAATTTTTTTTCTGTTTTTTCCCTAGAAAAATATATCAAAATAATTATGAGGGAAAATACTCTTCCAATTGCCCAAAGCACCAAATTAATGGTCAGCATATTATATGACATTAATAATAAGGTAAGATTATCATCTTTAATTACAAAAAAAAAAACTTGAATCAATTATTTTACTTAGCTACCAGTGAGCAATTGCAAAGAATATTTTCTCTGCTAAGAAAAGATAATAAAACCAATTATAAAATTCAAGCACCCACAGAAGTACTACTTTACAACATGTAAATACAAATATGTTTCTTTATAAGATTATTTTTCTAAGCTCTTCTTCAACCATCACACTGTGTGCACTCCTACCCATTTTAAAGTAGGTGCCATATTATTCCATTTTTGAATAGCTCTTATAGTAGTTGATCTTGGATACAGGTAATGCTTTAGACACTGAGTGCTGAATATAAGAAAGAACTTTTCTTGACATAAAGCAGAATACTACCACTGAAAAACCTCCTTCTATCTCAAGATGCATCTTTTCAAGTTTTTGAATTAAACTTGTATTAGCATTTCTTTGACTAGCATCTTAAAGTATTCCAGTCTTTCAAAAGAAGGTCCACTATGCTTTCTTCATGAATTTAATTGTGTTGAAGTCAGTGTCCTACAGCTGTAGACACAAAGAAACAAACAGACATCAAAGAAACAATTTCTATACCAAGAAAGAGTGAGGATATTTTATTATATAAATAGCTTCATTTTAGCTGCAGATAAAAATAAAGACAAACTAAGAAGGAAGAAAAACTTCACTGCCCTTCAGAAGTTTCTTACTGCTTTAATTAAACAGAAGTTTGACTTTCAGCTGCCTTGCTTGCCATGAAACCACATAGTAAAATACAGTAGGATAAAAGGCTACTGAATCATAAATGCTTGCTTGACTCAGAAAATACCAATAAGCTGAAGAAGAAAACATTTCATCAGAGCCTTCTGAAATGCTCTCCATCCACATGCCCTGACAGTCTTTTCTCTCTGCTTTTTGGACAAGTGACCTTCAAACTAACAGTCACAAAGCTCTCAGTGCATCAAAACATCCACCCTCCTCCTCCCCCCAGCACAGGAGAGAGTTGGCAATACTCATTGAACAGCCAGTATTTATAACTCACTGTCATTAGCAGTAATAACTAAACATTGTGTCTGAAAGAAGAGACATTGATGAGATCTTAGCATTATACACTCAGATATTCATTCCACTGTGAAAAATGTTCTTTCTCAGGGAAGTGGTTATTTATTGTGGACCATTCTGGCGAGGGCAGTGCATCACTTCTCCTAAGAGCCATTGCACTGGCAAGACAAGGGGAGTCACAGTGACATAATGTCCCTTCAGCCAGGCTCCTCTGAACCTTCCTCTGTGGAGCACAGGGAAGAATGTTTACACTGAAGAATATTCAGTGCAGAAAACAGTTCAGCAAATTATTTCTTTTGTCAGATTCTTCCAGATTTATGAATAGAGTTGGTCATAAAACATGTCCTCTGAACCTGAACATTCTTCATCTGTTTCCAGTGTTACAGTGGGTACTAAACAAACCCAGAAAAACTAACAGTATCAGAAATAGGACTCTTGGCTATTAGATTCCTTCCCCACTTTATGAGTAGGATCCCACCACATTCGCATTTCTTGAATAAAATCCTGCCTTGTGGAATAAACACAGATACAATGCAGCAACAGAGTCCCAAGCATGACTCAAAACTCTAAGATAATTTGGAATTCAGATGTTAATGAAAAATAACCTAAAATTATAGTGAATAAATGCCTAAATATTAATGGATTAAGTTATGAGTGGATGAAGCTTCTATTACAATGAAATCCATGGCAAATTGTTCAATGCCTGCAGACTCAGTAAACACAAAGTGATGCAAATTCTTTACTTCTTATAAACTGGGACATATTTGCTACTCAGTGGAACAGTGTTCAAGATTGCTGCTGAGTTTGTCCCAGGGTTTGTCACTAACTGTGAGAGAGCATATGTACAATGAAACAAAAACTGGTGCAGGGTTTTAACAAAGTCATCAGAAATTCCACCTTTCTTGAAAGAAATATAACCTGATATTATAATTTGTTGTTGTTCTTTTTAAATCAGTAGAGGGAGCGGGGAAAAAACAAACAAACCAACCAAACTCCAAGTATTAATGCAAATAACTGTACATTAAATCAGGAATAAAGACGATAGCACTCAAATCAATGCCAATCCAGAAAGCTGACTTCAAAATTGTATTTGAATCAAATAATCTAATTAGTTAAATTGTTGGATTAATACAAAGTTAATAAATCCTTTTAAATCCTAAGAAAGCTCTAAGAAAGCTTCTGTCAGTTGAATTATAAGCCACCACTAAAGGCTTACAACTGAATGTAATAAATTCTTTAATTTAAAGCCAAATAAATATTTTAATACCAAACTCGTAGTAAATCCTGAATTGATGGTGAATCAGGACCATCACTTTTTTTCCCAGCAGATCTCACATTACATTCATTTCTTCCACTAATTAAGAAACTGCCAGGCAGCCTTAAAGAAAAATTCTGATGAACTGAAGTCATAAAATTTCTGTACACACAATGTACAGTTAGTTAACATTTGACTATTTTAGATCCTTCAGGTCTCAAACAATATAGCAGGAACTGAGAAGCATATTCCCTAAGCCAAGTTTTAGAGGTGTTTCAATCATTAGAATATTTTCTACCCTAGTGGCTTTAAAGATTTTGCTGTTGCT